>NC_091075.1:8750000-9375000 GCF_032405125.1 Capricornis sumatraensis | reverse complement strand
TATATAAACACTGTTGGTCCTGGGAGTACTTACCCTGCAGTAATCCAAAGTAGCAACATATTCATACGATCCTAGAGATAACTCTGGCTTCTCATAGTGGTCCAGTCTTCTTCCGATGTGGTCCAGATGTTGGAAATAGAATGGTGGAACTAACAAAAACAAAATAGGAAAGGGAATCTCTTGTTTTTACAACACAGACGATTTAGTAAGCTCTCAAAGTTTATTATGGGAGCAAAGTAGTATGAGGGAAAAAAAGCATTTTAAAGCTGGAATGTAGCATATTCTAAAAATCCACTAGTCCTTCTTTCCAGTCTTGGAAAGAATGAGGGTTTTCCAAAATATCTTCCTGACTCTTCTGCAAGTTACTGATGACAAAGAACATTAATGGTCTGGATCATTACAGAGAAGCAGCAGATAAAAGCACCGGAGTTTTTAAATCGTCACAACCAAAAGTTAATTCTCCCTATTTAATTACCTTTTCTCAAAGGAACTCTAACTTTTCAAACGATTTAAATTTTCAATACCCCAGCAAAAACATACATTGGTTATTTGGACTATACTATTAGCTCTAATGTTTATTATCTTTTAATCAGAGATGTCTTCAGCCATGGGGAGTTTGCACGGTAATCTTTAATGTCTGGGCTTCAGAGTGGAGACGATTACTGTATTAGGGAAAGACTACACCATGAGATCTCAGCTGAGGAACTCTTAATTTGATTCAAATGTCTAAGAAGGTTAGTTCTGGCAAAGGCCTGGAAGTCATCCAATAGGACAGGAACACTTATGACTCACACACTGAACTCTTCGACAAATAAGGCCTGGTATCTCTGTGCAAACGAACTCTACTGCCTTGAGAAGAACGGGGCTGACTATTAAGCCACTGACAACAGGAGTGCTTAGAATAACTAGCTATGCTCTGGTTTTAAGCATTTCATAAAGAACAACATTTTCATTTGTAAAACCGTGTAACTAATGACTTGTTTTAAAACTAATAACTCAGTATTATTTTTAGTTATGAACTTCCCTGGTGGCTCAGCTGGTAGGGAATCCGTCTGCAATGTGGGAGACCTGGGTTCGATCCCTGGGTTGGGAAGATCCCCTGGAGAAGGGAAAGGCTACCCACTCCAGTATTCTGGCCTGGAGAATTCCACGGACTGTATAGTCCATGGGGTCACAAAGAGTCAGACACAACTGAGTGACTTTCACTATCACTAGCACATGGGTTACAACAGGACTGTTTTCTTAGTTTGGACCTAAGAAAACAGTCACTAAGGCTTGCTTTTTTTGTTTTTTTTTCTATTTTCTTACTATATTGTGGCCATTTCTTTTTAAACAAGTTTTATAAGATTCACTTGTACATTGGGATCTCTGAACTTGGAAAATTCAGTATTCTGAAAAGATTGTGGCAGTGGGAAGCTGATAGTCTCAGCTGAGCTAAGAAGGCTATGACGGCCTTAAACCGCTCTCCTGTTATGTTTAGCACACTCAGTTACTTAGCTGTGTCCAACTCATCTGAAACCCTGTGGACTGCAGCCTGTCAGGCTCCTCTGTCCATGGAATTTTCCAGGCAAGAATAGATGAGATGGATAATGCCGCACCAGCTGTTCCAGGATGTATGGGTGGTACTTTCTATACACTTTCTAGAATTTATTTTTATTCACACATCTACATGTAATTGGTGAAAAAAAAATTCCCCTTAAAATCAATTAGCTTTATATTTGTTAGCATTTAATATTACCTGCCATGTTTTATAAACCAGATTCAAGTCCCCCCATAAATTACACACAGCCACGTGACACTCATCTTCCTGCGTTTTTGGCCTCAAGTTCTTCCGACTGAGAGAGAATCCCTGACGTTTTGAAGGAAAACAGAGCGAAACCATTTGACCATGCCTGCAAGGTTCTAATAAGCCTTTGCCTTCTCTAAACCTAAATGAAGAATGCAGGTACCAGTGTACCTCTAAGGGGGTCTGGCTTTCTTGCAGGAACAAATATTGGAATCTAGTATTTTTGCTGACAAAGGTCCATATAGTCAAAGCTATGGTTTTTCCAGTAGTTATGTATGGATGTGAGAGTTGGACCATAAAGAAAGCTGAGTGCCAAAGAATTTATGCTTTTGAACTGTGGTGTTGAAGAAGACTCCTGAGAATCCCTTGGACAGCAAGCAGATGAAAGCAGTCAGTCCTCAAGGAAATCAACCCTGAGTATTCACTGGAAGGACTGATGCTTAAGCTCTAATACTGTGGCCACCTAATATGAAAAGCAGACCCATTGGAAAAGACCCTGATGCTGGGAAAGACTGAAGGCAATAGAAGGGGGTGACAGAGGATGAGATGGTTGGATGGCATCGCTGACTCAGTGGACATAAGTCTGAGCAAAATCAAGGAGACAGTGAAGGACAGGGAAGCCTGGTGTGCTGCAGTCCATAGGATCGCAGAGTCAGACACAACTTAGCAACTGAACAACAACAACAATATGAAAAACCCTATTAGAAAATGAACACAGCAGCTTCCTAGGAGTGGACACCCGAGGCATTCCCTCGGGTGTAGAAATACAAGAATTTTGTGTGTTTTTACTCTACCAGGAAGTGGCAGGGCCTTTTAAGGCTTCGCGCCGACACTCTGGGCATGAGGCCAGAGAAAACAAAGATCCTAGATGCTCTTTGCGGATGGGTCCTGGATGGATTTCTGATTGCCTTGCGAAGAAAGTTGAGGGCTTGAGTGAATACGCTGGGACTTGGTGCAGGCGTGGCAAAAATGCTCCAGGAGAGGCCTCTGCCATCTCCTGACATCTTCCCCCAAAACTAAAGCACTTGGAAGCGTGTGCTCACAGGGCTCCTGAAATGCAGATCCCAGGGTTGTGTAGGATTTGGCTGCAGATTTCGTGAAGCACGAGCGATGGAATAAGACCTTCCTTAGAAAGAGCAGCAAAGGCGGAGAACCAGCGGAGCCTGCTGGCACTAGTATACCCACTGTGTGCGGAACAGGGGCCACAGCCGCTGCAGGGCGAGAGACCTCCCAGGGGCCGGTCCTCGAGACAAGGCTGGGAACCGAGATCCCACGCCACAGCATGGGGCTTTTAAAAGTCTTTTTGAGGAGGCCTCACTCTGTCAGTCTCCTGCACTGGGTGGGGGCTGGGCGAAGCCATGGGCTGTGTTTAGGGTGTGAGTGCATAAGGAGGCCAGCATTGCTCCCCCACCAGAGCACGCCCTCGAGCCGAGAGGTCATGGACGTGATGACGCAGGCAGGAAACCGCCAGGGGAGCAGCCGGCTCTCAGACCCGCCGCGGGCACCACTCACCGTCATTCACGCAGCTGCAGAAGCCGCACTGGTACCTCCTCCCGCCTTCGATGAACTGCATGAACGGGCACATGTAGGCTTTGCACCTGTTGCATCTGACTGGTCCAGTCTCCCCGTGGTTTACCAGGTAGAGGGGCGTCTACAGGAAGCAAGCAGAAGCGAGAGACACGTGGGCACAGGGCTTCCAGGTTTCTTCTGAAGTCCTACCATTGTAGTCACTGAAATGTGAAAACTCCCGACTCATTAAGGAACTCAACAGTGTCCACCAGGGGAGTAAGGACGCCTCTCTTGAGACTGTGTGGAATTCAAGGCAATACCCACACAAAAACTACTTTAAATGCATGTCTAGTGTATAAACATATTTGTACATTTATGTATATGTGTATTTACCAATGTGTGTGAAGACAGAGAAAAATAAAATACAGTGATGGTACCCTGAATATTCATTGGAAGAACTGATGATGAAGCTGAAGCTCCAATATTTTGGCCACCTGATGCAAAGAGCCAACTCATTGGAAAAGACCCTGATGCTGGGAAAGATTGAAGGTAGGAGGAGAAGGGGGCAACAGAAGATGAGATGGTTGGATGGCATCACTGACTCAATGGGCATGAGTCTGAGCAAACTCCAGGAGACGGTGAAGTACAGGAAAGCCTGGAGTGCTACAGTCCATGGGGTTGCTAAGAGTTGAACACAACTTAGCGACTACACAACAATAATGCTTAATAACGCTTATGTTGAAAATGTCCTGGATACCATGTATCACATATCTTGCTAAGTTTGTTCATTAACTATAAATAAAGAAGGGAGCTAGGTCTGATTTTAAAATCAGCAGTTTGCACATCGGCATACTGCTTAGATAATTCCACTCAATATACAAAACGTTTCTTCAAAACAGCAACTCTCAGAAGAAATCTGCAGTGATTTTCACTTATTTAGGCAAGGAGGCTGATCCTGCCTTTTCTGTTTCTCTATCCCATGACAAAATGTCTCATGAAGGAAGTACTCTCAATGTAGCAGGTCATGCTTTGCCAGAACAAAAAGAATAAATATTTCTACAGCTTCTTCCTCATAAACATGTGTAGAACCCATTACACGTCCTTTACACCTTGAAAGTGAAAAAGTTCAGCACTGCCTTATTTCTTAGCACTTCCAGCTTTCAGAACAAAACCACAAAGATTCTTCTTGTTTTTATAAATCTCCTTAAAGATAACATTTCTAGAAAAGCTTGACAATACAGGGTTTGGCACATCAACTAAGTTTTTCTTTAAAGAAACAGATGTAAATAAAGCAGGCTGCTGCTTAACGGAGACTTGAAGAGCAGGAGGAAGGTGGCGATGAGGTGAGGTCATAAGGCCATTTTCTGCCATTTTCTTAGGGAAGAAAAGAGAGAGGAGAGATCTACAGTCTGTCCCTGACCAGATGTCCAATGTGGAAGCTAATCTGCTGAGGTTTCAGAAATGAATTTTGAGACCTCAGAACAGGAAAAAAACAGATAGTATGATACATAAAAGAATCAGGGAAAGGATAATAAATACATTTAGAATTACCAGGCACTGTCCTCTCCCACCTCTTGCTTCAAGGAAGCCAGGAGATGGATTGAGATGTTTCTGGTCTCTCCTGGTCTGTAGCATGGGTATGGCTTTGGTGTCCGATTGGTCAGGTTGTGAGAAGGATTCAATGAAGAAAAAGTGAAAGTGTCAGTCTCTCAGTTGTGTCCGACTCTGCCAACCCATGGACTGCAGTCCACCAGGCTCCTCTGCCCAAGGAATCCTCCAGCAAGAATACTTCTCCAGGAGATCTTCCTGACCCAGGGATCGAACCCAGGTGTCCTGCATTGCAGCCAGATTCTTCACCATCTGAGCCACCAGGGAAGCCCCATACAATTAGGAGGCCGTGTGCAACATAGAGTGTTAAGCCTGGCATAAAATTATTGGATAAAAGGTATCTAACTGTTGTCATATCTGTACAGAACAACCTTTCCTCTCTTAAAACCACTCAGCGCAAGAGAGTGTGTATATTTAATAGGAGGGTTAGAGTTTGATAAGTTTGAGACAGGCTTGAGTTTCTAAAGGTATTTATTCATATAAACATTTAAATCAGCTGATTTGTTATTATGAAATGTTATTGTAAAAATGATTTAGAAGACAAGGAATCTGCCTTTCAGGAGATTTTGATACCATCTGACGGTTAAAAAAGTTGAGAGGCACACTAGATTTTTAAATTGTTCTATGAGTTTGATTTGCACACACATGTGCTATGTCACTCATTTCCAACTCTATGCAATCCCACAGTCTGTAGTCTTCCAGGCCCCTCTGTCCGTGGGGATTCTCCAGGCAAGAATACTGGAGTGGGTCGCCATGCCCTCCTCAAGAGGATCTTCCCAACCCAGGGATCAAATCCATGTCTCCTGCATTGCAGGATTCTTTACTATCTGACCACCAGGGAAGTCCCTGCATACACTCAAGGAATGCCTACTATATATGCATTCAAACACAGACCCATACAACACTTTCTCATATACACTGTTTGTTTGAAACACCAATACAGTATACTAACACATATATATGGAATTTAGAAAGATGGCAATGACGACCCTGTATGCAAGACAGGAAAAAAGACACAGCTGTGTATAACGGACTTTTGGACTCAGAGGGAGAGGGAGAGGGTGGGATGTTTTTGGAGAATGGCATTCTATCATGTATACTATCATGTAAGAATTGAATCGCCAGTCTATGTCTGACGCAGGATACAGCATGCTTGGGGTTGGTGCATGGGGATGACCCACTGAGATGTTATGGGGAGGGAGGTGGGAGGGGGGTTCATGTTTGGGAACACATGTAAGAATTAAAGATTTTAAAATTAAAAAAAAAAAAGAAAGGCATAAAGTGATGGATGTGTGTTGTCTTCAACTAGAAATAATAGTTAGTTTCTATACAGCAGAAACTAACACAACATTGTAAAGCAGCTATACTCCAATTAAAAGAAAAAGACACGGGTTTAGGCCAATGAATGCAGAATCAGAATCAGATACGAAAGACAACAAAAATGTAATGATAAGGTAGCATTTTTTTGGGTCAAAAACCCAATCATCAGTCATTCTCTGGGTGCTGCTGAGATCTACGGCTTCCACCTCAGAGATGAGGAGCTGCTTTCAAGAGTTACACCAGGGTTAAAGCCTGCAACATACATAAACTCCAGCCACGTGTACTTCTCTCATCCCTTTATCATCTTCAAAGAGTTCAGAGTCTATCATCAACTCACTGAGACACTTTTGGAACAAAATCTGATGCAATTATTTGCTAGACAAAGCAGAGGTAATGGAAATTAACCTTATTTTTCCTGATGTGATTTACTCAAAGGCAAGCCCAACCAAAAATTCCTGTGAAATTGTCGGCAGCTACCATCTAAGCATTCCAGTCTGGGCAGATTCAAACTTGCAGAACTGAAAATGAATGTCCCGTCACAAACTGGAACTGAGTAATGACTGTATTGAGGCTGTGAAACTCGCATGCATTTTTTTCCAATTTTCGCTCTTTTGGAAACTGAATGATGGATAGGTAAGGGAAGGACTGCAGACAACTGAGGTGACAGAAAAGAATGTTAAAAGCTTTTAGACTGTTTACACTTTCTTTCTGGGCACCGGCACAAGGGTTTCCACATCACACCGTCCTGCTTCCTGTCTCTCAGGCTGTGCTGAAAGCCATCAGAGGCTTTCCTTGCTTTCTCCAGATGTCTGCTTATCTGCTCTACAGTAGCATGCATGAGCTCATAAACAGCTAATCTCACTTGTAGTCTCAGTTCAACTTTAGTGTATACAGCTTTTAAAAAAATCAAATTACTTTCCCAAAAGTCCTAGGTTTCTTTTTTCTTCTTAATAAGGACATTATATTACACTTACCTCAGAAATATTTTCAGATTTTGCAGTTTTGTTTATGTGTGTTTTTTACTCTTTTGGCCTCTAGTATATTCCTGCCTGCTCTTTCTTTGCTGTTCTTTTCTTAAATGGAAAAAAGTGAAGGGATGGAGAGCCTCACTCTAAAACCCTCATTTGGCTCTGGTCCTGTGTGGCCTGAGCTTATATAACACAAAACTGATGGTGATGCTGGGGAAAGACAGAGGAGATTAGTATCTGAACCCCTAGTTTGTAGTTTTGATCTACCAGGGTTATGCCAAATACTTTATTGGTACTAATTTTGACTAAGATCCTTTAGTTGAATAAAAGGTATCTCCTTTGTATGCATATGTAACACCACAGTCCATTTGGACCACAAGAAAGAATATAATTCATGGAGAAATGAGGTTCAGCGTTAAAGGTTTTGAATACTATTCCATGTAAACGGAGTAGACAACAAAATGTGCCAATCAACAACTCCTTGGCACTGCTAATACAACTGTTAAAGTTTTCCTATATTCACATATCATCGGTTCCCAAGCGTTCCTGCTGTTCTCTTTACCATCTGTACATTCGTTGCTGGCTGTGTTGTGTGCCGTGGTGGGGTATAAAGTCCAGTGGGATGGAAAGGCATGAAACACGTAACATGCGATAAAAGAGCAATGTAGGAGCAGAAAGACTACGTGGGAAATCATCATTAATAACAGCAACGTTAACGTAGTCACAGACTGTAACCCAAAACAACAACAACAAAAATAAATGCTCATAGAAATGAAGCACAACCGAGAAAGATCCGACATGAAGAATTCTGATAAAGTTTATGGCCTAGGTACTTTTGTTTTGGCATCTCTATAACCAAAGTCTGAATACACAAGTCCTTCCATATAGACCCTTTGTTTTAGCAAAGTGATAAATACCAGAAGGTAGCTATTATAGCTGCCTATACCTTTAAGCTGCCTATGAAAAAGTGAAAGTCGCTCTGTTGTGTCTGACTCCTTGCAACCCCGTGAACTATACATATACAGTTCATGGAATCCTCCAGGCGAGAATACTGGAGTGGGTTGCCATGCCCTCCTCCAGGGGATCTTCCCAACCCAGGGATCGACTCCAGGTCTCCTGCGTTGCAGGCAGATTCTTTACCATCTGAGCCACCAGAGAAGCCCGTAAGCTGCCTATAGCTATACCTATAAACTAGTTACACCAAACCTGGAAATCTGGAGAAAATACGAAGGTGTTCTTATACCACAGATCCACTAGGTGGCACTGTACAACTAAAAATTAAAACTATTTCCTCAGGTAATACAATACTCAAGATAATTATGCTATATACATTTGATGTAGCTATCACCATAGTTAACTGAATTTATGTCAGTTGTTACCATCACAAAATTAAGAAACCTATACTCTTGTTGAGTCTTTGATAATTGGTAAAAAATATTCTGGTGAAAACAAAATGTGTTTAAAGATGAAATACAGGCTATTCTAAGCATGAATTACATAGAAATTACAGACTGTGCCAAATTTACTGAAGATCATAGTTGAGAAAAATCTTTTTTAAAGGTTTCTAACACTCTCCAAACTGCCGTGACTACATGTAGGAAAACGGGGGCCCTGCAGGGACTGGAGGCCCCGGGCACACAGGATGCTGCTGCCCGGGGCGGGGGGCTGGGGGACGAGGAAGCCCACGCTCCTGCTGCCCTGCCGGCACCCACCCCGCTCCTCACACTTGCTCGCACGCACGGTACAAAGCAGCAAGGTGAAGACAGTGAGGTGTGAGGCACAGCGCTCAGCAGCACCTGTGACAGAGGGCTGACCTTCCTGCTGTTGGAACATCCAACCACCGGCCGTGGTGTGGATGGGGGAAGGCACAGTGTGGACAGAGCGGCCAAACAGGGGATCCCAGGAGCACCCTGAGGTAGGGAGGCTTCCTGCCCAGCTCCCGGACGCTCCTGGCTGAGGACAGCCCCTCTGCCTTTCAGCTAAGTTCTAACACAGGCACATACGCATAACACACGAGCTCACCCTTAACCACCCACTTTCCCCCCTCTTCCAATGCTTGTTTACTGATTCTGAAAAAAAAATACACATTGTGCATTTTCAATATATACTTCTCTTCCTTTTTTCTCTCCTATTTTCTTCATGAGAAGTCTCCGGGAGAGCAGTCGATGTCCTGGGACTACACAGTTGTCCCCACACAAAGAATATTCAACTTTACTAAGTGCCTGAAGAAAATAGCTAGGCTAAATAACTACTAGTAATGAGAAAGACAGTTTTGCCTTACAGTGGCTCCTCAATGAAAACGCAGCATGGTTCTCCAACTTGATATAGGATCATATTCAATATCAGACTATATTCCCTAGTAAATTACTGTAAATATATATATGTCTAGCAGCAAAGACATATTGTATTGTCAAATGTGATCCTGGCACACAGCTACTTCTTTGGGCCTGGAGTGCTGCTTACAGTTTGGGTCTATCTCAAGGCAGTTTCGGTCAGTAATTTGGATTAATCAGGGGATATAAATGGAAGCATGAAAACGGTATGTGAAAAGATAATCCAGAACTTGTGATGAACAACTACCCTTTAAAAATGTTAAACGTTCAGACTATTAAGCATGCTGAAAGACAAGCAGAGTCAGATTCCCAGAGGATTATGCCCAGCAGCTAAAATGAAGAGAGTCTATATCAACTTGCTTATTAAAGATATGTCTATAGGAAAGAGAAATGAGAAGCTTGTGTGTGTTTTCTATTTTCAGCTTCACCACGTATGCCATTCGGTCAGCCTACACCAACAGAAAAGGTTCAGGGCAGTAGGGTGCTTACTGCACACACATTTTCTCAACAGCAGTACTATTTTGCTGGACTTTTAAAAATACCAAATAACGGCATGAAAGAATAATGTTTTTTGAATGCCTTTTAAAAATCATTCTTCTAAAAAGAAACTGAGCCTAATAAAAAAAAAACATTCAATGTACTAAATAAGAATATATTTACACTTTTTAAAAGTGTTTTTAGTTGGCCCTAAAACTTTGTGTTTTCGTATTTCTGGAAAATTAACCTCTTGCTAGTCTGTGGCACTCAAGAGATTATTTTCAATTTTTTTCCTCTTCAATAATGCTACTGAGTGAGAAGGCAATGGCACCCCACTCCAGTACTCTTGCCTGCAAAATCCCATGGACGGAGGAGCCTGGTGGGCTGCAGTCCATGGGGTCGCAAAGAGTCGGACACGACTGAAGTGACACAGCAGCAACAGCAGGGTATTTTTAATTTCAGTAATTAAAATTACTGAAAGACAGACAGCTACATGGAAAAGAATGAAATTAGAATATCCTCTAACACCATACACAAAAATGAACTTGAGACAAATTAAAGACTTAAATGTAAGACTGGATACTAAAAAATTCCTAGAGGAAAACATAGGCAAAACGCTCTTTGATATAAATCACAGCAATATCTTTTTGGCTCTGTCTCCAAGAGGAATGAAAATAAGGACAAAAATAAACAAATGGGATCTAATTAAATGCAAAAGCTTTTGCACAGCAAACGAAGCCATAGACAAAATGAAAAGACAACCCACAGAATGGGATAAAATATTTGCAATGATGCATCCAACAAGGGATTGATTTCGGAAATATACAAACAGCTCATATAACTCAATGTCAAAAAAAAAAAATCAAAAAAATGGGCACAACATCTAAACAGACATTTCTTCAAAAGGTACAAGAAAAGATGCTCACCATTGCTAAATTATTAGAGAATGCAAATCAAAACTACAATGAAATTTCACCTCACACGAGTCAGAATGGGCACTATCAGAAAGTGTACAAATAATAAATGCTGGAGAGAGCGTGGAGAAAAGGAACCCTCCTCCCCTGAAATTGAAGAGCAACGATAAAAAAAAAACAGTATGGAGGACCCTTTAAAAACCAAAAACAGAGTTACCATATGATCTGACCCTGCAGTCCCACTCCTAGGCATAAATCTGGACAAAAGTCTAATTTGAAAAGATACATGCACCCCCAAGTTTCACAGCAGCACCACCTGCAATAGCCAAGACGTGGAAGCAGCCTAAACGTGCATCAAAAGATGACTAGATAAAGATGTGGTCCATATATACAACGGAATATTAGTCACAAAGAAGAATGAAACAATGCCATTTGCAGCAACATGGACAGACCTAGAGATTAGCATACCACGTGAAGTAAGCCACAGACAGATTATCAAACTTATGGTTACCAAAGGAGAAAGGTGGAGAAGAGATAAATAAGGAGGTTGGGATTAACATATACACCCTACTATGAATAAAGCAGATAACCAACAAGGACTGTTTAGCACAGGTAATTATACTATTTTATAATAACCTATAAAGGAAAAGTATTTGATAAAAATAGATATATGTGTGCATGCGTGCTAAGTCACTTCATGGATTCTCTGAATCCATCACTGTCCATGGATTCTCCAGGCAAGAATACTGGAGTGGGTTGCCATTTCCTCCAACCCAGGAATTGAACCCATGTTTCCTGAGGCTCCTGCACTATAGGCAGATTCTTTACTGCTAAGCCACTGGGGAAGCCCAGATATATACATTCAGTTCAGTTCTGTCACTCTTTGCAACCCCATGGACTGCAGCATGCCAGGCCTCCCTGTCCATCACCAAATCCCGGGGCTTACTCAAACCCACGTCCATTGTGTCAGTGATGCCATCCAACCGACTCATCCTCTGTCGTCCCCTTCTCCTCCCACCTTCAATCTTCCCCAGCATCAGGGTCTTTTCCAATCAATCAGTTCTTCGCATCAGGTGGCCAAAGTATTGGAGTTTCAGCTTCACTATCAGTCCTTCTAATGAACACCCAGAACTGATCTCCTTTACAATGGACTGGTTGGATCTCCTTGCAGTCCAAGGGACTCTCAAGAGTCTTCTCCAACACCACACTTCAAAAGCATCAATTCTTTGGCACTCAGCTTTCTTTACTGAGTTTCTTTCGTTATTGACTTCCCGGGTGGCTCAGACGGTAAAGCGTCTGCCTATAATGTGGGAGACCTGGATTCTAATCCCTGCATCAGGAAGATCTCCTGGAGAAGGGAATGGCAACCCACTCCAGGATTCTTGCCTCCCCTCCCCCAAAAAAGGGGCTCAAAGAAATATTTGGGCTTCCCTGGTGGCTCAGACGATAAAGCATGTCTGCCTGCAGAGCGGGAGACCCGGGTTTGATCCCTGGGTTAGGAGGATCCCCTGGAGAAGGAAATGGCAACCCACTCCAGTACTCTTGCCTGGAAAATTCCATGGACTGAGGAGCCTGGTGGGCTACAGTCCATGGGGTCGCAAAGAGTCAGACACAACTGAGCGACTTCACTTTCAAATTCACTTCACTTTCTTTATAGTCCAATTCTCACATCCATACATGACCACTGGAAAAACTGTAGCTTTGACTAGACAGACCTTTGTCAGCAAAGTAATGTCTCTGCTTTTTAATATGCTGTCTAGGTTGGTCATAACTTTTCTTCCAAGGAGTAAGCGTCTTTTAATTTCATGGCTGCAATCACCATCTGCAGTGATTTTGGAGCTCCCCAAAATAAAGTCTGACACTGTTTCCACTGTTTCCCCATCTATTTGCCATGAAGTGATGGCACCAGATACCACAATCTTAGTTTTCTGAATATTGAGCTTTAAGCAAACTTTTTCACTCTCCTCTTTCACTTTCATCAAGAGGCCTTTTAGTTCCTCTTCACTTTCTGCCATAAGGGTGGTGTCATCTGCATATCTGAGGTTATTGATATTTCTCCCGGCAATCATGATTCCAGCTTGTGTTTCTTCCAGTCCAGCATTTCTCATTATGTACTCTGCATATAAGTTAAATAAGCAGGGTGACAATATACAGCCTTGACGTACTCCTTTTCCTATTTGGAACCAGTCTGCTGTTCCATGTCCAGTTCTTCCTGACCTGCATATAGATTTCTCAAGAGGCAGGTTAGGTGGTCTGGTATTCCCATCTCTTTCAGAATTTTCCACAGTTTGTTGTGATCCACACAGTCAAAGGCCTTGATATAGTCAATAAAGCAGAAATAGATGTTTTTCTGGAACTCTCTTGCTTTTTCCGTGATCCAACAGATGTTGGTGATTAGATCTCTGGTTCCTCTGCCTTTTCTAAAACCAGCTTGAACATCTGGAAGTTCACAGTTCATATACTGTTGAAGCCTGGCTTGGAGAATTTTGAGCATTACTTTGCTAGCGTGTGAGATGAGTACAGTTGTGTGGTAGTTTGAGCATTCTTTGGCATTGCCTTTCTTTGGGATTAGAATGAAAACTGACCTTTCCCAGTCCTGTGGCCACTGCTGAGTTTTTCAAATTTGCTGGCATATTGAGTGCAGCACTTTCACAGCATCACCTTTTAGGGTTTGAAACATCTCAACTGGAATTCCATCACCTCCACTAGTTTTGTTCATAGTGATACTTCCTAAGGCCCACTTGACTGCACATTCCAGGATGTCTGGCTCTAGGTGAGTGATCACACCATTGTGGTTATCTGGGTCACGAAGATCTTTTTTTGTATAGTTCTTCTGTATATTGTTGCCACCCCTTCTTAATATCTTCTGCTTCTGTTAGGTCCATACCATTTTTGCCCTTTATTGTGCCCACATTTTCATGAAATGTTCCCTTGGTATCTCTAATTTTCTCGAAAAGATCTCTAGTCTTTCCTATTCTGTTGTTTCCCTCTATTTCTTTGCATTGATCGCTGAGGAAGACTTTCTTTTCTCTCCTTGCTCTTCTTTGGAACTCTTCATTCAAATGTGTATATCTTTCCTTTTTTCCTTTGCCTTTAGCATCTCTTCTTTTCTCAGCTATTTGTAAGGCCTCCTCAGACAGCCATTTTGCCTTTTTTTCTTGGATATATATGTATGAATAACTAAATCATTGTTCTGTACACTTCAAACTAACAGAACTTTGTAAATCAACTGCATGTCAATTAAAAAAACCCTTGTTGAAATAAATTGATTCTTCATAAAAATGGACACTGCTCATCATATCGCATAACAATGTATTATTGCCCTCATTATGTATAGAACAATTGAGAAATTCCTAAAATCCATATGTGATTATACAATTATATAACTAACTCTGTATATAAGGATATCACAAAAGTCAAATTACCATTTTTCTTTTCACAGTTTACACCTACAGAAGCTCTACATTTATCCAAGATTATCTGAAGCTTTTTATATGAACTGCTTTTAGAGTGGGGAAAAAACACAGGACTGCAAGATTCACACAGTCCGACCCGCTGTCAGTGCCCATTGGAGGGCAGCCCCATGCCCTGGCCGGTCTGCTTCCAACTGATGAGCCAATCATCTTTTGTGAGTTAATTTAATCTGGGCAAACAGACAAAAGCCATCTGGAGGTAAGACCTGAAAATAGGGTTGTAAAAAAAGTTAAGAAAATTTTAATTTAAAAAATGTGTGTGACCAATTTGAAAGCAACTGGAGAAATAAATACATTTATATATTTATTATGCATGAACAGTGAGCTGGAAGGAGAAGAAAGATGATTCTTAATGTACCAAATAATTAATAAAAACTGATAAATATGAGCTAATAGTCTATCCTTTTTCTACAGGAAAATGTGAAATGTAGATGAATTTGTAAGTTCGAAGTATTTAGATAAAAGAGTTTTTCAAAACTTTTTAAACTATGGAAGAGAAGACAGTATGGAATGTAGCAAACAGCAAGAAATGTAAATCCCATCCCCTTGTTAAAGACTATGACATATGTCAATTTACCTCCAGAAGTTCAGTTCTGGATTAAGAAGAGTGAGCTCTGCAGTAGATGAATCCATGATCTCTACATTCACTAGAGTTTATTATTATGGCTCTTCTGTTTCACCATACCATATGGCTCTTCTGTTCTCTTTCTGTATTTTGCAGACATATTGTTCAAGAACATCAAACGTGCTCTTATTTTCCCAATGAATAAACATTTCAAAGAGTTTAATCTTCTCTTTTTAACATGTCTCAGTTATCCTCCCTCCCGATACACAGACACACACACACACACACACACACACACGTATTTTCACTTTATAGTGAGATGATATGAAAAGAAACACTGGAGGGAGAATAAAGTGAAATCTAAGCTAACCTTATGAAATTTTTTAAGCAGTTGTTATCCTAGTTGGCACAATTTGGCTCCTCGATTGTCAGCTCCTTCTTAAATTTCCTTGGAACTTGTTTAGTACCAAATGCAGCATTTCTATGTAAAGTAGGTGTTCAGTAAGTGTTTGAGCATAGAAACTCCTGTCACCTCCAAACTGGCACCTGCCATCGACCTCTACAGGAATTAAATCGTGCTGCTGTGGCTGCTGACTTCAACACCCCTGGAAAGGAGTCCAGGGTGGAGAGCAGAAAGGAGGAGCTCTGTGCCCTGGGAAAGGCCGGCAGAACACGTCCTCAGATAGGTGTTTTCAGGAGCCATGAGCTCAATTCTTGTATCTCCTGGTCTCTAGAAGAGCACTCAAATTCTCCATGATGACAACTGCTCCACTTGACTAGCAGACACCCTTACTAGACTAGGAGATACCCATACTAGACTAGGAGACACCCCCACTAGACCAAAAGACACCTTCACATGACCAGCAGACACCCTCACTAGACCAGCAGACACCTTCACTAGACCAGCAGACATCGTCATCACTAGACCAGCAGACACCCTCACATGACCAGCAGACACCCTCACATGACCAGCAGACACCCTCACTAGACCAGTGGACACCCTCACTACACCAGCAGACACCTTCACATGACCAGCAGACACCCTCACATGACCAGCAGACACCCTCACATGACCAGCAGATACCTTCTTTACAAAAACCTGTGCTTGATTCATGTACTCCCCCTTCACCAAAATCACATATATACTGGCCTTCCTCCCATCTCTTTGAAGCAGTTTCTCAGAGGTATATGAAGTGCTATCTCCCAGGCTATGGTCTTTATTTTGCCCCCAAATAAAACAACTCATAATTCTCATATTGTGCATTTTTTTGTGTGTCAGCAAACTCTTCAAATTACCTGGTCTCAAAATTCCAATTTACTTCTATACACAAATGATACCATGTAATGAAACTATCAAATTAAATATTTATTTGGTGCAAAAATTCTCAGGAACTGTTTTAGGTCTTGGGAAATGAAATAGTGAGAAAAAATTACAGGTGGTCCCTACCCTCATGGAATCTAATGGGAGAAAAACAGGAGTCAAAAACATAGATACACAATTGCAAACTGTGAGCACAGTACTAGAGCTCCAGCAAGTACAATGTGGGGAATTCTCAAAAGTTCTCTTGAGGAGGTGACCCTGAACTGAAATTTAAAAGGTGAACAGCAATTAACTAGGCTAAAAGGGCAGGACAGTGTGGAGGAGGTTGTGGGAAAATTATTCCAGCAAGTGCCCATGAAGCACCTTATGAAAAAACAAAAGCTAAAGACATTTTTATATAGTTATAATGGTGGGTGTTTTTCATTTTAATAGTAAAAAATAGAAAATAGCAATATAATATCAAATGACAGAGACCATGCAACATTTCTTTTCAAAAATGTAAATGAGCAGCTCTTCCCTTCTTACATGAACACAAATTGTGGCATCCATGTCAGTTTGCTCCTTCTTACGTGAGACAGGCATTGGAATCACTGGGCGGGTTTGACTGTATCTCTCTTGGATGTGTACACTGCAGGTGCACGTAAGCTCCCGCAGTTTTCATACTTCTCTTCCTTGCACGCAGGAGACACCCCAAACCAATGAATGCTGGCTGGATTAAATGAAATTTTCCAAAGAAGAATTTAATACTGTACAGCAAACAGTGGTACCAGTGATAAAGATATTCATTTCTCATACCAGCTTATTTTTAAATTAAGTGTTAAGTGGTGCTATAATTTTATGAGAAAAGTAAGGTTTAAAAACGTTATGGAAAATTTTTCACCGTCAGTCTGTGCACCCAACTTCCTTTGACACCCAAGCTCCTCCTATCTGTACCCCATTGCCCATATGACCTTCAACTCCTGCCAGAGAATCACTCCCCGATCACTCATGCACCAGACAAGCTCGGGCGTCATTTTCAAATATTCCATGAAACAATTCCAAACTACAGGTTTGCACAGGCTTTCTTTTTCTTCCTTCCTTAAAAACAGGACTTTTTTTTTTTTAATTTTTTAGCCTTTTATTCGTGAGAACTTGTTGCTCAGGAAACTTTCAAATAAAAATCTTTAAATTTTTTACTTTCTCATACTTTACCACTGAGAGGACACATCAACTATGTAAACTTCAAGTCCCAGTATTATCTAAATACCTACAAAACATAACTGGAGTTAGAAATCATCAAGCAGGGTACACAAATGTATTTCAATTATTCTAAAATCCCATGAAAGCTTCCAACTTATCATGACATAATGCTAAAAAGTCACTATTAGTAAGACATACTCCTATTTTAGAAATGTTAAAATGTGAGAAAAGGCGGGCCTTAGAATTGACAGTGATAGTGATAAATGATAAAATGATAGTGAGAGAAATGAGAAAAATGATAGTGAGAGGCTCTAAAATAGTTCCTCAGCTGTGGTGGCTCTCTGTAGATGGCCAGGGTTCCACAGCCAGGGAGCCTGGTCTTGGACACTGTACATATGAAGGGAACATTTCACACAAAGATGGGCACCGTCAAAAAACAGAAACAGTATGGACCCAGAAGAAGCAGAAGAGATTAAGAAGAGGTGGCAAGAATACACTGAACTGTACAAAAAAGGTCTCAATGACCCAGATAACCACCATGGTGTGACCAGTCACCTAGAAGCAGACATCCTGGAGTGTGAAGTCAAGTGGGCCTTACTATGAACAAAGGCAGTGGGGGTGATGGAATTCCAGCTGGGCTATTTCAAATATTAAAAGATGATGCTGTTAAAGTGCTGCACTCAATATGCCAGCAAATTTGGAAACCTCAGCAGTGGCCACAGGACTGGAAAAGGTCAGTTTTCATCCCAATCCCAAAGAAGGGCAATGCCAAAGAATGTTCAAACTATCACACAATTGCACTCACTTCACATGCTATCAAAGTAATGCTCAAAATCCTTCAAGCTAGGCTTCAATAGTACGTGAAATGAGAATTTCCAGATGTATAAGCTGAATTTAGAAAAGCCAGAGGAACCAGAGATCAAATTGCCAACATTTGCTGGATCATAGAAAATGCAAGGGAATTCCAAAGAACATCTACTTCTGCTTCATAGACTACACTAAAGCCTTTGACTGTGTGGATCACAACAAACTGGAAAATTCTTAAAGAGACTGGAATACCAGACCACACTACCTGCCTCCTGAGAAATCTGTATGTAGGTCAAGAAGCAAAGAGTCAGACATGAAACAACAGACTGGTTCCAAATCGGGAAAGGAGTAAATCAAGGCTGTATCCTGTCACCCTGCTCATTTAACTTATATGCAGAGTACATCATGTGAAATGTCAGGCTGGATGAAGCACAAGCTGGAATCAAGACTGTTGGGGAAAATCCCAATAACCTCAGATATGCAGATGATACAACCTTAATGGTAGAAAGTGAAGAGGAACTGAAGAGCCTCTTGATGAAGGTTAAAGAGGAGAGTGAAAAAGCTGGCTTAAAACTCAACACTCAAAAACCTAAGATCATGACATCTGGTCCCATCACTTCATGGCAAATAAATGGAGAAACAATGGAAACAGTGGCTAACTTTTATCTTCTTGGGCTCCAAAATCACTGTGGGCAGACTGCAGCCATGAAATTAAAAGATGCTTGCTCCTTGGAAGAAAAGTTATGATGAACTTAGACAGTATATTAAAAAGCAGAGACATTACTTTGCCAACAAAGTGCCCTATAGTCAAAGCTATGGTTTTTCTAGTAGTCGTGTACTGATGTTGAGAGTTGAACCATAAAGAAACTGAGTGCCAAAGAACTGATGCTTTCGAACTGTGGTGCTGGAGCAGACTCTTGAGAGTCACTTGGACTGCAAGGAGATCAAACCAGCCAATCTTAAAGGAAATCAACCCTGAATATTCACTGGAAGGACTGATGCTGAAGCTGAAGTTCCAATACTTTGCCCACCTGATGCAAAGAGCAGACTCATTGGAAAAGACCCTGATGCTGGGAAAGATTGAGGGTAAGAGAAAAGGGGGCAACAGATGTCGGATAATATCATCAACTCATGTCCATCATCATGGACATGAATTTGAGCAAACTCCCAGAGATAGTGAAGGACAGGGAAGCCTGGTGTGCTGCAATCCGTGGAGGTGCAAAACACTGAACACAATTGAGCGACTCAACAACCACAACACTCAGTTGCCAGGCACCAAAGGTCATAAAACCCACTTATGGATTCACTGAAAATCAAACCAAGGAAGAATGCTTTCTCTTTTCTTCTTGTTTCTCCCAACATAATTCTCCATTTAATAGAAGAAATATTTATATGAATAATTTCAAGATTGAAAAAATAAGGTTGGTGTATTTAACTGTCTCAACTGTAACCTAAAATGGGATCCTAACAACCTTTGCCCTGACAAATGTGGAGCTCTGTGTGTCTGCTGTAACACCATTCTAAAAAGGGATAACATTCTGTTCTCCAGCTGCCGAGCTTTTTCTCATAGTACTTTCTCATAGCAGTATACAAACAGCGGCCAAAATCCTTAAGGGATAAGACTCAGTTTCTAAAGTAACTTTATACATTAAATGTTTTAAATCTTATGTTCATAATTCTGTTTCTACATGAGTTCATACAATCTATGTTTCCAAGTTCTTATGTTAATACTTTTAAAATACTGCATTAAAGCAAACAATTTAAGATTATAATACACATGTTAAAAATAGATTCAGGCTTTTGAAGCTTTCATTTCAAAATAATTTAAGATATAAGTCTTTAAGTTCCTTAAAGGACACAGTCTTATGCAGTAATCAGTTTCACTTCAGAGCATATTTATCACTAAAGCTAGCTAAATCGGGGTTAGATATAAAAACGCATAGTTTCACAATCTTCATGTACTTTTTAACTAAATAATATACTATAGAGTTCTTATACTAAAAATATAATATTAATGAAACCCCTTTGGGTTGGGTTGTGCAAAATGCTCAAATGAATTTCTAATAACATACAGGATGTGTGACAAGTACATGGTAATCCATGCTGAAAACCTAAGAAAGAGTGGAAAAGGAAGGCAGACATTAGCCTTCGAGATTCACAGAACATCAGAACCAGGCTTCTCCTTGGGAATGAAGCTTAAGGTCACAGTACAAGGCACGGCACAGACCTACATTTCCTGCCTCCTGGCCCAGTGTCCACATAACGCTCACTATCTCCTGTACTGTGGAGAAAGTAGTCTGTTTTTTAACATGGTTTCTCAAATACCTTTATATGATCAAAAATTCTTCCTAGGACTTCTCCAGTGGGAGAGAGGATAAGAGATTCCCCATACCATGGAGCAACGGAGCCCGTGCACCACAACCGCCACGCCTGTGCTCCGGAGCCTGGGAGCTCCAACCGCTGAGCCTGTGTGCTGCAGCTAACAGAGCTCGTGGTGCACCGACAGCCTGTGCTGGGCACCAAGGGCAGCCCCAGCAGTGAGCAGCCCACGTACTGCAAGGAAGAGCGGACCCCGCTCGTCACAGCTAGAGAAAGAGACCCAGCGCAACCAAAAACTAAAAAAAATATTAATTATTAAAATAGTCTCCCTAATTCCTTTTCTGTTCTGCTCTTTAAAATGAAATATAACCTTTTTCATTAGTATGACAGAATATACTGCTATCACATTAATAGGTGATAGAATACATCTCTGAAATGATTTTTTTTTTTCTGTATTCACAGAGTTTGTTAGAAGCCTAACATACCTAGAGAACTCAGCCACTGTTCGGCAGTTTGGTCTGTCTTTGCCTTTTACATGTCTGACCAGCCCTCAGGAGAATGCATTTGTTCGGCCAGGACCTCTACAGTACGCCCGGCCCACTGCCGCAGTCCAGATGGTCTCTGTCGTCAAGGAACAGTAAGCAGTAATGTGAAATAAAAAGACTTCAAGAAAAGAGGTCTAAGGTGGACATGTCAAGCTAACCCACAGGTTTGCAGGAGCAAGAGATCTCTGCTAACAAGAAAAAGGAATGCTATTTTATGTGTTTAGTAAATAAAACCTCAGTAAGCCAGATATTGCTGAAAGAACTTGGACTTTGATTTCGGAACCTTGATTTCCACAGCATTACTTATTAGCAATGATTTTACTGTATGATTTTAATTGCCCCATAACCTGTAGAACTTCTTCATCTGTAAAACTCAGATAACACCTTTTTCACAAGCTGCTGGCTTCCTTTTAAAAAGCTGACACACAAACTATGACAGTGAAGCAGATCTTCTTCCCTTTGATGGATTAAACAGCAGTGGAAACTCTGCCCAAACCCTGCCAACTCAGGCCAGCAAGACTGGCTGAGGCTAGTGCATGACCAAGCAATGTCTTCTGTAGGTGACGGATGTGGATGTAATGTGCTGGTGTTCATTTATTCTCTGACAGTCTTTCCCTTTTTTGTTAACCCCATTTGTCAGCTCACTGACATCCAACCCTTTTTCTTTCCAGTGGCATATTCTTCATATCCACCAAATCTATCAGACTATGAACAATCATGAAGAAAAATAATTTAAACTATTTAATAACAGTACAAACTTCCTTATCGATTAAGTCATACTCAGTTCAGTTCAGTCGCTCAGTTGTGTTTGACTCTTTGCAACCCCGTTGACAGCAGTACATCAGGCCTCTCTGTCCATCCCCACCTCCCGGAGTTTACCCAGACACATGTCCATAGTGTTGGTGATGTCATTCAACCAATTAATCCTCTGTCAGCCCCTTTCCCTCCTGCCCTCAATCTTTCCCAGCATCAGAGTCTTTTCAAATGAGTCAGCTCTTTGCATCAGGTGGCAAAGTACTGGAGTTTCAGCTTCAGCATCAGTCCCTCCAATGAGTATTCAGGACTGATCTCCTTTAGGATGGACTGGTTGGATCTCCTTGCAGTCCAAGGGACTCTCAAGAGTCTTCTCCAACACCACAGCTCAAGGGCTTCCCTGGTGGCTCAGAGGTTAAAGCGTCTGCCTCCAATGCGGGAGACCTGGGTTCGATCCCTGGGTTGGGAAGATCCCCTGGAAATGGAAATGGCAACCCACTCCAGGATTCTTGCCTGGAGAATCCCATGGACGGAGGAGCCTGGTGGGCTACAGTCCATGGGGTTGCAAAGAGTCGGACATGACTGAGCAACTTAACTTCACTTCCACAGTTCAAAAGCATCAATTCTTTGGTGCTCAGCTTTCTTTATAGTCCAACTCTCACATCCATATATGACTACTGGAAAAACCATAGTTTGACTAGATGGACCTTTGTCAGCAAAGTAATGTCTCTCCTTTTTAATATGCTGTCTAGGTTCGTCATAGCTTTTCTTCCAATGAGGAAGCGTCTTTTAGTTTCATGGCTGCAGTCACCATCTGCAGTGATTTTGGAGCCCAAGAAAATAAAGTCTCTCACTGTTTCAATTGTTTCCCCATCTATTTCCCATGAAGTGATGGGACCAGATGCCATGATCTTTGTTTTTTGAATGTTGAGTTTTAAGCCAATGTTTTCATTCTCCTCTTTGACTTTCATCAAGAGGCTCTTTAGTTCCTCTTTGCTTTCTGCCATGAGGGTGGTGTCATCTGCATATCTGAGGTTATTGATATTTCTCCCGGCAATCTTGATTCCAGCTTGTGCTTCTTCCAGCCCAGCGTTTCTCATGATGTACTCTGAACAGAAGTTAAATAAGCAGGGTGACAATATACAGCCTTGACATACTCCTTTTCCTATTTGGAATCAGTCTGTTGTTCCATGTCCAGTTCTAACTGTTGCTTCCTGACCTTCATGCAGATTTCTCAGCAGGCAGGTCAGGTGGTCTAGTATTCCCATCTCTTTCAGAATTGTCCACAGTTTATTGTGATCCACACAGTCAAAGGCTTTGGCATAGTCAATAAAGCAGAAATAGATGTTTTTCTGGAACTCTCTTGCTTTTTCCATGATCCAGCGGATGTTGGCAATTTGATCTCTGGTTCCTCTGCCTTTTCTCAATCTGGCTTGAACATCTGGAAGTTCACAGTTCACGTATTGTTGAAGCCTGGCTTGGAGAATTTCGAGCCTTACTTTACTAGCGTGTGAGCTGAGTGCAATTGTATGGTAGTTTGAACATTCTTTGGCATTGCCTTTCTTTGGGATTGGAATGAAAACTGACCTTTTCCAGTCCTATAGCCACTGCTGAGGTTTCCAAATTTGCTAGCATATTGAGTGCAGCACTTTCACAGCATTAAGTCATAACTAAGGTACAATTTCCCTGAACCTAAACTCCAAAGAAAACGATTATTCCCACTTTTTCACACTGTACAAAAATTAGTTATGTCCCAGATTTTCTACCTGTTTTAGACAAGAATAACTGGTCTTGTTATTCCCTGTTTCCCTAAGTCCAGCTAAGTTCCTATAGAGTTAATAGTTGATTATAAATCAAGTGAAGTTTAAAGTCTTGAATAAAAAAAGTATCTGATTAAATCAATAAGGAAATTACTTTGACTATTATATCCATTTCTAATCTAAGAAAATTACACAGATACTCTTGAATCTATACCCAAATGGAGTAAAAGCTTCTGCCATCTGTTTTATAGGTGAAATTACTTAGTTTCATGTATAATTAGATGATGTACATACTTGCACAAAATGCAAAAGTTCCTATTTTAAAGAAAATGAAGAACTAAGTATAATTTTTGCCAGAAATCTACCATTTCTACCTTAGTTCTTAAAAGCAACATCAAAAACAAATTCACAGGTTACTAAGCAAAATAGCCTACAAGATAACTGATTACTTTTGCTGAATAAATACCTCATATCTAATTATATTAAATATAGTAATGGGTTTCACTTAAAACAAATACCAAAAAAGTTAAAATTTATGATAAGGAGCATGAAATATTAAACAAAGATGACACAGATATGTCCTTGGAAATAGCGTACATCTCCAAAGCAAATGCTCACGGGGAACATTCTCGGGTAGTAACCACTTGGGTTAGGTTTATTTTTATAGCCCGTTGCTAACACAATGACATGCTTTAAAGGTTCTGTCAAACAACAGAACTGACTTTAAAAAAAAAAAACCTATACTAAGTAAATCCTTGCGATAGATGCCAAATCAGGGTATCTTGAAGGATATCTTTTTTTTAATTGCAGCAATAGTGGCAATAGTAGATAAGGAATAAAACCTTAAACTTTTACTATACCTAAAAATAAGCAAGTCATTTATTCTAGAGGAAAATAAATTAGGATGCTATTCAGAAGGAGGATAACAGTATTCATACAATCCATCTTCTTTAAGAAACAAACTTTAAAACTTATTTCCTTGATCACAGGTTATAAATATGAAATATCAGGAACTCCCTGGTGGTCCAGTGGCTAAGACCCCATGCTCCCAATGGGGGTGGTCCAGGTTCGATCCCTGGTCAGGGAACTAGATCCCACATGCCACAATTAAGATCTGGTGCAGCCAAGTAAATATGTTTTAAAAATCAGCATACTCTTTATTCTCTATTATTAACTATAACTGTTTAGCCTGGGGCTTCTGACATGAGCTAAATAAATGATAGTGCCATTTATGGATATGTGGAAGAATGAACAGGTTTAGGGTGCAGAGATCAGAAATTCACTTTTGAACATGTTAAGTCTGAGGGTTCTAAGAGGTACCCAAGGAGAGATTCTAGAAAGGCATTTGGGTATGTGGAGGTGGGGCTACAGATGCAGGAAGGAATGAATGAGAGCAATAGTACAGGGACTCATGAGGACCTGGCCTCTGACCACCTGGCTTGGAATCCCAGCTCTGTTACTTAGTAGCCACTGGTCTTAGGTAACATTTATTAGCTACTGGTCCTAAGAGTTATCTAACTCTGTGCCTCAGCTTCCTTATTCCAAAAATGGAACAATAAGTAGGCTGATGTGAGAATTAACTAAATGAACATATATTTAAAAATTTCTGTGTTCACTAAGTGCTTTATAAGTTATAACTATTATTATTCTCATCAGTAACTGCTACAGATGATACTTAGTCTTTGGGGGGGTACAGAGTCTAAGAGAAAAAAGAGGAGACCCCGAGTTATTTTCAAATATCTTTTGATACTGGCTTTTAACATAATTCCACAGTGATAAGAGAATAGACTCGGCATGTTTTCAATACCTTTAGACCAAGAAACTTTTGCACTTGTTTTATGTCTCTGGATATACTCCAGCGTCTCCCAGTTTATCCTACTGCTGTGTGAAAACGGTATAAATCTTAATTACGTTGAATGGGTTCATGGTGCTTTTCAGGTCTACTAAATCTACTCTTCTATATATTCATTCTATTAATTTTTGAGAGTTTCATATTGAAATTCCAACTAAAAATCTTAATTTATCTACTTAAAAATAATTGCAATATTTAGTGGAACTATATGTAACTTTCTTCTGTATTTCCCAAGTCTCCTATAAACGTGTTATCATATTTTCATACTTTAAAAAATAGAAAAGAAGGAGGAAAGAAAAAAAGAGGAAACTCAAACTCAAGCCTTAATGAGCCCCAGGATTAGAAGTCAGGATGATAACAAAAGGAACTAAAATGCTCCCTCCCTCTGAGGCTGGAAAAGATACACCAGGAGGGCGTCACGGAGACCACAAGAGGGAAGGCTGCGAAGAAATCCTTGGTGACCCAGACTTTCATCCAGCCAATGGTGGAGTGGAGTGGTGATAGTATGCTACACTGTCACTTATACATTTATTTTTAAAGGATGGATATTGATATGCTGGTATATGCATACTTATTTCTAGAAGGAATCACAAAGAATGAGTAAAAATTGTAAGGGTGGGGCGGAGGGGTAGGAAGGAACCTTCTTCACTGTATACCATTTTCATCTTTTGAATGTTTGTATGTTTCCTATTTAAAAGTAACTGATTCATTAAAAAGCAAAAAATACTACATACTGTTATAGACACATATATATGAAGTCAAATATATAAAATCCATATGTATAGGAAGGATACACACCAAATTCATTAGTGTTTGTGCCTAGAGTGGGAGGGAAGAAGAGATATCCTATGAAGTTTTAATTCTTAGAAAATTATCTTAGTCAAATATGACAAAACGTTAACATCTGTTAATGATGGTGGCATGTACACTGATGTATTATTCACTAACACTTTAAATTTTGTTCAAAGGATCAAGGTTAAACTTTAAGAAATCTCTCTCACAGACACTACTACACAGCAGTCAGAACGGCTAAAATTAAAAAGACGACAATACCAAAGGTTGGAGAGAATGCAGAGCAACTGGAACTCTGATACCGCATTGAAAAGACTATAAAATCATATAACCACTTTGGAAAATGGTCTGGCAGTTTCTTATAAACCTAAATAAACAGCAATCAGCCAGCAATCTACTCACAGGTATTAATCCAAGAGAAACTAATACGTGTCCATAAAAACACTTGTACTAGAATATTTATAGAAGCTGCTTTATTCACAAAAGCCAAAAAGCAGAAATAGTCAGATGTCCATCACTAAAAGAGTAGATAAACTGATGGGGCTTCTTAGGTGGCATAGTGGTAAAGAATTCACCTGCAATGCAGGACACTCGGGAGATCCCTGGTTCTGGAAGATCCCCTGGAGAAGGAAATGGCAATCTACTCCAGTATTCTTGCCTGCAAAATCCCATGGACAGAGGAGTCTGGTGGCTATAGTCCATGGGGTCACAAAGAGTTAGTCATGACTGAGCAACTAACACTTCCACTTAGGAGCATTATATTAAATTTCTGGGACCATCACAAAAGACACCATCCCTAAAAGAAGCAAATACTGAATGTACCTCTCAATTTATGAGACCATAACTGCATGTAAGACTGGCTTCCAGGAACAACACAGTGCCTCTTCCATGCCCAACTCTAACCCAGTTCACTGTGCTCTCAGCGGAGATGGTGGCATTCTGCTGCACCCATAAAAAGACTGAGTGAACATCTCAAAGGGGACGGAAGCCACTGTGCACGTGGACACTGCCTCTCTCCTCCTTCCTTCTCTGAAGGGTCATAGAGCAGCCCCCTACCCCTTCCCAGGTCACTTTACCCCGGGTCCCAGCTGGTGTGACAGGCCCAAGGAACAGTACAGATTTGTTCTCTCTTAGAGAGGCTCTGGAGAAGGCAATGGTAACCCACTCCAGCACTCTTGCCTGGAAAATCCCATGGACAGAGGAGCCTGGTAGGCTGCAGTCCATGGGTCACTAAGAGTCAGACATGACTGAGCAACTTCACTTTCACTTTTACTTTCATGCATTAGAGAAGGAAATGACAACCCACTCCAGTGTTCCTGCCTGGAGAATCCCAGGGATGGGGGAGCCTGGTAGGCTGCCATCTATGGGGTCACACAGAGTCAGGCACAACTGAGCGACTTAGCAGCAGCAGCAGCAGCAGAGAGACTCTACTTCTCACTCAGGTGCTACTAGGTAAGCATCAGGTCAGCAATCTCAAAGGATCAGAGCCAAGGTCAGGTTTAACTTGTGAAAGCATCTATGCTTCAGCTTTTAGCGAGCAAATAGAATCCAGAGCTCAGCCTAATTTACTGGACCACCGCAAGGTTACAGTCACAGCTCCAGCCTGAGTAAGACTTCCCTTCAGCCCCCACCTGACCAGCTTTGCTACAGGACCTCGTGTCTATCTCCCTGTGCACGTGGGCATCCACCACTCAGGGGCAACAAAAGGAGGAACGGCAGCTACAGAGAGTGGACATCCTAATCCCAGGACCCACTAACAGCATCCTAATATCAGAGATCTTAAATACACACCACTTATCTTTGTCGCCACTTAACTATAAACTGGGGGCTTCCCAGGTGGCTCAGTGGTAAAGAATCCACCTGCCAATGCAGGAGACATGGGTTCGATCCCTGGGTCAGGAAGATCCCCTGGAGGAGGAAATGGCAACCCACCCCAGTATTCTTGTCTGGAACACTCCATGAGGGGAGCCTGGTGGGCTACAGGCATGGGGTAGCAAAGAGTCAGACATGACTGAAGCAACCGAGTGTAGCATACAGCATGGCAACTATAAATTGGGAACACCTTTCTCAGCTGACAGATACAACTGATCTACCTCATGCTTTCTAATCCTGCTGAGTTCAGACAGGGGTTGATGAGCATTCTGGCCCAGAGATTACTAAAGCAGATGGAGCAAGACCAAGGACCTCAGCCTGCATTATCTTCCTTTTACCAGAGCACCTCAAAGCTGCAGTACTGAGCGAGGGCATTCAGACTTCACGAGAGGTGTGGGTACCTGTCATTTTCTGACAGTCTGTATTTCCTGTATATGTGCATTGCTGTTGCTGTTGTTGAGTCACCAGTTGTGTCTGACTCTTTGCAATCCCATGGACTGAGCATGCCAGGCTTCTCTGTCCCTCACCATCTCCCAAAGTTTGCCCAAGTTCATGTCCATTGCATCAGTGATGCCATCAGGCCATCTCATTCTCTGACGCGCTCTTCTCCTTCTGTCCTCAATCTTTCCCAGGATCAGGGACTTTTCCAATGACACAAACCAGGGGCTTCCCTGGTAGCTCAGCTGGTAAAGAATCTGCCTGCAATGCAGGAGACCTGGGTTCGATCCCTGGGTTGGGAAGATCCCCTGGAGAAGGGAATGGCTGGCTACCCACTCCAGTATTCTTCCCTGGAGAATTCCATGGACAGAGGAGTCTGGCAGGCTACAGCTCATGTACATTGTTACAACAGGCCAAATAGAGACCTACCCCATCTGTGTTTGGAATACAGGATGCCAAAAAAAACACAGTTTATCAGATTTTTTTCTCTTTCTTCTTACTTTTTAAAAATTGGGGTTTAGTTGCCTCAGAATGTTGTGTTAGTTTCTGTGGTACAGCCAAGTGAGTCAGCTATATATATGTGTGTGTGTGTATACACACACATTCCCTCGTTTTGGGGTTTTCTTCCCATTTAAGTAACCATAGAGCATTACGCAGAGTCTCCTGTGCTATACGGTCAGTTCTCGGTTTACTTAATGAATTGAATGGACTACATGTTTTTCACGCTCCAGTTTTCTGTTTATGATACAGAAAAATATACAGGAAAATAATGACAAAAGAGGAATTTCAGAGCTATTAAATTACTGAATTGCTATTTCCATCACTTACCTCATTTGAAGGGATCGTGGCAAAGGGCTTGATGATGGCGGCTAACGGGATCTGAGCTTGCTTGGCCATATCTGACGTGCAGGGAAAACAGTACGTGGTGCAGCGGATGTACCGAGGACTGGCATTGCCTGAAACGGTCAATGATGCAGACTCAAAATCTGCCCTGTATTTAAATATTTATAAAGGCACGTCTAGGTAATGCATTGCCTCATTTGTAAAGCTTCATGGTTTCTAACAAATAAGAAGGAGCACTGTATAATTTTATGATCTGTACTCTAGGCTCACTATAGTTTCTTGTAAAATAAGACACTAAATACTGCTGCAAAAGTGTAAAAGATTTTAAATTATTATTTTCCATAAGCAGGGTATTAACATAGCCACTCAGAGATTTGAGAGGTATTTAGATTCAATGGGAAAAGTAAAGCAAAGACACAAAACATAAGAATAAAATTTCTTCTTCATCCTCTCCTATCAATGCATCTGTTATGAGAAAGGTAAGCATTTGTATACCATTTCCTATCAGCTAGTTATACTGTGTCAAATAGAATTCCGCTTGACCATGTTCTCCTCCTTAACTTGTAATTCACTTTAGAAATTAAAATTCTATTTATGACAGAAAAATTTTTTAAAACACCCAAATCTGTTTTTAAAACACACCAAGTTTCCTGACCAAATATTTTTTTCATAGCATGCTGCTGCTGCTGCTAAGTCGCTTCACTCGTCAAGTGTAAGTATTAAAACAGTAGCCGTGGGAATGGCCCTGATGAACTTATTTGCAGGGCAGGAATAGAGACACACAGAGAACAGACCTGCGGGCCCAGTGAGGGAAGGAGAGGGAGGAGCAGATTTAGAGCGTAGCGCTGGGACACATCACTATGCATGGAACAGCCAGCCAGCGGAAAGCTGCCGTATAACACAGAGAGCTCACCCCAGTGCTCTGTGAAAACCTAGGGGGTGGGATGGGAGAGTGGGAGGAAGGCTCAAGAGGGAGGGGATATATGTATACTCATGGCAGAAACCAACAGAGCATTGTAAAGCAATTATCCTGCAATTGAAAATAAATTTAAAAACCCAATATCCATGGCATGAATATTTCTAAATCACTAGAATAACTTATCTAAAATAAACTTAACAATTAAATCATAGTCTATTTTGGCAAAAGAATGTGATTATCAAACAAGTGTGTATTGATTGTCTGCTAGATACTGTCCTAGGTGCTTCCTTGTAGAGTTTCTGTTCTTGCAGAGGACACAGACAATAACAGACCTAAAAAAACCCAATAAATTACACAGGACCTTAGACGATGACAAACGTTATGGGAAAAAAGCACCTCTCGGGGAGGGGTACCACAGTGGGAAAAGACTGCAATTTTAAACAGAATTTTACAGAATTGGTCTTCTTCAAAGGCATCACTGGAGCAAAGGCTCCAAAGTGGGAAGGGATTTGCTCGCAGGTGTCTGGGGACAGCGCGAGCCTGGGCTGGCAGAGGAACGTCAGGAGGCCAGTGAGACTGGGATGAGGCTCCTGGGGCAGCTGGGGAGGAATTCAGAGACGTCACAGAGATCATATCAGCTCGATGCAGGTGACTCCGAAGTTTTCAGCCTGAGGAATCAGAAGCATGAAGTTGCCACGAACTGACCAGAGGAAGGCTCCGGGAAGGGAAGGGGTTTTCTTGAGCCCGTGGGTGAAAACCGGGAATCAGGCTCCGGGCATGTCCATCTGGGAAATCATTAGGTGATCAAGCAGTGACGCTGAGTAAACAATCAGACACACAAGGTCTCGGCGCTGGGATGAAAGCTGAGATGGAGAAACACATTTGGGAGTTCTGGGCATTTTAAACAGTATTTGAAGCCAGGAAACTAGATTAAACACCACAAAGCGGCCAGAGAAGAGCGGAGTGAGGACCGAGGCCTGAGTCCTCTGACACAAAGAAGCCAGGAGACGAGCAGAAACCAGCAGAAGGGCCAAGAAGTGCAAAAACGAGGGAGTCTGGGGGTGCTGGAGGTGAAGAAAGCACACTGAGGAAGAGGCAGGACCGTCTGTGCAGGTGCTGACGCCAGGTCAACGTGACTGCGGGCTGGAGGGGGCTGGAGAGCTGGGAGAGAGACTTTCGGTGGGACAGTGGGGTGAGGAGGAGGAGGAGGGTAGGGAGGCTGCGCACAGTGAGTTTAGGGGAGAGAGGCAGGTGCTGAATATGCAGTAATCCTTTCAAGGTTTTTAATACAGTTACTTTAATTGGCAGATGATTACTTTACAATTCTGTGATGATCTCTGCCACACATCAATATGAGTCGGCCACAGGTATCCCTGTGCCCCCAACCCCCACCGCGCCCCCAGGCTGCAGAAGGCACGAGCTTGTGTGCCCTCCGTAACACAGCAAAGCCGCCCTGCTTATCCGTCTCACATGCGGCGATACGTGTGTTTGAACGCTATGCTCTCAAATCATCCCACCCTGTCCTCCCATCGCCTCCAAAGGTCTGTTCTGCACCTCTCTGTCTCCTTTGCTGCCCTGCACGGAGGATCACCCAAGAGCAAAGAAAGGGGAGTTGGTAAAGGAGGTGGATCGAGAAAACACTGTTTAAGATAGGAGAAGGCATTGTAAAAGACGGGAATCATCATGTATAAAGAGAAATGTTAAAGAGATTAAGAGAGGGGGAGAGACTTAGGGTAGCAGTGCACTTGAATGGCACACAGTAGGGGATTTCAACTGCAGCACATTTATGGCCAAGAGTCAGAAGGCAGAGCACAAGGACATATGATGAACAGGGGCTGATGTGATGGTGAGACTCCACGGAAGTTCTCTGGTTGTGTCCTCTTCTCAGAAAGGAGGAGGTAAGAGCCAGCTGAAAGAAGGATGAGCGGTCACTCTGCCGGGTCTGCAACCTCTCATCCTTTCTTTGGCCTTTCTCTGGCCACACCTCCCTGCACAGGTGGGCCGGGAATGAGGGGAAGGCTGGACCCAAGAAGCTGAGCTTCCTTATTTAATCTATTATTTACACATTTTACATTTTGGGGGCACCAGACAGAAATCTGAATTTTTACATAAAAATTCAAACTAATTCAAACAGGAAATAAATTATTCTGTATAACAAATTAATGCGTCTGTAGGCTGAATCCAGTTTGGGGGCCCTGCTGCAGAGAGTCTGATAAAGGGGAGAAATGTGGTACTAGCAACAAGGATAATAACAATCAATACCAATGGATTAGGCATCATTCTAAGATCGCTATATGTAAATTCATTTTAGTCTCACAATTGCCTATGACACTGATACCCTATGATCCCATTTTACAGAGGAGTAAACTGAGACACTGGGAGGTTAAGTGACTTACCAAAGTCAAAGGGTTAGAAGTGGCAAAAGTGGTATTAGAACCTACAGTCTCTCCTACGTCCCAGACCAGTTGGGTCCAGGTCATGAAGCCGTGAATTTGGACAAGAGTTAAGACCAATCCTGTTTTCCCTTGGGCAATGATGGGACATTTTTCAGCAATGCGTGTGTGTGTATGCATGTGTGTGTGTGCTCAGCTGTGTCCTGCTCTTTGCGATCCCATGGTCTGCAGCCGGCCAGGGTCCTCTGTCCATAGGATTTCCCAGGCAAGAACACTGGAGCGGGTTGCCATTTCCTCCTCCAGGGGATCTTCCTGACCCAACCTGCGTCTCCTGTGATTCCTGCACTGGCAGGTGGATTCTTTACCACTGAGCCACGCATATGATCAAATAAATAAATACCCGAAGAAAATTATTCAGAATGTACTAGATAGCCTCTGGGAGCAGGAAGAAAGATCAGAGACAGGTGGAGTCCAAGTGAATACTGACATAGGGTAAAACAAGAGTTCTGACATCAGGAATAGAAGAAATATTAGGTAATAAATGTAAACTTGAACTCTTATTATTGTATATCTCATATGACTTAGATAAAACCTTCCTCTTCATCATCACACAATGTTACACATAGTGGGAAATAAGAATTTTTGAATATTTTAAAGTGTACTTTAATTGTTCATTGTACTCAACTTTCAGTAGTTAACATTTCCAATAATACACTGAAATTGAGCATTTGTTATCTTTAAAAATCTTATTTTTTACAATGAAATATGCACATGAACAAGTTCATGAAGGTGACTAAACAAACTTGTTACAAGAAGCTAATGCACACAAAGAATAAATTTTTAAAAACCAATGAAGAATTTATTTCTTACACAGGTATGCAAAAGTGGGGCATGAAAGGCATGTTTATAGCAACCTTGGTAATTAAGATCCAAAATCCCTTGATATGCTTAGTAAAGAAACATATGGGATAGACTGACTAAAAAACATTCAGTAACTTATTCATTCAACAAATATTTATGAAGGTAATCCCTAAGTTAGAGGCTTAGAGGCAGGAAAGGGTGAAGCCTCTGGCTTTAAGGTCTGGTAGAAGAGAATGATAATAAAGCAGATAATTGGGGGCATCCCTGGTGGCTCAGGGGTAAAGAACCCACCTGCCGACCCAGGAGACACAGGTTCAGTCCCTGGTCCGGGAAGACCCCGCGTGCCACAGGGCCTGTCCTCTAGAGCCCAGGGGCTGCAGCTCCCAAGTCCACCTGCCCGAGGGCCTGCACTCGACAAGAGCAGCCACCGCAGTGAGCAGCCCACGCACCGCACCAGGAGGGCAGCCCCCACTCGCCACGAGCAGACCAACGCCCACGCAGCAATGCAGACCAACAAGCCAGCAATAAACAAATAGAGCAAGTGAAGCGGACAATCGCAACATGGCAGGTAAGAATCACAGAAGACCAAATCGACTACAGAGTGGCCCAAGGGAGGCAATGAGTTTTACCCACGGGTCACAGGCGACTAAACAAGGGATGCACTGCTTGAACAGGACCTTGTGGGCCAGGCAGAAGCACAGAATCAAGGGAGAAACGGAGTCTTAAAGCAGACCCTGCGGCCAAAGGCAAAGAAGTGATATTCTTAAAGCAGGTGCGCCTCTTTATCAGCTTCTCTGCTAACCAGCTGTGCAGCCCTGGGCGAATCACTTAACCTACCAGGACCTTAGTGCACTCACATCTGCAAAGTGAGAGGGCAGGGCAGATGAAGTCCAAGGTTCCTTCAGTCTCAACACTTTACTTACATCTGTGAGTTTCTATGTCTCTGAGACCCATGGGTTTCATACTAAAAAGACTACTAATATCCAGAAATAAAACCATGCACCTAGGGTCAATTTATCTATGACAAAGGAGTCAAGAATATACAATGAAGAAAAGGCACTCTCTTCAGTAAGTGGTGCTAGGGGAGTTCCCCGGTGGCTCAGTGGTACAGAACCCACCTGCCAATGCAGGAGACACAGGTTTGATCCCTGGTCCGGGAAGATATGTGCCACAACTGAGCCTGTGCTCTAGAGCCTGGGAGCTGCAACTGCTGAGGTCTGTGCATCACAACCAGAGAAGCACGGCAGCGACAAGCCCACGGGCCACAGCTGGAGAGCAGCCCCCGATCATGACTACAGAGAGAAACCTCGCAACGACGAAGACCCAGCAGAGCCACAGATCAGTCGATAAAACCCGTATCTGAAAAAGGTCGTGCTAGGGAAACTGGACAGCTACATGGAAAAGAATGAAATTAGAACATTCTCTAACACTAAACAAGCAAATAAACTCAAAAGGGATTAAAGACCCATCAATAAATGTAAGACTGAACACTAACTATAAAACTCCTAGAGGAAAATATGGGCAGAATGCTCTTTGACATAAATCACAGCAATATTTTTTTTGGATCTGTCTCCTACAGTACTGGAAATAAAAACAAAAAGAAACAAATAGAACCTGATTAAACTGAAAAGTTTTTGTACAATAAAGGAAACCATAAACAAAACAAAAAGACACCCTACAGAAAGAGAGAAAATATTTGCAGATGATGCAACCAACAGGGATTAATCTCCAAAATATACAAACCGCTCATACAGCTCAATATCACAAAAACAAACAACCTAATCAAAATACGGGCAGAAGATCTAAACAGACATTTCTCCAAAGAAAAAGAATATATATATAAAACTGAATCATTCTGCTCTACACTTGGATCTAACATGATACTGTAAATCAATTTAACTTCAATTAAAAAAATAAAATTTTAAGAAGTCTACTAATAAGTAACAGCAATAAGACAGACAGGTGGCTAAAAGCCCACATGAAAAGATGCTCAACATCACTAATCATTAGAGAAATGCACAACAAAACTATAATGAGGTGTCACCTCACACCAGTCAGAAAGGCCATATTTAAAAAGTCTATAAATAATAAATGCTAAAGAGGATGTGGAGAAAAGGGAACCCTCTACTCTGCTGGTGGAAATATAACTGGTACAGTCATTACGGAGAATAGTATGAAGATTCCTTTAAAAACTAAAACTAAAGTTACCACTTGGCCCACTGATGTCCCTCTTGAGTATATATCTGGAAAAAGACGAAAACTAACTCAAAAAGATACATGCACCCCAGGTTCACTGCAGCACTCTTGATAATAGCCAAGACATGGAAGCAACCCAATGTCCATTAACAGACGAGTGGATCAAGACGTGGGACATATATATACAATGGAATATTACTCAGCCATAGAAAACAAATACTGCCATTTGCAGCAGCATGGATGGACCCAGAGATTATCATATGACGTGAAGTGAAGTCAGAGACAAACATTATATGATGTCACTTATATGTGGAATCTAAAATATGGCACAAGGGAAATTATTTATAAAACAGAAACAGAATCACAGACATAGAAAACCAACTAATGGCTACCAAAGCAGAAAGGGGGTGGCAAGGGGGAAATTAGGAAGTTGGGAGTAACACATACATACTACTATATATAAAATAACCAATGAGGACCTACTCTATGGCACAGGGAACTATGCTCAAAATTTTATAATAAACTAAAATGGAAAAGAATCTGAAAAAGAATATATATATAAAACTGAATCATTCTGCTTTATACTTGGATCTAACATGATACTATAAATCAATTTAACTTCAATTAAAAAAAATAAAATTTTAAGAAGTCTACTAATAAGTAACAGCAAATAAGCCAGAGAAAGGGGCTTCACAGCAAACGGGTGTGACTTGCCCAACTGCAGGGCTCTCTCCATGCCAGGCAGCTCTCCATTCTTGCCAAGGGCTGGGCTGCAGGCTGTGGAGAGCTGATGATAATCAAGACCTCGCCACCTCCGTCCTCCTCTTTCCACTCCTTCCTCCTACGCTTCCCCTGTATGGACTGTATGACCCAGCAGTTCCACTCCTGGGTATATACCCGAGAGAACTGAAGGAGGGACTCACAGAGACGCGTGTATACCAGTGCTCGTGGCTACAGCTGCGCACTGTAGTCAAAAGATGGAAACAACCCAAACGTCCTTCAAAAGATGAATGGATAAACAAAAGGCAGTATATACACAAGAGTGAGTATCCTGCAGCCTTAAAAGGAATGAACTTCTGATACACGCTACGACATGGACAAACTTTGACAATACATGCTAAGTGAAGTAAGCCAGACACAAAAGGACAAACAGTACATGAATCCACTTACACGAGGCATCTAGACGGGGCGAATTCAGAGACAGAAAGTGAAACAGAAGACCCCAGGGACTGGCAGAGTGGGGGAATGGGGAGCAGCGGTTTATTGGGTAGAGAGTTTCAGTGTAGACCAATGAAAAAGTTCTGGGAATGGATAATCATGATGGTTGTACAACACTGTGAACTGTATACTTAAAATGATTAACACAGCAAATTTTATCTTATATGTATTTAACCACAATTTTAAAAAATCACCTCTATGTTAAAAAAAATACCAAAACGGAAAACTCTGCAGGTGTTGCTCCTTAACACGTGCACGCTCTCCCACTGCCAGACCTCAGCACAGCCGTCTCTGCTGGCTGCTGACCTCTCCCGAGCTCCCCACACGTGTTCTGGTCCACACCTGCTCACTCAAGGCTCAGCTTGGTTGGCCCTGCTCTAGCAGCACAGGCTGGGCTAGTTACCGCATGTCTAAGTTCCCACAGCAAAATGCATTTTATCCTTATAACATTACCATACTATTATAACATTAATATGTAGTTATATCTTTTCCCTGCCAGATCGTGCACTCATCTAAGAGTAAGACCATGGGGCTTTCCCTGTGGCACAGGGGTTAAGACTCGGCTCCCAGTGCAGGGGGCAGAGGTTTAATCCCAGGGCAGGGAACTGAGATCCTACATGCTGCACGGCATAGCCAAACAAAGGAAAGGAAAGAACAGCACTGTGTCTTTTACTTCTGAATTGAGGCAGTAGGTGAGTAGTTAAGAGCATGGCTTCTGGCATCAGAATGGAGATTGGGGGCAGGAGGAGAAGGGGACGACTGATGATGAGATGGCTGGATGGCATCACGGACTCGATGGACGTGAGTCTGAGTGAACTCCGGGAGATGGTGATGGACAGGGAGGCCTGGCGGGCTGCGATTCATGGGGTCGCAAAGAGTCGGACACAACTGAGCGACTGAACTGAACTGAACTGAGGTGAGTATCTTGGTAAATTACCTAAGCATTCTGTGCTTTGGTTTCACATTCTGTAAAATAAAGATGAGATTAATGCCTATCTCAGTAAGTTACAGGGAGGATTAAATGAATTAATACACATAAAGTATTCAGAAGACATCTTAATGCACAGCAAACACTTAATAAATATTAACCACAAGGGTAACAGGTATTGAATATTTGCTGAATGAGTAAGTGAATGAGTGAATGAACAAGTATGATCCTGCTCTAAGTAGCTCATAGCCTTGTAGGAAAGATGACCCAAACCACAGTAAAATTTAATGGAACAGGGTTATAATAGGAGTGTCTATGAAGCACTGTGGGGGAAGAAATTAGAGGAGATTTCTAAGGGAAAATTAAATTGAGTTTGGAAGAACTAAGAATTTCCCAACTAAAAGGGTTAGAGTTATATATACCAAGTACATTTGTTCAATAAATATTTGTTGGGTGATCATTATATTCTAGGTATCAGATGAATTTCTAGGGGTACAATGGTGAACAGAAACAGTACTAATCTGTTGCAGTACTAATCTGTTGCAGAGATTCTCACAAAGTGGGAATCAGTGACATGAGGGGAAGGGGGTGAGTTTAGTATGGCTGAGGCAGATATAAAGAAAGAAACAGGTGAGAGATGAGGCTGGTAAGGAATATTCATTAGGCCTGTAAAGAGCCTCCAACTAAAATATTAAAAAATACAAATGTAACACTTACTATTAGGCTGAAATGAAACTGCCAGTTTTGTCAGTCAATAAAACAGAAAAAATTAGCAATTTCATATAGCTCAACCTACCAGGTCTTAAGTACTGAATAAATATGAATTCATTTAACAAGTTTGGATGGATTCTGTAATTAATCAGGAACAAATCACTTTTAATAGAGGAAATGAAGTAATCTGAAGTCTGTTTTAATAGTAGTATCTCTAACAGTAACATCATCTGTAATCTATATCAACCCTTTCTACAGGTCAAGAATGTAGACCTTTATACACACATATAAAGATACTTCCATGCATGCACACCAGTCAGTCCTGAAGGAAATCAATCCTGAATATTCATTGGAAGGATTGATGCTGAAGCTCCAATACTTTGGCCACCTGATGCAAAGAGGTGACTCATTGGAAAAGACCCTGATGCTGGGAAAGATTGAAGGCGGGAGGAGAAGGGGGCAACAGAGGATGAGATGGTTGGATGACATCACTGACTCAATGGCCATGAGTTTGAGCAAGCTCCAGGAGATGGTGAAGGACAGGGAAGCCTGGTTTGCTGCAGTCCATGGGGTCACAAAGAGTTGGACATGACTTAGTGGCTGAACAACAACGCAAGCATACAGACACAGACACACACAGCACACAGAGTCACCTCTAATCCTCACACTGACCCTGGAGGGCAGGTCTTAGTCCTCACATCTTACAGAGGGCAATGCTGAGGTTCACAGAGATGAGATAAGCAAAGCTCAGGACAGTAAGGAAGAGAACCTGGGTCTGCGTGCAGGCATGCCAAACTCCCAATCAGAGCTCTTTGTGCCTCACGGTGCTGCACGCTCCGAAAGGACCGTGCTGAAGGCAGAACACAGGATGGACTCACAAGACGGGGGTCCCACCAGGAGACTGGCTGACTCAGCAGCTCTGAGATGAGACGACACACCTGCTCGTGTACCAATGCTGTATTTCTAGAACCGAGTATGTACTCCATTAAATTCAGAATCTGAGATGGCACACTGCATCAGGCTCTATTTTAACTTGCCACAAACAGAATAATACATTCCCTGATTAAACCTGGACAAAGTCTAACAGAAATATGAAACCATTAACAAACATGGGATAGAGTCAGTAGGGACAGAGCTCAGCCTCTCCTCATCCAGTTTTAAAATGGGAAACCAGAGCCCAAAATATTAAAGGACTTATTTTAAAAATGTCACTGGGGCTAGAACCAAGTCTGCTGGCTTAATTAAGTCAAATATTGAATTCCCTACCGTCTGCTCATGCCACCCTCCCAGGTTCTCACTGTAGTAAATAAACCAAAGTAGGTCATGAACAAATTTAAACCCACAAATTAAAATTTTAAATTTTCTTAAACTTGTAGATTTTGACAAGTACTCAGCTGACAGTGCCTTCTCCATATTTGATTAATGACAAATTAGTTCCTGTTACCAGCTATAAAGGGGTGGCCCATCAGTGAAACCATTATTGGAGGGTATCTGTGCATTTGCTTTTAAAAAAAAATGGTGAAAAATACTAAGACCTCAATCAGAAACGCAGCTGAGAGAAGAATACCTTGGTCTTGTATCACACAGTCTGTAGTGACCAGTGGAGGGATCTGGCCTCTGGCGTTGGTGGCGTAAACTTGTCCCCCTCGGGTGGCTCTGTCACTCTCGATCACCTGGATCTGTAAGTAAGAAATCAAGGGCAAGTTAAAGTCAGTTTAGACCTCTCAACATTTCCCTCTCGTTATACACACACACGCACGCACAGGCATTTTCTAAATCCTTTCAGCTGATTTCAAATCAAACTCTCACTGAGAATCCATCATATCTTCAGCCTCACTTTTGTTTACTTTCACAGCCTTAAGCCAGTAGCTTCCAAATTCTATTCTGTAATACTCTTGAGCTCCAACTCTGATCTTTCACGGCAATCTATTTTTATTCAATTTGTTTCTCGGGATCACAGGTAAAGAGTTCTTTGGGAAAGGATTCTCACTGGAAATGAAACTGAAAATAATATTTAAAAAATAAAATACTTTCTGCAGTTAAAGAAAACTCTAAAAAGCTAAAAATAATTAAATTCAGAAGAAATGATTTGCAACATATAACTTAAAGAAGCCCTGACTTTTGTCCTCAAATCCCTCTATATCTTTAATCTGCCTTTCAAGTTTCCCCCACCACATCCCTGCTCCTTGAGACATAATAAACAAACCATATCAAGTGTTCCCATGTGGTTTTTGCCTACCATATAGAGACGAGAAGAAAGAAAAGTCCCAAAGTTTTGTTCTCTAATTTGGAAACACCTTATATTTCTCTACTAAAACATTTATTGATGAAGATATAGGCACAAAATATTGTCCTTCTGTTTTAACTGTCCAGGGACGAGCTGCAAGGAATTCTAATAATAAAAGGATCTTTCTTTTTCTCTTTTCCCTGCCCTCACTTCTTTCTTACAGGATAAAAGTGACAAGAAACTTTAAAAAAAAAAAAAAGGAGTAAACATTTAGAGGGGAAAGTGGGGAGAAATGAGATGAGCATTCAGAGTGGAATATTTACATTGGAGGACATGCAGTTTAAAGACACTATTAACATGAGGGGAGATCAAGATGGCAGAGTAGAAGGACGTGGAGCTCACCCCCTCCCACACACATCAAAAATACATCTACTTGTGGGAGAATTCTCAGAGAGTACAACTGAAAGCTGGCAGAAGATCTCTTACACAACCAAAGCTGCATGAACGATCCCCCCTGTAACTCGGTATAGGAAAGAATGAGGGTAGGGAGGAGTCAGCACAGGCCCTGTGCCCCTGGGAGGTAAAACTGTTACTATATGCAGATGACATGATACTTTATACAGAAAACCCTAAACACTCAATACCAACACTATGAGAGCTAACAAATGAACTCAGGAAGGCAGCAGAGTACAAGATTAATATACAGAAATCTGCTACATTTCTTTAACAATGAAACACTAGAAAGACAAAGGGAAATGGAAAGACATCCAACCTCTTGGATTGGAAGAATACTGTTAAACTGGTCATACTACTCAAGGCAATCTACAGATTTAATGTGATCCTTTATCATATTGCCCACAGCATTTTTCACAGAAGTAGGCAGAACAATCGTAAAATTTATATGGAACCACAAAGGACTCAGAATTACCACAGGCAATCCTGAGGAAAAAGAACAAAGCAGGAAGCGTAACTCTTCCAGACTTCAGACAACACTATGAAGCTACTATAATCAAAACAGTGTGCTACTGGCACAAAACCATACATGGATCAATGGAACAGAACAGAGCCAAGGAATAAACCCACACACCTACATTCAATTAAATCTGCAAGAAGAGAAGCAAGAATATACAATGAAGAACAGTCAGTCTTTTCAGAAAGTGGTGCTGAGAAGACTGGATCAGTTCGGTTCAGTTGCTCAGTCATGTTCGACTCTTTGCGACGCCATGAATCACAGCACGCCAGGCCTCCCTGTCCATCACCAACTCCCAGAGTTCACTCAAACTCACGTCCATTGAGTCAGTGATGCCATCCAGCCATCTCATCCTGTGTCGTCCCCTTCTCCTCCTGTCCCCAATCCCTCCCAGTATCAGAGTCCTTTCCAATGAGTCAACTCTTCGCATGAGGTGGCCAAAGTACTGGAGTTTCAGCTTTAGCATCAGTCTTCCAATGAACACCCAGGACTGAGCTCCTTTAGAATAGACTGGTTGGATCTCCTTGCAGTCCAAGGGACTCTCAAGAGTCTTCTCCAACACCACAGTTCAAAAGCATCAATTCTTCGGCGCTCAGCTTCCTTAACAGTCCAACTCTCACATCTATACAAGACCACTGGAAAAACCATAGCCTTAACTAGATGAACATTTGTTGGAAGAGTAATGTCTCTGTTTCTAATATGCTATCTAGGTTGTTCATAACTTTCCTTCCAAGGAGTAAACGTCTTTTAATTTCATGGCTGCAATCACCATCTGCAGTGATTTTGGAGCCCCCCAAAATAAAGTCTGACACCGTATCCACTGTTTCTCCATCTATTTTCCATGAAGTGATGAGATCAGATGCCATGATTTTAGTTTTCTGAATGTTGAGCTTTAAGCCAACTTTTTCACTCTCCTCTGTCACTTTCATCAAGAGGCTTTTTAGTTCCTCTTCACTTTCTGCCATAAGGGTGGTGTCATCTGCATACCTGAGGTTATTGATATTTCTCCCAGCAATCTTGATTCCAGCTTGTGCTTCTTCCAGCCCAGCGTTTCTCATGATGTATTCGACATATAAGTTAAATAAGCAGGGTGACAATATACAGCCTTGATGTACTCCTCTTCCTATTTGGAACCAGTCTGTTGTTCCATGTCCAGTTCTAACTGTTGCTTCCTGACCTGCATACAGATTTCTCAAGAGGCAGGTCAGGTGGTCTGGTATTCCCATCTCTTTCAGAATTTTCCACTAGCAATATTGCATAGAAAGCTGGAATGTTAGGTGCATGAATCAAGGCAAATTGGAAGTGGTCAAACAGGAGATGGCAAGACTGAACGTCAACATTCTAGGAATCAGCGAACTAAAATGGACTGGAATGGGTGAATTTAACTCAGATGACCATTATATCTACTACTGCAGGCAGGAATCCCTTAGAAGAAATGGAGTAGCCATCATGGTCAACAAAAGAGTCTGAAATGCAGTACTTGGATGCAATCTCAAAAATGACAGAATACGTCTGTTCGTTTCCAAGGCAAAGCATTCAGTATCACAGTAATCCAAGCCTATGCCCCAACCAGTAATGCTGAAGAAGCTGAAGTTGAACGGTTCTATGAGGACCTACAAGACCTTTTAGAACTAACACCCAAAGAAGATGTGCTTTTCATTATAGAGGCCTGGAATGCAAAAGTAGGAAGTCAAGAAACACCTGGGGTAACAGGCAAATTTGGCCTTGGAATACGGAATGAAGCAGGGCAAAGGCTAATAGAATTTTGCCAAGAGAACACACTGGTCATAGCAAACACCCTCTTTCAACAACACAAGAGAAGACTTTACACATGGACATCACCAGAGAAAACTGGATAGCTTCATGTAAATCAATATAGTTAGCCCAATTCTTCACACCACATACACAAACTCAAAATAGTTTAAAGACTTAAATATAAGATATGACACCATAAGACTCCTAGAAGAAAACATAGGTAAAACATTCTCAGACATATACTGTAGCAATATTTAAAGCAAAAATAAATGGGGCCTAATCAAACTTAAAAGCTTTTGCACAAAAAAGAAAACCATAAATAAGACAAAAAGACAATCTATGGACTCCAAATGATGTGACTGACAAGAGGCTAATTTCCAAACTATCCAAACAGCTCAATATTAAAGAAACACACAAGCTAATCAAAAAATGGACAGGAGACCTGAATAATAATAGATATTTCTCTGAAGAAGACACACAGATGACCAACAGGCACATGAAAACATGCTTGACATCACTAGTTATTTACAGAAATGCAAATCAAAACTACAGTGAGGTAAATCACCTCACAGTGGTCATTATCAAAAAGTATAGCATCACCAAAAAGTCTATATATAATAAAGGCCACGGAGGGTGTGGAGAAAAAGGAGCCCTCCTACATGGTTGGTGGAAATATAATTGGTAAGCTACTATGGAAAACAGAGTGGAGGTTCCTGAAAAAACTAATAGAGCTGCTATATGATATGGCAATGCCACTCCTGAGTACATATATCTGGAAGAGATAAAAATGAATTAAAAAGACACAATGCACCCCAATGTTCATAGCAGCACTGTTTACAATAGCTAAGACTACTGGAAACAATCTAAGAGTCTACCAGCAGATGAATGGATAAAGAAGATCTTGTATATACAATGGAATATTATTCGGCCATAAAAAAGAATGAAATATTGCCATTTCCAGCAACATGGATAGACTTGGGAGATTTTCATACTGAGTGAAGGAAGACAGAAAGACAAATATATGATATACATCACTATATATAAAATAAACAACAGGATTTACTGTATAGCACGGGGAACTGTATTCAATGGGGGAAAAATCTGAAAAATACGTAGAACTGAATCACTTTGCTGAATATTTGAAACACAATACTGTAAACCAACTATATTTCAATTTAAAAAAACTACTGTTAGTATGAAAACTGTCTTTCTCTAAACTCTGAAACGTTACCTGCTCCATTTCCCCTCCCATCTCGTCCAACCCATACCCCAGTTGATATCATTGGTTTCTACAGCATATCAGAGATAGATTTAGCCTGCTTTTAAATCCACACATTTCTCTTTAATTTCATAGGATTTAAATTCTTATTCAATTAATCTTACAACTACTGTAAGATACAATCGAGACTAAAAGCTGCCATGGGCAAAGAAATGAAGCAAAGAGGAAAATCAAAACACTGTAGTCACACCCTATATTTCAACCACAGGGGTCACCTGGTTTCTTCAAAACTGGAGTAGCTTTTCTATTATCAACATTTACTGTCACCATTTCAACCAATGAAGTGTCAAATATGAAAGTGAGGTAAAAACCACAATAATCTATATATTGAACATAGATAGTTCTCAGTCTCCAAATAGACTATGCTTCCAGAAAGTTTGTTTTAAATTAGCCATTTGCAACTTACAAAGCACTGCCTCCAAAGAAACAAAGACAAGTGGTAATTATACACTTCTAAATAAATACACATCTTTGCTAGAATACTACAAAGAGATCGAGAATACTACAAAGAGAGTAAGAGATACAACAGTTCTAGTGATTTCTAAATATATAGTTTTTATTGGATTAAGCAATGGTTTCTTTTTTTTCTGTTAGGAGATTGTTGTTTTTTAAGTTGAAGCATAGTTGATTTATAATATTGTATCAGTTTCAGGTATACAGCAAAGTGATTCATGTGTATATATTCTTTTTCTGATGATTAAAAATAGAGCTTTTATTTAAATCTCACATCCATGTTCTCAGAAAACAGCTTAGACATAAAATACCACAGAGAAATCTCAATAGAGGTTTTGAGTGTGCCTCAGTTCTTAAAGGGTTTCAGCTTGATTGACAGCAACTCCTGATAATGTTAATGCCACTTCAAAGTTTACAGATTTCTTTTTCCTCCAGAAGATGTGCCACTAGAATTACTTTCACACTTCTCTGCTATGAATAGAGTATTTTGCTCTCATAAAATAGTATCAGGAGAGAGAAAAAAAGAAAGTGATTTTCCTGAGATAAATGAACAAGATAGATAAGAGAGGCAAGATAATAAGATGCATATGCACCGCTAAGGCAGGCTGCTTAAAGCAAACTATTTGCACTTTGGCATGGTTAGAGAAAGAGGGGGATGGGAAGAGCTCAAATTCTGGATAATCCTCCCGCTGATTAGAGAGTGAGGAAGAGTTTGATGGTTATAGCAGTGTCCTCAACTTCAAAAATGTGGATTAAGACCACCATCCGAAAGTGTAGTGAGCCCTCACCTCAGGACTGGCATGCAACAGATCAGAAAATATGATTTCACATCTTTCTTTCCAGAAGGAAGAATTAATTTAGTTAGCAAAAGCATTCCACTTTGGTAATAAGAATATAAACAGGTTCCATATGGCATTGCTATTTCATTACTTTTAAGATAAAAATACTATTGGGCTGACTTGTATGTGTATATTTTAGGAGTCTGAAATAAACCACAACATACACTGCTTATTGCTTTTGTTGTTAACTTTCATTCAACAAATATGTGAGTGCATACTCTGTACTAGGCCCTGTTCTGTGTGTTAGGGACACAGTAGTGAACAAAACCAAATCCTGGACCTCTTGGAGCTGACATTCTAGTTTGGAAGACAGGAGATAAATGCATAAATCAGATACACCCTATGTGAGGTCATAAGTGCAATGGATATGAGTGACGTGGATAAGGGTGCAAGTGAGCTCAGGGATGAGCAAAAAGGACGTGAAGGAAACACAGAACTGAGCCATGCTCTGCATCTATGTTGGGGAAGAGATCTAGGCAGAGGGGACAGCATGTGCAAAGGCCTCGAGGCAGGAGGACATCTGGCTGAGGAATACAAAGGCAGCTGGTGTGACTGACGCGATGCAGAAGAGCAGGGAGGGCCCGGGACAGAACGGGGTGTGTGTGTCTGTATGTAGCTAGGTCACGGTACCCAGTCACAAACACCAGTCCAGATCTTGCTGTGAGGGTATTTTTTAAAAATATATGATTAGAATTTAATCAGTAGACTTTGAGTGAAGCAGTGGGTGGGCCTCATTCAACCTGTTGAAGGATGAACAGAAAAAGAGCAAGGTCCCCAGAGCAAGAGAGAATTTCGCCTCCAGACACCTTCAGACTCCAGCTGCAACATCAGCTCTTCCTGTGTCTCCAGCATGCTGGCCAGCCCACCAGATTTTGGTCTTGCCAGTCCCCGACAATCAAGCAAACCAATTCTTTAAAATAAATTTATTTCCATATAGAGACATATATCCTAGTGGTTGTTTTTTGTTTTTGAGAACTCTAATATAGTGGAAATTTTCTGGGAGGCTATTCTTGGAAGGCCGTAGGGATGGATTCCCGGGCACAAGTGGAGCCAACGGCCTTGGTTCATAGTATGGACAAGCTTATTCACACAAACAGCGGGAAGAGGGGCAAACGGGCACAGACCCATGGAGATGCGGAAATGAGGCATGCAGAGGGTCTCTTTGCATTTCTTCTATTTTCTCAGAAGCCAGGTGATTATTAAAGAGTCAGAATAGGGAAAAGTAGTATCAGAAGTTTCAAGACAGAAGAAATGACAGTCATCCAGGGAAATGGAAGGGGGTCAGTTGAGGTGGGTGATGGTATCCAAACTTGCCGCACATTTGAAAAACCCCAAGGTCCAGTACAATTAAATCATAACGTGGGGGGCTGGGAGCAAGGCATCAGTGATTTCCTATATTTTACCAGTTAGTATTTCACGCAGTCAGGTTTTAGAAAAACACAACTAAATGTTCGCTTGTTTAGTGGCTATGAATTCAAAGTGAGACCAGTAAGCATGGCAGGCATCTTTCTCGAGTTGTCTTCACCTAACCAGAGTAGGTGGAAAGTTCGTTTAACAACACATGGGAATTTTCTAGATGAATCCAGTGGAGGGAGGGGGCAAAGGAATTCAGAGCAGCAGATGCAAGGGACAGATTTCTAATTATGGATCACGTAATCTAAGCTGCCTAAAAGAAGTGAAAAGATGAAGGTGATGGGAATCAAGAAAAAGTGGTAGACTGTAAATCCTGGTGGGTGAAGTATTACGGGAGTTTGAGTCCTAAAGGGAATGAGCTGAAAAGATAAGAGGCAGCGGTTGCAGGATGGGATGTTTTCAACTGAGACTTTGAAGGTACACGGTCATTGGCAATGACAGAATCCACGGTAAGACTAGATGTGGGGCATATGAAAAGCACATCGGAAGAAAGGAAGATCAAGAACTGAGAGACACTGGAGATGGAAGAGTCTACAGACGGATAATAAAATGGCCAATACCTGTAACAGAAACAGTATTGGAGAGATTAACAACAAACTGGGTGTCAAAAGCATCAGAGAATGAAGAAACGACCTAGAGAGTCTGCAGATGTTACATACAAGCAGAGAAATAAGAAGTTAAACTGTAAATCACATAAATACATGATACTTCAAGTGGAATAATTTAATATTGGGTTGGCCAAAAAGTTTGTTTGGGTTTTTCCATACCATCATATAGGAACACCTGAATGAACATTTTGGCCAACCCAACATTAAGCTAGAAAAGTAATGGCTGGAAATATGATCATCAATACGGGCAGTGCATATGGGGCTTTCCCAGGGGCTCAGAAGGTAGAGTCTGCCGGCAAAGCAGGAGACGCAAGTTTGGCCCCTGGATTGGGAAGATCCCCTGGAGAAGGAAATGGTTGCCCACTCCAATATTCTTGCCTGGAGAGTTCCATGGACAGAGGAGCCTGGTGGGCTACAGCCCATGAGGTCACAAAAGAATCGAACACACCTCACTGACTGAAGAACAAAAACACTGCATATAGCAAAAGAATTTATCAAATTTGAGAATTTTGAGAGATGTGCTTACTCTAGACCATCTGGTGGACTCTAAAGGGAATCACACGAAACTTGTGAGAGGCACAAGCAGTTTTGAGACTGACACCTGGAGGGAAAGACAGAGACAAGGGAAAGGTGATGTAACCACAGAGGCAAGGACTGGAATGATGAGACGACAAGCCAAAGAATGAAGAGACAAGAACAGGCTCTCTCACGGAGCTTCCGGAGGGAGCACAGCCCTGCCTACACGCTGACTTCAGACGTACCACCTCCAGAACTCAAAGACAAGAGAGTTCTGTCGCTTTAAGCTACCGAGTTCATGGTACTTGGCTACAGCAACCACAGAAAATGCACAGACCATCCTAGACCATTCAGATTCCAGCCGAGCCTCTAGCTTACCCCACATGCACAAAGCAAGCCCAACCAAAATCAGTCAGATCCAGCCCCGATTAGCAAACCTGCCCAGACTCATGAGCATTAATAAATAGTGCTTCTGAGCTACTAAGTTTTCTGATGATTTGTTAATACAAAAGTTAAGTTATAAATAATATAAAATATAAACATAATATCTCTTAGTGCTCTTTAGTCTCTTTCTAAATTTTTCTACTCGTGTTTGTAAAACCACTTCAAAGATGAAAGTTAACTGTAAACAATTTCATTCTTACTCCAAAGGAGTTTACATCCCTGCTCACAGCCATAAGATGTCCAGTTTCTGAGGCAAACATTTATATCCCTCCACCACTGATGTCAGGCTTTGATATACAACTTGCTTCAGCCACTGACATGTGAGTGATTTTGATACATCTGACTGGAAGCTTTAAGAGCTATTGCACCTTTCAACCAGTCTTCCTCCTTTTCATGATATACATGTCCCTAGTAGGGATGCCCCTTCACTTTGGATTCTGGAGTGATAAGGGCATATGGAGCAGAATCTAAAACCAAACTGCAGCTAATGCAGCTTACAGGTAACCTAGGTGATAAATAAATCTTTGCGGATATAAGCTAAATTGAGGACTATTTGATATGCAGACTAAACCTAATAAAGCTGACTGATAACAGTTGCTGAAGAGTACTCTTCTAAAGAAAATCACTTCGGTGGAGGAGAGTAAGTTATAGCTCTAATTTTATTTAAAGCAGTTTTTAAAAATATGTAAAATACTTTGTACTTTCACTCCTATGGGTATCCTGAAAGGATCTTTTAGTTTCTGAAAATAGCATTTTTATATAGAATATATTCTCACTACAAACGAATCATTAAATATCAATAAATACTGCTAATGTACATGAGAATAAACATCAGTGGATCCTGCCAAGATTACATGATACACAAGCCCACACAGGCTGCCCCTCTCATGGAGACCTCTGGTATACCATGACGCGCCCTCCCCAGCCCGTACATCCACAGAGGGAAGCGAGCCTCACCCACGTGGGTGATGGGTATCGTGCTCGGACGATAAAGGACAGGGTAAACGCTGACGGACTGAAGAGCTTCTGAGAACAGTGAATGAAGAGTGGGTTCTCCGTGAGGGAGACGGAGAGCAGAGCACTTACTGGGCTGGGAACGGAGTCGGGATCCAGCTTCTTCTGGGGCTGCGGTGGGCCGGCCATCTGCGCAGGCCCTCCTGGGAAGCCTCCCGGGTAGGAGAGCTGTGCACCTGCCACTGGCGGCCCGTAGTTGGCTGCTTGGAAGAAAATTTAAAAAGAAGTGACTATAACCCCAAAACGCAGACGGAGGGCTCACTGACAATACTATGCTGTTCAGTCAAGCATGCCGCATTTCTCATATTAAATAAGGCAGAGAATTAAAAGCAAACATCTACAGTTCCCCTCTTCTTTTTACTGGTTACACTATTCAAAAATAATAAGGGATAGATGTCTAGTAACATAGTAACAAACCTGATTCCCAATTAAGGGCACCCCCAGGTAACCCGAGGCGACCTTACCCTGCTGTGCAGGATATCCAGGGCCCAGGTTCTGTCCTGGGAGAGGTGCGGGCTGGTACTGGGCATTCGGAGGAGCAGCCCCAGGAAGCCCATCTGGTCTGTGCGTTGATGGAGGCAAGGCTGAGACACCGGGACCGTTTAGCGCAGTGGGCGGTGGGGGCAGAATCTGAGATCCAGGCTGCAAAATGGACGGCTGTGGAGGCTGTGGAGGCCCCTGGAATGACGCTGCTGACGCAGAGCCAGGCGGGCCCTGACTCGGGGGGGCCACCCCTGAACCTAGGCAAAACCAGAAGACCGGCCCACCTAAATACCACACTCCGAAACTCTTTCACTTCTACCACATATATACAACAGGGACACTCCTTTTCCTGCGTAAAGCAAGAAGGCACTCTTACAAGTCAATTTTTTCCCCCACAAGAAGAAATCATCATTTGGAAAGTAACACAAATCCTATTTGGGGTATTTTATACAAGTGAAGAATTTTTAGAGAGCTCCATTTATAATGATGGAAAATTAGAGGGATAAATTTTAACTCAGTTGCATCCACTTTTCATGATACATGGCATTAATTATCATGAAAAGTGGACTGGAAGCCTGGTGTGCTGCAGTCCATGGGGTCACAAAGAGTCGGACACGACTGAGCAACTGAACTTTGTCTGGTACAGAGTATAGAAAATCATACAGAAGAAAACAATTTTTTACATAACAAGCATTATTTACTCAGGTCAATAAATGATTTGCATCCTGTGCTTGACTTGAGAGAATGGATTTTGGAAGAAGGAAGAAGTAACGAAGGAGAAGGGACTGGCAACTAAAATTCTATCCAGTCATATTTGAAATTGTAGAACCAGATTATTTTTTCCTTTCTCTGATTATGTGAAACTGAGTTGCTGCTTTGAAGATTTGTCCATTTTGAAACCAGTAAAAGGAAATATTCTGAGGGGAGTTTTACTGATACTTTTAAGAAACTAACTATAAGTAATGAAAACATTTGTCATCAAGATCAATGGCTGACCCTGCAGTTGTCACAGTGAACATGTCCACGGCTCCTAAAATAGACAGCCTTTCCATTGAGGTACATCTCAGTACTGTAACTGTCTTCTATATTATTCTTTTCTGCCTCACAGCATCTGAGCTTCCATTCCTCCCAAGATCTAAATGCGGAATTTAAAATGCACTGTGAAACAAAGAGTATTATATTTTTGATTTGTGGGCCTCATAATAAACACAGGGTTAAAACTTACATTTCTTAAAGTAATTTCACTGTTCTAATGTTTATTTGTGAAGTCAGTTTGTTTTTTTTGGGGGGGGTGTGTAGTGTTGAATATAAGGCATTCTGTGGGTCCTTCACTTACCTTGAAATAAATGGCAGCATGATTTGGAAAAAAAAAATTACTGCCATACAAAATACAGATAATTTATATAAAAATGTCCAAAATTAGTTCAATATGGTATACCAGAGATATGTCTATTTTGAATCTGAGGAAAAAGTTTCTTACTAAAATACTCATGAGACAAGGCAGTCAATACCCATGAAAAATGAAATTGTTACCATAGCTGTTAATGTGCATAGCATTGAGCTGACCGCCCAGCTGGGTGATGGACGAAGTAGACCCTGGACTTGGATATGACGACTGCGTTGAGGGCGAGTATGGTGGGTAGGAGGGGGCCGCACTGTTGACAGGTGGAGGGCCAGGAAATCTGAGAGAGAAAAGGGGTGTTAATGTCACATGCAAATGACATACAACAACTTGCAAAGTTAAATCAGCCCATCTAGTGGGCACTAGGAAAAAGACATCTTTATCCTCAACATGAGCTCAAAATCAATCGTGTAGCACCATCCCATATTTATGGTCACATGCTAAAGCTATCAAGACACTTAGCCAAAAAAAAAAAAAATTCTAATGGTAATCACTTAACAAGTTTTGGAAATCAATTTAGGAAGCTGAGTCCATTAGAAATCATCTATACTAGGCTTAATGATCAATAGGACAGAAACCAAGAAAACTAAAATGCTTTGTTAACTGTATCTTTACGATCACTTAGAACTAAGTTTTTGAGAACTGTGTTAAAGATATGCTTTGTAAATCCATTGCTTCATAAAAAGAAATAATTTCTTTTTTTCAAAAAAAATTATGCTCTTTGTCTTTTTCTGAAAACTCATTCATGGGATTTCTTTTTTTTTTTTTTTAATTGGTTTTGCCATACATTCATTCATGGCATTTCATAGATAACATGAAACATTTGCACACAGGCAGAATGCACATATGCTACGGAACGTATTAGTGACTGTAATGCGAGGTCCAGTAACAGGGTTTGGGCTAACCAGAGAAGGCGGGCAGTATTATTCACTCTTTCAAGAAAAAACATTTCCCCAACATGTTCAGAAATATTTCATAGATGTTAACAATATTTTTAAAATATAAAATCCTGTGAATCACTTTTAAAGAGATAGTACAGATAGGATGAAATACGTTTCAAATAGAAGTAGGACAATCACCCTCAAGTATTTTTTAACAGAAGGTTAATAAAGATTTAAAATACAGAATGAGAGACTAAACAACCATTAGCTATTACTTTTTGACCCATAAATGCCAATTTATCATTCATTGCCTAATACATATCCTAGGAGTCAGGCATCAGAAATTCACAAATTAAAAAAAAATAGAAATTCACAATTTTTTTTTTCTGATCAACCTAACTCTTAAACAGATTGGATTTTTTTAATTAATTAATCAATTTTAATTGGAGGATGATTACAATATTGTGGTGGTTTTGCCATATGTCAACATGAATCAGTCAAGCAATATTATCAACTGAAAAGTAAAAATAAAATAGGATTGAAAGGATAACTTTTATTAAATAACTTTTTAATAAAAATATTTTAAAAGCTCTGACATACATATGAAAAGATTACCAAAACATCTTAAACATACAAAATGGTTTAATATTTTTCAAGTTTCATTACTTTTCAAAATTAGTTTATTCAAGGCCCTGTGGATCTCAGAGCTTTGGTGAGAAGCCAGGCCCCTGATTCCTAACCTAAAGACTTGCTGTGTGAGCTGGGACAAGCCACGTAATTCCTTGTAGCTCTCAGTTTTCAATCCAGAAAAATGGAATGGTCCCTTTCCTGCTCTGAATATAATGTGGTTAGAATTAAAAATCATACAGATCTAAGTATTTGTCATTGATTACTCCATTTAGCATGTTTCTTGGGTAAGAAACATTCAATTACTTTTTTTTTTTTGCAAAAATGAATTCTATTTCTATATACTAGCAACAAACAATGAGGAAGTGAAAGTTTAAAATACATCATTTATAATACCATTGAAAAACATACAATATTGGGAATGAATTTAACAAAATAACTGTAAAACCTCTATATGAGAAGATATAAATTATTGCTAAGAGAAATTAAACTAGACTTAGAGGAATATACTTGTTTATGAATCAAAAGATTCAAAGTTATTAAGATATCAATTCTTTTCAAGTTAAATCTATAATTTAACACAATTATAATGAAAATTAGAATAGAAAAGCTCCAACTACATATTTTAATTAACTGTTTCATTGACTGTCAGAAGAAAGAACTATAAAGGATTATAACCTGAGGATTAATAAACTATCAGAAGTGAGCCTTGGTTTCACCCCAAACCTCTCAAGAGATGACTCAGCTGTTCATGGTCTGGTGAACCTCAAACATTTTTCATCTTCAAGTTAACAACAAACTGCCTAAGAAGTGAGTGACATGCTGAAGTTTGTTAGAATCTGGAGGTACCAAATTTTTCAAGATAGCTGCTGATATAAAATCTAGATTTTTAAATACTAAGCCCACTGAATAAAATAAAAGCTCTGCCAAATCGTCATTGCTTTACACATACACACAAAAAAGAAAAAGAAAACAACTATGCGTTTCTCTTATTTTTCTTGTTTTCTAATTTCCACTGAAACCAATTTCTTGGTAGATTCACCCTAATAATAGCTTCAATTTGGGACGACGAGTCTCCTTCCCACCTTCCCGCTCACGTAATTTCCCATTTCTTGGGTCAAAACAGAACACTTACAATTAAATTTTCCCTTAATAATTAAAAAGTGGAACTTTAGGTTATAGATTTTATATAAGAAATTAATCCCACCCACCAGTAACACACTGTAGATAACTTTAATACCATTTACAATTTTAAGACATTTATTCTGCCTTAGCCAAGATAAAAAAGCCAAATGACTAGGTATGATTTTTAAGTTTTAGGAAATGTTGAAATAGCAATATTTAAAAATAAAAATTATGATTTTAAAATTTAAATCAGCATAATGACTCTGAATTGATCACGTCTTTATTCAACAGTTTAGATGTGGTAAAAAATGAAAAGACTTCTAGGATGGGTCCTCTCAGGACAAATGACTCCTTGAAGTGCTATAATCATCACAAAAAGGCCACATGTGACCTTTGCTTTCTGACAACCCCTGTCATCAGGCTGGAATGACTCACCAGCACGGTCACTGGGCCCTTTGCCCTGCACTGAACTGCAGACACAGAGATGCATCCTATGAGGCTAGGGAGTCTCACCACAAAGGCTCAGCCTGAACACCAGATCTCTCCTTTTTTTTACCTTTTTAGTTTGTGTTAGGGTATAGCTGATTAACAAAGTTGTGATAGTTTCAGGTGAACAGCAAAGGGACTCAGCCACACATAAACATGTATCCCTTCTCCCCCAAACTACTCCCCTATCCAGGCTGCCACATAACATTGAGCAGAGTTCCCTGTTGTATACAGTAGGCCCTTCTTTGGTTATCCATGTACAGCAGTGCGTATATGTCAATCCCAAACTCCCTACCTATCTCTTACCCCCATCTTTCCCCCCCATCAACCATAAATTCAGTCTCGATAGCTCCATTTCCAACGTTTAATTCAGTTTAAGCTGAAGTAATTGAACAGTACAGGAGGAGAAAGAGATGGGGCAAAATCTGTCAGTGTTTCCCTAGGAATCACGATATAGGCAGATTCCTCAACTGAGCTGTGATAGGCAGCTACACTGAGCTAGCAGGCAGGGCAAACAACAGACCACAGGCTTTGCAAGCCCAGTGACCTGGTGTCGATTACGGCCAACGCACATTGCCTTTCATGGGCTCTGCGCACTGTGCGAGGCTCTCTGCATGGACTAATGACCAAAATCCTCACCAGCACATCTTTACTGTTACACCTGTGATGAGGAAACCAAGGCACACAGAGACAGAGTAACTTGTCCAGCCAGAACTGCCTGAGCCACGAGTATCACACACGCCCGACCCTACCGTCTCTGCTCCTCATCACTGAGGCAGATGCCATGCAGAGCGTGCAGCCACACAGCCAAGATGGTTCTGATGGCCAAGTCCGTGACTTACCTGGGCTTCCCTAATGACTCAGAGGAGACCGGGCCCAATCCCTGGGTCGGAAAGATCCCCAGGGGAGGAGAACGGCAACCCACTCCAGCATTCTTGCCTGGAGAATTCCATGGACAGAGGAGTCCAGGGGGCTACAGTCCACAGGGTTGCAAAGTGTCGGACACGACTGTGACTAACACACACACACACAAGCAACCTAATTGAACCAAAACAAGTGGAAATAACCAAAAAGTTCAAAGCAATCTAGGCCATTTCTGGTGACTCAAATTTTAACTTCAAAGTGGCTGTTCTATTTTTGCATTTCTTTTAAAAAATAATCTGACCTGCTTGACAGTTCACAGCAATGTACTTCTCCAGAACTTCTCCCCTATATTCAGGACTGAGAATTCTATTTCCTCATTTTACAAGTGAGGCAAATGAGATCTGGAGGCCTAGGAATGTCACTAGCATCACAAGGGTAATGAACCAGGGGTAGCATCTGGGTTCAACCTTCGTGTCCTCCCCTCAGGCCCCACTGCTACACTTTTGAGACGAGGGGCCGGAGGGGCACGTCCTGAACTGGGGCCTTGGACTTCATGCTCCTTGTTCAAAGCACAATCCCATGGAAACCAAATTACTTAGACTCACTCATTCAGTGATCCCTACAATAACCTTCACTGCATCTCAGAGCTACCATTTCAATGGAAAATGTTATCAGAACAAGAACCAGAAGATGACAGCCTCATGAATGCTCTGTCAGTAATGATTTAAAATGTGCCAGAGGGGCTTTCCCCATCAACAGGGACTAGGTCTCTTCGACAGGGTAACCCAAGGACCTCACCATCGGCAGGGTCCAGAGCCCTCCAGAGGGCCACCTCCCCTGCCAACCCCAACCCTGCAGCCTGACAACCTAGGGAAGGAACCTGGGAAACAAAGCCTCTGGGTAATCCTTGGACAAATGCCAACATAAACACTATCTACTGCTTAGCACTGGGATTCTCAACAGTGACACCTCACAGGACACATGACAACGGGATTCCAGCCGGGAAGGTGTGAGGTGGGTTCCCCCCGCAGGGCACAGTCCCAAGGGGCTGCAGGGCTCCCAGCATGTCCCATATCACACACCCTGGCTTCTCCAGGCCCGCCTCCCACTTCTCCCTTCCTTAATTTACAAACACAAACAGAATGATTTCCCGGGTTGTTTTTAGTATCTCCCTGCCTTTCAAGAGTCCTTCACTGGCATCTGTGTGCCTTCCACATCAAATCCACAGTCTCCACCACTGGCCGCAATCTGAACTCAGTTCTGTAAAGGATTTAACAGAACAGATGATTTCAAATTTCACTGGAGAATATAAACCACAGACATCTGAAGGAATTAGAGATTCATACAAAACACTAAGATGAATACGGGCTTCCCTGGTGCCTCGGGGGTAAAGAACCGACCTGCCAATCCAGGAGACGTGGGTTCAATCCCTGGATTGGGAAGATCCCCTGGAGAAGGAAACAGCAATCCACTCCAGTATTCCTGCCTGAGAAATCCCATGGACTGAGGAGACTGGTGGATAGAGTCCATGGGTTTGCAGAGTCGGACACAACTTAGCAACTGAGCACGCATACACACAAGATGAATATAATTCCAAACGAAAAGCTACTGACACAAGTCATTTTCTTTTTTTTTTTTTTAACAGTATCAGTATTTTATCTATTAGTACTAGTATTTTAATGTCCTAACTTTTCTAAGCACTTTGTTTCCTGACAGTTTCCAATAGATCCTTTCGAGGCATCAAGAGGTCAAAGTTCCAATCACCAAACCTGCACGTGCAAAAGGGACCTGTGAGACAATTTCAGTGGATTACACAGATGGGGGTTAGCCTCTAGCTCACCTTTGTGGAGGAGGACCTTGCGCATGAGCTCCGTTCTGGCCAAACTGATGGGGGCCAGGAGGCGGATGGCCCTGAGGCAACATCCCCCCAGGGGGAGCCGCCCCCAGAGGCCCCGCCGGCTTTATCATGCCTGCAAGGGAAGGACAGGAGTTTAGAAGAGTGTGAACGTGCAGGGACAGAGGACACGAAGGTAACAGGCCAAAAATGGAAACCAGGAGGGGCAGAACGGGTTAGAACAGGGTCTCCCTCACACTTGCTTTCGCCAGCACAGACTCACCCATGCCAGGCTGCGGCATCACGGTGTGACCATCACAGTGACGGGAGTGCGGACACCACTTTAACCAGAAACTAAAACCTTTGTGTCTGGTAGAGAGGCACCCCGACAGAAATGCACTATCACATAAAGACTGCTAGAGCACACAGTGAAATGTGCCCACTGGTATCAGACTGCAAATCGGGGGAGAAAAACAGTATGAGGCCTCACAAAGCACAGTAATTCTAACTACGGGGGAAAAGGACCTCTGAAAATGCCTGAGCTACAGCGCGAGGAAGGTGAATGGAGAATAGCATCTATTTCTCCCATGGAGCCAGAGCACGGACCTCAGAGTTAATCATTTTTCCAGGATTCCCACGGGCTGGGTGACAAACAGCTCAGGGCCTGCTCAAGTCATCTCAGTTTCTCATACAAACTACGAGGCCACACGTGATGAAGATGCTCCCAGCAGTGCCCGTTTTAATTTACAAGCACCTCTTCTGCAACAGAGATCTTTAAAAGTTTCTCTCTAAAACTGTTCTCAAATATTTTTTCTCTCCTTCTTCTAGAGAAATGGTGGTACAGGAGAAAAATCAGTGAGCTTGGGTTAGAGCAGTGTGATGCCCCATCCAGCCACACTGGGCAAGAAGTTTACCTCTGTGGGCCTCAGTTTCCCCTCACTGCAGAAGGAAAGGTTCAGACTTGATTACTTGTGACACCCCTTTCAGACTTCAGGAAAGAAAAAAGAGAAAAAGTATATTTCTTCTGTGTGTTTGTCCCTACTTCCATTCTGCTTGTTTTTGCTCCAGACCATTCAATTTTTCTTCTTCTAATTTTTATTGGAGTATAGTTGGTTTACTATGCTGTGTTACTTTCAACAGCACAGCAAAGTGAATCGCTTACTATACATACCCCCACTCTTTTTTTAGATACTTTCACCATACAGACATTACAGAATACAGTAGAGTTCCCTGTGCTATAGAGTAGATCCCTATTAGTCACCTATTTTACGTATAGTAGAGTGTATATGCGGAGAAGGCACTGGCACCCCACTCCAGCACTCTTGCCTGGAAAATCCCACGGACAGAGGAGCCTGGGGGGCTGCAGTCCATGGGATCGCGAAGAGTTCGACACGACTGAGCGACTTCACTTTCACTTTTCACTTTCCTGCATCGGAGAAGGAAATGGCAACCTACTCCAGTGCTCTTGCCTGGAGAATCCCAGGGACGGGGGAGCCTGGTGGGCTGCCGTCTCTGGGGTCGCACAGAGTCAGACACGACTGAAGCGACTTAGCAGCAGCAGAGTATATATGTCAGTCTCAATCCCCCAGTTCTCCCCGCCCCTGCCCTGCTTCCTGGTAACCACAGGTTTGCTTTCTCTTACTCGCTTTTCCTTTGACCCCATTCTCCTCTCTGGCACCATCACCAGTGACCTCTTGGCTGCCTTCTGTGAACTCTACCATTTGACCTCACAATGGTATTTCATATTCAACATTTCCTTTCTTCTTTCATCTTCCGAGAAAATTTATTCCCTTAGAGAGTAAGGAAAGTGACGGGATGACCCTACAGTGGCCCAGGAAGAATTTCTTATGTGGTCATAATAACCCTCTGAAGGGCATGCTCTCAGATGCCTGGGGAATCCAGAATGAAACATAGCCAGTGAAGCAGCAGTATTCATGAATAATATTAGTGAAACTTATACAAAGGTTTCTTTTCTTAAAACTGAATTCCTCAAACTTAAGAAAAAATTTCTATTTACCGTCACAGTTTATTTAGGCCATTTTCCATATACCAAGAACAAAAACAACAAATATCATTCTTATTTTTACATACGGTTTATACCTCAAATCCAGCAGAGTTAGAGAAACATGACACAGCCACACAGACTGCAGTCTGCATTCTTCCTGTATCACTCAACACCTGTGACCCTAAGATACTTTCTTTCAGAACCTAAACTTTTAACACTGTACCATGACAACAGTGTCCCCTGTCTCTGTGGATCATTCTGAGAATTAAACTAGGTAATGGGCATAGGAGCATCCAGAACAATGCCAGATATATAAAAGGAATCTCCCACAAAATCTTAGTTTCCTCACCCTGGTCACACCCTTTGTCCCCGTTTTTTCAAAGATTTATCAATATAGTCTAACAAGATACATATATCATAATTATATGCACTCTTGTATTTTCATTCTTAAAACATTATTTTGGACAAAAATAGAAAATCTACAATACTAGTGCCAATGCAGTAATAATTAAAGGCACTACAAGAATCCAAAGATATTTTCATTCCTTAAATAGGTACGCAAACAGCAGTTTCATCAGCAACCCTCATACAGCATCAAAAACTAGTTCTCAGAGTTACTCACACCCTGGTATTTTCATGTGTACATGAGATGCATATATTTATAAACCTGTTTCTAAAAACCAAACCAAACCAAAAACAGTTCTTACATACTCAAGCAGAAATGTCTCACACAAATCTTACTAAAAAGATTCTTTCCCTTTTATTTTTGGAAATCAACTCTGTAGCAATGATTCAAATTCATTCTTGTTCAACATACATTCAGTGTGCCTTTGAGGCACTTAGAGCTCTTAGGGAAGAAACAAACATGTAAACAAACAGCTACAGCGCCTGGTAACAAGTGTAAAATGCAGAGGAACTACCTAACACCTCCTATGGGAATCAAGAAAAGTTCAGAAAGGAAGGCCTGCTCGAGCTGAATTCTGAAGAACAGGTGCGAGCTGTCTTAGCACAGAGATAGGACAGGGGGTTCCAAGGCAGGAGGCAAAGCTTAAGTGAAGATCTGAGAGAGTGGGGTGTGATCAGGCAAAAGGTGAAGTGTTGACAGATGGTGGGGAATGGCCGGAGCAGAGGCTGTCCAGGTTGGCTGGGGTCAGACTACAAAGTCCCGGGTGCCATTTGGACTCTATTCTCGGGGCAAAGGAAACCAGTATCACTGTTATCTGCACAGTCATAGTCTTCGGTCACATACCTGGCATTTTCATAAGTGATCAGAGATAAAGAGGAATCAGGTTAGGAGAATTTCAGTATGAGAACCTTAATAGGAAAGCAAAACCATACCATGAGAAAGATCTAATTATGCTTATGCCCTCTTGATGAGGGTGAAAGAAGAAAGTGAAAAAGCTTGCTTAAGACTCAACATTCAAAAACTATCACTTCGTGGCAACTGGATGGAGAGAAAGTGGAAACAGTGACAGACTTTATTTTCTTGGACTCCAAAATCACTGCAGATGGTGACTGCAGCCATGATATTAAAAGATGTTTGCTCCTTGGAAGAAAAGCTATGACTAACCTAGACAGCACATTAAAAAGCAGAGACATTACTATGCTGACAAAGGTCTGCTTAGTCAAAGCTATGGTTTTTCCAGTAGTCACATATGGATGTGAGAGTTGGACCATAAAGAAGGCTGAGCACCAAAGAACTGATGCTTTCAAATTGTGGAGAAGACTCTTGAGAGTTCCTTGGACAGCAAAGAGATGAAACCAGTCAATCCTAAAGAAAATCAGTCCTGAATATTCATTGGAAGGACTGATGCTGAAGCTGAAGCTCCAATACTTTGCCTACCTGATGTAAAAAGCCAGCTCTCTGGAAAAGACCCTGATGCTGGAAAAGATTGAGGGCAAGAGGAGAAGGGGGTGGCAGAGGATTAGATGGTTAGATGGCATCGCTGACTCAGTGGACATGAGTTTGAGCAAGCTCTAGGAGACAGTGAAGGACAGGGAAGCCTGACGTGCGGCAGTCCATGGGGTTGCAAAGAGTCTGACATGACTGAGTGACTGAACAAAAATGATATCCAAAGAAAAATATCTAAAATCATAACCTGCCTTTAATGCAATGACATTTTTTACAGACTAGCTTACGTAATACCAATTGTAATTCCTTTCTGGCTTGCCTTTCCATGTGGTCCTGAGCTGGAAAGATGGAATCTCCATTTCCTAGACTCCTTACAGACTGGGCTGCCACGTGCCCTAGTGACGGCTCCCGGGTAGAAAGGCAACGCTTACTGGATGTCGGCTCCGTGACCGCAGAGTCCCAAGCCTGGTTCTCTGACTCTACTATTCTCTTAGCTTCCTGATACTCCTTTACAAATGTCTTTCTGCTAGACTGACCTCTGACCAAGACAACATCACAGAAAAGCGTATCTTGGATTTGGCCCTGAATCTGACAAACTGAAACCAAAAAATTAAAAACCATTTGGGAAAGAAAGAAGTTTATCTAAAATTAACAAACTCCCTATTATACGGGCAGAACCATAATGACTCGTTTCTAAGGTGCTGTGGCTGGTGCTATTCCTACAAAAGTTCACTGTTTATTAGAAGCCTCACCACAGGCCCCAGTTCCAGGGCGTCAACAGTTTCTGCTGCTCAGCTTCTAGACAAGTGGTCCGCCACCAAGGGTGATGCTGCTCCTGAAGGGACACTTGACAAGGTCTAAGACTTTCGGTCGCTATGGCTTGGGGCCAGGGGTGGGAGCAGGAGCGGGAGCACTGCTATCTGATGATCCGTAGAAGCCAAGGATGCTGCTAAAGGCCCTAGGACGCACAGCACAGCCTCCCACACCAAAGAATCAGCTGGCCCCAAATGTCAACAGTGCTGAGGACCCGAAACTCTGCTCCAGAAAGCAGTGTGCCCACTGATTCCCTCCTCACACTCTAATGTGGAATATAAATAAACAATATACGTGACCCTTCCCCGCTTAAGATGCTTCACTGCACCCTTAGAGCCATGGTGAATCTCTTGCAGGTCCTCAAAGGTGCCACTTCTCCAACCCCAGTGAACTGCCTCCCTATTTGGCCGACCCTCACTCATCTTTCAGGTTCTTCCTTCCAGGAAGATTCCCTTCACCGTAAGCCTTGGTTAGGTGCCCCTGCTGAGAGCTTCCATCCCACCCTCTACTTCCTCAAAACGGTGTTTCCCCTGCATTGTCACCATCAATTCCCTTAATACGCGTCCCACTAGACAAGTCTGCACTATCAGGAAGGAGCCTGGGTTCATTTTATTCATTGCTGCATCGCCACAGGTATTTTGCTCACCCAATAAACCTGCTACATCGTCCCTGCATGGCACTAGCATCACATAATAGGCACAAAGGACAACATGGTATGTAAGAAATAGAAACCAAGCCTTGGCACTGGCCAGATCTGTTAGAACAGATAGTTCAAGGAACTACAGCTCAGTTCTCTGAGTCTGTCACACACACAAAAAAAGGTACACAGAAAGACTAGAAAAGAAGGTATGTGATGTCTGAAGACAAAGAGATCTAAGGTCATTCAGCACAGAGAAAGATAGGTTAGGGTAATTTAGTGACAGTTTGAAATCATTAAACAAATATACCACAATTTACAGAAGGGTATGTATCCAGACAGAGTCTGATAGCCTGGTATCTGAGAACTGATAAGGAGAAAGAGCTTTAAATTAAAGCATGAAGGATCTAATTCAACAAAATGGTGCTTTACCACCGGTGAACACCTGAGTACTTTGCTGATGAACGCAGCAGCCGGTCGTCCACTCATTCGTTGAACGAACGCTGAGTGAGGACCTTTTGAACTGTTCAGGCACGTCTGTTACACACAGTGTGGTAATGGGCAGCAAAGCCACACAGGACTTGGAGAACACAGGAGGAGAAGGTTCATGAATAAGCCTGAGGAAGAACGAGAAGTGGTCAGAAATGTCAGCAAGCCCCACAAGTGAACTGAGTCTGGGGGAGGAGGGCAGGGCACACCCTGTGGGGAGGATGGGGTAGAGGCACTGGCCGGAGGCACAGACCCGCTTCTGGAGGTGCCAGAAAGGCCTGAAGCGGAAGAAAGTCAGAATTAGATTTGCAGGCTATTAAAGTCCCTCCAACACAGACCACCTGACCTGCCTCCTGAGAAACCTAAATGCAGGTCAGGAAGCGACAGTTAGAACCGGACAAGGAACAACAGACTGGTTCCAAATTAGGAAAGGAGTACTTCAAGGCTGTATATTGTCACCCTGCTTATTTAACTTATATGCAGAGTACATCATGTGAAATGCCAGGATGGATGAATCACAAGCTGGAATCAAGATTGCCAGGAGAAATATCAACAACCTCAGATATGCAGATGACACCACTCTTATGGCAGAAAGGGAAGAGGAAATGAAGAGCCTCTTGATGAAAGTGAAAGAGAGTGAACAGCTATTAGAAAACCGAGACATTACTTTGCCAACAAAGGTCTGCCTAGTCAAAGCTATGGTTTTTCCAGTGGTCATGTATGGATGTGAGAGTTAGACTATAAAGAAAGCTGAGCGCCAAAGAATTGATCCTTTTGAACTGTGGTGTTGGAGAAGACTCTTGAGAGTCCCCTGGACTGCAAGAAAATCAAACCAGTCAATTGTAAAGAAAATCAGTCTGGAATTTTCATTGGAAGGACTAATGCTGAAGCTGAAACTCCAATACTTTGGCCACCTGATGAGAAGAACTGACTCATTGGAAAAGACCCTGAAGCTGGGAAAGACTGAAGGCAGGAGCTGAAGGGGAAGACGGAGGACGAGATCGTTGGATGGCTTCACCGACTCAACAGACATGAATGAGTCTGAACAAGCTCCAGGAGTTGGTGATGGACAGGGAGGCCTGGCGTGCTGCAGCCCACGGGTTCTCAAAGAGTCGGACACGAGCGACCGACTGAATGAATGGAACAGGACTGGACTGTTTGGAGAAAGGCTGGAGAGAGGATGTGGTTAGGAGACGTTAGTCATCCAGGTGAGAGGCGGATGGCTGGAGCAAGAATAGTGACTACTGGGTAGAAAGGAGGAAGCAGGGAGAAAAGATTTATAATGACCCCCAAAAGAATTTGGATTATAGAAGGTAAAAAGAGAGATTTTTTAAAACAGTGAAAAGTTCTAATTTAGGTAGCGGAATGAATGATAGCTGCTCAGTGAGTATGGAATATCAGAAAAAACATGCTTCATGAAAAAATATACTGTGTTATTTTGGACATGATGAGTCTGATATGCCCACGTAAACAGGCTGGCCACTGAAAATACAGATCTGGAGCTTAGGAAAGTCATCTGGGCTGGAGGAAAAGATCTGAGAGACTAGCCCTTCATATGGAATAATACAGTTAAGGGAAAAATCTACAGACAGGGAAAGAAGGGTGAAGCCAGAACAAAGCAGCAGAATCAGCACCACTTAAGGGTCATGTGGGGAAGTGGGAACCCCTTAGAGGAGCTGTCCAGAAAGCCACCAAGAAAACTAACAAAGGACAGTGTCATTGAAACCAAAGGAGAAAAGAGTTTTGTACAGATAAAAGCAGTAAACGGTGTCAAATTCAAGCACGAGACAGTGTCTACTGCCTTTGGTAACAGGAGGTCACCAACAACCCTAGGGGGAGAAGGGGAAGGGTGGACGGGGCCCAGGCTATGGAGCAGAGGATACACTGAGCCGTGGAGGGCTGCAAGGCAAGGATGGGGCGTGAGGGAGGGGACTGAGGACTTTTTTAAGAGATGGCTGTGAAGAGAAGGAGGAAAAGTGAGTAACACTGAATGTTTTACTTAGGTGTCTATTCGAGTTTGCTGTTTGTTTTCTCAAAGGACTGCAGTGTGAATCCCAGTTACACCACCAGCTCTGTACCTTGGATAAATCATGGTATTTCAGACATCCAGTTTTCTTAGCTGCAAAATAGGGCTAATAATCTACTGAACAGCACTGAATGAGAGTTAAAGAAAATTATACATATAATTCTTTTAGGACCAGTTTACAATACATGGTAAGCATTCAAACAAAAAAGTGATGCATACTTATCATTATATATAAATGCTGAGGGGGAATGAACCACCAGACAGAAAAGAAATTGGAGAAAGATGGGTTAAATGGTTCCTACAGGACCCAGATCAAGAAATGTTATGGGGAGGACTGAACCTGGACAAGATGATGATGCCTCACCTGGAGGTTTTTAAAACCTGGACTAAGTCAGAAGAGCGACTTCCCACAGGAAATTCAGTCTCACAGCATCTTCTGCTGCAACTGTGCGTGGCTGCTACCATCAAGCCTGCCTAGAGGCTTTCCTCACCCCTGGCTGACTCTGCACTCCACACAAGCTACCCAGCAAGGCCTGGATCCTATATGCCTGAGTCAGTCCTAGTAAACCGCCAGAGATACTCAATTATTTATACACAGCCAGTCCCAAGAACTGTCTTTCACAAATATTTCTAGGGAATCTGGGGTCATCAGCACTGAAACAAGCTATTATTAGCCTCCCTGCTGACCCTGAAACTTGGCCCCTCAGGGCAGCCCCTTGAAAATGGGACGTGATCTTCTCATGTCAGCTGCCATCAGAGCAACAGGAGTCCCACTCCATGACACCTTCTCCCACTTCTGCTCCAAACACCAAGATTCCTTGCTGGGTACCAAATTTTAGGGCAACCAATATTATTCAATAATGATTTTAAAACAAGGCCATGTTTTCTTATTATCATCATCACTGAATAAACTTCAGCATACAAATATAATGAGATTTTTCCAATATTAGTATATGTATATATTTAACATACATATATTTAATATATAGTGTATATATATACATATACACATATATGTGTATATGTATATATAATTTGTTGGGGTTTTAGTGTTTGTAATAACCTCACACTGCTGGTTAATAGCAAGAGCAAGTCTAACAGTAAAAACAAGACACTCAGGAAGTGTCTCGGTTTTCATCTATATTTAAAAAATAAACACCCTATGCAAAAACCAAAGTGATAGGGTAGGCTTTTCCAAATAATCCTATAAGCTCAAACCACTGCATCGCCTATAATTACCATTCAACTCTTCCAAAGCTGCTCTTTCAGAGTATCTTATGTCTCCGAGCTTGAGATTCAATAATCAGACACGCGTCAAGATAATGCACCTTACCTGGTGGAGAACCTGCATGAGACGGGTCCCCATAGTGCCCATAATGCGGTGGAGAAAGGCCAATTCCAGGCTGGGACTGAGAATAGGGAGGTGTAGCCACATAACCTTGCTGGCTCATTATGAAAATATCATTCCAAGGAATAGTTCTATAAAAGAACCCTGTAACAGAAGGAAAAAGAAAAAACATCAACATGAGAGTTTGAGTCACTTAATGTTATTAAAAATATAAACACTGTTAATAAATGTTTATGATAGTCTGAAGAAAGGTACAGTTATCAAGGGCACGAGACAGCTTCATATCAAGCAATATCACTTTCCCCTAAAAAGGCTCTAACCGCAGCTCTATGGAACTCAGTAACTCACTTCCACAGGCGGAGGCAAATGCACAGGCATTAAATCCTGAATAACAGCTGCCAATCCCTTTCTCATTGTAAGCCTAAACTGTGTCACAGAGAGTCTCTCATAAGTGTAATCTTGGTGCCTTTTGTTTCCAGGGCCCTGTTTCAGCATAGAGCATGTCACTGGCAATAACCACATGTCACTGTCTGACCAGCAGACTTGCCAGCAGCCTGCAACTGGATGTTCTGACTTGTGTCATTTTAGTACTATCCTAATTAGTAACTTTAACCAGGCAGTTAGGATAAAGGGGGAAAAAAAGTCCAACAGATACAGTAGAAAATAAGTTGATAATGGACTGATTTTATAAGTCATATATTGATGAAGTCAAGTGGCAGCCTACAACTGTTTGAGAGTTGTCAGTGGTTTCTCAGGCAAAGATGACAGACTTTCTTTCTGATTTAAATACCACACCTCTAAGAATACATGCACATATATTTAAAGAATGAAGGGAAAAAGTCCAATTGCACATGTGTTTAAGCACACACACACAGCTCACAAATACAAGAGACCCATCTTGATTCTGCTACTGCTGCTGCTTCTAAGTCACCTCATTCTACTCAGAACCAAAACATCAACATGTTTTTAAAGCTGATATTTTCTCCAGGTTTCCTAAAAGAAGAGACATTTCATAGAACTAGTCTTAAAAAGAAGAATTATAACAGAAAAAGCTCTGAATCCCAGCAAGAGAAGTGGGTTTACATTACACATCTGCTCATCTTTAGCTGTGTGACAGAATGAGCTGAAGAACCTCTCTGAGCATCCGTTCTCTCTTACAAAATGAAGCTTCTAAAGCCTTTCCAGATTAAAAAACAACGGTTCTACAATTTCTTTCCACTTTCTTCACCCAGCATTGGAATACTTTTCCTTTTGCTATTTTACGATGCTGTCTTTTAAACTATAAGGTCAGTGAAACCGGCTAAGGTTTGAAACATATTCAGGAAACTGCATTCACTTGGTTTCAATTTCATGTTAAACTATACGATTCCAAAATGAAAGCAACTGAAGTAAAAATACTGTAAGGTCACTTTCTTCTCCTTGGAAGGGGAGATCTAAAAAAGAGGAGTGATAGGCCCTTGGGTCCACCGCATTACTGACAACACATCTTCCCTCCTCCCACTTAGCGGAGAGAGACGTGGCAGCCCGAGCTTGGGTCAAGCTCATCCAACCAAGCGCATTTAGGAAGTCAGCAGGAACACACCTACGCAGCAGCCTGTTGCTGAGTGACAGAAAGGAAAGGCAGGGATGTTCACTCCAAAGAGCAGGAAGCAGTCGGGTGCCTCTTCACTGGTCCTGGCAGGAATTTGCTTCCTCACTCAACCCAGTCTGCCACGTCAAACTTCCTCACACGGGAGCACCAAGTTACAGAAATCTGACTCAGCTTCAAGCGGCAACATGGCAGAAAGCCACTTGGCACGAGCAGGCCGAGCCTCAAAATCTGGGATTCCAAGCCCAGGACAACCCCCAGCCCGCTGTCACTCGACTGTTCTCACAGATGCACGTTTTACCCTGGACCCAGCTGGGATTCGGACAAATCAGTTTCACTGTCAGGCTGTCCCGAAGCTTGAAGATACATGTGCCATTATCACAAAATGAGTATTTCCAGCAGTCCCTCCCTCCAAGGAAGGGGAAATTAAGTTGATACGGAGATAAGAACACCGCGGGCAGTAACGCTGGAATACCGTGGCTACTGGCGACCCTAACCTGGGAGTTTCGGCATCCCCAGACACAAAGATAGGGGCGCGGGGGCGGGTAAAAAATGCCCACGCCCACCCCCCGGTATTAAACTACCCGAAAGGGCTGAAGGAGCAAAGCAGGTCTCCTCCGCTGCCCCGCCAAGGTGAGCATCCCGTCTCTCGCCACCGCCCCACCGCACCCCTAGCCTGGCACCGCACCCCGCCACAACTGTGTCTGGCGAAGGGTCCCGCCGCAGCGCAGCCAGGCTGGGCGCGGCATTACCTGCTTGGCGCCCGCCCGCCGCCGGGCCTCCGAGAGCCCGCGCTCTGGCCGCAGTGCCGGCTGCCCGGGTGACCCCGCTCCCGCGGCGGCCGCTGCTCCCGCCGCGCCGCGCCGCGCCTCGCCTCGCCTCTCCTCTCGCCGGCGTCCCCGCAAGCTGGTCTCGCTTGCCGAGTTGCAGCCGGGCTGGGAACTGCCACGTCAAAGCCTCTCCCGGCGGCGCGCCCCCGGCGCCGGGCTCAGACCAGCGGCCGCGCTCCCGGCGGCGCGCGCGCACAGACGCCGGCGGGGCGGGGCGGAGGCGGCTCCCGCCGCCCGGCGCGGCGCGCGCGCTGGCTGCGCGTCCTCCTCTTTTTGCTCTTTTCTCTCCTTCCTGTTTTGTTTGTTCGTTCGTTTCCCTCCAGCAGGTCAAAAATGTTAACGCTGTGGCTAAATTAGAGCCACAGTTTCAGCGTGGATTCCCGTAGGAAGGAGGGAGTTTGTATTGAGGGTACATTCATTCATTCAACAGGTTGCAGGTTCAGCTGTTCATTCAATACGTATTACTTGAGTCATAATAATATTTACTAGTAACAGTGATGTTTATAATAATAATATTTACTGGGATATTTTGGGTTCTGCACTGCCGACATGGGAAGGTACACGCTTCGGGATCTTGAAGAGATTGCAGGCTAGAGGCGAATCTGGCACGTGTACAGAGACTTGACTCACTCCGAGAGGCACTACAGAGGAAGCAACGCCCAAGGCAGCTTGTTAACGCAGCGCAAAAACGGAGGAAAGGACGTCCCAGCTAAAAGTATGGGAAGAGGGGTCTTCACCAAAGCTAGGATTGCTAGATTTCTGTGTATTCCTTCAACGAATGTCTACATATTCGTTGTCTGTAAAGTAGAATGACTGATTCCACCCCAAAACAGGGATCGCTCCATGTATAAGCACTCCGTGTCACGAGAGAGAGTTGAGAAAAGCAACCTGGGTGAGACGTGGAGCTTAAGCTCTCTCTGTAACCTTAAAAATCAGTACCATCTGGCTGCTTTCTCACAACCCGCCACGGCTAAACAGGCCTTCAGCCATCCAAGGCTTGGTGTAGCTACCACTTGGCTCAAACTTAGAAAAGGACCACCAGACCAGCGTTTTGTTCTCAAAATACACTTTCTTCTGTGCAACAAGAAAGTGAAAGCGACTTGACAAATTCCTTTTACTGATAATATGCTTAGGTAAAAACTTGCATGAGCATGATGCTTCTGCTGAAATGCTCCATAAGTTTGGCTGGCATTTTATGCTGTTCCAGCCTAGTGAAGACTAATGGTCCCTTTCCCCATTTTACTTTTGTTAAGGTGTTAACGTGTGGTTAACCTGGTTGAACCTGCCTACATCCAGTTCAACACTGGTCAGGTTTGAAAAATCTACAATGAAAATTGTTTTACGTTAGGTTTCTTATATTCTCAATATGATAGAAATATCTGATGGAGTTTAGGAAGCGCTACCTAAGCTGAAGCAGTGCAACTTGAAAAATCGGTTAAAAAAACATAAAAATTTTCATATCACAGCCATGTCACAATGTAGGAGAGAATCACTTGGAATTGGGAACACGGTGATGACTTGGTTAGCTTGCAGCTCCTGTAAAACCACAAAATTTGGATTTGTACATTTGATCTCTCCCCTTGCTCAGGGCACCAGAAACAAACAATTTGTGGTTTCAGTTCTAAGACAGTTTTGAATTCCTAACTATTTAAAGCTGAGAAGGATTTGAGAGAGATTGACATTCAACCAAATATTCGGTGAGGACTGAATTCAACCCAATCATTTTGTTAATTAATAAACTGAGGCTCGGGAAATGGAAATAACTTACTAATCTTAGAGTCAGCTGGAAGTCATGCCTTCTGATTCTAATCCGAAAGTTATTTTCACCACATACTCTTTTCTTTTTGATATTATTCTGAGGTACTATTCTCTATTAACTGGTTCTGCATTTTTCACGTTACTGCTTTATATTCAAACTTTCAAATGACAAAAATAGTAATTAACCACACAAGTCCACCAGTGACTGGAGTTCCTGATCACAAATCTCTTTTTCCCTATGATACAGACGTCTGGTTTCGGTCCCCCTTCCCATCTCATGGCCCCTCGTGCCCATAGCTTAAGTGACTAACTTCTTACCTTATTCCTGTGGTTGAGACACTGACCTTCACTAGACCTGAGGGTCAGCCTGGATTCACAGCCCTCCTGGGTTTCACTTGAGCTATTTCTACCTGAGAGCAGCTCTGATGTTCCATATGTAATTAACTTGGTCACCCTGGTAACCATATCCTAGTTGAAAGGTGAAGTCACAGGGAACGTCTGTGTGCTGGTGTTCTGTGTTCTTAAGGTCTTTCTGTTCTAACTTTAAAGGGAAAAGAAGGAAGAGAGTCAACTCTGCAACAGACCGTATAGAAAGAAGAAATTTCCTGACAACACTCAGAGTTCTGATAGGTGGCCTTTGGAAATAAGTCCTTGGAAGGAAAGTTATGACCAACCTAGATAGCATATTCAAAAGCAGAGACATTACTTTGCCAACAAAGGTCCATCTAGTCAAGGCTATGGTTTTTCCAGTGGTAGTGTGTGGATGTGAGAGTTGGACTGTGAAGAAAGCTGAGCACCAAAGAATTGATGCTTTTGAACTGTGCTGTTGGAGAAGACTCTTGAGAGTCCCTTGGACTGCAAGGAGACCCAACCAGTCCATTCTAAAGGAGATCAGTCCTGGGTGTTCACTGGAAAGACTGATGCTAAAGCTGAAACTCCAGTACTTTGGCCACCTCATGTGAAGAGTTGACTCATTGGAAAAGACCCTGATGCTGGGAGGGATTGGGGGCTGGAGGAGAAGGGATGAGATGCCTGGATGGCATCACCGACTCGATGGATGTGAGTTTGAGTGAACTCGGGGGGTTGTTGATGGACAGGGAGGCCTGGCGTGCTGCGATTCATGGGGTCTCAAAGAGTCGGACACGATTGAGCGACTGAACTGAACTGAACTGAAGCATTTATATCACGTAAGAAATTTGGAGATGTCTAATTCCAAAGCTACAATTTGAAGAAGCTTTGTATTTAAAAAAGCTGAATGGTCAAGATCTGGACTTTGTTAAATACATGGAAGCATAGTAAATTAGGCCATGTTAAGTGGGGCTGGAGAAAGGGTACATGGTGGGCTAACAAACAATAACAGTCACAGTAAAGTTCAGGTGTTCATCAAGCCCCAACACCAAGGTGTTTCTGGAATTTTTAAAAAAAATAACAGCCTTATTGAGCTATAATTGACGATTACCCATAATTTCTACTGATAGAGTTGCCTCTTCTGGACCTTTCATATAAATGGAGTCATATATATGTAATCCTTTGTGACAATCGTTTTATAAGGTCATTCATGTTGTAGTATATTTCAGTACTTTTTATTGCCAAGTAATAGTCCATTGTGTAGATATAGCAGATTTCATTTAGCCTCCCATCAATTGATGGACATTTCGGTTTTGTTTTTGTCATTATTTAGTCACTAGCTGGTGTCCTGCTCTTTTGTGACCCCATGGACTGTAGCCTGCCAGGCTCCTCTGTCCATGAGATTTCCCAGATAAGAATACTGGAGCAGGTTGCCATTTCCTTCTCCAAGGGATTTTCTCGACCCAGGGATCAGACTCCTGTTCCTACCTGCATCTCCAGTTATTATGAATAATTCTACCGTGAACATTTATGTAGAAGTTTTTGTTTGGATATATGTTTTCATTTCTCTTGGAATTTTAATTCTCTAATCAAGTAAACAATGTACATATAAACAAAACAAACAAACAAACAAAAAACCCAGACAGTCTGACTTCAAAGGCTATGCTCTTAGCATATGTGCAATGTTGTCACTCTATATGAAATTTTATTTTTTAAATAAAATATGCAATGTCACCCCCACAAAAAAAATTACAACTGAAACCAGTTGAGGATGTAACCCACCAAAGCTGATTCAAGAAGAGACAGAGGGAAATGTTAGACATAGCGTTACCGTGTGACCCAGCACTTTCACTCCTAGGTAGAATCACTGACTATCTCAGCATCTTGTTCCGAGTGTTCTACATCACTCATGGCTTTGGCCACAGAGTGGGCAGTGTGACACTACACTGCCAAATCCGCAAGGCTGGAGCTGAGGGAAAGAGGGGAAAGTTGTAGGATGGGAGGGTCAACAGGGGACGGAGATGGTATTTTAGGCCGTTTTAAAAGACTTTGGTTTCTATTCTGATTTTTTTTAAAGGAGTCATTTCAGGTTTAAAACTGAGGAATGACAGGATATGACTTACTCCCCCCCCCCCCTTTTTTTTTTTTACTTATATGGAAGGTAGCAGATCTTCATAGAAAATCTCGTGTTTCGCAAACACTGATTTTACAAAGTCTGTGTGATTTTAGGCCTCAGAAATTTATCCTTCAGTCATTTGATTTCTAATAAATTTTCCTGATGATGACTAAGGTTTGAGAGAAAAGCAAATGTAGCTGTAAAAAAACCTACTATAAAAGTAGGAGGAAAACTGGGTTGTGACGACTGCATGGCCATAGTTCTGCACTCACAGATCACCCCTTACTCATGCCTCATTCCTGGTGACTTGATTTTCCAACTGGTGAATTAAATGAGATGAGACTCTGTTTCTATTGCACTGCTTTTCTTGCTATAAGCAAAGAAGACAGGAGAACAGGCACTTAAGAGGTGAAAGAAATCTAATTTTTATGTAACAAAATACTTATAAAGAAGGTACTCTCATCTTCATAACATTAAAAGATTATTATGTGATATTCTATCACAAATACTTCCCTTTTTGATATTAAGACTGAACCGAGAAATAAAAAGCACCTGGTAATTCACTAAAATAGTTGGGAAGAAGTAAATAGAAATTGTACTCACAACCTAATTGAAGTCAGTGCTTGAATATATGATCATTAACAAGAAGAAATAATTTTCTTTGATTCCTTCCTCAAATCCACTTACTTGATTACTTAGAAAAATAATGCAATTCTATATTGCATTAAAGTATCAGAAATTTAGATCTTGGAATATTATATTTGTGACAGAGACTGCTTTTTTATACTGTTCATGGGGTTCTCACGGCAAGAATACTGGAGTAGTTTGCCAATCCCTCTTCCACTGCCAAACCTAGACAGTGTATAAAAAGGCAAGAGACATCCCTTTGCTGACAAAGGTCCATCTAGTCAAAGCTATGGCCTTTCCAGTAGTCATTATGGATATGAGAATTAGACTGTAAGAAGGCTGAGCGCTGAAGAATTGATGCTTTCGAACTGTGGTGCTGGAGAAAACTCTTTACAGTCCGTTGGATTGCAAGGAGACCAAACCAGTCAATCCTAAAGAAATCAACCCTGAACATTCATTGGAAGGGCTGGTGCTGAAACTGAAGCTCCAGTACTTCGGCTCCCTGATGCAAAGAGCCAACTCTTTGGGTGCTGGGAAATGATTGAGGGCAGGAGGAGAAAAGGGTGACAGAGGATGAGATGGTTGAATGGCATCACCGATTCAATGGACATGAACTTGGACAAACTTTCAGAGATTGTGAGAGACAGGGAAGCCTGGCGTGCTGCAGTCCATGGGGTGGCAGAGTCAGACATGACTTAGCAACTGAACAACAAGCACAGAGAATGCTAATTCTCTGCTAATGTTTCTGGGATATTCTCCATTCTTATAAGTTTCAGCTGGTGTGTGATTACTCAGCCAAAGATTGCAGCCCCAGCCTTTCTGACAACCAGGTGTCATCTTGTGACTCACTGACCAGAGTGGAGGGCGTGTTTGCAATTTCTTTGTCTCATCTTTAGACCTTTCATCTTGATTCTTTCACATTCCTGCAGGCTGAAATGTAGACATGGTCGTGGTCAAGCCAAATTAGCCATCTACATGAGGATAGTCCTCTAGGAAAAATGAAAGAAGAAACAAGATGAAAGGGACTCTGGTCCCTGCGTATCTCCATGAACCCCATGTCTACCTTTGAACTGTTACAAGAGGCAAAAACAAACTCTAGTTGAGCCACTGATTTTGAGTGGAGGGAGGAGACCTCTTCCAACAAATAATTACATATTTTAAATTAGTATTTTCAAAAATCAAGTAATACCTATAAATTGTACTAATCTATCAGAAACAACAGATAGGCATATATGCTAGAATAACAAAGGGACTATGGACAACACTGAATTAACTAAATATGAGAAAATGTGCCCACAGGACTGGAAAAGGTCAGTTTTCATTCCAATCCCAAAGAAAGGCAATGCCAAAGAATCCTCAAACTACTGTATAATTGCACTCATCTCACACAGTAGCAAAGTAATGCTCAAAATTCTCCAAGCCAGGCCTCAACAGTATGTGAACTGCGAACTTCCGGATGTTCAAGCTGGATTTAGAAAAGGCAGAGGGACCAGAGATCAAATTGTCAACATCTGCTGGATCACTGAAAAAGCAAGAGCATTCCAGAAAAACATCTACTTTTGCTTTATTGATTATGCCACAGACTTTGACTGTGTGGACCACAACAAACTGTGGAAAATTCTGAAAGAGATGGGAATACCAGACCACCTGACCTGCCTCTTGAGAAATCTGTATGCAGGTCGGGAAGCAACAGTTAGAACCGGACATGGAACAACAGACTGGTCCCAAATAAGGAAAGGAGTACATCAAGGCTGTATATTGTCACCCTGCTTATTTAACTTATATGCAGAGTACATCATGAGAAACACTAGGCTGGATGAAGCACAAGCTGGAATCAAGATTGCTGGGAGAAATATCAATAACCTCAGATATGCAGATGACACCACCGTTATGGCAGAAACTGAAGAAGAATGAAAGAGCCTCTTGATGAAAATGAAAGAAGAGAGTGAAAAAGTTGGCTTAAAGCTCAACATTCAGAAAACTAAGATCATGGCATCTTGTCTCATCACTTCATGGCAAATAGATGTGGAAACAGTGACAGACTTTATTTTTTGGGCTCCAAAATCACTGCAGACGGTGACTGCAGCCATGAAATTAAAAGACACTTGCTCCTTAGGAAAAAAGGTATGACCAACCTGCTGCTAAGTCGCTTCAGTCATGTCTGACTCTGCGCGGCCCCACAGACAGCAGCCCAACAGGCTCCCCGTCCCTGAGATTCTCCAGGCAAGAACACTGGAGTGGGTTGCCATTTCCTTCTCCAATGCATAAAAGTGAAAAGTAAAAGTGCAGTCACTCAGTTGTGTCCTAATCTTCGCAACCCCATGGACTGCAGCCCACCAGGCTCCTCCATCCATGGGATTTTCCAGGCAAGAGTACTGGAGTGGGGTGCCATCGCCTTCTCCGATGACCAACCTAGACAGCATATTAAAAAGCAGAGACATTACTTTGCCAACAAAGATCCATCTAGTCAAAGTTATTGTTTTTCCAGTAGTCATGTATGGACGTGAGAGTTGGACTATAAAGAAAACTGAGTGCCAAAGAATTGATGCTTTTGAACTGTGGTGTTGGAGAAGAATCTTGAGAGTCCCTTGGACAGCAAAGAGATCAAACCAGTCCATCCTAAAGGAGACCAGTCCTGAATATTCATTGGAAGGAGTGATGCTGAAGCTGAAACTCCAATACTTCGCCCACCTGATTCGAAGAACTGACTCATTGGAAGAGACCCTAATGCTGGGAAAGATTGAAGGTGGGAGGAGAAGGGGATGACAGAGGATGAGATGGTTCGATGGCATCACTGGCTCAGTGCACATGAGTTTGAGTAAACTCTAGGAGTTCGCAATGGACAGGGAGGCCTGGCATGCTGCAGTCCATGGGGTCACAAAGAGTCGGACACAACTGAGTGACTAAGCTGAACTGAACTGAGAAAATGTGTAGACAGTTTGGTGATGCTATTGTTTAATGGAGTCTAGTATTAAAATCATTGGAGAAGGAAATGGCAACCCACTCCAGTGTTCTTGCCTGGAGAATCCCAGGGACAGGGGAACCTGGTGGGCTGCCGTCTGTGGGGGGTCCCATAGAGTCAGACATGACTGAAGCAACTTAGCAGCAGCAGCATTAATATCATACCCTGATGGGTAAGGGTGGAGTTTTCTTTTGAAGGGGACAGATGTTTCTATCGTTAATCAAAGTGGATATTGTTTTATTGACCAAGAACTAAGGTGATTATTTTGGACTGCGGAAGGAGAGGTCCCCTCTCCCCTTTCTCCTAGATCTACAAGTTGAGTCTAGACATGGGGGCGCGGGTCTGAGAGCTCATGCTGGCTGTTGATGTCCTGTGCTGGGCACAGGTGACACCTGCTACACAGTGTCCATGACGAGGAGTCTGCACCCTGCAGCCTAGAGGAGCACCTCTGAGTCCCATTCATCTCCACCAACAGGCATCGAGAGCAGAGGTTTAGAGCTGAGGATCTGATTTGATGAACTTTAGATCTGAGGAATTGGAAGCCTTAATACTATTAAGTCATTTCTTCCCAGATTCATCTGTAGAGTTTATGCAACCTGAATCAAAATCCCAGCAAGGTGTTTTTAGTTTAGTTTAGTTTTGTGTGTGTGTGTGTGTTTTTTTTTTTCCAAAATGACTAGCTATTCAAAAATTCTTATGGAAATACGAAATACCTATATTAATGAAGATAACTTTGAAAAAGAACAAAGGGACTTATACCATCTGACTTTAAGACTTATTAAAAGGTACAATAATCAGATCAGGATGGTATTAGTATCAAAATAGACAAAAACAATAAGGACATAGATTAGAGATTCTAGAAATATTTATATATAAATATAAGCATGTATGGGTTTCCCTGATGGCTCAGCTGGTAAAGAATCCACCTGCAATACAGGAGACCTGGGTTCGATTCCTGGGTTGGGAAGATCCCCCAGAGAAGGGGAATCTACCCACTCCTGTATTCTAGTCTGGAGAATTCCATGGACTGTATAGTTCATGGAACTGCAAAGAGTCGGACACAACTGAGTGATTTTCACATCACACATAAGCATATATAGTTACTGATTCTCAACAAAGATGAAAAAGGAGAACAAACTTTTCTTGTCTTTCCAACAAATGGTATTGAAACAATTTGATATTCACATGCAAAAAATGAACTTCAATACATATTGAACTTCCTACCTTGCATCATTATAAAGAAACTATTCAAAATAGAACATAAACCTTAGTGAAAAACCTAAAACTTTAAATTCAAGGTCACAAATATTTTTCTCCTGTTTTCTTCTAGAGTCTTGAAAGTTCCAAGAAGAAAAAAGACTGTCCATGCAAAGACTCATACGCAAATGTTCATAACCGCATTACTTACAAAGGTTCAAAACTGGAAGTAACCCAAATTTCTATGAACAGGTGAATAGTTAAACAAATGATGGTATATCCATACAGTGAAATACTCAAAAATAAAGAGGAATGATCTACATGCAATAAATGAATGAATCTCAAAATAATTATGTTGAGTGAAAGAAGCCAAACAAAAAAGAGAACATAAGATTTTGTTTCCATAAATTCCTATAAAAATGCAAACTAATCTACAGTGACAGAAAGTAGATCAGTAGTTGCCTGGAAATGGGGAGGGGGTGAGGGGTTACACAGGAGCAATGGATACTTTTGAGGTTGAAGGATATGATTGTGATGATGGTTTTACAGGTGTGTGTGTGTGTGTATCTCAAATTGTATATTTAAATATATACAGTTCAGTTCAGTTGCTCAGTCGTGTCAAATTCTTTGCAACCCCATGGACCGCAGCACGCCAGGCCTCCCTGTCCATCACCAACTCCCAGCGTCCACTCAAACCCATGTCCATTGAGTCAGTGATGCCATCCAACCATCTCATCTTCTGTCATCCTTCTCTTCCTCCCCTCAATCTTTCCCAGGATCAGAGTCTTTTCCAATGAGTCAGTTCTTCACATCAGGTGGCCAAAGTATTGGAGTTTCAGCTTCAACATCTGTCCTTCCAATGAATATTCAGGACTGACTCCTTTAGGATGGACTGGTTGGATCTCTTTGCTGTCCAAGGGACTCTCAAGAGTCTTCTCCAACACCACAGTTCAAAAGCATCAATACTTTGGTGCTCAGCTTTCTTCACAGTCTGACTCTCACATCCATACATGACTACTGGAAAAACCATAGCCTTGACTAGATGGACATTTGTTGGCAAAGTAATGTCTCTGCTTTTTAATGTGCTGTCTAGCATATTTTTTCTACAGACTTGATATTTTGTGATGTTAAAATTTTCCAACCCAGACCATTGTCTGTTAATTGCTTTACCTTTGGCCCCTTCAATAAGTTAGTATAGATTTTTTTTTGTTTCTTTTTTTTAATATAGTTCCTCTGTTTTTCTTCTTAGCTTTACTATTTATTACTATCTGTCTATATGTGTTTGCTTTTTCTCATTCTGTGTCTGTTTATTGACAGTAAGGGAAAAGCTATTGATTTGTAAATATATATAATATATATGATAGAACTATCAAACTCTCCTTTTTATTTTATTACTTTAAACTCCAATTTTCTTTTTTTAGATATACAACTACATCATTAGACCTATATATTTTTTATTCCAGTAGATTTACAAATTATTTCATTTAATATTTTTTATTACACTCATTGAAACTTCCAAAATAATGTTGATTAATAAACTAATAAACATTTCTGTCTGCTAGTGCTCTTAAAGGAAATGACTTTAGCACATGTATTTAAATGATATTTTAGGTAAAAGTAATAAGCATCACAAATACAGAAACACCTGTTCTGTTTTGCTTTAATATAAAGGTTGGAAAGCTAAAACTATATATTTCAGAATTCCTTGCATTGTCTTTTTTATTCTTTGATAGTTTTCTATATTTTTCAAATTTTTTACACTGAACACATAATTAACTTACCCAAGTACATATAGCTGGTAAGTGATCCATCCAAGTAAATATGCACAAGTATATCCATTAACTGTTCCAGTGAGCATGGTTGCTTCTCACTGGATTTATTACTGTATTATAATTGCATGATGTCTCTGAATGTATCTGTCTCATTTGGAAGATTGAATGAAGGCCAGCCCAGCCCATGTGCTGGTCCGCCTCTTTTGGTAATCTTATGTATGTATTGACTTTGCTGCCTTTAAACATGTTCACCTGTAACAAATTATTCATGTCGCTGTAATGTGATCCTTTTTGTTCTCACTTCATTACAAAGCAAGGTACTCATTTGCTGGGGTGGGAGGAGGGAGATTTCAATATTTCAGAAGCTGACTTTGTCCCTCCCAGCTCTTAACACTTTAGGTGTGCTTCTGCCAGATGTTAACGTGCTATGTGAAGATTGCCTGTCTACTTAACCCAGATTTCATAGGATAATCAAATGTCCAAGTTGGAAGAAGCCTTAAAAATCATTCTAGTCCATTTAATACTTTCATTCTCCAGATGAGGTTCAAATAGTCAAGTTCATATTCACATATTCACATGGATTCACTCAGATCTCTTAATCTGCACTCCAGTGCCTTTTGCATGATTGCAAACTCTCTCCACACTTTCTATATTTTCCTTAAAAAGTCCATTTTAAAAGTTAAGCAAATTTTGAATTACAACTGCATTTCAAAAGGATACTTTGAAGCAAGCTTTAAAACAAACAGAATCAGCACTGTCTCTCTCTGTAAATGTATTGTTGTTATTGTTCAGTCGCCCAGTCATGTCTGACTCTTTGCAACCCCATGGACTGCAGCATGCCAGGTCTCCCTTCCCCTCACTATCTTCCAGGATTTGCTCAAGTTCATGTTCATTGCATCGGTGATGCCGTCCAGCCATCTCTGACGCCCTCTTCTCGTTCTGCCCTTGATCTTTCCCAGCATCAGGGATTTTTCCAATGGGTGGTCTGTTTGCATCAGATGACCAAAATACTGGAGCTTCAGCTTCAGCATCAGTCCTTCCAGTGAATATTCAGGGTTGATCTCCCTTAAGACTGATTGGTTTGATCTCCTTGATGTCCAAGGGACTTTCAGGAGTCTTCTCCAGCATCTCAGCTTGAATGCAGCAATTCTTTGGTTTTCTGCCTTATGGTCCAGCTCTCACAACCACACGTAACCACTGGGAAGACCATAACCTTGACTATATGGACCTTTGTTGGCAGAGTCATGTCTCTGTTTTTCAATACACTGTCCAGGTTTGTCATTGCTTTCCTGTGAAGAAGCCATTGACTTCTGATTTCACGGCTGCAGTCACTGTCCACAGTGATTTTGGAGCCCAAGAAGAGGAAATCTGCCACTACTTCCACCTTTCCCCCTTCTATTTGCCATGCAGTAATGGGGCCAGATGCCATGATCTTAGTTTTTTTTAATATTTAGTCTTAAGCCAGCTCTGTACATGTATATATATTCATTTATTCATTTATTTAAAGTTCATGTGTTCGTGGAGGCATATGCTCCCCCATCCCCACCCCCACACACAAATAGGAGAGAGAGGAGAGGAAAATGGAGGGAAGGGGAGGAGAAGTCATCCATTTAAGGCTCACTTTAACCCAAAACTACACAGTCCTCAAGTTGCTGGGAATTTGGCTCTCAGCTTCTGTCTTTCTAGGCTCCACGCCTTCTTACCATGGATTACATCAAGTTTCCAATCATCCAAGTTCTGTTTAGTTCAGTTCAGTCGCTCAGTCATGTCCGACTCTTTGTGACCCCATGAATCACAGCATGTCAGGTCTCCCTGTCCATCACCAACTCCCAGAGTTTACTCAAACTCATGTCCATCAAGTTGGTGATGCCATCCAGCCATCTCATCCTCTGTTGTCCCCTTCTCCTCCAGCCCCCAATCCCTCCCAGCATCAGAGTCTTTTCCAATGAGTCAACTCTTCACATCAGGTGGCCAAAGTATTGGAGTTTCAGCTTTAGCATCAGTCCTTCCAAAGAACACCCAGGACTGATCTCCTTTATGATGGACTGGCTGGACCTCCTTGCAATCCAAGGGACTCTCAAGAGTCTTCTCCAACACCACAGTTCAGAAGCATCAATTCTTCGGCACTCACCTTTCTTTATAGTCCAACTCTCACATCCATACATGACCACTGGAAAAACCATAGCCTTGACTAGATGGACCTTTTTGGCAAAGTAATGTCTCTGCTTTTTAATATGCTATCTAGGTTGGTCATAACTTTCCTTCCAAGGAGTAAGCATCTTTTAATTTCATGGCTGCAATCTGTTTTTGTAGCACGATGCTTTCCCTCTAAAAGGCAATTCATCTGCCTCCAAATTTCAGCTTTACAATCTCATTTTTGTAGAAACCAGGGGCACAGTGTCACTAAATGGGAAGCAGAAGATGGAAAACCAAAATCTTCTCCTTAGATAGGATGACCTTCCATGCACTCAATCAGCGAGAAAGGACAGTGTCCTCTCCTATTTCTGAGGTTGAACTTTCTATCCTGTTTAAACGTATCACTAATGCCATCCTCCACTGTTTCTACTACAGTTTCAAACCATTTGTTGCCCCACCATATTGACCATACAGTTTATAATGAAACAAAATCTTTTAAAAGGAAATATAAATGAGGGAAGATCTGACTTGTCAGAGACCTCACCACTGTGTCATAAAACTGGCTTCACTAAATCTTGATTTTCATTATCAACATGATGAGCCCTAACTTCTACTTTCTCTCCACAAACGTTGGCTAATTTCTCAGATGGCTTTCACAGAACCTTTTCACTTTTCTAATTCATCACTGCCTTGCTCCCTTTGCTTATTTCTTGTCTCGATTAGACCTTCTTAAATAATCAGCTCCCTGCTTCCATGCATCAGGTGCTTACAACGTACTGAAAAACATCACTGCCATTACCGACTGATAAAAATCTCATGAGTGGCCTTTCCCTGACTTCATGATCTTCGTTTCTGTTCTTAGCACGAGTGTGATAGATTCTGAAGTCTAGGCTCCTATGTAAACGTGTGGCCTGTCATTTCTGTATCAGGGATGTCCTCCTCCTCGGGTAATTGGGCATAACGGCTGTGAATATTTTGCATTTCCTTGGTCAGCTGAGTTCAGTTTAGTTCAGTAGCTCAGTCGTGTCCAGCTCTTTGCAACCCCACAGACTGTAGCACGCCAGGCCTCCCTGTTCATCGCCAACTCCTGGAGTGTATTCAAATTCATGTCCATTGAGTTGGTGATGCCATCTAGCCATCTTGCCTCTGTCGTCCCCTTCTCCTCCTGCCTTCAATCTTTCCCAGCATCAGGGTCTCTTCTAATGAGTCAGTTCTTCACATCAGGTGGCTAAAGTATTGGAGTTTCAGCTTCAACATAAGTCCTTGCAATGAATATTCAGGACTGATTTCCTTTAGGATGGACTGGTTGGATCTCCTTGCAGTCCAAGGGACTCTCGAGAGTCTTCTCCAACACCACAGTTCAAAAGCATCAATTCTTCAGCACTCAGCTTTCTTTATAGTCCAACTCTTATATTCATACATGACTACTGGAAAAACCATAGCCTTTACTAGGCAGACCTTTGTTGGCAAAGTATTGTCTCTGCTTTTTAATATGCTGTCTAGATTGGTCATAACTTTTCTTCCAAGGAGTAGGAGTCTTTTAATTTCATGGCTGCAGTCACCATCTGCCGTGATTTTGGAGCCCCCCCAAAATAAAGTCTGTCACTGTTTCCACTGTTTCCCCATCTATTTCCCATGAAGTGATGGGACCGGATGCCATGATCTTCATTTTCTGAATGTTGAATTTTAAGCCAACTCTTTCACTCTCCTTTTTCACTTTCATCAAGAGGCTCTTTCATTCTCCTTCACTTTCTGCCATAAGGGTGGTGTCATCTGTATATCTGAGGTTATTCATATTTCTTCCAGTAATCTTGATTCCAGCTTCATCCAGCCCAGCGTTTCTCATGATGTACTCTGCATAAAAGTTAAATAAGCAGGGTGACAGTATACAGGCTTGACGTATTCCTTTCCCAATTTGGAACCAGTCTGTTGTTCCATGTCCAGTTCTAACTGATGCTTCCTGACCTGCATACAGATTTCTCAAGAGGCAGGTCAGGTGGTCTGGTATTCCCATCTATTTAATAATTTTCCACAGTTTGTTGTGATCCACACAGTCAAAGGCTTTGGCATAGTCAATAAAGCAGAAATGGATGTTTTTCTGGAACTCTCTTGTTTTTTTGATGATCCAGCAGATGTTGGCAATTTAGATCTCTGAACCAGAGATCCTCTGCCTTTTCTAAAACTGGCTTGAACATCTGGAAGTTCATGGTTCATGTATTGTTGACGCCTGGCTTGGAGAATTTTGAGCATTACTTTACTAGCGTGTGAGATGAGTGCGATTGTGCGGTAGTTTGAGCATTCTTTGGCATTGCCTTTCTTTGGGATGACTTCCCTGATGGCTCAGATGGTAAAGCGTCTGCCTCCAATGCGGGAGACCCAGGATCACTCCCTGGGTCGAGAAGATTTCCTGAAGAAGGAAATGGCAACCCAGTCCAGTATTCTTGCCTGAAAAATCTCATGGACAGAGAAGCGTGGTAAGCTATAGTCCATGGGGTCGCAAAGAGTCAGACAGAACTGAGCGACTTCACTTTCTTTTCACCTTTTCTTTGGGATTGGAATGAAAACTGAGCTTCTCCAGTCCTGTGGCCACTGCTAAGTTTTCCAAATGTGCTGGCATATTGAGTGCAGCACTTTCACAGCATCAGCTTTCAGGATTTGAAATAGCTCAACTGGAATTCCATCACCTCCACTAGCTTTGTTCATAGTGGTGCTTTCTAAGGCCCACTTGACTTTACATTCCAGAATGTCTGGCTCTAGGTGAGTGATCACACCATCATGATTATCTGGGTCCTGAAGATCTTTTTTGTACAGTTCTTCTGTGTATTCTTGCCACCTCTTCTTAATAACTTCTGATTCTGTTAGGTCCATACCATTTCTGTCCTTTATTGAGCCCATCTTTGCATGAAAAGTTTCCTTGGTATCTCTAATTTTCTTGAAGAGATCTCTAGTCTTTCCCATTCTATTGTTTTTCTCCATTTCTTTGCACTGATCACTGAGGAAGGCTTTCTTTTCTCTCCTTGTTATTCTTTGGAACTCTGAATTCAAATGGGTGTATCTTTCCTTTTCTCCTTTGTTTTTCACTTCTCTTCTTTTCACAGCTATTTGTAAGGCCTCCTCAGGCAGCCATTTTGCTTTCTTGCGTTTCTTTTCCTTGGGGGTGGTCTTGATTCCTGTCTCCTGTACAATGTCACGAACCTCCATCCATAGTTCATCAGGCACTCTGTCTATCAGATCTAGTCCCTTAAATCTATTTCTCACTTCCACTGTATAATCATAAGGGATTTGATTTAGGCCATTCCTGAATGGTGTAGTGGTTTCCCCCACTTTCTTCATTTTAAGCATGAATTTGGCAATAAGGAGTTCATGGTCTGAGCCACAGTCAGTTCCTGGTCTTGTTTTTGCTGACTGTATAGAGCTTCTCCATCTTTGGCTGCAAGAATATAATCAGTCTGACTTTGATGTTGGCCATCTGGTGATATCCATGTGTAGAGTCTTCTCTTGTGTTTTTGAAAGAGAGTGTTTGCTATGATCAGTGCATTCTCTTGGCAATACTATATGAGCCTTTGTCCTGCTTCATTCTGTACTCCAAGGCCTAATTTGCCTGTTACTCCTGTTTCTTGACTTCCTACTTTTGCATTCCAGTCCTCTATAATAAAAAGGACATCTTTTTTGGGTGTTAGTTCTAGAAGGTCTTGTAGGTCTTCATAGAACCATTCAACTTCATCTTCTTCAGCGTTACTGGTTGCGGCATAGGCTTGGATTACCATGATATTGAATGGTTTGCCTTGGAAATGAACAGAGATCATTCTGTCATTTTTGAGATTGCATCCAAGTACTGCATTTCAGATTCTTTTGTTGACTATGATGGCTACTCCATTTCTTCTAAGGGATTCTTGCCCACAGTAGTAGATATAATGGTCATCTGAGTTAAATTCACCCATTCCATTCCATTTTAGTTTGCTGATTCCTAGAATGTCAACGTTCACTCTTGCCATCTCCTGTTTGACCACTTCCAATTTGCTTTGACTCATGGACCTAACATTCCAGGTTCCTATGCAATATTGCTCTTTATAGCATGGGACGTTGCTTCCATCACCTTGCTTCCAACATCCACAACTGGGTATTGTTTTTGCTTTGGCTCCATCCCTTCATTTTTCTGGAGTTATTTCTCCACTGATCTCCAGTAGCATGTTGGGCACCAACCAACTTGGGGAGTTCATCGTTCAGTGTCCTATCTTTTTGCCTTCTCATACTGTTCATGGGGTTCTCAAGGCAAGAATACTGAAGTGGTTTGCCATTCCCTTCTCCAGTGGACCACATTTTGTCAAAACTCTTCACCATGACCCACCTGTCTTGGGTGGCCCTACATGGCATGGCTCATAGTTTCATTGAGTTAGGCAAGGCTGTGGTCCATGTGCTCAGATTGGTTAGTTTTCTGTGACTGTGGTTTTCAGTCTGTCTGCCCTCTGATGGAGAAGGATAAGAGGCTTATGGAAGCTTCTTGACGGAGAGACTGACTGGGGGAAACTGGGTCTTGTTCTGATGGGCGGGGCCATACTCAGTAAATCTTTAATCCAATTTTCTGTTGATGGGTGGAGCTGTGTTCCCTCCCTGTTATTTGCCCTGCAGCCAAACTATGGTGGAGGTAATGAAGATAATGGTGACCTCTTTCAAAAGGTCCCCTGCAAGCACTGCTTCACTCAGTGCCCCCAGCCCTGCAGCAGGCCACTGCTGACCCATATCTCCTCCAGAGACTCCTGGACACTCACGGGAAAGTCTGGATCAGTCTCTTGTGGAGTGACTACTCCATTCTCCTGGGTCCTGGTGCACACAAGGTTCTGTTTGTGTCCTCCAAGAGTCTGTTTCCCCAGTCCTGTGTAAGTGCTGCTGGCTCTGTGATGGCGTTAATGGTGACCTCCTCCAAGAGGGCTTATGCCACACCCAGGGCTGCTGCCCCCAGAGCCCCCCTACTGTGGCAGTCCACTGCTGACCCGGACCTCCACAGGAGATGCTCAAACACAGTTCTGTCTCAGCTCCTTTGTAAACCTCCTTCCAAATTTTTTTTAAGATAAGACAACAGGCCCCAAATGGAATCACTCATGCTAAGCCCCACGCCACCAAACTAAGACTTAATTACAGTTTGGGCTCTCCCAGAAATGCGGTCTTAAACCAGTCAATCAGGAATTGCCTGGTTAGCAGTAGAGAGGTAATCTATATGACTGACCCCTACCATCCCCTAGAGGAAAATAACTCTGCAATAACCAGCTTGCTTTTTCCTTGGTATGACTTCCTTGTTTCCACTCACTTCTGCTTATACAAGTCTTTCATTTTGCTCTTTTCTGTCTGCTGGATTGGGTGCTCACTGATTTGGGGGACTTGAGCCCAGTAATGAAGCAAGTCTCTGGCAGGCTTATCTGTACCTCTGATATCACTTGAATTCAGGGGGTGGCAAATACAGCTATGATGTTGCTGCTTAAGAATTTTAATCCTTTTTAAAATGGGCTGTGAATAACCAGCTACGTTAATATGAAAGACTAGAAATGTAGCTCAGTTTGTGGGGGAAAACTTCTCAAAACAAAATACTTCTGTGATATAAAACAATTTCAGATCTATCAGAAATTAAATTTGCAAAATATTCAAGGAATTCCAGAAATACAAAGTCACTTGTGAAAAAGTTTTGAAAGGACATGATACACACATGGCTATCATATATGTCTTATAAACCTTGGCTCTTTGCTTGCCTGTTTATATGTAGTAACATTGGAAGAAATATGGATTTGGGTACTTTCAGCTAGATATTTACAATTGCTTTGCTTTTTATGTAAAACAATAAGAGCTTTTTCAAAATGCTTTATTCAGTAGTATTTCATGCTGTGGAGAGGGGATACCAATTAAGAATAGTTTCAGGAACAAATTTCACTGTAAAGTGTTACTATTAAGAGGAAAATAAATATTTTACTTAAGTCAATATTAAAAGAAAGATTCTTAGAGGAAATGGATCTCTAAAACAATGATGAAAGGTGAATTTGTATTCTTTGTTGATGGGGCAGAAAAGGACATTCCTGGATGAGAAAGCACCTGAATAAGAGCATGGAAAATTAAAACAATCTGGCGACATTTTGAGAACAAGTTTTTACTATGCCTGAATCAAGGAATGTGTTCACTATGGGCTGAGGAGGGCACCTGCCAAGTATTAAGAATGGAGAAGTGATCAAGGGCCAGGTAATGGATGGCATTTTATGTTCTACCAAGGTATTACAGATCTTTGGAAGGGTGCATCAGAGGATTTCAAAACAGGGAAACATAATTAGATTAATTGTTTTTGTATTATTGACTTTAGCAACAATATGGAGAATGGAATGGAAGGTTGTGAGACTAGAGCATAACATAATGGTATAGAAAAGAAAAGCAAGAAACGGTGGTGTAAGGGGATAAGACTGAATGATGCTGGGGGGGAAGGTGGAGTGAAGATTAGGGTGACTGCTGTTCTTGACCTGAGTTATTTCTGAATGGGGGAGGGGGTGCCAAGAAGGGGATATAAAGGGGATAGAAGAGGGAGTGGTTTCTGGGAAGATGTTTATTCCATTCTAGGTTTATTGCTTTCAAGACGTCCAGAACATATAATTCTGGAGCTCAGGAAGGAAGGTGAGATAAATATCTGGGATCCAACAGCCGAGAAGTGAAGTGGCAGTCTTGAAGGTGGACATGATTGTTGAGGGGGACATACAGAGTGAGAAGAGAGAGCCAAAGGCAAACCCATTGGGAGCATCAGTGTTTTTGGAATGGAAGACAAAGAAAAGCTGGGGGGAGTGAGTACCAGGAGAAGCAGGAAGATGGTGTTTTCCCTACATTTCAGCCAACTGAACTCGTTACTCATTATTTCCTGAGAATAACAGGTGCCTTCCTGTTTCCAAGCCTTTACGTATGATCTTTCACCCTCTCGAAAAGAGATTCTCTTTAAATTCTACTTTTCAGAGTCTAAACTGGAATATCAGCTCTTCGGGGAAAACTTTTCCAATCATTTCTGCCATAATCTCTTTCCCTTCTTTTCCTGATAGTCCAAGTGTCATGAAATTAGATACAGCTGTATAATAGGTGATCTTGCTACATTGATTCTTTTTGAAATAGCAACAAGGCTGTTACATGTCAATGCAAATAGTATTTTAATGAAAAATATATTTTTTCTAAAACAGACCAATTTACCGAGAAAAATAGCATTGTTTTACATTTGCAAACCTTGTTAATGCCTGAATTAAGAGAAGACAGCTGGATTATCATAAACACTTTTGTATTCAATCTGTTGTGATTAGGTGTTTTGGTTGAGGGACAGGAAGAAAACAGCCTTATAAAGACAAGAAGTTGGAAAAAGGACACATTTAATAGCCTTTTCAGAAAACTGTGGATATTCTTTCTTTTTTAGATATACACCAAAACTTAACAAGGGGTTGTTTCTTAAAGATTAGTTGTAATGTGGCATCTGAAACCATATTAATACAATTTTCAGACATTAAAATCCGTTTGTCTATCTTGCAATTTGAATGACCATTTTCTACCCTTGTGAGATTTCTGTAACATGACTTACACATTTGTCATTAGGAAAATACTGATCCACTGAGTTATGCAAGTCCTTGAAATGTTGACACATTTCATTATCACATTTGTTCATATTACTATCATATCACCAATCACATCAGAAAAAAAAGCATTAAATATGGGGAACTGTCAAGCTCACAGAATTGGATACAATTCTTCCAGTTAATAGTTTTCACTCAAAAGCTCAAGTTTTATCACTGGAAACAAATATTGCGTTATTTTCTTCAACGCAAGAGTCTTCATTCATTCACAATTATACCATTCTACTCTGAATGTGAATCCTTTATATATATGCCTTATCCTTCCTAAAGGTAAGAGAAAAGAATGGGCTTAATTCTTATTTGTATTTTCCCATCAGCTTATAGCTCAAGTTCCTGGGCTTGGTAGGTCCTCAACAAATATTTGTGGATTTGAACTGAATTTATTTCTCCTGTGAATTTATACTTTAGGGTTTTCATATGCCCCAGTATACCTCAGACAGTCTGCATTCATATCTATCCCCTCGTACCACCCACTTTAAGATATTTTTCTCTAATTTAAACAAGTACGGTTCAGCGTTTTTCTGGAACTCTCTTGCAAGAGAGTTCCAGAAAAACATCTACTTCTGTTACATCAACTATGCCAAAGCCTTTGACTCTGTGGATCACAAAAAACTGTGGAAAATTCTTAGAAAGAGATGGGAATGCCAGACCACCTGACCTGCCTCTTGAGAAATCTGCATGAAGGTCAGGAAGCAACAGTTAGAACTGGACATGGAACAACAGACTGGTTCCAAATTGGGAAAGGAGTATGTCAAGGCTGTACACTGTCACCCTGCTTATTTAACTTATATGCAGAGTACATCATGAGAAACGCTGGGCTGGATGAAGCATAAGCTGAAATCAAGATTGCTGAGAGAAATATCAGTAAGCTCAGATATACAGATGACACCACCCTTATGGCAGAAAGCGAAGAAGAACTAAAGAGCCTCCTGATGAAAGTGAAAGAGGAGAGTGAAAAAGTTGGTTTAAAACTCAACATTTAGAAAACTAAGATCATGGCATGTGGTCCCATCACTTCATGGCAAATAGATGGGGAAACAGTGGAAACAGTGACAGACTTTATTTTTTGGGCTCCAAAATTATTGCAGATGGTGATTGCAGCCAGGAAATTAAAAGACGCTTGCTCCTTGGAACAAAAGTTATGACCAACCTAGACAGCATATTAAAAAACAGAGACTTTACTTTGCCAACAAAGGTCCACCTAGTCAAGACTACGGTTTTTCCAGTAGTCAATTATGGATGTGAGAGTTGTACTATGAAGAAAGCTCATCACGAAGAATTGATGCTTTTGAACTGTGGTGTTGGAAAAGACTCTTGAGAGTCCCTTGGACTGCAAGGAGATCAAACCAGTCCATCCTAAAGGAACTATCCTGAATAGTCATGACTATCCTGAATAGTCACTGGGAGGACTGATGCTGAAGCTGAAACTCCAATACTTTGCCCACCTGATATGAAGAATTGACTCATTGAAAAAGACCCTGATGCTGGGAAAGATTGAAGGCAGGAGTAGAAGGGGATGATAGAGGATGAGATGGTTGGATGGCATCCCTGACTCAATGGACATGAGTTTGAGTAAACCCTGGGAGTTGGTGATGTACAGAGAGGCCTGGCATGCTGCAGTCCATGGGGTCACAGAGAGTTGGACCTGACTGAGTGACTGAACTGATTGAGTGACTGAGGGTTCAGTGTGGTATTAAAATAAGTGAGGACTGTTTACAATAGCCAAGACATGGAAGCAACCATCAGCAGACAAATGGATAAGAAAGCTGTGGTACATATACAAAATGGAATATTACTCAGGAATTAAGAAGAATGCATTTGAATCAGTTCTAATGAGGTGGATGAAACTGGAGCCTATTTTACAGAGTGAAATGTCAGAAAGAAAAACACCAATACAATATATTAACACATGTATATGGAATTTAGAAACATGGTAATGATAACCCTGTTTTCGAGACAGCAAAAGAGACACAGATGTAAAGAACAGACTTTTGGATTCTGTGGGAGAGGGAGAGGGTGGGATGATTTGAGAGACTAGCATTGAAACATGTATATTATCATATGTGAAACAGATCACCAGTCCAGGTTCGATGCATGAGACAGGGTGCTCAGGGCCGGTGCACTGGGATGAATGACCCTGAGGGATGGGATGGGGAGGGAGGTGAGAGGAGTCAGGATGAGGAACACATGTACACCCGTGGCTGATTCATGTCAATGTATAGCAAAAACCACCAAAATATTGTAAAGTAATTAGCCTCCAATTAAAATTTAAAAATAAATAAATAAAATACATGAGGATCACTGTGATAGGCCTTTATTTTGTACTTGTAATTTCTGCAATAGTCTCATCTAGAAGTTTAAGACTAATATTCAGGGAAAAGAATTCTCAGTTTAGCACATATGAGGACAATTTTCTGGTTAGAGTAAACCTATTCCAGAACACTGCTAAATACAAAATAACTAACAGCTGCTGTACAGGACATTCTATGGAATTTTTATTGATAAACTGATGTGCACTTGGATTCGAGTGGCTAGGAATAGTCTAAACCTTCTGGTTTTGGGGGTGGAGGAAGAAGTTTCCAACACAGTTGCCCAGCACGGTCTATTTGGTGTTCTAGCCAATTATGCCATGGCCCATTCTACAGGTTTCAAGATGTAAAAAACTGCCACACTGCTAGTCAGCACGGTCGTTAAGATGTGTGGGTAATGACAGACTAGGGATCCATGAAATATGTTCAGGAAATAGAGGTTGGTTACCATATTGTGTATTGACAGTGGTCTGAATGCTCTAGCTGCAACAGTTTTGTCAGTACCCTTAAATTTTTCTTATATCATTATCAATGCCTTAAAAAAAATTGCAATAGACTCTCTTGCCAGTAATAGGCAAAAAGCCAAGACTGTTTCATGAAAAATTAAGTACTGGGTTTCTGTTTCTCAAAAAAAAAAAAAAAAAAAAGGATAATGTTGATGGTATAACTTACAAAAATTTAAAATTTCCCATCCAACAATAGGGCCATAATTGCTGAGCTCATGAACCCTAGAAGTATCTATTTCAAAAGTCAGTGTTATTTTAAGACAATTGTTCCCAGAGATCATGATTTAACATGTGCAGCTGGAGAAGTTACATATCTGTCTGTGAAGCATGACTTTCTATTTGGATCAAATAATTTTATGGCTATACTTTGCTCATTTTAAATTCCCAGTTTTCTGAGGATTGTATAAAAAGTGAAGTGATAAGTATTTATTAGTTCCACTAACAGAATAACTTCATAAATTGTTAAATGATGAGAATCTTATAGTAACAAAAATAAGGGGAAAAAGTGGAAGCAGTGACAGATTTTATTTTCTTAGGCTCTAAAATCACTGCAAACAGTGACTGCAGCTAGAAAATTAAAAATTTTAATTTTAATTAAAAGATGTTCCCTGGAAGGAAAGCTGTGATAAACCTAGACAGTGTATTAAAAAAAAGAGAGATATCACTTTGCTGACAAAGGACTGAAATGTCAAAGCTATGGTTTTAGATCTGAACACCAAAGAATTGATGTTTTCAAATTGTGGTGCTGGAGAAGAATCTTGACAATCCCTTAGACAACAAGGAGATCAAAACACTCAAGCCTAAAGGAAATCAACCCTGAATAGTCCCTGAAAGAACTGATGCTGAAGCTCCAATAATTTTACCAGCTGATGCGAAGAAGAAACACATTGAAAAAGACCCTGATTCTGAGAAAGATTAAGGGCAGGAGGTGAAGGGGGTGACAGAGGATGAGTTGGTTGGATGGCATCACTAACTCAATGGACATGAATTTGAACAAACTCCAAGAGACAGTGAAGGACAGGGAAGCCTGGCGTGCTGCAGTCCATGTGGTTGCCAAGAGCCAGCCGTGACTTAGCAACTGAACAACAGCAAGAACAATCAGATGCCACAAATAAAAAGCAGCCAGTTAAAAAGGGTTCAATTTTTTCCCCATACAAATCATGGAATCAAAGTAAAACTACAGTTCATTCTGTCAAGATAAAGTGTCTGACACTTTATATAATGTTAAAGACCTTATACATTTAGTTCAAAAGTTCAACTTTGAGATAAAATTATTTGCTTTATACAGTAGTAAAATGAACACAAGTTTTGATGGACGACTTTGTAAAAACGTAGTAAAAACAATGTTCCACTATATATATACTTTGAAGAAATGTGCTTATTGTATTGGTTGTGATACATATAAAACTTATAACTGCATCCCAAAAGAGCTGTGGTGGTCTAACAATTGAAGTAGAAGCTATAGTCGTTAAATTTTATAAATATTTTGTATAGTGCAATTAGAGTTACTGAACTGTATACTTGTTTTGTTTTGTTTACAAATTTGATGTTGAAATAAAAAATAATTCAGATGCTGTGTGGAAGTACACACTTTGTCTCTTTGCTACACATGATCAAGTTATAGAAGTGCTTGAGCCCTTAAGGAAGCTCTTTGTAAATCAATCGAAGTGCAATACAATATATTAAACTTACTTTAAGTACTGAAATAATCCAAGTTCAAATGGTGAAAGATTTTAAAATTAGATAATAGATCTTTGGGGTATCTTGAATGTCCTTTGATTACGTTCCCACCTTTTTTTCAGAGAAAGTTGTCCTTTCTACCAAAATAGAATAAAATTTTTTAAACTTTACATTTGGCAAAACATTTAAAAGATGTATATATAGGGACAATTGGACAAATTTAGTTTAGTTAAACATGTAATGAATAAATACATTCTGAATGGGCTTCCCAGGTGGCGCTGGTGGTAAACAATCTGCCTGCCAATGCAGGAGACACAAGAAATGCAGGTTCGATCCCTGGGTCAGGAAGATCCCCTGGAGAAGGACATGGCAGCCCACTCCAGTATTCGTGCCTGGAAAATTCTATGGACAGAGGAGATTTGCAGGCTACAGTCCACGGAGTCGCAAAGAGTTAGACTGCGTGACTGAGTACACACACTATACTCTGAATGGAAGCTAAAAGAGAGTACCTGTGAAAATATTTCGGCTGAACTATTACTATGTTTCAATATAATGCAATTAAAATGAAAAATACTCTATATTAAGCATTATTCTTATCTGACCAGGTACCTCAGTAACTGTTGAAGGTTTTCATAATTTAAAATAGTATAGTTAAAATAGAAGAAATCACCTGAAGATATCAACAATTTCAAATTTATTAATGATTATAAATTTTTAAAGACAACAGAAGTGCTGAACCAACTAGGATAAGGAAATGTCAAGATTCCAGAGAAGGACAAGAAGCTGAGAATTGAGCCTTTGCCCAGAGAGAGGACTACTGCTGGGAGCCAAGGAATCAGCAGAGCCTTTGTTGATCTCAAGGAGCCAGGGCAGTGATTCTCAATCAAGGGTAGTTTCGCTTTCCAGGGGACATTTGACGATGTTTGGGAACACTTTTGATTGTTGTGATGTGGGTAAGGGGGTGATTTGCTATTGGCATCTAGTGCATAGAGGCCAGAAAGCAGCCAAACACCCTACAACACACAGGACAGCCCTCCATACCCAGCAAAAAATTATCTGGCTCAAGATGTCAACAGTGCCTTGGTTGTGAAACGCTGGACTACAGAAATTGGAGGCTTAGAATCTAACACATACGCACCAGAGAGTGCATATAATTCTTATTCCTGGTTTGGTTCAGACATGTTCTAGGAATCATTTTGTTAGATTCTTTCCATCTCAACTATGGAATTTTTTCCTGCACCTATTAAAATCAACACAAGTGTTCCAAGTCATCTTCACTCCCTCAGGTCCCAATACGACCACAGCCACATTCAACCACAGAAAGGCACCTCACCAGTTACCTTAATGATCTGGTTAAGATCAGCCTACAAATGCTGTGTCTACTTCCTTTCTGCACATTTTTTTCCCTATGATATCACTCATTCTTTTCCATCTTTAAGAAAGTGTTTCCTCTTTATCAAGGAAATGCCTTATCAGTTCTCCTTTCCCCCATACCCCCTCCTCAAAATCACTCTTCCTTTTTTTAAAAAACTATTCAATGGGAATTTTATTTATAAAAAATAAAGCAAATCCTACACTCCTGGGGACAGAACCCATGGCTTATATTTCTCTATTGCACAGCACTTACCTTGCTCAGTGCCTGGTACAAGCAAGAGCTCTGCAAGTTCATTTGTTGGATGAAGGACTTTATTTATTCATGAACAAATTCTTTATTCGTGAGTGAACTTACTTATTCACTCATTACTTTTCTTCTTTTCCTTGCATTTTATCTGCTCTTTTATTTATTCTTTGGACTCAGTAATACTTTTCATATCATTTTCAATAACAGAGCTGAATAAATGCATACTGACCTGACTTGAAAAGAAAAATGGAAACAGAAAATCTTTTAGCAAATTGGACCCCGAATCTCCCAGTGAGTTGCAAATTAATCCAGTAAAATGTTCTGCATATATTTGGGTGAGGAAATTCTATCCTGGACAGGTCATACTCTCTCACTAACCTTGGGTCTGCTTGAAGGAAGATCCCTCTAATCCAACATCCTGCGATTTTAATTTAATTATAAGACAACATGTTGTGCAAGTTAAGTTGGACTTAAAGATGACTTAGCAGAAAGTCTTTGCTTTGATAACCAGATGCCATCTAGAGCATTAAAAATGCCTGCACCAGGCCTATCAGAGACAGAGCCAAATAAGCTGGGATGACTTATTTAAGGTGATGTCAGGAGCGATATCATTCTGTGTCATTTGGGGTTAAACTTTAATTTCACACTTTTAAAATATAAAACAACATTTGCTGTTTGCACATCAAGTAGACAGTCTAGCTGTCTTTACTCTTTTTTCTTATTTCTTGAAATGCAACTTATTCTCAGGTCTGCCAACTCTTCTTTCTTATCTTTTACAGCTGTCTGTTTGTTGTCCCCACACAGATCCCAACTCTTTCCACCCTCTGCTCTCCTATCCTGTCCCACTTTGCTCTATGGAACTTCAAGAAGCAAATGCAAAGCATCTGCTTAAGAACATCTGACTATACATCCATCTACCCATCCACCCAACCATCCACCCATCCACCTATCCATCCTTCCACACATCTACCCACCCACCCATCCTCATCCATCCATCCATCTATCCACCCACCCCATTCATCCATCCATCCACCTGTCCATCCATCTATCCATCCATCCACCTGTCCATCCATCTATCCACCCATCCACCTGTCCATCCATCCAGCCAGCCAGCCAGCCAGCACCCATCCACCCATCTACCTGTCCATCCATCTATCCATCCACCCATCCACCCATCCATCCATATATCCATCCAACCATCCATCCACCACCCATCCACCCATCTACCTGTCCATCCATCTATCCATCCACCCATCCACCCATCCATCCATATATCCATCCAACCATCCATCCACCCACCCACCCATCCACCCACCCACCCATCCATCTATCCACCCATCCACCCACCCATCCACCCATACACCCACCCATCCACTCATCCACCCATCCACCCATCCATCCACCCATCCACCCATCCACCCATCCACCCATCCATCCATCCACCCATCCACCCATCCCTCCACCCACCCACCCATCCACCCATCCACCCATCCCTCCACCCACCCACCCATCCACCCATCCACCCATCCCTCCACCCACCCACCCATCCACCCATCCACCCATCCCTCCACCCACCCACCCACCCATCCACCCATCCATCTATCCATCCATCCACTTGTCCAACCATCTATCCAGCCAGCCAGCCAGCACCCATTCACCCATCCATCCATCGACCCATCCACCCATCCACCCATCAATCCACCCACCCATCCACCCATCCATCCATCCACCCATCCATCCATTCATTCATCCACCCATCCATCTACCCATCCACCCATCCATCCATCCACCCATCCATCCATTCATTCATCCACCCATCCATCTACCCATTCACCCATCCATCCACCCACCCACCCATCCACCCATCTATCCACCCATCCACCCATCCATCCACCCATCCACCCATCCACCCATCCACCCATCCATCCACCCACCCATCCACCCATCCATCCACCCATCCACCCATCCATCCACCCATCCATCTACCCATTCACCCATCCACCCATCTACCCATCCATCCACCCATCCATCCACCCATCTACCCATCCATCCACCCATCCATCCACCCATCCACCCATCCATCCACCCATCCACCCATCCATCTACCCATCTACCCATCCACCCATCCACCTATCCATCCACCCATCCACCTATTCATCCATCTATCCATCCATCCACCCATCTCCATCCATCCATCCATCCATCCACTCAACAAATGTCCATTAAGCATCTTCTATATATAAGGCACTTTGCTTGTTTTGTGAGGACAGATCAAAGGAAATCAAGTTACTGTTTCTATTCTTCAAGAGATATTTAAACCTGAAGGGAAGATTGAAGCAGAAGGGGGAACATGAGAAAGATGGAGATGATACAGATAAATATAAGTCACATAGAGAGCCTACCAGGTCATCAGTTCAGTTGCTAAGTTGTGTTCAACTCTTTCCGACCCCCTGCATTGCAGCACACTAGGCCTCTCTGTCCATCACCAACTCCCGGAGTTTACTCAACCTCATGTCCATTGAGTCAGTGATGCCATCCAACCATCTCATCCTCTGTTGTCCCCTTCTCCTCCTGCCTTCAATCTTTCCCAGCATCAGGGTCTTTTCAAATGAGTCAGTTCTTCACATCAGGTGGCCAAAGTATTGGAGTTTCAGCTTCAACATCAGTCTTTCCAATGAATATTTAGGACTGATTTCCTTTAGGATGGACTGGTTGGATCTCCTCACAGTCCAAGGGACTCTCAAGATTCTTCTCCAACACCACAGTTCAAAAGCATCAATTCTTTTGCGCTGAGCTTTATTTAGAGTCCAACTCTCACATGCATACATGATTACCGGAGAAACCATAGCTTTGACTAGACAGATCCTTGTTGGAAAACTAAAGTCTCTGCTTTAAAAAATTTTTTAATTAATTAATTAATTTTAATTGGAAGCTAATTACTTTACAATACTGTAGTGGTTTGTGCCATACATTGACTTGAATCAGTCATGAGTGTACATGTGTCCCCCATCCTGAACCCCCTCCCACATCCCACTCCATCCCATCCCTCTGGGTTGTCCAAGTGCACCGGCCCTGAGCGCCCTGTCTCATGCATCAAACTTGGACTGGTGATTACATATGGTAATATACCATATGTGAAATGGTATGTTATGCTATTAATGGTGTATCAATGCTATTATCTCTTTTAGGTTAGTCTCTTCATTTCTTCCCTTTGTAGCTGGTCATTGAAAGAGCAGTCCACATGATTGTGTCCACTTTATTAAGATCTAGAATCTATTTCAGTGACTCTCTGCAAATGCCTTCTTAGCCAAATCTCAATTGTAAAGCCAATGGTCTTCCTTTAGCCACAGTACTTACCATTAAAAATTTCCTGTGTCCTTCTCTGACACTAACCTGAATCTCCTTCTATCACCATTTCTTTGGTTCCTTCACTGTCTCACCCACATGTATCCCACACGTGTGCAGTATGGCAGTTTCCATACTGTGCCTCTCAGCTTCAAATCCACTTTTCTACCTTCCACTGTTCCGTGATGCTCCAGCTGCGACTCAGACTGCATTTCCTCTTTGCCAGAAGCTCCTTCTTAGGTCTGCCAACAGGGGGCGCTAGAGGGAGACGGCAAGGCCAGAGCGGAGAGCAAGGGACTTACCAGTTTCCACAGCACTCCAACAGCCGACCTTGATTCTCCTCTATCGATGTTCAGCCACTTTGCAATACCAGTCTTCTAATATCCTCACGGGCCGAGCAGCCGCCCCTCCTCAGATGGCTGGCTGAGGCTCACAAGGTTCCACTTTCAAATGCAGGGTATTGGGAAGAGCCAGTTTTTTGAAGTTGCTACCTCCATTATGCCTCCGTGTTCTTATTTGCCGTTCAACTGTTTAATAATAGCGCCAGTAGCAATGCATAGAACAGTCATTATTATGGCGGTCATCATCCTATTTACTGAACAGGAGAGTAAAGTAACTTTATCTTAGAGTATTTGCGTTTACTTTTCCCTTAACTGACATGAAGGGTATATGGGATTTCGGTGTTCATTTAGTTTACTGACTTTAATCAGGAGGAAAGATTTTGCCACTAAAGCTTAACTTGCAGCCAAATTCACCCTTCCACCATGCCTCCAAACAGGGCCTCTATTCCATCCCTTTGTTAGGCGATGCCAGTGGTTATGGTGGGGGCGGAGAGGGGAACTAAAAACTGGAGGAAGTTTGAAAGGTCGAATGAGGGACGGGGTTTCAGTCACTTATACATAAACCTTGATGAAACCAGCACCTTCAGGCTAAACAAAGGACATCCATAACCTTTGCCTCATTACACAGTAGGCATTATGCATTACTAAAATTGAAGAGTTCAGGCTTATTTTTATATCATCCCAAGACTCTCAGAAACCATAATTATTCAAAGAAAGCTTCTAGGTGTGGTAACATCATGATCTATCTCGAGTCTTGATCCCATTGAGAAGGGAGTCAAGATTGGGGGGTGCTGAAACAGGTAACCTAATTCTGACGCTGACTTACACCTGTCATTTTGTGTCTTTAGGCCTATATAGGGAAGGAGGCCTTTATAGAGGGAGGCTTCTTGGGGCCTAGAAACAGGAAAGCTAGGCACACATGAGATCTGCTCTGGAAACAGAGGAGCAGATAGGAATCCTCCGTGTTCCTGGGTCTTCGAGCTACAGGGGGAGACTGCAGGGACGATATGCACTAAAACATTATAAAGGTGATAGAAGGGGGTATGTGGAAAATTTGTGTACCTTCTCAATATAACTGTGAACTTAAAATTACGTAAACAAATGGTCTTCCCAAAAATGGTATGTTTTTTAAATTTTGCAATTTTCTTAGTCTGATCATATTTTTTTTTAATCAAGATTCTATCCTACAATGAATAATGATAAACTTCTAAAATGAGAAGTAGCTACACTGCTCATTTTCAGGGAAGTAAGGAAGTGGATGCTGGAGAGACTATATGTATCCTTCTTGGTATGTAGCTACAATTACCAAGGCTAGTAAGCACCAGAGAAGATGCTAACACTGTTAACAAGGCTGGTGAAGGGGGCAGCAATCCATGGGCCTGTGCAGCAAGGAAGAAATGAAAGCAAGAAAATGCCTGCCCCTGAGGATTCAATGGTCAGGAAGCCCTGTGATTTTCAACTACGCAGAGGTACAAATTCTAAGGAAAACAAGAGAAATGTAAGCTAAACAAAAGATCACCACTATTTCTTGATTCTTGCAATTTTATTGAGTCACTTTCTTCCCAAATTACTTTTATAAGTCAAAGTAGCCAAAACAAGAGAAAGCTCAAAAAGCCACTCACTTTCCTTATAAAAACTAAAAATACTCTACATTTCTCTTTGTTATGATATAATGATTGATATTATTCAAATAAGTGGTTCTAGAAAAATCTGTATGACAGTATGAAAGCATTCTATTCAATGGGAAATTAAAAACAAACTTAAACTTTACACTGAAATTCAGTGATTTTCTTTTAACTAATTTTCATGTTATGTTCATCTGTGAAGAGATTTAAAATTTTAGCAATTTCACAGATTAGTTAAGACATTTGATTTAAAAAATTCCTATCCTGTTTCAGTGAACCATATGCTCTGTGAAGTTTTTACAAAAAAAATCCAGAAATTTTTCCATCAAAGGCTTTCCACTGTCAAATGCAATCCAATCTACTATTAACTTACCATGCTTTGGCTGGCCTTTGGAGTTATCATTTTTTATTGTATAACATGCACACCCATCACAATTTATCAAACTTTCAGCTTGATAAGGTTATGATCTATGAAGTTTCCTGGGAAACTGGGTTGCTCTGTCTGGCTGTTACTTTTGCACTAATACTACTAATTCCTTGGAATGAAGAATTTTCTCACATTTGGTGTTTCTTTTGCACTGTTTTGTTAAATTACCCAGTGCCTTTAATGTAGAAACCCAAAGAAGAAATGATTGTCTGTATTTTGTTCCTTCAACATTTAGAAAAGAATGGGAGATAATATATTCTATGAAGATTGCCTCAAGTTTAGTATAAGATAATATAAATGGCTTAATTATATATTTATTAATAAATTATCTTGAAACCAAGATTTCTTTTAAATTATAAAAATAAAGCCTATATTTGGGTGTATATCTATAAAGAATAAATTTGTTGAATAAAGAATTTTCATAGATTGCTTTTAGAAACAAAGCAAATTCACATCCTTTATTTAAAACACCACATAGAAGAAAAATAAAGGGAGAATGTCCATTAGTTCTATACAGTTGAAGACTCTATGCATCTTTTTTCACACTAACAATAGGAAACACTAATTTTAAGAATATATACATTTGAAATTCTCAGTGATCTAGAATGATATCTAGCAGCTCAACATAAACAATGGCTTTGCTGATGAGGAGGCCTTGATGGTCCTGTGGTAGGTTTCACAATCCTCTCTGATAAATCTTTAGGCATCTCAGAATTAGATATTTGCTAACCCAAGGAACAAGAAGATCCAAGGCTACTCACCTATTTATCGAGGGACTTCTCTGGTGCTTCAGTTATTAGGAATCCGCTGTCCAATGCACGGGACACAGGTCCAGTCCCTGGCCCGGGAACTAAGATTCTGCACGCCATGGGGCAGCGCAGCCTGTGCGCCACAAGCAGAGAGAGGCCCACAGGCCACAGTGGAAGAGGCCACGCGCTGCAGCAGAGACGCTGACACAGCCTGAAAGCAAACAAATAGTGATGCTTAAAAGTTATTGAGAGCCGTCTGTGTGTTCAGTCCTAGGTGCTTGGAATAAAGGTGGGTAACACAGAGTCCCTACCCACAAACAACTCACTAGCCAGCTGTGGGACCAGGTATACATGCAAATCACAATATACAGTATGATATGTGCTATAATAGCGGCAGAGTCACTGTGTTACGGTATCAGAGGAGAATAAAGGGATTATGCTGGGGGGGTGGTGATGAAAGGGGTGCTTATGGAACTCTGCCAAAGAAGAAATGATACTTGAGGTGGACTTTGCTGACAGACGGAGAGAGAGAGAAGAGAAAGAGAAGTAGAAGCAGGTAAGGAGATGGGTAAGGAGGGAAGCAGGAGAGAAGGAGGAAGGGAGGAAAGCTGAAGGTTAATGCAGACTCAGGGAGAGAGAGGCTAACAAGGACACAGAGACTGAAGTAGGCATGTAAGTTAAAAAAAAAACAGAGCAAAACAAAACGATCCAGAAATCCCAATTAAATAGAGTCAGGAGACCAGAAGGGGGTGCTCTCATGCCCTGGGACAACAGCAGAGCCCAAAAGGAAGAAGACAGGCTGCTCTTCCTGGCAACAATCACCATCACTCACTATTAGAAAAATGCAAATAAAAACTACAGTGAGGTATCATCTTGCACCAGTCAGAATGACCATCATTAGAAAAATCTACAAACAATAAGTGCTGGAGAAGGTGTGGAGAAAAGGGAGACCTCCTACACTGTTGGTGGGAATGTAAACTGAATATTCTCTCTGGAGAACAGTGTGGCGGTTCCTTAAAAAACTAAACACAGAGCTACCATATGACTCAGCAATTCCACTCCTAGTCATATATCCAGAGAAATCCAGAATTCGAAAGGATGCATGCACCCTGATGTTCACTGCAGCACTGTTTACAGAGGACAGAACATGGAAGCCACCTGGATGTCCACTGACAGAAGGATGGGTACAGAAGATGCGGTGCACATGTACAATGGAATATTACTCAGCCACAAAGAAGAATGAAGTAATGCTCTTTACAGAGACGCGGATGGAGCTGGAGACTGTCATACAGAGCGAAGTAAGTCAGGAAACCAAATGCTGCATAATATTGCTTATATGCGGGATCTAGAAAAATGGTATAGATGACCTCATCTGCAAAGCAGAAAGAGAAACACAGGCATAAAGAACAAATTTACGGTTATCAAGGGGGGACAGGGTGGGGATGGGACGAACTGGGAGACTGGAATTGACTGATTAATTATAGCCCAGGGCACTCTGCTCAGTGCTCTGTGGTGACCTAAATGCAAAGGAAACCTAAAAAAGAGTGGATATACGTATATGTACAACTGATTCACTTTCCTGTATAGCAGAAACCAACATACTGTTGTAAAGCAATTATACTCCAATAAAAATTAATTTAAAAAATATACTGAACTCAGTCAATTTCTCTCAAATGACTAAAGGCAATGAAGGATGGTGCTCTATTTGTCTGCATTGTTTTGTATCATTTAAGTCAAATGGCCTTGTTGGTTAAAGAATAATGCCAGCGAGTATAATTTTTTAAGAGTATGGACCCAATTCCTGGCTGTACCTATTAGTTTCATTTTTTACAGCCATAGGCTTCCCCTTTCACTATCTCTGCTGCAAAAATATATACTATTTGTCAAAGTGAATAAATGCATCAGTACAAGCCAGTCATTCATACGGATTTTTAAAAAAAGTGTATTTATTAAAGATGGAAGGAAATGCTATCCCTAGAGCCGTACATGCTAAGTTGTTCAGTGGTGTCTGACTCTGTGACCCCATGGCCTGTAGTCCGCCAGGCTCCTCTGTCCATGGGGTTTTACAGATAAGAATACTGAAGTGGGTTGCCATTTCCTCTTCAAAGAGTTCCTTCTGACCCAGGGATTGAAGCTGAATCTTCTGCCTCTCCTGCAATGGCAGGCAGATTCTTTACCACTGAGCCACCTTGCAAGCCCTATCCTTAGAGATACTTAAGGTCAAATTTGCCAAAGTGTGGAAAACAAAATGTAGGAAATTTCCATGAATACGTTGTCAGGGCAAGGGCCTAAGGCAAGCGCCATGTAACATTCTCTCTTCACTGCTGCTGGGGTAAGATGACTCTAAGTCTGGTTTGCTTTCTCACTGATCCCAGTGTGATCTCTGGCAATTTGCTTCACCTGGCTGTCTTTTTTCCCTCTCCTCTGAGAGTTTAGAAAATGACACTTGGTGGGACTTAATGTTTATAACCACTACAAGATTTTGAAGAGAAAACGATCAAAGATGGAAAAAGTATTGTTCCTTGAACTCGTTAGTCAACAAAAGGTGAAATCTAGAAATAAACTACAAACCAGGTTTGATATGTTAGTTTAAGTTTGCATTTAAAACTCTAAATTAAAACATTTACTGTGTTTACATTTAATTCAGTTTGATTGTATGTAATTTCATTCCATGTGTGTTTATTGAGGAGGTATGATTAACTTCAGAAAACTAAAAATCCAGGGCCTGTAGAAATTGTCTCACTAGCCATGTTGGAGGGCAAAGAGGTTCCTCTGGTTGAAGGACAGAAAAAAATCTCCCTGTCTGCTTCAGCAATCCTATTACACACAGATGTGAAGTCCAGCAGGAAAACTGGGAGACAACACAATCAATCCATCAGCAAATATTTCTGAGCTCCTAGTAGGGTGCAGACACAGTTTTAGATGCTGGAGAATTGGGACTGAAATGAAATCCTTGTCCGGAATGAAACTATAGATGGAACCATGCTCCCTCACAGCCTTATTTCACAGTTCTGTTAAAATGAATGATGTTATTTCTACTAGTCATGGTAATATGTGTGTGTGTGCTAAGTTACTTCAGTTGTGTTCAACTCCTTGCAACCCTGCGGGCTGTATCCCATCAGGCTCCTCTGTCCATGGGATTCACCAGGCAAGAATATTGGAGTGGGTTGCCGTGCCTTTTGTCAGGGGATCTTCCCAACCCAGGGATCGAACTTGCGTCTCTTATGTCTTCTGCACTGGCAGGCGAGTTCTTTACCACTAATACCACCTGGGAAGCCCCTTGGTAAGATGGTGAATGGAAAAGCACTCTGAGTCAAAAATTGATTAACCACTACTAATAACAAAAACAAAAATAAACCAAGCACCACCTAGATTCCAGCACAAGGTTAAGCCTCAGCAGCAAATATCACAGTTTTTCATAATAGCCTTTTCTTTTTCATATTTGAGGAACCTGAGGCTTAGAAAGCCACAGAAAGCAGCTAGTGGGTGGCAGAGCAGGGACACAAACCTAAGCCTGTCTTGATTCCAAACATTTATGAGGAGTAATGAAATCCAGTCAGCTGATCATATGCTCTCAGGCTCAATGGTGGCCATTTTCCTGTCTGATTGCTCAGTTATTGCTGGCTGCCTTGCAAATAATTAGCAATTTTCTAGTAAATTTCTCACTTTTGTGGGAAGTCCATTGCACTGACCTTCGGTGAAAAGCTATTTCCTTCTAAAAACTCTCAGCAAGGCACCTGCGTTTCCGTCCAGAAAGGACCATCTTAGGGAGCAAGGGAGGGATTAAAGGAAAGATTTATTAAGCAGTTACTCATTTAAAATTTGTATAAAAAACAGGCACTTAAAAAACATCTTTTATTTCTCAGGGAAACTTCAAAAGACGAGAACACCAGGGTTCAGAGAAGACAAATGATCTACCCAAGGCTGTGCAGAAAATAGCAGAGTTGGGGTTCGAATCCACACCAGACTCCGGCCTCTCTCTGCTACCTGTCTGCCTCTGGTAGAAGTATACCTCCAGGATCTCGCTTGGTCACATATTTCAAGATCTAAATAAACAATGACAACCTCCACTACTGCACAGACTACGAATACGTAAAACAGGTCTCTGCTCAAATACGACAGGAAGTAGCCAGCCTCTCCATTGTGCGCTTGTGTTCACTCACTCTTTACGACCCTGTGGATGGTAGCCCGCAAGGCTCTTCTGTCCATGGGATTTCCCAGGGAAGAATACTGCAGCAGCAATTTCCTGCTCCAGGGGATCTTCCCGGCCCAGAGAAGGAACCCGTGTCTCCAGTGTCTCCTGCATTGACAGGCAGATTCTTTACCACTGAGCTACCTGGGAAGCCCTAGCCTCTCTCCCCTCCCCTCCCATACTCCTGTAGCTTTATTTTCCTTCATTGCACTTACCACCTTCTGACATGACGTAGGGTTATTTGTCTTCATTGTCTGTCCCGCGTTGTGGAATACGAGCTTCTAGAGAGAATTCATCTCAGCTGACTTGTCGATTTCCATATCTCTCATGCCTAGAACAGGGCCTGAAATAAATAATAAACATCTATTAAACAAGCTCATTAAAGTAAGATTTTAAAGGCAGGGTAGATAGCAAACCTGTGACAGTTGACAGCACTTAACGGTTTAGTCTCAAAAACATCACTTTGATGCAAAACATGCAGCAATTTGAATTAAATTTTGCTTCTGAAGTTAAAAGTGACTCCCAACTTAAGAAATCACTACTTATTATCTAAAATTTGGCTTCAGAGTAAGGCTTCATTCAAGAACCCTATCAGCATGGTTTATTTTACTTTTTAAGGCATTTTGAATAGCACTTTAGACATTTTGTCATTTGTAAATATAAATGTATCTATTTTAAATATTATTACCTTCCTGATGCCTAAGGGCAAAACAGACATTTTAATTTATCTTGTGAAGATATAAAGTTAGACAGAGGGTGGAAAACCTGATGAAAAATGAAAGATCAGAAGAGAGACAGCTAAATTACAAAAATGAAAAAGCATTAGTTTTGTCTATGAAAAAACCCAAACAAATTAGCTATAGGTTTAATGATTAGGTCATTATTACAATCATTTCAAAATCCAGATAAAGAACAACATTGTTACTAACTGTTTGATACACCTCTTTCCCCCTACATTATTTAGTTGAATTCTCTTTGATTTCCTCTTTATATGACAGTAATTTTGTCATATTATTTTTCCAGTAAACTTTAGCAATATTAAATTCAGAGTTTTTATTATTGATAATTGGCTTGCACTATAACCTCATTGCAGGCTTGCGCCCAGAAACATAGGAATTTTGATAAGTTCTGTTTTTCGTAATAGCAAAAAAAGAAAACCCACATGGTGCGTTTATAATTGTGTGTGCTGTATCATCTAGCGTGTTCCTGAAAGGGGATAGCTTCGCATTTGACTAGGCAGCATTAAGAAACTAGCTCCTCACTGACAATGTTTATGTTTAGCTACTGAACAAGTTTCCAGACGAATCTGTAGGTGTTGCACATGTCAATCTATGTTTCTCCTCTACTACCCAAACTTAGGACTTCCCTGGTGGCTCAGAGGTTAAAGCGTTCGCCTGGAATGCGGGAGACCCGGGTTCGATCCCTGGGTCGGGAAGATCCCCTGGAGAAGGAAATGGCAACCCACTTCAGTACTCTTGCCTGGAGAATCCCATGGACAGAGGAGCCTGGTGGGCTACAGTCCACGGCGTCGCGAAGAGTCGGACACGACTGAGTGACAAATTACTACTACCCAAACTTAACAGTGTCAGCACCTTAGAATGGTTGATGTTACAGTAAGACCTCTGGCCCTGTCCTTCAGTGTTTCCACACCAGGCAGACAGGCCTAAGACATGGGGGGAGTGTGCCTCGGAGCTGTTCATTCCTATGCTGGTGCAGCTGGGAACAGCTTGATGTAAATGTGATCGAGAACCACATAGATATATTCCATCAAAACCAAGCTGAACAAAGCTCCCACTCATCTTCCCTTTAGCTGGATTTCAGTAATGTTCCATCACTACATGGAGGGGGAGTTGGTGTGAAAAGAGATCACAGTCTTCACCGAATTCAGATCAAGTATTTATCTCTGGCAGATTTTACAAAGGCATGTGAGTTCATTGCTGGTGTTCCTTCCGGGACTTTGGAAGGGATCTTGGAAGGGAGGGTCCTGAGTTCCATCTTCATTAACTTCATGTTAGATTCTCCAGTAATGGGTTCACATCTACTGCACTTCAGCCACACTCACCTCCATCTCTCTCTCTCTCTCTTTTCTTTTTTTGCACTGATCAGGCATATTTTTGCTCTTCCTCCCACTCTTCCTGCCTTTCAAATAACTGTCCCCTTATGCTTTGTGTCTCAGCTCAGGGAATCCTTTTCTGGTCTCCTGTGCGTATCATCCCATTACTCAGCCATGCCACTTTGTTCCTCTCTCTCTCTCTCTTTTTTTTTTTTTTTTAGCTCCCATTTCTGTCTGAAGCTAATGTGTTTATTTACTTGTCTTTTGTTTACTTACTTACTTGTCTCCCATAAAATGCAGGTGCAAGAGATCAGGAATTTTGCCCAAGATGCTTACAGCTACACCACCTAAACCTAGAAGAGCATCTGGCCTTATTCACTGAAATGATTTTTGAATGAATGAACAACCTATAAGCTCAAAAGTGCATAAATATCTTTTTAATTAGCTCAAGAATATAAAAACAACTCCAGTCCTCCATTTCACCAGGTTGGAAAACCAATCTCAGGTACTATTAGGGCCCCTTCCTCCTTGGGATTTGCAAAGGTGATAGGGCTGCCCTGGTGACTCAGACAGTAAAGAATCTGCCTGCAATACAGGAGACACAGGTTTGATCCCTGAGCCGGGAAGATACGCTGGAGAAGGGAATGGCTACCCACTCCAGTATTCTTGCCTAGAGAATTCCACAGATAGAGGAGCCTGGTTGGGCTGCAGTCCATGGGATAGCAAAGAGCCGGATATGACTGAGCAAATAGCACTTAGTATTTAACGGAGGAGCAGGTCATCAGTCTCTGCCTTCTCTGATCATTGAGCTGTCTATGGTCTTGGCCTTAATTCCATGCTTGGTGTCAAGATTAGGACATAGACAGGTACAGACAGAAGACCATGAGAAGACGCTTGGAGAAGACAGCCATCTCTAAGCAAGCAGACAGGCCTTAGAAGGCTCTGCTGAAACCTTGATGTCAGACTTCAAGCCTCCAGAACTATGAGAAAATAAGTGCCTGTTCTTGAAGCCACTCAGTCTGTGGGGCTTTATAATAGAGTCTTAGTAAACTACTCCCTGAGGCCATCAGACTGGGCGAGGCAGCAACTCTGGGCCTTGTGTGAAAGTAGGAGTTGCCAGTGTGCATCTCTTTAGTTCTGCAGCCCTGCATGATGGGACTTCAAATCACCAGCAGTAGCAACAGTGGTGGTTTCTCCCCAGACCACATTCAGCAAGAGCAGGCACATAGAAGCGCAGGGAAAATGCCTTTAGGAGGCCCTGGAGTGTCTTTCCACACGACTCCTTCTTGCCTCCACTGGAATGTTGCAGAGCCCAACACCACCTGCTCACTTGGTATTTCACAGACGTGCATTCCAGGAAACAACACAAATACTCAAGTGGCAGCAAGCCCTAGCGGGGTCAGCAGATGATGCATTAGTAATTCTCCAGTAGTCAGCGAGTTGCATAACTGCTAAACATGAGTTAACAAATGTTTATGCTTCATATCAATTATGTGTATACCTAATAACTGTAACTAATTCCAACCAGCATGTTTCCTCCAGAGGTTAAGAACAATCATTTGAAAAGATCTTACTGTCATTGTCTGGGATATTAATTTCTTCTCAGATACACAATCTTATGTCTAATTGTTGTCAGTCATTTTTTTGCAGGGAGAAAAATAAAACAAAGCAACAATAACAAAATGCATTGTTTCAAAGCTCTAAAATTTAACACTGATTTTGGAGGGTATAATTTTTAGTGACAGTTCCAAATAATGATTGTACCTGTGGTAAAATGATTTTGTTTGTTTAAAAATGTAGAAGCTATAAGGTAAATCTCATTTTTGATAATTCATTGACATTACCTTACATTTTTCCTTAAAATTATCTTTTAATTTTTTTCTGTTTCAGATAATCCACTACTATCTGAAATGCAAAAAAGGGAGATTTATTAGCAAAACCATAAAGTAGCAAAATGATATAGTCAGCAGACATCATGAGTCATAGTATTTCATTCCTTGACAGTACAGTCAAATGCCCTCCAGTGTTTTGGAAAATTCAAATGCCTAAAACTGTCTTTTTTTATATGTTTAACTCCATCTTCATTGTCCTAAAGTATACACACACACACACACACACACACACACACACACAGAGGCACAAGCACACACACACACACCATTTTTACAATGTATGCTTTTTGAAAATGAAACTTTTATTTTTATTTTTTCCTTTTAATATATATATTTTATTGAAGTATAGTTGACTTACAATGTTTCAAGTGTACAGTAAGGTGATTCAGTCATACATATGCACATATATTACTTTTCAGATTATTTTCCATTATGGGTTATTACAAGATATTGACTGTTCTTTTTTTTTCTTTGTATATATTTTTTAATTTTTATTTTTACTTTATTTTACTTTACAATACTGTATTGGTTTTGCCATACATTGACATGAATCCACCACGGGTGTACATGAGTTCCCAAACATGAACCCCCCTCCCACTTCCCACTCCATATCATCTCTCTTGGTCGTCCCCGTGCACCAGCCCCAAGCATCCTGTATCCTGCATCGAACATAGACTGGCGTTTCGTTTCTTACATGATAGTATACATGTTTCAATGCCATTCTCCCAAATCATCCCACCCTCTCCCTCTCCCTCAGAGTCCAAAAGTCCGCTCTATACATCTGTGTCTCTTTTGCTGTCTCTCATACAGGGTCATCATTACCATCTTTCTAAATTCCATATATATGCATTAGTATACTGTATTGGTGTTTTTCTTTCTGGCTTACTTCACTCTGTATCAGTTTCATCCATCTCATTAGAAATGATTCAAATGTATTCTTCTTAATGGCTGAGTAATACTCCATTGTGTATATGTACCACTGATTTCTTATCCATTCATCTGCTGATGGACATCTAGATTGCTTCCATGTCCTGGCTATTATAAACAGTGCTGCGATGAACATTGGGGTACATGTGTCTCTTTCAATTCTGGTTTCCTCGGTGTGTATGCCCAGCAGTGGGATTGCTGGGTCATAAAGCAGTTCTATTCCCAGTTTTTTAAGGAATCTCCACACTGTTCTTCATAGTGGCTGTACTAGTTTGCATTCCCACCAGCAGTGTAAGAGGGTTCCCTTTTCTCCACACCCTCTCCAGCATTTATTGCTTGTAGACTTTTGGATCGCAGCCATTCTGACCGGTGTGAAGTGATACCTCATGGTGGTCTTGATTTGCATTTCTCTGATAATGAGTGATGTTGAGCATCTTTTCATGTGTTTGTTAGCCATCCGTATGTCTTCTTTGGAGAAATGTCTATTTAGTTCTTTGGCCCATTTTTTGATTGGGTCTTTTATTTTTCTGGAATTGAGCTTCAGGAGTTGCTTGTATATTTTTGAGATTAGTTGTTTGTCAGTTGTTTCATTTGCTATTATTTTCTCCCATTCAGAAGGCTGTCTTTTCACCTTGCTTATAGTTTCCTTTGTTGTGCAGAAGCTTTTAATTTTAATTAGATCCCATTTGTTTATTTTTGCTTTTATTTCCAGTATTCTGGGAGGTGGATCATAGAGGATCCTGCTGTGATTTATGTCAGAGAGTGTTTTGCCTATGTTCTCCTCTAGGAGTTTTGTAGTTTCTGGTCTTACGTTTAGATCTTTAATCCATTTTGAGTTTATTTTTGTGTGTGGTGTTAGAAAGTGTTCTAGTTTCATTCTTTTACAAGTGGTTGACCAGTTTTCCCAGCACCACTTGTTAAAGAGATTGTCTTTAGTCCATTGTATATTCTTGCCTCCTTTGTCAAAGATAAGGTGTCCATATGTGTGTGGATTTATCTCTGGGCTTTCTATTTTGTTCCACTGATCTATATTTCTGTCTTTGTGCCAGTGTCATACTGTCTTGATGACTAAACTTTTATTTATTTTTTTTTTTAATTTTTATTTTTACTTTATTTTACTTTACAATACTGTATTGGTTTTGCCATACATTGACATGAATCCACCACGGGTGTACATGCCATCCCAAACATGAACCCCCCTCCCACCTCCCTCCCCACAACATCCCTCTGGGTCATCCCCATGCACCAGCCCCAAGCATGCTGTATCCTGCATCGGACATAGACTGATGATTCGATTCTTACATGATAGTATACGTGTTTCAATGCCATTCTCCCAAATTAAACTTTTACTATGTATTTATCCTATAAGGATTTTCATCCATGTGGTTTCATTTGGTGAATCATTCATTTCATTTAACTCACATAAATACATAGTTAGTTACCCAGTCGTGTCTGACTCTCTTCGACCCCATGGACTGTAGCCTGCCAGGCTTCTCTGTCCATGGAATTCTCCAGCCCACTGGAGTGGGTTGCCATTTTCTTCTCCAAGGGATCTTCCCAATGCAGGGATTGGACCTGGGTCTCCTGCATTGCAGGCAGACTCTTTACCAATGAGCTACTAGGGAAACCCTGGTAACATACATATAATAGCTAATGTTGTAAAATGCCTGTTACTTTTTTTAAAAGTCCCTTTAATAATCACCAAGTCTTGGGGGCTCAAAAGGAAAGAAAACTTAAGTTTGGCGTAAATAGTGAAATCATGGCACATTTTTCCAGTTTCGGTTATTCTAAATTTCACATAATTTTACAATAATGTTGTGAAATAATAAAAATACATATTAGCCATTGTTCCCAGTTCCTGACCCAGAGCTCCTAAAAACCCTTGTCATTTCCTAAGTGATAAGAACACTAGGTGTGTCTCCTGTTCTAATATTGGCCTTTGACCTCTGCCCCTCCCACAGAGCTCCTAAAACCCTCGCAATTTTCTGGGTGATGGGAGTGCCTTTGATTTAAGGAGGTGACATTGGGCGAGCTCCTGTATGGCTCCTGATTGAGGGCTGGTTGCAGGAAAGACTGAACCATGATCAGAAGCTTGGAATTTTCGGTCACGCCCCACATTCTCTTGAGAAGCAAGGGGGCTGAAAGTGGAGTTAATGATTGATCATGTCTATGTGATGTAGCCTCCATAAAATCCCAAAAGGATGGGGCCTGGGGAGCTTCCAGGTAGGGGAATGCATGGAGATGCTAGGAGGGTGGTGCCCCTAGCACAGGCCGTGACAGCCCCTGCCCCTTTCCACATGCCCTCGCTTCACTACCCATCCCTCCCTCTGTTCATCTGTAGTCTTTATCACATACCCGTTAATAAATTGGTAAATGTAAGTAAGTGTTTACCTGAGTTCTGGGAGCCACTCAACAAATTAATCAAACCCAAGGAGGGGGCTGTCCTTGGAAACTCTAATCTATAGTCAGTTGGTTAGACGCACAAGCAAGAACACAGGATTGCAACTGGCATCTGCAGTGTGTGTGAGTGAGGGTAGGGGGACAGTCTTGTGGGACTGAATGCCTTATCTCCTGGTAGATAGTGTTAGAATTTAGTTGAATTCTTGGACACCCTGCTGGTGTCCTGAGATTTGCTTGTTGGTGGTGTGGGGGGCCACCGCCCCACAGACACACTTTGGAATTGTGATCAGAAACCAAAAGAATTGTTTGCTCACAAATAGCTGAGAAAAGAAAAGATACAAAAAGGCAAAGGAGAAAAAGAAAGACATACCCATTTGAATGCAGAGTTCCAAAGAATAGCAAGGAGAGACAAGAAAGCCTTCCTCAGTGGTCAATGCAAAGAAATAGAGAAAAGCAATCAAATGGGAAAGACTAGAGATCTCTTCAAGAAAATTAGAGATACCAAGGGAAGTTTTCATGCAAAGATGGGCACAATAAAGGACAGAAATGGTATGAACCTAACAGAAGCAGAAGATATTAAGAAGAGGTGCCAAGAATATACAGAAGAACTGTACAAAAAAGATCTTCATGACCCAGATAACCATGATGGTGTGATCACTCACCTAGAGCCAGGCATCCTGGAATGGGAAGTCAAATGGGCCTTAGGAAGCATCACCACAAACAAAGCTAGTGGAGGTGATGGAATTCCAGTTGAGCTATTTCAAATCCTGAAAGATGATGCTGTGAAAGTGCTGCACTGAATATGCCAGCAAATTTGGAAAACTCAACAGTGGCCATAGGACCGGAAAAAGTCAGTTTTCATTCCAATCCCAAAGAAAGGCAATGGCAAAGAATGTTCAAAGTACCACACAAATGTACTCATCTCACACACTAGTAAAGTAATGCTCAAAATTCTCCAAGCCAGGCTTCAAAAGTACGTGAACCGTGAACTTCCAGATGTTCAAGCTGGATTTAGAAAGGCAGAGGAATCAGAGATCAAATTGCCAACATCCGCTGGATCATGGAAAAAGCAAGAGAGTTCCAGAAAAACATCTATTTCTGCTTTATTGGCTATGCCAAAGCCTTTGACTGTGTGGATCACAACAAACTGGAAAATTCTTAAAGAGATTGGAATACTAGACCACCTGACCTGCCTCCTGAGAAATCTGTATGCAGGTCAAGGAGCAACAGTTAGAACTGGACATGGAACAACAGACTGTTTCCAAATCGGGAGAGGAGTACGTCAAGGCTGTATATTGTCACCCTGCTTATTTAACTTATATGCAGAATACATCATAAGAAATGCTGAGCTGGATGAAGCACAAGCTGGAATCAAGATTGCCAGGAGAAATATCAATAACCTCAGATATGCAGATGACACCACCCTTATGGCAGAAAGTGAAGAAGAACTAAAAAGCCTCTTGATGAAAGTGAAAGAGGAGAGTGAAAATGTTGGCTTAAAACTTAACATTCCGAAAACTAAGATCTTGGTATCTGGTCCCATAACTTCGTGGGAAATAGATGGGGAAACAACGGAAAAAGTGACAGACTTTATTTTTTTGGTCTTCAAAATCACCGCAGATGGTGACTGCAGCCATGAAATTAAAAGATGCTTGCTCCTTGGAAGAAAATTCATGATCAACTAAGCATACTAAAAAGCATACTAAAAAGTAGAGACATTACTTTGCCAACAAAGGTCTATCTAGTCAGGGCTATGGTTTTTCCAGTAGTTATGTGTGGATGTGAGAGTTGGACTATAAAGAAAGCTGAGTGCCTAAGAACTGATGCTTTTGAACTGTGGTGTTGGAGGAGACTCTTGAGAGTCGCTTGGACGGCAAGGAGATCCAACCAGTCCATCCTGGGGGAAATCAGTCCTGAATATTCATTGGAAGGACTGATGCTAAAGCTGAAACTCCAATACTTTGGCCACCTGCTGCGAAGAACTGACTCATTGGAAAAGACCCTGATGCTGGGAAAGATTGAAGGTGGGAGGAGAAGGGGACAACAGAGGATTGATTGGTTGGGTGGCATCACCAATATGATGGACATGAGTTTGAGTAGGCTCCAGGAGTCGGTGATGGACAAGAAAGCCTGGTGTCCTGCAGTCCATGGAGTTGCAAAGAGTCAGACATGACTGAGCAACTGAACTGAAGTTCACTGTAATGCTTTATTTTTCTCCAGAATTTAAAATGTTACTATATTATTCATGATGAAGAATAGCTTCTGTTTTTGAATAGTTGGAAAGGGATCATAGGCATTAGCTCAAAATAGAAAGTAAAATTATATTTGAGTGAAAAATTAAATTAGAAAAATAAAAAAGGCATAAACTAGACATAGGTGACCAATGTAAAATGATTGCAGAATAAGTCATTCCTAATGGAATATTTTTGCTTCATAATATGTCTTCCCAGTTCATGTTAGGCTCAGAAATCTTAATGTGCTATCCAAATTGGGAAAGACAGTATAAATATTATTAGCGGAATAAAAACCAAATGAATGAACGAAGGAAGAGTAGAGCATCTGGTACAGTCTTAAGTAATTTAAAAGGTTCAGAAGTAGAGTCAGTCTAAGAAGATCATTTTCAAAACCACTTAAGACACATTTTTCCCTTAAAATATGCATTTTGGTCTTGACATAATTCTTACATCCCAAATAAAATTAAGAGCTGACTTATGTGGTTTTTGACCAGGGCTCTGTTTCCATTCCTCTACTAGTATCTCAGTTTTACCCCACTGGCCTGGGATTTAATTTTACCCTCCTTGCAAGTTACTAAGCTACCTTGTTACTGTTTCATGGATGCTGAAAGCAGACGTGAAACTCTGGGGTGGAGACAAAGAGCTTCACTTCGAGGATGCAGCAAGCAGTATGAACATCAGCCTGTTGACACCAGTGAATCTTGCCTCAGACTCCACAGGGTTGATGTGGTATGACCCAGATGGGTGTTACACAAACAATAAGTTTGTGCAACGGCTAAGGGACACTAAAGTTAATGAGTCCATTGCTATTATTTTGTTTTTGGCTAACAATCAGTTAGCTAACTTGCTCTTTGTGCAAGGCTTGGAAATTACCACATTTCTCAAGGCTGCATGCTGCAAACACAACCCTGAGCAATAGCTCAGGAAAAGAAGCATTAGGATCTCGAGTTCCGACACACCTAGAAAGATATAAAGGAGCCTAGTGACCCTTGGAGGACTCTCCCACCACCACCTGGTGGATTTTCATCGTCATCCTGGGTTCCACTACTGCTGTCAATATCCACGAAGGGTGGACATTGCTCCTGATAGCTACCTGGAAAAGCCTTGAGCTTCCCTCTGGCTGGACCACATACAAATTAATCACTGGGGCCAGAGGACTGTCCTTGACTTAGGCCTAGATTTGCACCCATTCCTGAACTAATCTCTATGTTAAGGAGGAAGATTACTCTTATTACTTAGATCATCCATGCTGGCTGCAGTGGGAGGATCAGCTTTACCCAACTTGATAGCTATCAGTGGGGAAGAGCAAAATATTAGGTGGCAGCCATTACCTATTTTACATGGTCTCTAAATGGTATAATTCAAGAATTCTGATCTATTTCAGGTTTTGAAAGTCAAATAAAGAGGAGAGAAAGAAAAAAAAATTAGAACTCATTGGCCTTCTTTTCTATGCCTTTATTCTGGGATATCTTAACTATTTTTTCATTGTATTCATAATAATTGAGCACCAATTAGGTGTCAGGAACTGTATTAGACTTGGGGATACAATTCAGAAATGACTCCTAATCTCACAGGTTAATAATCTAGTAAAGGACTCATTTTAAGAGACCATTAGGATGAGATGGAAGAATACAGAGTGATGGTAACGCATAGAGGGAGCCTCTCACCTGGACACTGAGCGGGAGGGTTAGGAAAAGACTCCTGGAGAATATGATATCTAATCTGAAGCCAGAGGATGAACAGAAGTTATCAGGTGAGCTTGTGTGGGTGAGGACTAGAGAGCTGGGAAGAATGCCTTAGGAGATGGAAAAACAGAGCTAGTTAGAGAAACTGACTGCAATCCTGTGTGTCTGAATCATAAAATTCAAGGTGAGAGAAGAGGCAGGAGAAGTGAGGAGTGGGAGGCAGAAAGTGTTACCTATGTAAAGGAAACTTGACTCTTCTAAGAAACCTTAAAGACAAAAAAAAGAGGGAAAACAAGGTAGATGTTGCATTTCAGTAATTTCACACTGGCTATATAGAGTGAAAAATGAATTGAGGAGGAAGCAAGGCCAGGACAGAGAGATTAGTTAGAAGATTGTTGAAATCCAGCACAGAGACAGAAGTAATTCTATCAGTGAAAACTGGATGAAGGCACAGATTTGCAATCTATTTATTAATAGAAGTTAGATCTGTAGGTCTTAATGAGTAATTGGATGCATGAGATGAGAATAAGGAAATATTGAAGGCCTGGAGATAGGGTAGCATAGCAAAGATAAAAACAGATATTTTTAATTCGAGTAGGCAAAGGTTCAAATCCTAATTACATGTAGCTTCTAACGCTGAGCTAATTACCAGCAAAAAGGAGACATTGATAACTACCTAGAAAAGCTGCTTTGAGGATAAACATGCAAAGAAATAAAATACTATATGTCAAGTTTCTGACATAGAATAAAACTTTAATAAATTGTAGCAACATGTCAGTTCCTATTTCTCTGTCTGAAAGAACTGGTTGGATGGAAACACTTCATTCAATGCAGTCAGGAGGTGCTGGCTGCAAGTAACAATAAACTGGACCCACAGCAGTTTTTAAAAGTATGGGTTATTTTTCCTGCGCAATAAAGAGAACTGGAGATGGATAGTTACTGGCATTAACTTGGTCAGCACTGGAATCTTTGCTGTTACCCTTGGCTTTACCTCATAGTCACAACAGGGCTGCCCCAGTTCCAGCCTCCAGCATCATATTTACTTTTAAGTCAGGGTTTAGGAGCCATGCATAAGAGAAAGGTTATGGGTTAGTTAATTATCCTGGGATGGGGGACACAGGAGGAGAAGACAGAAGTTTGAGAATAAATAACAAACTTGATTTTGGATATATTGAGTTTTAGGTTTCTGTGATATATTCACATAGAAAGAGGTCTATTAGGCAGTTGGATACACAGGCCTGGAGTTAAGGAAAGATATCTGGGATTGAGGGGGAAGGTTAAGTTCTCTGGGGTGAATGAGAGAATCCATAGGAATGGTGTACAGTGAGAAAACACAAGGACCAGGACACGGCCCTGGCACAGAACACCAACATTTAATGGCTGAGTAGAAGCCAAGAAGTGCCCAAAGTGAGACAGGAGTGTTTAGGGAGGCAAGAGCAGAGCCAAGAGCATGCTGTGTCCTGGAAGCCCAAAAGAGAAAACAGTTTAGGACATGGTCGGTAAGAGCAAGGGCTACAGAAAAGCAAGAAGGTAATAAGTAACCTTGCTGAGAGTTTTTCCTGTTGTGGGGACAGAAGCTAGACTAGAGTGGGTGAGGAGTGGAAGAGAGGAGGAAACAGAAAGAACAAGCGTAAAGAAAGTTCTTTTCTTTCTCTTTTGTTCTCAGAGTTCCTATTTTAGGATGTCAGTACTTGCAAACTTCTTTTTTTTTTTTTTAAAGAAAGATGTTGGTAAAGTCAATTTACCTTTCCAAAGAGAAGCAAACTTGGAATGAGAGTCTGGTCCTCATGACCTTCGGAGGGTCTCTTCCGGCGCCAACGGTTTCTGATTACATGGTGATCAGACACAAAATCATTTGGCATGTTTAGGTTCTGGGAGCAGAGCTGTGTAAATGCTCATTGTATGATGCTTCCGCGTAATGAAAAAGGCAGAGACTGGAAGTCAGTGGTCTGGTGGCACATGTAATGCTAACTTTCCCAGGCTCTCCTTTATTTAGTGTGTTTTTATATGGAATGTCATGGAAAATAAAAGTATTATGGGAAAATAAAACCGTTCCATTTGGACAGTTTTTGGTAGGTCATATTCAGATTCAAAACATTAAACTATTTTGGGCCACATATAAAATCAAATTTATATTGGGCCACCCAGACTCAGAACACTTGATGAAAGACTTTATAAAAATAAGAAACTTGTATGCAGTGACACTGTGCAGTTAGCTGACTATTCAGGTTTAAGAAGTTTCCTTCCTGTTGAGGAAGGAAGAAAATGAAACACTATTTAAATTTAAAGCAAATCATGCAATAGACGTAGTTATAAGAATGTAGCTTCCGGGGGTTCCTCTCTCCCTCTCTCTGCCTCTCTTAAGTACCAGTTCGGAAAAGTGCTTTTCGGAGTACAAGGTTTTTGTTTTCGTTTCTTAAAAATAAATATTTTGCTTTCTTTTATTTCCTGCAGATTAGTTCTGCAGGCTGCAAACAGCAAAGCTAAGAAAAATAATAATTTTTTTAGACTCCCTTTTGTCTGTTTCCATCATTTCTGCGGTAATTCTCAAAACATTTGTTTGAGAGAATCTAATCATCTAGTAGCTCAACCCTTAGAGCTCATATTTTAGGATGTCACTTGTGGCCTGGAGAGCAAAACCTTCATGTGTCCTCTACTATTTATAGAATTATTCAATGTAAGTGTTTCTCTCATTCTTTCATTTGAGGGCTGGGATTTAATCCGTTAGAGCTGGAGAACTTTTGCTCCCATCCCCACCCCCACCCCCCTCCATCTCGCCGCAAAATGGGGACGTTATCTTGTGTGTGAGGCTCTTCCCATTCCCTGAAGGTGGGCTGAGCAAAGGAGAGTGACGCAGGAGTGGGCTGTGTCCTTGATGCCTCTAGCGCCTCTGCCGCCCGGTGAATGATCCCATTAGCGGCGCAAATTCGAAGCGGCAGCCGGGGCAGCGGCGGCGGCTGCAGCGGAGGCTCCGTGCGCCCCAGTGCTGCCTCCTCGGCGCGAGCCCGAAACTGAGCACAGAGACTCAACCGCACCCAGACTCCGTCTGTCTTTTCAAGCTCTTCATGCTACCCGACTGAAAGAAGAAAATGGGCACGGGGGATTTTATCTGCATTTCCATGACCGGAGGGGCGCCCTGGGGGTTCCGACTGCAAGGTGGCAAGGAGCAGCAGCAGCCCTTACAAGTCGCTAAGGTAGGACCACCAAAGATGGGCTCTCACATCTTGTTCTGGGCTGGGAGAGAAGGGATAAAAGCAACTTGTTGATGGTTTATTCAAGCTCTAATTCAGAGGTCTCTATATTAGTTTGATTTTGATGCTGAATTCTTCTTGGATGTGGGTTTTTTTTTTTTTTTCCTTCAGAAAAACTTTGGAGAGTAACATATAGCACATATGTAATTAATCAGTCATTAATGGGGTGGGGAAAGAGTGCTATATTTTATCAGCTGAAGAAAAGCCTAGTTAATCAGCTGCTTCTCTGGCAACCAGCAAGACACTTGGGAACGTTTCTTCTCCGCAGTCTTAGAAGCCACAGTTGTTACTGTTTCGTGTCCCTTTACTTGGCTCTGGCTGAGGAGAAACGCTCAGCTCAGTGTAACCAATTGGCTTGGCCATTTGGGGGGGGTCTTATGAAGTATTGTTAATGACATTAATCATACAGCATCCATGAAAAGGCCAGCTTGGGGCAAAAATTTTTTAAAATATGAAGATCTCATAAATTTATTTGAAAGAATATTCTTTTAAGGATTTGGCTAATAAATGCAAAATTCTAAGTACCCCGGTCCATCATGTACATTCGTCTTGTTAAGTGCTCAAAATAAAATTCAGAGACACTGGAAATATATTGTAAATAACTTAGAGGTGAACTTTGAAATGCATCTAATAATGGTTTAAAATATTTTCGGTGTTTTTATTTCTGTTAGATTGCTTTCTTTTGGCTCAGTATGCTTACCAGTTTGTTTGAGGCGATCCGGTATTGTCTAATTGTTATTCAGCTAAAACCAATTTTAAAATACATGAGAAAAAGCAGATTTTACCCAATTTTAATACTAAATTGAAGTACCTAGGAAAGAACATGTTTGATTAATTTTCTATTTTATACTTACATTAAAAATGGATCTAGATCCTCATGAAATATATGGACCATAGGCCTTTGTAGTTATTCTTCTTTTCCTTTGGCTTTTTTTTTTTTTTTTTTATGTTCACTGTGAAGAAAAGAGTTTCTTTGAAATTTTCTGCACCCAGGCTTCCTCAGAAAATCCTTTCAAAATGTGATGGTGGAATCCTGCCACCTAGTGAAAATTTCAAACATCAAGGATGAAGCATAAAAGGGCAGATGAAAAGCAGACATTTTTAGAACTGAAAAGTTTCTCAGAGATCCCCAGTTCAACCTGCTAATTTTAGATAAGGAAAGAACCTTCGGAGGCTAAGTAACCTGCCTCGGGCCTTTGATCTTAACGTTTGGAACTGGCAGAGTGATTAAAAGGTACAAAGGTTGTTGGTTTCATTGTTTTTCTTTAGGAGTCAATGGTAGGCAACATCAGACAAAATATTAATGCCTAATTCAGCGTATGTAGAATTCATGAGCCCGAAGTGGATTTGTCCCGAGTCTAGAATAGCAGTTGGCCGGCTCCTTTCACTGAGATTTGGGTTCTAATTCCAGCTCTGATCTAACACGCAGCCGGTCCTGAGACAGATCACTCTTCCTGACTCATTTGGGGGGGTTGTGTGTGTGTAGAAGAAGAAAGAGACAAAGATTTTGAGTGGGGTGGGAAAGAGGAGAAGTACGTTGGAAACTGGACGCTACCATTAGTGAGGTTCTATTTGCTCGAATTTTCTACAGCCCTATTAGTATACAATTTTAGAATCACTTGCCAACCAGTTAAAATGCGGGGACAGAAGTGGCTAGAAGCTATGATTCTTGTTTGCTCTTTCATAGCCACACCTACAAAATAGAATGAGTTTTCCTCAGTTCTTGATGTGCTTATTTCAAAGTGGCACCACTGAGTGGCGATTTTTTGAAGAACTGAAGCAAATTGCTCATGAAGGGTGCTTAGGAAGTGTTTCTCTGCTGAAAGATCTCTCTTATCAGGATTCAGAGAGGCTGTTGTTTGAATAAGGGTCAAAAAATTCATTCTTGCTCTTCCCAAAATCATCTTTCCTCAAATATCTAGGAAATATATTTTTAGTTTTAAAAAGGTCATTATAAGAAAGCATCAGGATGTTTGCTTTAATTTTTTTAGTTTGTGTTACTATAAAGTTACTGACTTAAAATATTATGAAAGCACCTGGATGTTTGCCTTAACTGTTGTGTGTGTGTGTGTGTGTGTGTGTGTGTGTGTGTGTGTGTAAAAGAGAGAGATAATCTATAATTTTTTTCTGCATGTAAAAAGTGACTAGAGAGCCTTCTAGCTGCTGCTGCTGCTAGGTCACTTCAGTCATGTCCGACTCTGTGCGACTCCAGAGACGGCAGCCCACCAGGCTCCCCCATCTCTGGGATTCTCCAGGCAAGAACAGTGGAGTGGGTTGCCATTTCCTTCTCCAATGCATGAAAGGGAAAAGTGAAAGTGAAGTCGCTCAGTCACATCCACCTCTCAGTGACCCCATGGACTGCAGCCTACCAGGCTCCTCCACACATGGATTTTCCAGGCAAGAGTACTGGAGTGGGTTGCCATTGCCTTCTCTGAGGGCCTTCTAAAGAAGACATAATTTTTAAATTACTGTAGCAATGCCCACTTTTCTTGGTCTGGTTTTATACTTAATTAAAACTTATTATATTTATTACTAGCATTATTTGCCCTAGAAAAGCCTTGGAACAAAGTGCTTGTCACTCTCTATGTTATCAAGGCCATGGCCTCAGTGGGATCACTGTTTTTCATTCAAAACATGAAGTCAGCTTGATTCCAGTAAAGGTCTCTCTCTCATTGAGATCAAGGTAATGTATATGTTGCTTGATTTTCTCCTTTTCCAAGGAATGGTGAAAACTTACTAGAACCAAGTTACCTCCAAGTAGGAGGATATGGAGGAAGGAGATAGAAACGCTAAGGAGGGGATGATTGCTGGCAACAAAAATTCTCAGTTTTGAAGAACATGCAGAGGAATAATTTGGGAATTGAAGAGAATATTTTCAAAGAAAAGAAAATTTCAGACAGTGCTTAAATGGGTGCCTTTTAAAATGGGTATACCACAAAGAGGCTCTATAGATAACAACAACAAATTTTTGGTTCATTGTAAATACCTAGTATTTAGATTTTCAATAGTTCTACATAGAATGAAAATTTAGCAAGCTGAAATAGCAAAAGAAAAACTAGTCTAATATTATTAAGAATAATCAGAAATTTAATAGCTTTATAATTCCCAGTAAATATCCTCCTAGTGACATGTTTAGTCATTTTTGAAAGATATTCAAATGTTTTTAGTATTTGGCTGGCTGGCTGAACTGTAGGTGAACCTCAACTTTCAAAGATCACTATAGAAATATTAAAGATAAAATTTTTCATTGATATTGAAACTCAAGGCCATAAAATTCTGTTTTGATTTCAAGATAAATTGAATTTCTAAAAGGCCCAAAGAATCAGTAACATTTTCCAGGTTTTTAAATGTGCATATATCTTTTTATTTATGTTCTAAATACATGTGATGGGAAGCAAACATTTCTAATACACTGTAGTAAGACAGTACTCTTGCAAGGTATATTTCTAAGAGATCACCCACAGAAAAAAATTTATAGTCATTATTATAACATAAAACCCCACTGTGTGTATGCAGATGTCCTTATAAAAAGTCTATTAGCACTTTTACTTTACAAAACTCTATTTTTTGGAACATGTACTTACATGGCATGTCCCCGGACATACTCTTGGAAAATCACTTCAGAATATTGCCACATAAAGAAACAGGGAGAAGTTTTTGTTTTGCAAACAAATCTTATGAACCATTTAGAAGTAACTCATATTTTGAAAATAAAGAACAAAAAATGTTTAGACTGTTTCTTCTTCATGAGTTTTAATGTTTAGAAATGGAAGCTTTCTTCAAAAGTATAGACCACTATGGTACTTATTAAAATGACCATTAAAATTTAGATGACAAATTACAATCATCCATTTTATGAGGTTGAGTTGGAGTTAATAATTCTTAGCTATTATTGTATATCCTCTTTTTAAATGTCTGAATATAAAGTGTTTAGGCAAAGCACATTCAAATACATAATTCATATCCCTTAGTGCCATCAGTGAGATATCAAAATGCTTCAAATAGAATAAATTCAAGAAACACAGTGATTTCGAAAGGGAAAGATAGGAAATATTTGATGTTTGAATATGTAGCTTTTGGGATAAATCCTCCTTCCTACATATGGAAAGCTAGGGATATCTTTATTAGTAAATATGACTGATCACTGAATTTTTATTGATGTTTTGAGCACTTTCAAGAAATTTTAAAAACATCTATACTTATAGAAATCCATGCACTCTAGCTAGATCTATTAAGCAGATGTTACATAAAATTTTTATTTTGGACTTGCATGTTTTAAGACAGATCACTGTTGAAAGACAATGAGATAAAATAATGACCGTGACTGTGCATGAACTTTGCCATTATCTAGACAGAGTCCATATGGAGCTCACATTTATCCTGTGCCAGGAACCGTTCCAGGTGCATCCTTGATAGGCTATCTTCTTTGTCATTGTAGTTGGTGGCCTGCCTAGTGCCTGTATGAACAGTGGGATGGCGGTAGGGAGAGGCAGGTAGGGAAGTAAAACTGGAGAAAGATGGAGCGGGGGGTGGGGGAGGGAAAAGGAGAGAGAAGAAGAGACAGAGATAGAGCGAGAATGAATGGACAAGTAGGAACTTTCATTCCTCTGGATGAATGACTGTCACAGAAAGGCGTTGGTGGGACTTGAGCCATCTTGCTTGGCCTACCTAGAAAGGTCAAACTCTTCACCAGGGCCTGCAGGAGCAGGCTGGCATCTTGAGGAACTACTTGGGCCTTGGACGGGACAGAGAAGTGTTGGGCGGGAGCCCTGTTTCTTCTGTCAGGGAACCCTGCAGGGTGAAAGCCTCCCGGCTCCTAGAAGAAAGCACACAAGTGTCCCAGCATTTGGACACCAGCTGCAGAAAGGACAGTGATGGCCACTCGACATTAACCAAAGAAGTACAAAAACCTGCAAAGAGAAATGCTACAACGTTCACTTGTGAATAAATGGATCTACCTTCCCCCTCCTGCTTCAGTCTTCCTTCCTGCCTTCAACCTGGGAGGAGTAGGAGGGGAGTTGGTAGAGAGCAGACAACACTCTCTGCCTCTTGCCAAGCCCTGGAGCCAGGAGCCAGCTACTGTGCTTTGGGAGAGAGCTTAGAGATAGATGTTAGATCAAAGCTGTATTTGGACTAGACTGTTTCAATAACCAAAAGCCACCAAAAAGGCATGGGATCTGACCAAAGAATTATTAAGGGAGGGATTTGGCTTTATGGTAGTTGAAAACAGTTACTGAAAGAAATAAAATAGTTTCATGTTTATAACCAAATGAAAGACACTCCTCAAAAACATCGATTCCGTAACTCAGGTTCATCTTATCAATCGCACGTACTTGATGTATGTTAGCTTGGAAACTTATCACCAATTGGGACTTCCCTGGCAGTCCAGTTGTTAAAGAACAGTCTATCATTTAGTAATGCTGAAAATTGCAGTGACTTCAGTACAGAATTGTATCAAATAGAATGTCACCTATCTAAGATTTGGTCTTTAAAACCATTTGAAATGATTTCTTCTTTTATTGGGCCTGAGGACAAGGATTACAGGAGATGCATCTCTGAGCTAACGTGCAGTGAACGACAAGACTGGAAAGGGAACTGGCTTACTTGTAAATAAACCTGAAAAATACATGGCCTCCAATGTTTATTGTGTCTGTTCTAACAGATTCATGAAGAAACCAAATGCCATGAGGTTTTCGTAAAAGGAAATGGAGAATGCATGTGTCATCTTCATTAAACAATCTGAAAGAATAAACAACTTCATGAAGTTAAAAGCTTATCTGAGAAACAGAAATAATGTTAGATCTTTGGAGGATATTTCATTGTTTGACCATCTCAATGAGAACATATTTATAGTATTGAATTACCTTAGGCCCTTTATTTTTCTGAATTATTTACCATTCTTTTCTTATTATTAAAAAGCAGAGATGGCCACATTGTCAACAAACTGTGTCTTCAAAGTCTTTGTGAACGCCATTGGCATGCGGCAGATCAGCCATAGTAGATGCAGTTTGGTGTTATGATGGTCTGGCTGTAGTTATCCTTAACTGGTATATAAATATGGTGTGTTTCAGATAAAGTACTAAAAAATGTGGTGGATTTACTATTCAAAACATTATAAATGCAAGATGTGTTATTTGATTATGTCACAAATAGTTTTCCTATCCACTGGGTTTTGGTTTTCATCATCTTACTCACCCAAGACTAGCTTTTCCACTTTGGAAGTAGTGTAGGTGCTACAAAGATAAAACAATGTTGTGGATGAATTTTCCTGAACTGAACTATGCACTTATCTTCTATCTGATCCCACTTAGTCTATAAAGTGTGAGTTGCTCAGTCTAAAGTGTGAGTCGCTCAGTTGTGTCTGACTCTTTGTGACCCCATGGACTGCAGCCTGCCAGCCTCCTCTATCCCTGGAATTTTCTAGGCAAGAATACTGGAGTGGGTTGCCATTGCCTTCTCCAGGGGATCTTCCTGACCCAGGGATTGAACCCGGGTCTCCCACATTGCAGGCAGGTTCTTTTCTGTCTGAGTCACCAGGGAAGCCCAAGAATACTGGAGTGGGTAGCCTATCCCTTCTCCAGGGGATCTTCCTGACCCAGTAATCAAACTGGGGTCTCCTACATTGCAGGTGGATTCTTTACCAGCAGAGCTACCAGGGAAGCCCCATGCTTCCTTCATCAAAACTTACATGGCTTGAATTTAATCTTTTTAGGATGCATTATTTTTTCCAGAAGAAATCTATAATAATGGTCAGAGTATCATTTTCCTCCAAACATCTTATTGCCTTTAACAGTACCTTCTGGAGATAATTTCAAGAAACTCATATTGATACTTATGGGTTGCTGGGCACTTCTTAAATCACCTTTTAAATATAATGAGAGAACTCAATGAGGTTACCCCACTTAAGATCCCATTTCAGAGGCAGAAAGTGGTTAAGTGACATCCTCAGGTCTGATAAGTAGTAGAGCCAGACCTGGGTTCACCCAGTCTTCTAAGCTTCTACACATGATACTTTTGGGTTAAGTGTAGCTTGAACAGCTGGTTAAGACAAAATGACGGACCTAAACAGACCTCGGTGGAAAGACTGTTGTGGTCCCGTAAACCAAACTTACTTCTTCTGTTCTGACATTAAGTATATTATAATTTAAATTAGTGTCAGATCATTTTATTTGTAGCTTTAATTTCTGGAACAAATAATTTTAGGAAATGAAATAGAAATAGACTAGAAACTTTCATAATTCTGTCTTCTGAAGAACAGATTAAATTTTTTTTTCTGATCAGATTTCCCATGTCTTCTAAACGAATATGACTTGCTCCTTTATTTTTGTTTTTGGCTGCACCAAGCAGCTTGTAGAATCTTAGTTCCCCAACCAGGGATTGAACCTGGGACCATGGCAGTGAAAGCACCAAATCCTAACCACTGGACCATCAGGGAATTCCCATGCTACTTTATTTTGAAGCAAAAAATTTCTAGCAGTAAGACCATGCTTGAGAATTTTACCATATAGTTTAGGACACATTGCGGTGGGAACCGAGTTCTGACTTCACCTCCTCCACGGCTCACTCACTTCCTGCTCCATATGTGATTACTCCTGCTCCTTCAGCTCAGGCCCTCTCCAGCTGTTTCTTAGATGACTAGCTGGGCATTTTAACTGTCTCTCTGCTTAGGGTTTCACATTCCTCAGGTTCACGCTATAGTGAGCTGCCGGAGAGACTTTTCTAAATCACCTGCTATACCACTGCTTAACATACTTCAAAGTCTTCCCATCATAGTCATCAAAATAACCATGACGTTAAAAAAAATCTTCTGTAGATTTAAGTGCTTTATATATTATATCATTCACAATAGCCTTAACTATCCTTAAAAAAAAAAAAAAAACAGATGAGAAAACTGAACCTTAGAGAAGTTAGGCGAGTAATGTAAGGTGGTAGAGCAGGTTCAGGCATCCAGGATGGAGGCCAGTGAGATGCCAAAGCATAGGCTCTGAGCGGCCGCCGGGACTCTCTATATCACTGCAACATGTTTTATAGACACCAGTATGTATTAAGTGTGAGTTCTTATAAAATCAGCCATATCGATGACATCCTGAACCTCTTTTGCCCTTCTTTTCATTTTGCTTTTCTCTTCAATTTAACTTGCCAAAAAACAATGCACTGAATGAATTTTATATGAGGCATTTCATGAACCTCTGCAAGAATTTTGTCTTTGTTCATCCCTGTTAAAGCTGGTACTTCATCAGTGGCCTTATTTACATTTTTTCCCATAAAACACTGATTTTTTTTAATTAAAGAATTCATTTATTTTGAGAACTTATCTCCAGTGCTCTTCCTTATTGGCTCTCCAAAGAAGTAGTTCATCTATTTCAGTATTGAAACAGAATCAAGAAAATAGTCCAGGATACGCCAGAAACATGTTCTTTTATCTAACTTTACAGCAAAACTCCTCCACCATATAGTTTGTTCTAATATTATTTCTACCAATTTCCTAGTTCTTCTTTCTTTACATCTTCAACAATATTTGCTGATAAAAATATATCTTGGTTTGTTGCCCATATTGTATTATTTTTAACAATTTAAAAATGCATCCATGAGGAGCTTTCTAAACATTATGGTTTGGTTTAATTCTGTCATGGTTTAAACTGAGTACTGCCTGACTTCAGCCATTGTTGAAAAAACAAATTTGGAAGTTTTTGATGCTTAGTTATTATATATCTTCTTAGTCTTGACTACTTCACACTAACTAATATAGAATGCAATAAGACGAAGTTCCTCTCTAACCACAGTGGATATAAATCCATATTCTAAATAGTGTTCTTAGTAATTCTGAGTATTTTACCTACCTGTCACATATGATTAAATAGTAATTGTGTTTAATCTCACTCCATGGCTGATGAAGTGTTTCTGAAGGAATATAGAGGAGGGTCAACTCCTTTTCTCTCGAGCCTGAAATGTAAGTGTTATTTTTAATCAATAGTTGCCTGTCAGGAATATTTTAAAACTTGTGTCATTTTTTGAGAGTTAAAACTATTGATAGATAAAAACATGGAAATTCATTTAATCGAGCACCATAATACATAATATATTGCAAAAGAAGGAACATATGAGGAAGCCTCTTTCCCCTCTGCCATGCTAGGAGGTGAACCTATTCAGTGGGGTCACCTCAAGTACTGTATGAAATTCCTAACTGTCTGGACCAGACTGGACACAGGGTACTGATGTCAATCCATGATGGTAAAGAATCTGCCTACAGTGCTGGAGGCTCAGGTTCAAACCCTGGATCGGGAAGATCCCCTGGAGAAGGGAATGGCAACCCACTCAAGTATTCTTGCCTGGAGAATTCCATGGACAGAGGAGCCTGGCCGGTGGTGGTTCTTGGCGTTGCAGAGTTGGACACTACTGAGAGAGTAACATTTTCACTTTCCAAACATTAGAGCTCCTTTTCATTTTGTAGTTGAAAATAAATGTACATGGGAGTTCTAGTTGGCTTGGCAGATAAGTGGGGGTAGCCTTCCAGGCACAGGGCACTGTGAGGGCAAGGCTCTAGGATTGAAGCACGCTTGGCATACTCAAGAAACTGTGAAGATGCCAGTTGCAGCTGACACCATTTCCATGAGAAATGGCTGTTAGAAGTCCAGTCTTTCACAGGGATAAAAGCAAAAAACTCTTTCCTGGGAATGCCGACCATGTGGCTATTTTCCCATCTTTAAATGATTAACACATTGGTCCCAGAGAACAACTCTAAGCTATCATCTTCCTATTTCCTTTTCATCCATTTCAGCTTTTTATAATGTAGAAAATGGCCATTCTTTATTTTGAAGCAAAATGGCCTACCGGCCATTCTTTAGAAAACTTTATTTAAATGAATAATTACTACCTCCTCTTATGTAGATGTTTGGTTAAACATTTTATTTTATTTATTTTTTATTTTATTATTTATTTTTTCTTTACTTTACAATATTGTATTGGTTTTGCCATACATCAACATGAATCTGCCACGGGTTTACACGTTCCTGAGGCCCCCCCCCCAACATCCCTCACCATATCATATCATCCCTCTGGATCATCCCGGTGCACCAGCCCCAAGCATCCTGTTTCCTGCATCAAACCTAGACTGGCGATTCATTTCTTATATGATATTATACATGTTTCAATGTCATTCTCCCAAATCATCCCACCCTCTCCCTCTCCCATAGAGTCCAAAAGACTGTTTGATCCATCTGTGTCTCTTTTGCTGTCTTGCATACAGGGTTATCATTACCATCTTTCTAAGTTCTATATATATGCATTAGTATTGGTGTTTTTCTTTCTGGCTTACTTCACTCTGTATAATCGGCTCCAGTTTCATCCACCTCATTAGAACTGATTCAAATGTATTCTTTTTAATGGCTGAGTAACACTCCATTGTGTATATGTACCACAGCTTTCTTATCCATTCATCTGCTGATGGACATCTAGGTTGCTTCCATGTCCTGGCTATTATAAACAGTGCTGTGATGAACATTGGGGTTAACACGCATCTGTTTCAATTCTGGTTTCCTCGGTGTGTATGCCCAGCAGTGGGATTGCTGGGTCATAAAGCAGTTCTATTTCCAGTTTTTTAAGGAATCTCCACACTGTTCTCCATAGTGGCTGTACTAGTTTGCATTCCCACCAACAGTGTAAGAGGGTTCCCTTTTCTCCACACCCTCTCCAGCATTTATTGCTTGTAGACTTTTGGATCACTGCCAGTCTGACTGGTGTGAAATGGTACCTCATTGTGGTTTTGATTTGCATTTCTCTAATAATGAGTGATGTTGAGCATCTTTTCATGTGTTTGTTAGCCATCCGTATGTCTTCTTTGGAGAAATGTCTATTTAGTTCTTTGGCCCATTTTTTGATTGGGTCATTTATTTTTCTGGAATTGAGCTTCAGGAGTTGCTTGTATATTTTTGAGATTAGTTGTTTGTCAGTTGCTTCATTTGCTATTATTTTCTCCCATTCTGAAGGCTGTCTTTTCACCTTGCTTATAGTTTCCTTTGTTGTGCAGAAGCTTTTAATTTTAATTAGATCCCATTTGTTTATTTTTGCTTTTATTTCCAGTATTCTAGAAGATGGGTCATAGAGGAGACTGCTGTGATGTATGTCGGAGAGTGTTTTAACTATGTTCTCCTCTAGGAGTTTCATAGTTTCTGGTCTTACATTTAGATCTTTAATCCATTTTGAGTTTATTTTTGTGTATGGTGTTAGAAAGTGTTCTAGTTTCATTCTTTTACAGGTGGTTGACCAGTTTCCCAGCACCACTTGTTAAAGAGATTGTCTTTAATCCATTGAATGTTCTTGCTTCCTTTGTCGAAGATAAGGTGTCCATAGGTGTGTGGATTTATCTCTGGGCTTTCTATTTTGTTCCATTGATCTATATTTCTGTCTTTGTGCCAGTAGCATACTGTCTTGATGACTGTGGCTTTGTAGTAGAGCCTGAAGTCAGGCAGGTTGATTCCTCCAGTTCCATTCTTCTTTCTCAAGATTGCTTTGGCTATTCGAGGTTTTTTGTATTTCCATACAAATTGTGAAATTATTTGTTCTAGCTCTGTGAAAAATACCGCTGGTAGCTTGATAAGGTTTGCATTGAATCTATAGATTGCTTTGGGTAGTATACTCATTTTCACTATATTGATTCTTCCAATCCATGAACATTGTATATTTCTGGTTAAACATTTTATTAATCTTTTCCTTCCTCTGAAACTGATTCTCCCAGTGAGATAAGAATTTAAGAAGTGTTAAAAAGCATTCAGAAAACGAAGATCATGGCATCCGGTCCCATCACTTCATGGGAAATAGATGGGGAAACAGTGGAAACAGTGTCAGACTTTATATTTTTGGGCTCCAAAATCACTGCAGATGGTGATTGCAGCCGTGAAATTAAAAGACGCTTACTCCTTGGAAGAAAAGTTATGACCAACCTAGAGAGCATATTCAAAAGCAGAGACATTATTTTGCCAACTAAGGTCCGTCTAGTCAAGGCTATGGTTTTCCCAGTGGTCATGTATGGATGTGAGAGTTGGACTGTGAAGAAGGCTGAGCGCTGAAGAATTGATGCTTTTGAACTGTGGTGTTGGAGAAGACTCTTGAGAGTCCCTTGGACTGCAAGGAGATCCAACCAGTCCATTCTGAAGGAGATCAGCCCTGGGATTTCTTTGGAGGGAATGATGCTAAAGCTAAAGCTCCAGTACTTTGGCCACCTCATGCAAAGAGTTGACTCATTGGAAAAGACTGTGATGCTGGGAGGGATTGGGGGCAGGAGGAGAAGGGGACGACAGAGGATGAGATGGCTGGATGGCATCACTGACTCGATGGATGTGAGTCTGAGTGAGCTCTGGGAGTTGGTGATGGACAGGGAGGCCTGGCATGCTGAGATTCATGGGGTCACAAAGAGTTGGACACGACTGAGTGACTGAACTGATTTGAAAGAGCATTTGATGTACAGATCCTATTTATTTTGACATCAATGTCAGATCTAGAGCAGATAGTTTTACTATATTTTCTAATTTATCTTAATTTCATTTCTTCCTCAAAAAAGAGATGATTTTATTTAGATGTTATTTGGAAACTGACCCACTGAAAAGATGAAAGCATTTTAATGTTGGCTACCACTTACTGTATAGCTTTAAACAGATTTTTCTGAGCTGGTTTCCTCATCTGTAAAATGGTCTACTATGTAATGGATTTTCTGTTTTTACAGAAAAAAAAAAAAGTTGCCAGTTTTACAGGTGAGGCATCTGGAGAGCCAAGCAATCAGTTAACAATGTGTCTTGTGATAATTTTGAAACATTCTATGTTAAGACCATATTTGATACATAGTAATCATGCAGTAAAGGAGTCTATCATTGTTATTATAATTCTAATTAGAGGAGGAAGTAGCTGTCTTCTGGGCTTCCCTAGCGCCTCTGTGGTAAAGAATCCACCTGCGATGCAGGAGACCTGGATTCCATCCCTGGATTCCATCCCTGGAGAAGGAAATGGCAACCCATTTCAGTATTCTTGCGTAGGAAATCTCTTGGACAGAGGAACCTGGCAGGCTATAGTCTGTGGGGTCACAAAGAGTCTGCGGCTTAGCGACTAAACAACAACAACAAACTGTCTTCTACACAAATTTTTTTTTTTCAGAAATTAAGAAAAGCCGTCCAGTCCCTTTTCTCCAGATATCTAATGAAAGTCAAGAGCACAAAAGTTAAATGAACTATTTTTGATGATTATTTTACCCAGGGAAAATTTTCAGTTTTAATAAAATGCAACATTTCACAGAATGTATGCAGCTATCAATTATGAATCAAGATTTCTTTCTTATGTAGTTTACTCAGCTTGAGGCAGTAAATCCTTAAGTTATATGTTTTACAAGGTCAAATAAAATGATTATCCCACTTAAAAATGGTAAACTTTTTTTTTATTGGACTATAGTTGATTTACAATGTTGTGTTAATTTCTCCTGAGTACAGATTTTTAAAAGGAAAATACCTCAAGCCATGAAGAATTGTCACTTATAGTGCTGTTTAGCTCCGTTTAGAGTAAGTCAACTCTGACTCTTTCAATCATTTGAGTCTCTGCGCCTCGGTTTTCTCATTTATCAAATGGAGATAGTGTTCGCTCTGAGGAGTGTTTTCAGGGTTAGAAATCGCATATGCAAATTACTTAACACACAGGAAACATTCAAGTGTTTTAAAAACTTACTACTACCACATCTGTGGTTATCCCAGTTTTATTTAACCAACCTTTATAAAATTGAAGGGTTATCTACTGTCTTCCATGCAAAGCTTTTTGAGATCCAGATCCCAGAGTCCTAAGAAGGGGCTTCTGCGGTCCTCGGGATCTCTCCCTGAGATGGCTTGTAATGGTTTCAGAATGTGGCCTTATGCTCACTGAGTAAGCCACTGCCCTTTCACTGGAAGCAGCATATGGAAACCATCACGAGGAGAAGGAATCATTTCAAGTGCTTTGAAAATATAAAAGAAAAATAAATTGTTCCCTGGTAAGTAAATATAGGACGCTGATCTCTGAATAGTCAGGAAAACTCTGTGCCAGGGCCTTTAGGGGGAAGGCTAATGAGCCTTTCAATCCCTCCCCAGCCTCCACCTCCACAACCCTTGTCTGCTAAATTAGAAGATGTTATTACTATATAAGGCTGCTTTTTCTGAGTAAGTGATAATAGTTAAACTCTTGGTGTTTTTAGCTTTTCCAACAGTGGAGAGTTATTTTCATCAGTCAAGATGAAGCTAAAATGAAAAATAGTTTGTGAAAAGCTTAGGCTTTGGGAGTCAGATACTACCATAACAGTCACCTTTATTTTTGTTTCTTTCATGAAAAGCATAACATTTTCCACTGGATGGTGCTCAGCATGACTGATATTAGGTTGAATTGTGTAAATATTATATTACATATATTGGCTGCTGCAGAGAGTCAAAACGCAGTGATCCATTTTCAGGGCTCCAATCTTTTGGCTGCCTGCCTGCCAGATGGGGAAATGTTGATCAGAACAGTTTCATCCTGAGGCAGAGCTGCAGTCTGAGAGAGGAAGCCGGTCGTTGTCTGCTTCCTCCGAGCCAAAATGGCCACGCGGCTTCGTGTTGAGTGAGTTACCAACGGCTTCCTTCAGCTGCAGGCGCTGGGCTGAGGGTAGACATGAATTCAATTAAGGACCCATTATGATAGTTGTTCCATTCTGTTCTTCATTACCGTCAGCTACTCTCACCCTCAGCTTCTTTTTCTTCTCTGAGAAGGAAAATTCCTCCTTCTCTGTCTTCACGGCCCCCATTCTCTTCTCATTGTTTATCCAGTTCTTTTTATGCCTCTCTTTCCCCCTGTAGCTTCCTAAGCAAATTAAGACACCAAATCTGATATTGCCTATCTGCACAAGAAAAAGGAATAATATCGTGTGTGTGTGTGTGTGTGTGTGAAAGAGAGAGAAAGAGACAGAGAGAGAGCACAAAAGAGAAAGCTGTATATAAGTCTCTCTTCCTTAATTGATTTTCATGGAAAGGTAACAGTCTGCTGGATTTTTCAATTCAGAGCTGAACTAGTATGAACTAGGGTGGAGAATTACTTTCCAGGAGTGTGTCTCCATGGTCCAGTCCTTCACTCCGAGAAACTCCTTTTCAAGGCTTTAGGCCCTTTGCCTCCTATCATTGTCTCTGGTCGGAGCAGCTTGCTTCTTCCTGGGAGGCGGTTCTCATTTTCTCCTGATCATGACATGTTTATTCTTCTCCCAGGTCTCTGTGACTTTGACCTTGATCTTTTCTGCAATGGAATGTTTCTCTGTATTTAATTCTCCCAGTCCATAAAAGGTATGCAATAAGGACTATTATTTTTTACCTGATTAATAACGATTCTTTTTCATTTAGTAAGGGATAAAATCACTTTCAGTCAAAAACAAGGACATATTGTTTGAGGAAGTTCATGAGTTTTGTCAGAGGCTTTAAGGGTAAATGTTTTGAACGATAAAGGTAAATGAATTGAAGTTCAGAATCTGTATCAAAGGCAAGTGGGAGCCAGGAGACGATTCTGCTGCAGGATTAAAGAGGGTAAAGGGCAGCCAGAAGGGGGCTGTGGTGGCAGGTTAGCACAGCATGAAACAAGGGCACTCTTCCTTTAAAAGTACTCTTGTTACCATCAAACCACAGCTCTTACTCAGACCCCAGGGTCCTGGAGCCAAGGTAGCAAAGGGTGGCTTCAGATCACAGTATGCCTTCTTATTTTGCACTTAACAAGCAAATATTACTATTCTGATAGAGCTAATGGCTGTGATAAAGAGGCCTTTTGCTCATTGGTATCTCTGGTTTAAAAATTTGCATTTTCCATGCTTATATTGTCACCTTTGCTCTTTGAAGGCAGGAGCCTAGATCGTGTATCTCCTAAAACAGGGCTCCTTAATGTAGATAACATACATACATGTGTAACGAGGGACTTAAATCGGCCATGTACTTACTGAAACATTGTTGAATAAATGGATGAATGAGTAGATGTGTATTTTCTATTCTATAGTGTGAGGTAGCAACTACTGGAAAGCCTGATTTTGCTGAAGCTTTATCTGGTGTTTTTTTAAATGAGCAGTTTGTTTAAAAAGTGATTATAAGAGTGATATATATGGTTTGTAAGTGTGTGTGTTCCTATTGATTTGATATTATCTAGTAACCAGATGCCAATTTAAGAGGTTCAGTGAAAAGATCATTGACTGAATGGAAATCAGGAGACCTGAATTTTAGGCACTAACTTGAGTTTAGTCTGCTACCTCAACTAAAACTCTCTGACTCCCCATTTCTCTACTTATAAAGGGAAAGATTTATTGATAGAACACATAAAGTGCCTTATAGCTAGATTCTACTTCAAATGAAGAAGATAATAGATGAATGAAAACACCCATCAATAGTCATATTTCCTCTGTTAACATGAAAAAATAAAGCAGTGTTTTCTGCAAAAAGGCAATTTGTTATATGGCATTTCTATGGGACTTTTAGTCTCATTTCACCAAATCATAATTTGTAGCATATATGTGTTTTAAATAAATAAGCAAAAATCTCAAATGACATCGATTTAATGTGCTTTTTTTTTGCTATATTTTACTTTTTTAATAATGAAAATTGCATTGCAGTGAGTTACTACTGAATTCAGCATTTTCTAATGATTTTTTAAATAAATGCTTTATTCTTTCCCTTTCTTTATTACTTTTCTAAATAAAAAGGCAGTTCACTATCATACATGAATGTAATCAACTATTTAAAAAGTATCGCTAAGAATTCATGGATTTAAATAGAACTGGTGTTTTTATAAATCTAATTTCTTTTTTCAAACTCTGGATCTGACATAATTAAGAGCCTTTAAGTTTGTTTTTCTTACCCTACTAGAAACTCCAAGTAGAGAGTGGGTATAGATTATCTCACAGAGTAAAACCACTCATTCTGATGTTGCTGGACTTCTATGACAAATTGTAATTTGATGGAGAAGAGGGAATGTGTTTGATACTCTTCATCTATTCTTTAAACCCCTCTCATTTGGGTAAACTGTGTCAAAGAAAAACAAGATACAGTCCTTGGTAAACCTGGCCTTGATTAGTTTAATTCCACATCTCAAAGTGCAGTATTTTGAATCCAATCATAGTTTCACCCCACAAATGGATTAAACTCTATATTAAAAAAAAATTAAAATAGCTAGAACTGAAAATGGCTTTTATTTTTAGGTTATAAAAATGACACATTGTCATTGTTAAAATATTCAAAAATTACAGAAAAGATAAAAATAAAGTAAAAATTATACCATCCAGAAATAGCACATTATTAACGTTTTGGTGATATTCTCCTTAGCTCCCTCTCTCTCTTCACACATGCCAACTTACAATCACACCTATGTTCAATTCCATGTAAATGAAATGGTACTAAATGTATTCTCTTATTAAACACACAACATGAACATCTTTCTGTGTCAGTGAGTCCCGATTTACATCATCTTTTTAGTAACTGCATAGTGTTACATGTTGACCATAATTTCTGTAACCCATCCCCTACTGAACATATAAGTTATTTATAATTTTCCACTATTATAAATAGCACTCAAATGAATACTTTGCATATATAAAATATGTTTGTGTACTTATCTGATCATTTCTATAGAATTAATCCTTAAAAGTAAGATTACTACTCTGAGAATATGCTATATATATTTTTTGGTGAAAATGAATACTATCTGAATTAATTTGGTGTCAACTATTATATATAAGGAGAAAATTTCTTATCATGTACATGTCACTCATTAGTATGCTAGTCAGTACAATTCCTTTTGGCAGATAAATATGTAAATGTCAAGGTCATACCATCTAGGTAACATACTTTCACTTCGAAACACTTAAAAGTATTGATAGTGATTGGTAATTTCTACAATGTCTTAAAAGAAAATTGAGAGGAAAAAAAATTCCCACATTCCAGTTCTATTAAATTTCTAGATTGTTTCAGGATAAAATTTTGCATAAAGATGATCCGTGTTTAAAAGTAAAGGAAAAGAGGGTATTAGTGCCTAGGGAATGAGGGTTTGCAGCTTTCCATGAAGGCAATGGCACCCCACTCCAGTACTCTTGCCTGGAAAATCCCATGGACGGAGGAGCCTGGCAGGCTGCAGTTCATGAGGTCGCGAAGAGTCGGACACGACTGAGCGACTTCACTTTCACTTTTTACTTTCATACATTGGAGAAGGAAATGGCAACCCACTCCAGTGTTCTTGCCTGGAGAATCCCAGGGACGGAGGAGCCTGGTGGGCTGCCGTCTATGGGGTCGCACAGAGTCGGACACGACTGAAGTGACTTAGCAGCATGTAATGATCAAGATGTCATTGTCAGATAAATCAGATTTTTAAAAACTAACTTTAAATAAATAATATATCTTTGAAAGATATGTGAAAGTAGGTTTTATATTGATAAAGCCATATTATAAAAGTATTGTTACAAATATCATTTTAGTATTGTTTTCTTAAAGATAGGGTAGGTTAAGAGAAGCCTTTCTTTTCAGAAACACCTCATTGAAATTTAGGTTTTAGAATTTTTTTTTGTTGGAGGGATGTTTAATTTATAAACTCTATTGCCAAACCTGTATTTAGTTTTTATGAAGGACTGGTCCTGAAGCTGAAGCTCCAATACTTTGGTCTCCTGATGGGAAGAGCCAAGTCATTCGAAAAGACCCTGATGCTGGGAAAGATTGAGGGCAAGAGGAGAAGGGAATGACAGAGGATGAGATGATTGGGTCAACGTGTGACAAGTGCTGCGGAGAGGTGTGCTCTAACCCTCCCTTCTCATACATAGTTGGGGATGGCAAGGCCTGGAGACAGTGGCAGTTTAACCCCCTAAATTTTTTACAGCTCTCCAGCTTCGTACACAGGAAGCTCTGCACTCCTAGGAGAAAGGCAACTTTGTCCTGAGTTCTTCTGGAAAGAGTGGTTGAAGGGGTGGACATGGGTGGATTATGGGCCACATCCATCCTCAGGAAGGCTGCTGCTGAAGGATGTGAGTGAACTTGTCCCTGAGCCTGACGGAGCACCTAGCAAACTTCCAATTATTAGTGTCCCTGGGGGCATCGAGATCACACTCATATCTGTGATTTACAGAGAGCACAGCCTGGGTCCTTATCTCTGACTCCTTCCAGAAGTTGTTATCTGTTACCAAAAAGTATCTGTTGTTGTTCTTCAGTTGCTCAGTCATGTCTGACTCTTTGCAACCCCCTGGAATGCAGCACGCCAGGCTTCCCTGTCCTTCACTATCTCTCTGACTTTGCCCAAACTCATGTCCATTGAGTTGAGGATGCCATCTAACCATCTCATCCTCTGTTACCCTCTTTTCCTCCTGCCCTCAATCTTTCCCAGCATCAGAGTCTTACCCAGTGAGTTGGTGCTTTGCATTATGTGGCTGAAGTATTGGAGCTTCAGCTTCAGGATCAGTCCTTCCAATGAATAATCAGGGTTGATTTTCTTTCAGATTGACTGGTTTGATCTCCTGTAGTCCAAGGGACTCTCAAGAGTCTTCTCTAGCACCACAGTTAGAAAACATCAATTCTTTGGCACTCAGCTTTCGTTATGGTCCAACTCTCACATCTGTAGATGACTACTGGAAAAACCATAGCTTTGACTATATGGACCTTTGCCAGCAAAATACTGTCTGTAAACTAAAATAGTTGACCAACCTAGACAGCATATTAAAAAGCAGAGACATTATTTTGCCAGCAAAGGTTCATCTAGTCAAGGCTATGGTTTTTCCAGTAGCCATATATGGATGTGAAAGTTGGATTATAAAGAGGCTGAGTGCCAAATAATTATGCTTTTGAACTGGGTGTTGGAGAAGACTCTTGAGAGTCGCTTGGACTGCAAGGACATCCAACCAGTCCATCCTAAAGGAAATCAGTCTAGATATTCATTGGAAGGACTGATGTTGAAGCTGAAACTCCAGTATTTTGGCCACCTGATGCAAAGAGCTGACTCATTTGAAAAGACCCTGATGCTGGGAGGGATCATGGGCAGGAGGAGAAGGGGACGACAGAGGATGAGATGGTTGGATGGCATCACTGACTCGATGGGCATGAGTTTGGGTAAACTCCAGGAATTCGTGATGGACAGGGAGGCCTGGCGTGCTGCAGTCAATAGGGTTGCAAAGAGTCAGACACAACTGAGCAACTGAACTGAATAGAAAGGAAAAGACTAGAGATCTCTTCAAGAAAATTAGAGATACCAAGGGAACTTTTCATGCAAAGATGAGCACAATAAAGGACAGAAATGATATAGATCTAACAGAAGCAGAAGATATTAAGAAGAGGTGGCAAGAATACGCAGAAGAACTATACAGAAAAGATCTTCATGACCCAGATAACCACAATGGTGTGATCATTCACAGTCACCTAGAGCCAGACATCCTGTAATGTGAAGTCAAGTGGACCTTAGATAGCAACATTATGAACAAAGCTAGTGAATTCCAGTTGAGCTATTTCAAATCCTAAAAGATGATGCTGTGAAAGTGCTGCACTCAGTATGCCAGCAAACTTGGAAGACTCCACAGTGGCCATAGGACTGGAAGAGGTCAGTTTTCATTACAGTCCAAAGAACAGGGAGTGAAGTCGCTCAGTCGCCTCCAACTCTTTGCAACCCCATGGACTACAGCTTATCAGGCTCCTCTGTCCATGGGATTTTCCAGGCAGTAGTACTGGCATGGATTGCCATTTCTTCTTCAGGGGATCTTCCTGACCCAGGGATTGAACCCAGGTCTCTCACATTGTAGACAGACGCTTTACCATCTGAGCCACCAGGGAAGTCAATCCCAAAGAAAGGCAATGCCAAAGAATGTTCAAACTACTGCACAATTGCACTCATCTCACATGCTAGTAAAGTAATGCTCAAAATTTTCCAAACCAGGCTTCAACAATACATGAACCATGAACTTCCAGATGTTCAAGCTGGATTTAGAAAAGGCAGAAGAACCAGAGATCAAATTTCCAACATCTGCTGGATCATGGAAAAAGCAAGAGAGTTCCAGAAAAACATCTATTTCTGCTTTATTGACTATGCCAAAGTCTTTGACTGTGTGGATCAGAGCAAACTGGAAAATTCTTAAAGAGATGGGAATACCAGACCACCTGACCTGCCTCCTGAGAAATCTGTATGCAGGTCAAGAAGCAACAGTTAGAATTGGACATAGAACAACAGACTGTTTCCAAATTCGGGAAAGGAGTACGTCAAGGCTGTATATTGTCACCTGGTTTATTTAACTTATATGCAGAGTACACCATGAGAAATACTGGATGGGATGAAGCACAAGCTTGAATCAAGATTGCTGGGAGAAATATCAATAACCTCAGATATGCAGATGACACCACCCTTATGGCAGAAAGTGAAGAGGAACTAAAAAGCCTCTTGATTAAAGTAAAAGACGAGGCTTAAAGCTCAACATTCAGAAAACTAAGATCATGGCATCTGGTCCCATCACTTCATGGGAAATAGATGGGGAAACAGTGGAAACAGTGAGCGGCTTTATTTTTTTGGGCTCCAAAATCACTGCAGATGGTGACTGCAGCCATGAAATTAAAAGAGGCTTACTCCTTGGAAGAAAAGCTATGACCAACCAACCTAGACTGCATATTAAAAAGCAGAGACATTACTTTGCTGACAAAGGTTCATCTAGTCAAAGCTATGGTTTTTCCACTAGTCATGAATGGATATAAGAGTTGGACTATAAAGAAAGCTGAGTGCCAAAGAATTGATGCTTTTGAACTGTGGTGTTGGAGAAGACTCTTGAGAGTCCCTTGGACCGCAAGGAGACCCAACCAGTTCATCCTAAAGGAGATTAGTCCTGAATATTTATTGGAGGGACTGATGCTGAAGCTGAAGCTCCAATACTTTGGCCACCTGATGCGAAGAACTGACTCATTTGAAAAGACCATGATGCTGAAAAAGATTGAAGGAGGGAGGAGAAGGAGACGACAGATGATGAGATGGTTTGATGACATCACCAACTTGATGGATATGAGTTTGAGTAAGCTGTGGAAGTTGGTGATGGACAGAGAAGCCTGGCGTGCTGCAGTCCATGGGGTCACAAAGAGTCGGACACAACTGAGTGACTGAACTGAACCAGTTTATTATAAAAGATATTATAAAGGATACAGATGAACAGCCAGATGCAGAGGTATGTAGGAGAAAGTCAGGAAGAGTCCTGAGTGTAGCAGCGTCTCTTCCTTGTGGAAATAGGGCTCAGCACCTTCTCATCAAGTGCCATGTTCATCAACCCAGAAGTTCAAATCTTGTTATTCAAGAATTTATAGGGCTTAATATGCAACACCTCCTCCCTCATTCCCTTTCCAGAGGTCAATGGGTGGGGCTGAAATTTCCTAATCACTTGGTCTTTCTAGTGACCAACCTCATCCTGAGGGTATCCAGGAGTCCTGATCTCAGTCACCTCATTATATAAACTCAGGTGTGCTCAAAAAGATTCCTTATGAATAATGAAAGACACTCCTCACTCAGGAAATTCCAAGGGTTTAAGGAGTTTTGTGCCAGGTATTAGTGACAAAGACAAAATATATGTCTTGTTATACCACAAATATGCTAAATTCTGGGATAAATGAGACATTATCTTTGCTCTTAAGAAAGGCAAACCTCCATGGAAGAGGCAGATTTATAACTATTAAGAAGGTGACAAGGTTTTAAAGAGAAGAATATATAATGTATTATAAAATAGAAACCATGAATAAATTAATTCTGCATAGTAGCATCAAGGAACCATACAGAGGAATCACTATTCAAACTGGACCCTGAAGTGGGTAAAGTCATTCCAGGCTTAGGGAACAGCTTCCACACTCACACTAAAGCATGCGAGAGCATGGCGTGGTGAATGAACAGCAAGCAGCTGCAGAGGCTAGTATCTTCTGAGAAACTGTCCTGTTTCAGTGCTATAATGATCTCTTTCATGAGCACTGGATAAATCTCAATGAAGTATGTGTTAGATAGAATTCAATCAGATACTATCAGTCTGATATTTTGGCCTTCTTTCTTTTATTGTTCTTTCCTTTATGTACGCATAAAAGTTCACTGGTCACTATAATAACATTTGAAATTTTACATTCATTTTCTATGGTTTGCATGAAGCATTTGGGTCAGACTCAAGTCTTTGTAAGAAAGGCTATAATGAAGGTCTTGACATCTCACCATCATGGAAAGAGTGAAAGGATACCAAGTTTTAGACTCTCTTTAATTTATTAACTGAGAAACTGAGAAGAACCAGGGATTAAAAGTCACTGTCTTCTTCCTTTCAAATGCATCATCTTGTTTGTTATAAACTCTTTCTTTAAAATTCTCATTAAAGATTTTTAAACAGGGGACTGGCATGATCTAGAGCATGCTTAGAAAGGTGACTGACAGTAATGTGGAGATGGGTTGAAAGGTGGAGCTTGGAGGATGGAGAATAATAGGAAGGAGGTGGTTAGAATATTCCAGTGGCTTAGTCAGCGAAGAATCCGTGTGCAATGCAGGAGACCTAGGTTTGATCCCTGGTTTGGGAAGATCCCTGGAGAAGGAAATGGTAACCCGTCCCAGTGTTCTTGCCAAGGAAATCCCATGGACAGAGGAGCATGGCGGGCTACAGTCCATGGGGTCACAAGAGTCAGACAGATTTAGTAACTAAACCACCCCCACCAATGACAAATAAATAATGAGACTCTAGATTAGGCTGAGGGCACTGGGGCTGAAAAAGGAGAAACACAGATAAATTAGAAATATATAGCTGTGGATGGCAAGAATAGGGGAAGAGTGGACTATAGTTGGAGGTTTTATCTTGGAAGACAAAGGGATGGATGTAGCATTTATTGAAAGAAGCAATTATGGAGAAAAGAAAATAAATTTCATTCTAAATAAACTGAATTTGGACATCCAGAAGTTGCTGTGTAATGAAGAGTTAAGAGTCCGGGCTCAGGAAAGTTACTAATACTAGAGATTATCTGGGGAAATGGCTGAAACACATGAAGCGAGAAGCAAAGAGGATACAGGACAGAATCTTGGAGAAGATCAGTATACAAAGTTTTGACAGAGAAAAAGAAGTTAAAAAAGGTCACAAGAGAGACAGAAAGAGCATAAGCATTTCTGGTATGTTAAGAAAGGAGAATATTTCAAGGAATTGCTTATCAGTGACAAATATTTCAGGGTTTAAGGAAAAGGATGATTAGACCATACATTGACACATAAGAGGATCTGGGTGAGAAAACAGGAAGAGTGAAGATGGCATCTATTTGAGAGAAAAGAGGTTTCAGTTCAGTTCAGTCGCTCAGTCATGTCTGACTCTTTGTGACCCCATGAATCGCAGCACGCCAGGCCTCCCTGTTCATCACCAACCCCTGGAGTTCACTCAGACTCATGTCCATCGAGTCAGTGATGCCATCCAGCCATCTCATCCTCTGTCGTCCCCTTTTCCTCCTGCCCCCAATCCCTCCCAGCATCACAGTCTTTTCCAATGAGTCAGCTCTTCGCATGAGGTGGCCAAAGTGCTGGAGTTTCAGCGTTAGCATCATTCCTTCCAAAGAAATCCCAGGGTTGATCTCCTTCAGTTAAGAAAGTGTTTTTTAGAATATTAGCAGGAGAAAGAGAGAAAGACAGGGTAATTACTCTTATAGCAAAGTTAGAGTTGTTTGGGAAGGATTAAATCCATTGAACTTAGTGCTAGGTATTTTATTTTGATATTTGGAAGTATTCTTAACTAATAGAAAATATTAGATGTAAAAAATTTTTGACAAAAGAACAGAGAAACAAACAATTAAGGCTATTATTTGTTCTAAAAAACAGTGCCTTCTAAAAGTGTCTAAGCTGGGGACTGGGAATTATTATTTATTTGAATGATTTGGACAACATGAACACAGAATTGGAGTAATTATAATCCTTAGTGCATAGCACATTTCTTGAGCTATTTTTAACAATATCGTAAGTACATGTGATCTCAACCAAAAACTAAGAAAATGACCTGCCCTTACCTCTCACTATATTATCCTGCCTCTACAGACTCAGGGTAAGCATCATCCTGAATTCTGTATTTATTATTACTTGCCTTTCTTCTAATATAGTTTATATAGTTTTTTATATAGTTTAATCGAATATTTCAGTTCAGTTCAGTTGCTCAGTCATGTCCAGTTCTTTGCGACCCCATGGACTGCAGCACGTCAGGCCTCCCTGTCCATCAACAACTCCCAGAGCTTACTCCATTGAGTTGGTGATGCCATCCAACCATCTCATTCTCTGTTATCTCCTTCTCCTCCTGCCTTCAATCTTTCCCAGCATCAGAGTCTTTTCAAATGAGTCAGTTCTTCACATCAGGTAGCCAAAGTATTGGAATTTCAGCTTCAGCATCAGTCCTTTCAATGAATATTCAGGACTGATTTCCTTTAGGATGGACTGGTTTGCTCTCCTTGCAATCCAGGGGACTCTCAAGAGTCTTCTCCAACACCACAGTTCAAAAGCATCAATTCTTCAGCGCTCATCAATTCTTCAGCTTTCTTTATAGTCCAACTCTCACATCCATACATGACTAGTGGAAAAATCATAGCTTTGACTAGACGGACCTTTATTGGCAAAGTAATGTCTCTGCTTTTTAATATGCTGTCTAGGTTGGTCATAACTTTTCTTCCAAGTAATAAGTATCCTTTAATTTCATGGCTGCAATCACCATCTGCAGTGATTTTGGAGCCCAGGAAAATAAAATCTGACAGTTTTCATTGTTTCCCCATCTATTTGCCATGAGGTTATGGGACCAGATGCCATGATCTTTGTTTTCTGAATGTTGAGCTTTAAGCCAACTTTTTCATTCTCCTCCTTCACTTTCATCAAGAGACTCTTTAGTTCTTCTTCACTTTCTGCCATAAGGGTGGTGTCATCTGCATATCTGAGGTTATTGATATTTCTCCCAGCAATCTTGATTCCAGCTTATGTTTCTTCTAGTCTAGCGTTTCTCATGATGTACTCTGCATAGAAGTTAAATAAGCAAGGTGACAGTATACAGCCTTGTCCTACTCCTTTTCCTATTTGGAACCAGTCTGTTGTTCCATGTCCAATTCTAACTGTTGCTTCCTGATGTGCCTATAGGTTTCTCAAGAGGCAGGTCAGGTGGTCTGGTATTCCCATCTCTTTCAGAATTTTCCACAGTTTGTTGTGATCCACACAGTCAAATGCTTTGGCATAGTCAATAAAGCAGAAATAGGTGTTTTTCTGGAACTCTCTTGCTTTTTTGATGATCCAGTGGATGTTGGCAATTTGATCTCTGGTTCCTCTGCCTTTTCTAAAACCAGCTTGAGCATCTGGAAGTTCATGGTTCACGTACTGTTGAAGCCTGGCTTGGAGAAGTTTGAGCATTACTTCACTAGCGTGTGAGATGAGTGCAATTGTGCGGTAGTTTGAGTGTTCTTTGGCATTGCCTTTCTTTGGGACTGAGATAGAATTGAATATTTATGCATTCTGAAAAAAGAGATGTTTTAAGTTTAGTAATTCTTAGCTTTATAAGAAGGGCCTCATGCTGCATTTAGCCTTTGGAGGTTTTGCTTTTCTCAGTGTTTTGTCACTGGCCGAGATCCATATGGCTGCAGCCTGTTCGTTTGTGGTGTTGGGTGTGTAATGTTCCACGGTGTGAACATCTCACAGTTTACCTATCATTTTCTTGTCAAAGAACATGTGGGCTGCTCCGGGTGTTTGCCGCTCTGAGCAGTGCTGCTAGAACATCTCCTGTTGCCAGTGGCTGAGGGTTTCTTTTAGCTATAAAGTCAGGAGTACAGTTGTTGGGTCATAGGTTTGCAAATGATCAGCTTAGGAGGAAAAACTGTTTTTCAAATAGATACATGATTTACAATTCCACCAGCAATGCCTAAGGAACCCTATGCCTCCACATCTTCTTCAACACTTGATCAGATTTTTTAATTTTTGCCATTCTTTTGGCAGTAAAATACTCTCTTGTGGTCTTGATTTGTATTTCTCTGACCACCAGGTAATTCAAATATCTCTTCTTTTGTTTTTTTGGCAATATGTGTTTTTTCTTCTGTGAATTGCTTATTCCTATCTTTAGAATATTTTTCTTTTATGTTATTTGCATCCTTCATGACTGATTAGTATAAGAACTTTACCCATTCTTCATATAATAAACCTTGTCAGTTGGATGTATACTAAATGAACTCAGAAGGTTTATAACCTTTTCATGTTATTTAAGGTTTCTTTGGATGAACAACAATTTCAGTATAGCCAAACATATCAATTATCTTCTTTTATAATTTTTTGGGTCTTTTTAGAAAAATCTTTTATTACACTAAAGTCTAAGAAATATACACCTGTATTTTCTGTAAGATCTGAGTTTTAGTAATTATTATTTAAAATGTGTTTTCCAAGATGTTTTACTAGATTTATTTTTTACAATAAACCTTTTATTTTTCTTAAATAATGGTGTTCTTTCAATTCCAGGAAATTTCAGCTACTTTCAAAAAATTTGTTTTAATCATCTTGGAGATTAAAAGTGACTTGGTTAAAAGCAATCCCCTGCCCCCAATCTGCCACCACCATCTCACATTTCTAGAATTCAGCCATTGCAATTTTCTGACGTAATAATGGCATCAGGGTGTTGTGACAATAGCTAGGAATCAAGTTTTTTAATTTTTGAATTCTTCAGCTGTAGCTTTGTTGTTTGGATAAGTGAAGTAGGAAAGTAAATGAAACCTAGCTTTATACTATGTAGCCATATGTACATATATGTATATGTATGTTCCTTTTTATGTATGACTTACAGGGAGCAACACTAAAAATATTTCAGTCTGTAAAAATGAATTTGTGGTACTGGATAAATATCAATCAATCACTTGTACTTTATTTAAAAGAAATTTTGATTATGCCAGGAGTCATTTTTCTAGTTAATTCTAAGACAGTGAGACAAAGACTGGTGGCAGGCATATTTTGGTATAATGTAAGGAGAATAAAACAATTGCAAAATATTTGGAAAATTAGCTAACTTTCAAGCCTCCATATACTAAAATTTGATATTCTCTCACTTTTCAAATTCAGTGAATGAGCAGAGTTAGAGAGAAGTCCAAATTAAGGTGATCATTTTACCATCAAATTATAGAGCTAGGCAGAGGGCAGTTAATTGAACAGTGTTTACTGTGTGGCCCTATGTTTTACAGTCTTTCCCCTTTAGCTTTCTATTCAGATTCAAATTCCATGTTTTACAAGTTTCCTAGAAATGTCAAGTTTTCTTTTTTACTTTTGAAAACAAATTTCTTTAATAAAGTAGCCAAAATGTAATCTTGAACTGCAACCAGATGTTTCAATGTTTGCGTAAAGAAATGTCCTTTCATTTTTTACCATTTCACCTGTGGCCAGGTGCACATGTTTATGTAGTGTGATTATCTGTAATAGATTATAACACAGGAGAAACATTAAATAAACCTACAGATATATTTGGCCAGGTGGCTCACTAATTAGATCTGTATTTTATAGTGTTCTATTTTTTGGTTGCTGAGAATATGTTCGAGTAGAAATGGACAGAGGTTTATCTCTAGAAACAGGTTTGATTTCCTTAAAAGGCAGTTGTTTCTTTTCTCCTTCGCTTCTCTGGAGAACTGGCTACAAAGTGGGAATAGTTATGCTATGACTCATTTACAAGGCTGTGCACAGCGTATAGAGTTCAGATAAAATTATAATGAAACAGAATCTAATTAAACTCTGTGGAACAAGAGAGTAATTTTTAAAAGGAAATTTTATGGATTGCATTTTCCTGAATCTACTTTGTTGACAAAATAAGCTGTTCCTTGTTTTTTAAAAAGACTTAATTCAAACACTGGGATAAGATTTTCAGTTGCCTTTTTAACTCACTATATCTGGTTTTGTATTTGCCAAAAGATATGACATGTATTGTTATGTTAGGTGATTACTGGGTAAATTAGAAATTATTTAATTCTTGTTCAGGTGTCTCAATGACTACTTTAGATCCTTAAGTTCATCGAGTTGCATATAAAAAATATAATTGTACCAACCATACTGCTTAGCTTAAAATTTGCTGCTGCTGCTGCTGCTAAGTCGCTTCAGTCATGTCCGACTCTGTGCAACCTCATAGACGGCAGCCCACCAGGCTCCCCCATCCCTGGGATTCTCCAGGCAAGAACACTGGAGTGGGTTGCCATTTCCTTCTCCAATGCATGAAAATGAAAAGTGAAAGGGAAGTCGCTCAGTCGTGTTCGACTCTTAGTGACCCCATGGACTGCAGCCCATCAGGCTCCTCCGTCCATGGGATTTTTCCAGGCAAGAGTGCTGGAGTGGGGTGCCATTGCCTTCTCTGAAAATTAAATATACATTTTAAGATATCTATAGCAGTATCAAACTGAAATGCTCTTTGCTTTGCCAGTTTTTAGCAAGATGTTCCCAGTGTGGATATGTTGTTTGAAAATGTGGATACTCTACTCATGTGAACACAATGAGATCTTTAAAAATACTTATTGAATACTTATTCAAAAAGACTTGGTTAGTGAATACTTACACTGAGTGAGGGAAAGCAAATATAAGGGACAAACATGACAGAAAGTGCTAATAGAGCATGGCATTTATTCTTCAGAGTCTGGATGGGGCCTCCCTGTCCTTTAGGTCTGTGCTCTATCAGCCATCTGCAATTAGAGTTGGAGTTTGACCTCAGTCTCTGCAATCACCATGCTAAGTCAGTCCCCAGCCCCATATTTTGGCTACCAAATAACAAGGTAATTAAAGGAAATGAGAAAAATGTATTCATCTGAATATGAGTTTTTGAAAACTGCTTTGGTGTCAGTAAACATCAGTGAAGAGAACGCCATGAATCAAACTAGGCTCCTGGGATGCAAAGATGAATATTAAAAAGTTCTCTTCAAAAAGCCTGCATTATTATAGAAAGAGTCAAATATGTGATACAATTAGCATGATATGATGTTCTAAGTGTTTTTCTAGACGATGGTGTAGACAAAATGGAGACACAAAGGGGGATATACAGGGGTGATCAGAATGTCTTCTGGAAGATGAAATACATAAACTGAAGCATGAATACAGGAAGGCTTCTGTCTGGATGGAGCAGGGGCAAACAAGACATGTTCTAAGAAGGAACAGCCTTAAGGCATAAGCCAGTGTGGCCTGTTAGATCCTCTGAGTGCAGGGGTCTGCTGCAGCCAGGGCCTCGGGGTGTGCATGAGTGGGGCACTTGAGGGTGGAAAGCTCCAGATGAGATACATCGTTGTGGAGTTAGGCAGGAGCCACGTCATGGAGGGACTTGTGACCTCGAAGTAGCTAGAATTTTCAGAAGGCAATGGGAATCCGTTAAAACCATTCTACACCTTTAAGGAATAATATGATCAAGCCCTGGAGATAGGATTGGTTGGGTGAGGGACCTCAAGGCTGGGAGAGGACAGAGGATGAGAAGTAGAAAGGAGGAGATGAAGCCCATTGATCAGAATAATTAGATTCTGTAGGATTAGGTGGGTATACAGGTAGTATAGGAGAAAGAAGAATCTGAGCTGACCTGGGTAACTGAGCAAATTTTAGGGTCATTCTTGGAGATAGTGACTATAAAAGAAGGAAGAGGTGTACAAGGATAACAGGCTTACTTTTGTGCATTTGAAGTGGGAGGTTTTTGGAGGAAATCCATAGTGTCTCGTTGGCAATTATGGGTAAGGCCCCAGAGCTCAGGAGAGAGGGAAAGATTTGGAATTCATCTGTGTGCAGCTGGTGGTTGAAGTCATTGGAGTGGGTGAGATCACCCACATCAAGAAAAACAACTGTTATCTAAGTGGTCCAGCTTCACACAGAGTAGATACAACAGTTCTTGGCACGTACAGCGGGCACACGACCAGGTACTTGTTCTGTCCTGGATGGTGCACAGGCTCTAAGGATAAAATAACCCAGCACGGAACAGAGGAAAGGCAGTTGCTTGCTGTGCTCTTTCTCTCTCCACTGGAAGGTAATTTAACCATCAAGAAAACACTTTGTAGCTTTAGTGCGATCTAATAAGAAATATGCGTTTCATACTCCAACTTTATTAAAATTGCATACTGGCACAGTTTTGCTCAGGATGAAATAAATCTGAAGTCAAGTGAGTATGTTTGAAATACACATATGAAACCATTTGTTTTTTTTGAACACCAATATAATCGTGGGATAACCAGGATGCAGGTTTTGCATACTGCCCAAATCAAGAATAATCTCCTCCACCTACAGTATAGAACTCTGTACATGGAACTCTGCTCAGTGTTATGTGTCAGCCTGGATAAAAGGGGAGTCTGGGGGAAAATGAATACATGTATATGTATGGCTGAGTTCCTTTGCTGTCCACCTGAAACTATTCCAACACTGTTAATCAGTATGCGTGCGCGCTACATTCCGTCGGTCGTGTCTGACTCTTTGCAGCCCCATGGACTGTGGCCTGCCAGGGTCTTCTGCCCGTGGGGATTCTCCAGGCAAGAATATTGGATCTCTTATGTCTCCTGCGTTGGCAGACAGATTCTTTACCACTAGCAGCAACTGGGAACCGTTTAATCAGCCCTGTCTGTGCTGTGCTCAGTCGCTTCAGTCATGTCCGACTCTTTGTGACCCTCTGGACTGCAGCTCACCGGCTCCTCCATCCGTGGGGTTTCCTAGGCAAGAATACTGGAGTGGGTTGCCCTGCCATTCTCCAGGTTATCAGCTATACCCCAGTACAAAATAAAACGTTTTTTTTAAAAAAGGGAAGAAGCTCCTGTAGCCAAGGAAGATGGTTATTAAAGTCCACCTGAGTTCTTTACCTAGCCTCTGTTGGTATGCTGTAGAGTTTCACTGCCTTCGCATTCTATGATTGTGTCCTTTGAGGCTCTCCTGCCTTTATTGTGATAATGCTGTCCACGCCTCTGTCCCTAGCACCTTACTTTCAGATCTGTCCTCCGCACAACTGCAAGCTGTGGTGATGTTGGCAAAACACATATTGGCCCTTGCTAACTTCCTGATTAAAACCCTTCAGTGTTTCCTGGTTCCTTTCAGACTAAAGCAAAAACTGTTTAATTTTGGGGATCCTTTATCAATGATGTTCTAATTCTTTAGCCTTATCTTTTTCCTTCTTACTATTTGAGCTTTAAATTCTAGTAACACCCATTGCTCACGGTTACTCTTCACATATATGCATATATGCATGTATGTATACTTTTTTGGGTCACCTGTCTTCACTCCTGCTTCTGCCTCTATATGCAACTCTCTCCCTCCTCAGAAGGTGAGGTGTCTTGGCCCTGAATGAATTACCTCTCTATTTTCATAATACTCTGTGCATATCGTTGTTACTTAACACATTGTTTCATAATTACCCGTTTATATGGCTGTTTCCTTCACTACCGGGCGAGCACCTTGCAGGTAGCAACTGTGTTAAATTCATCTTTGCATCATTAGCCACTAGCATATGCTCGTAGAATGGTTAAACAAATAAGGGAGGAGTGAAGATCAAGGGAAAACTCACGTGAAAAACATGTTTTTGTACTTCAGCTTAATTGTTTTAGCCACTTAGTAATTCCAGTTAACCACATGCAAATTTGTTACTGCTAAATTCTTTTTGTTACCAGTTCTAGTCAGATACTATCTGAAATGGACATACCCTTACAGGATGTGCAGGCTGTTTCTTTCCCTCAAGAACTCCTTCAGTATTGGAGAAAAGAGTAGATTGGCTGTCTGCCCCAAGACGCACAGGTAGCTGATCCCTTCTGCAAGTAAAAACATGCTATATTGGTGGTACTTCTTACTTTAGCCTCCTGAAAAATTTCCTGAGGAAACTCCAACTGTTTACTTTCTAGTCTGACAGGATGGTCAAATAGGTTTTGCTTTTAACTCTTTTCTACCTACGTGTTTATGGGACCTATATATGTTCTACCCACATTTTGATTAAGATGTACATGTTTATGCAGAGACATATATCAGTTCAGTTCAGTTCAGTCGCTCAGTCGTGTCCAACTCTTTGCAACCCCGTGAATCGCAGCATGCCAGGCCTCCCTGTCCATCACCAACTCCTGGAGTTCACTCAGACTCACGTCCATTTGAGTCACTGATGCCATCCAGCCATCTCATCCTCTGTCGTCCCCTTCTCCTCCTGCCCCCAATCTCTCCCACCATCAGAGTCTTTTCCAATGAGTCAACTCTTTGCATGAGGTGGCCAAAGTACTGGAGTTTCAGCTTTAGCATCATTCCTTCCAAAGAAATCCCAGGGCTGATCTCCTTCAGAATGGACTGGTTGGATCTCCTTGCAGTCCAAGGGACTCTCAAGAGTCTTCTCCAACACCACAGTTCCAAAGCATCAATTCTTCGGTGCTCAGCCTTCTTCACAGTCCAACTCTCACATCCATACATGACTACTGGAAAAACCATAGCCTTGACTAGATGAACCTTTGTTGGCAAAGTAATGTCTCTGCTTTTGAATATGCTATCTAGGTTGGTCATAACTTTCCTTCCAAGGAGTAAGTGTCTTTTAATTTCATGGCTGCAGTCACCATCTGCAGTGATTTTGGAGCCCAAAAATATAAAGTCTGACACTGTTTCCACTGTTTCCTCATCTATTTCCCGTGAAGTGATGCGACCAGATGCCATGATCTTCATTTCCTGAATGTTGATCTTTAAGCCAACTTTTTCACTCTCCTCTTTCACTTTCATCAACAGGCTCTTTAGTTCCTCTTCACTTTCTGCCATAAGGGTGGTGTCATCTGCATATCTGAGGTTATTGATATTTCCCCTGGCAATCTTGATTCCAGCTTGTGCTTCTTCCAGCCCAGCATTTCTCATGACCTACTCTGCATAGAAGTTAAATTTGTTTATAAAACCAAAGAGGGTTAACAGTCTTTTCCAGTACATTAACTCCTGGCATTTTCTGATTTCTGTTAGTTGTGAATTTAATTGCTGTTATTGTAACAGGATGGAGAGACATAGTATTGTCTTACATTTTAAACTCATGTCCTTACAAGAATCACTTTATGTTAGGGACTTCGGACAGCTAAGAGGCTCAGGCTGTTAGGAAGAAATAAGATGGTTTTACTGGAAGTATCATCTGCGTACTTTCACCATGTACTTTTGGACTGGCTGGCTTTATCTATGCATGCATTTTCTATTATAGATATGTGCTACAGTACAAAGTAAATCCTGTAAATAAGACAATACATCTCATGGATATATAATAAAGAAACTGCAGTATCCAAGTTCCTTGCATATGTTTGGGGGGAAAAGTCTCTGCCATACACACAACTTGGTGGCAACTTCAGATAGTTGGTGTTTTGGTCAAATTTCACACATAGTATTTAGTCCAAGAGCCCACATATTGACCTTGAAGGTTGCTTCCTAGATCTAAATACAAAACAAAACAAACAAAAAAAAAGGGTGGTTAACTGACCCGTGCCATCCTTCCTCGAATATAGATGCATACAGACGCTGGCTGTTGAGCACAGCTGAGGACATACCTAGAACCTGCAGACCCGTCGGAGAGGACGCGCTCTAACACCAGTATGGCCTTTGTGCTTCTCTGTAACGAGGCTCCTTTCCTTAACTTCCCGAACCTCTGCTTATGAAAAGTTCCTAGCATGAGGAAAGGACAGATATCTCAATAGGCTGTACAAAATACACACAAAACAAACCATGAAACAAAAGCCACTGGCGTTCATGTGACAAGGTTTTCAAGAAAGTTGTAAGGGGACTGTTATTCTAAGTTTCAGTTAACGCTGATCTCAGCTGGAATAATGTGCACTTCTATGTAATCTGTGTTTCAGTACACATGTGGTTGACAGGAGCTGCCTAGATACATCAAGGTTTACATATCTGTCAGTAAATCAAAGCTTTAAATGTGAAGGGCAGTACCCAGGGGCTTTGTATGGGTGTGTAGCATTCTACAGTGGATTAAGGGTCAACAGATCAATGCGGAATTACAGACATACCAAAAACAACCCCTCTCTCATGGGTATGCCCTAACTCTAGGATGGTAGAGGTCTGCAGGCAATCGTTGCCCATTTTTTATTTGCAGAGTATGGGGATCTAGAATCAGCAGAAGAAAGTCTCGTGGCACGATCGCAGTGAGGAGTATAGAACTTTTTAATTTGGCCTTTTAGGTGTTATTATGCAGGATGGAATGAAGCCACAAGCATTCTGAGTTAATTCATTATTAATAACCACATGGCTCTTGATACAGTAGAAGTACTTCCCTAGATGTGCGCCTAATATATCGGCAACACAGAAGCCAACAGGGGAATTCAGAAAGGGCAAGACCTTGCTCAGTGCTGGATGAGTTGTGCCTGCGGGCATTTCTTCTCCTGCCCCCGTGCATTCCTGCCCGCCTTCTTAGGCACTTGACAGGGCCATCGTGCTGGTCCCTGTGTGTGTGACCGAGCATTTCTGTGTGGGCATGGTGGAGGGCTGAGGGGTCTCCAAACAGACGCAGAGAGATTTCCTCTCATAGCATGTCTTCCCTGGCCAGGTAAGTAAAGCTCAGTGATTAGGGAGCAACGGTCTTTTCCGCTGGCATCTGCACTGTTCTAAGGGAGGTTTTCCTCTAGGCCCCTCTGCAGGCAGTGAGGCAGCTTCTCTCCAGGCTTGTTTCTGTCAGCCTGTCAGTTGCAAAAGCCTCAATATTGTGCACTGAAGTTGAATAGCCAACATACTATCAGGATTTGGAAAACTATTCTGCAAACTGCTATTTGAGGCACATAAAACCTAGTACACAGTCTTTGTAGCTGTAGAATCCAAAAACCGATGTTTTTCCTGAAGTGAGAGGGATTGTCCTTTTCCTTCCATGGCATATGCTCCCACCTGCACTGTGAATTCCATCACATGGTGAGATGTAGCACTTTGTTAGAATTTCTGTTTACAGTCTAATTAATTTTGTGGAGGGCGCCAAAGTTTCAAGAATGTGGCCATTTCAGTGCCATGGGAACTAAACAAATGTGATTTAGAGAAGCATCAGGATGGAAAATATTGCTGACATGGCAAGAGAACACAAGGAAATACGATTTCAGTACCTGGACTTACTAGCATGTGAGGCATCAGATATCGTTTCCTACCCAGTCATGTGCATCAGATATGAATTGCTGCCTAGACTAACCAGCCAGTAGTGTGCCAGCCTCAGTCACTTGATTCCTGGCCTTAAAAGCCCAGCCTACTTGGAAATAATGCATGGATTTTTTTCCACCCCCCAAAGCCCATTCTAGTTATTGCATTTTTTTTTTCTTGGCTAGTCATAGTTCACTGTCATTACTTAAATACTGGAAGCTCAACATTTAATACAGATCCCAGGTATCAGGACTTATGACCCATGTGTGAGGACACAAGCCTAAATATCTTGAACTCGTTTGCTTTCAGAGCAACATTCATTATTACCTTTAGGCTCATTAAAGTCTAATTCTAATAGAGTTCCTGAATGTAGCTGTATTTAATTATTATGAATTCCAGTCGAGCCATTACAAATCCTGGAAGATGATGCTGTGAAAGTGCTGCACTCAATATGCCAGCACATTTGGAAAACTCAGCAGTGGCCACAGGACTGGGAAAAGTCAGTTTTCATTCCAATCCCAAAGAAAGGCAATGCCAAAGAATGCTCACACTACTGCACAATTGCACTCATCTCACACACTAGTAAAGTAATGCTCAAAATTCTCCAAGCCAGGCTTCAGCAATACGTGAACGGTGAACTTCCAGATGTTCAAGCTGGTTTTAGAAAAGGCGGAGGAACCAGAGATCAAATTGCCAGCATCCGCTGGATCATGGAAAAAGCAAGAGAGTGCCAGAAAAACATCTATTTCTGCTTTATTGACTATGCCAAAGCCTTTGACTGTGTGGATCACAATAAACTGTGGAAAATTCTGAAAGAGATGGGAATACCAGACCACTTGACCTGCCTCTTGAGAAACCTGTATGCAGGTCAGAAAGCAACAGTTAGAAGTGGACATGGAACAACAGACTGGTTCTAAATTGGGAAAGGAGTACATCAAGGCTGTATATTGTCAGCCTTTTTATTTAACTTATATCCAGAGTAGATCATGAGAAATGCTGGGCTGGAAGAAGCACAAGATGGAATCAAGATTGCTGGGAGAAATATCAATAATCTCAGATATGCAGATGACACCACCCTTATGGCAGAAAGTGAAGAGGAACTAAAAAGCCTCTTGATGAAAGCAAAAGAGGAGAGTGAAAAAGTTATGTTAAAGGTTAACATTCAGAAAACGAAGATCATGGCATCCGGTCCCATCACTTCATGGGAAATAGATGGGGAAACAGTGGAAACAGTGTCAGACTTTATTTTTTGGGGCTCCAAAATCACTGCAGATGGTGACTGCAGCCATGAAATTAAAAGACACTTACTCCTTGGAAGGAAAGTTATGACCAACCTAGACAGCATATTCAAAAGCAGAGACGTTACTTTGCCAACAAAGGTCCATCTAGTCAAGGCTATGGTTTTTCCAGTGGTCTTGTATGCATGTGAGAGTTGGACTGTGAAGAAAGCTGAGTGCTGAAGAATTGATGCTTTTGAACTGTGGTATTGGAGAAGTCTCTTGAGAGTCCCTTGGACTGCAAGGAGTTCCAACCAATCCCTTATAAAGGAGATCAGTCCTGGGTGTTCTTTGGAGGGAATGCTGCTAAAGCTGAAACTCCAGTACTTTGGCCACCTCATGCGAAGAGTTGACTCATTGGAAAAGACTCTGATGCTGGGAGGGATTGGGGGCAGGAGGAGAAGGGGACGACCGAGGATGAGATGGCTGGATGGCGTCACCGACTCAATGGACGTGAGTCTGAGTGAACTCCGGGAGTTGGTGATGGACAGGGAGGCCTGTCGTGCTGCAATTCACGGGGTCGCAAAGAGTCGGTCTCGACTGAGCAACTGAACTGAACTGAACTGAAGGTCAGTTTAATTCTGCCTCCAGTACAGTTGGAAGAAGAGGAGGTGGGATCTATCTTAAAGATGGTAAGAATTCCCCATGAACTTAGGGGTGCCATATATGATTGTTAACTCTTTACCTGCTGGGTTCAGGTTACAATTATAAATACAGAGTTGGTGTCCTGAAATCTCAGTATGACAGTTTCCCAAACTTGATGTTTCAGAATTCCAAGACATTTAAAAAATGTCTAAAAAATTCCAATGTTTTGTTTTATTGAGGAATAGTATGGCAACCCACTCTAGTGTTCTTGCCTGGAGACTCCCAGGGACGGGGGAGCCTGGTGGGCTGCCATCTATGGGGTCGCACAGAGTTGGACACGACTGAAGCGACTTAGCAGTAGCAGTTGATGTACATTATTATATGAGCTTCAAGGGGTCAAAATAGTTTCAGAATTTTTAAAGGTTATATTCCATTGTAGTTAGTATAAACTATTGGGTGTGTTTCCTGTGTCGTGCTATATATCCTTGTGGCTTATTTATTTTATATATAGTAATTTGTCCCTCTTACTCCCCAACCCTTGTCTTGCTAGGAACTGGGAAAACGAAGACCAATTAGACACAGACTCTGCCTCCAACTGGAGAAGGGAATGGCAACCCACTCCAGTATTCTTGCCTGGAGAATCCCATGGAGTTTGGCGGACTTTGGTCCATGGATTCACAAAGAGTGGGACATGACTGTGTGACTAACACACTGCCTCCAAAATGTAGTCTTATAAGGAGACAGTAATAGATTTCTTGAGGCAGATGAGGAGAAATGCAAGTGGAGCAGATGGAACAATATATGAAATGGTGAGGAGGCATGGCACGATGGGTGTGTGGGGAACTACCAGCACCTCTGTGAGTGGAGAACAGAGCGGGGGATTACAGGACTGAACTGGAGAGGTGGACAGGGGCCAGATTAGGGAGGCCTCTGTAAGCCTGGATGCAGATCTTGGATTTTGTCCTGTCAGTGTGTAATAGTGAGCTATTCAAAGCATTCAGTTCAGTTCAGTTCAGTTCAGTCCCTCAATCACGTCTGATTCTGCGACCCCATCAATTGCAGCACGCCAGGCCTCCCTGTCCATCACCAACCCCCGGAGTTCACCCAGACTCACATCCATCGAGTCCGTGATGCCATCCAGCCATCTCATCCTCTGTTGTCCCCTTCTCCTCCTGCCCCCAATCCCTCCCAGCATCAGAGTCTTTCCCAGTGAGTCAACTCTTCCCATGAGGTGGCCAAAGTACTGGAGCTTCAGCTTTAGCATCATTCCTTCCCAAGAACACCCAAGACTGATCTCCTTTAGGATGGACTGGTTGGATCTCCTTGCAGTCCAAGGGACTCTCAAGGGTCTTAGTGAGAGTGAAATTTATTTACATAATTCTTGAGCCATCCGGGAGAGGAAAGAAAATCTTTTGCTTTTCTATACATGTCTGGAGCTGCTGGGAAGCTACTGCAACTGTAGAATACGGTGAGGAGGTGAACTGAGGCAGCTGCAGCAGGTTGAGAAGGACAGGATGTGGTTGAGGAACGTCTGTGTCATACAGTGGAAAGACTAGGATGATCCGTTGGAGGTAGGGGAAAGAATAATAAGGATGACTAATGGATTGTTCCTTCTGCCTTGATTAAATGGTTCTGACACCTACTCAGAAGGGAACATAGCACCCCCTGAGTGGTGCAGTGCACACCTGTACAAAAATACATAGTAACCTGAGAGCCAGGCTACAGATTAGGCTCAGAACTTTCTAGCAGTCCAAGCACAGAGAAAAACACAGTCAGTTACAAGAGGCACATTATTCAAAGGTGTATTTAAGGTACTAGATCTGATAGACAGAGTGAATGATGAACTATGGACAGAGGTTCGTGACATTGTACAGGAGACAGGGATCAAGACCATCCCTAAGAAAAAGAAATGCAAAAAAGCAAAATGGCTGTCTGAGGAGGCCTTACAAATAGCTGTGAAAAAAGAGAAGTGAAAAGCAAAGGAGAAAAGGAAGGATATAAGCATCTGAATACAGAGTTCCAAAGAATAGCAGAGATACGAAAGCCTTCCTCAGTGATCAATGCAAAGACATAGAGGAAAACAATAGAATGGGAGAGACTAGAGATCTCTTCAAGAAAATTAGAGCTACAAGGAGAACATTTCATGCAAAGATGGGCTCAATAAAGGACAGAAATGGTATGGACCTAACAGAAGCAGAAGATATTAAGAAGAGATGGCAAGAATACACAGAAGAACTGTACAAAAAAGATCTTCATGACCCATATAATGATGATGGTGTGATCACTCACCTAGAGCCAGACATCCTGGAATGGGAAGTCAAGTGGGCTTTAGGAAGCATCACTATGAATAAAGCTAGGTGATGTGATGGAATTCAGTTGAGATATTTCAAATCCTAAAAGATGATGCTGTGAAAGTGCTGCACTCAATATGCCAACACATTTGGAAAACTCAGCAGTGGCCACAGGACTGGAAAAGGTCAGTTTTCATTCCAATCCCAAAGAAAGGCAATGCCAAAGAATGCTCAAACTACCGCACAGTTGTATTCATCTCACACACTAGTAAAGTAATGCTCAAAATTCTCTAAGCCAGGCTTCAGCAATACATGAACCGTGAACTTCTAGATGCTCAAGCTGGTTTTAGAAAAGGCAGAGGAACCAGAGATCAAATTGCCAACATCCGCTGGATCATGGAAAAAGCAAGAGAGTTCCAGAAAAACGTCTATTTCTGCTTTGTTGACTATGCCAAAGCCTTTGACTCTGTGGATCACAATAAACTGTCGAAAATTCTGAAGGAGATGGGAATACCAGACCACTTGACCTGCCTCTTGAGAAACCTATATGCAGGTCAGGAAGCAACAGTTAGAACCGGACATGGAACAACAGACTGGTTCCAAATAGGAAAAGGAGTACGTCAAGGCTGTATATTGTCACCCTGCTTATTTAACTTCTCTGCAGAGTACATCATGAGAAACGCTGGGCTGGAAGAAGCACAAGGTGGAATCAAGATTGCCAGGAGAAATATCAATAACCTCAGATATGCAGATGACACCACCCTTATGGCAGAAAGTGAAGTAGAACTAAAGAGCCTGTTGATGAAAGTGAAAGAGGAGAGTGAAGAAGTTGGCTTAAAGCTCAACATTCAGAAAACTAAGATCATGGCATCCGGTCCCAACACTTCACGGGAAAGAGATGGGGAAACAGTGGAAACAGTGTTAGACTTTATTTTGGGGGGCTCCAAAATCACTGCAGATGGTGATTGCAGCCATGAAATTAAAAGATGCTTCCTCCTTGGAAGGAAAGTTATGACCAACCTAGACAGCATATTAAAAAGCAGAGACATTACTTTGTCAACAAAGGTCTGTCTAGTCAAAGCTATGGTTTTTCCAGTAGTCATGTGGGGATGTGAGATTTGGACTATAAAGAAAGTTGAGCACCAAAGAATTGATGCTTTTGAACTGTGGTGGAGAAGACTCTTTGAGAGTCCCTTGTACTGCAAGGAGTTCCAACCAGTCCATCATAAAGGAGATCAGTCCTGGGTATTCATTGGAAGGACTGATGCTGAAGCTGAAACTCCAATACTTTGGCCAATACTGATGTGAAATCCCGACTCATTTGAAAAGACCTTGATGCTGGGAAAGATTGAAGGTGGGAGGAAAAGGGGACAACAGAGGATGAGATGGCTGGATGGTATCACCGACTCAATGGACATGAGTTTGAGTGAATTCCAGGAGTTGGTGATGGACAGGGAGGCCTGGTGTACTGCGGTTCATGGGGTCACAAAAAGTCAGACATGACTGAGTGACTGAACTGACTGAATAAAACAAAAACTCTAAGATGCTATAAGTTATAAACCGTAATAAAGGTTGTGGTGGTGGTGGTTTAGTCGCTAAGTTCTGTCCGACTCTTGCGACCCCATGGACTGAAGCCTGCCAGGCTCCTCTGTCCATGGGATTCTCCAGGCATGAATGCTGGAGTGGGTTACCATTTCCTTTTCCAGTAATATAGGTAAATTATTACTATTATAGTCCAAATATGCCTTTCACTAGAGGAGCCGGAGTGCTGTCTTCCAGCTCTCCTAAGTCTGCCAAAGCCCAACAGTGGAGCCCGCTTCCCCACACGTCTGTCCATAGTAGTAAGAATGCACTGCCCTCCCTGGGGCCCACCTTAGCAGGCAGACACAGAAGCAGCAGAGACTCATCCTCCGTTAGCCCCCACCTGAACCATCCCCGTCGGTCGACTGATACCTCTTTCTTAGAGGAGTGCTTAGGGAGACATCATCTATTTAATTCTCTCCCTGGAGCCTTCTCCTTTTTTCCGTTTCAGCAAAACACAAAACCTCCGCTAGTCCTCTGCCGCCAGTTTGTCTAACATGCACAGCCTTGCCTGGACCCTAGCAGGTGCTGGGCGGAGGAGCAAGATGAGATTCCTGCCACAGATATTTTCTGCATTTAAACTAAACTCCAAGATTTGACATTATTCAAGCCTTTACTCTTATTTTTCCAACTCATAGTGGCTGCTGATTCTCCTCAGTTTATACCGGAGCCAAGAAATAAAATGTTGAGGCCAGGAAAGATCCTAAAATTACCTTGGCCAATCTTGTCCTTTTTCAGGTGAGGAAACTGAGGTGCAGAAAAGTAAAGCTATGCAACCAGGTGGTGTCTGAGAAGAGTCTAGACTCAATTGCCCTGACTCTCCAACAGTATTTTTCCATCACCAAGCTGCTTCCCAGAACTTTCTTGAAATTGCACAAGAGAGATAGACGGGAGGAGAAGAGAGAGAGGAAGGGGAAACAGAAACTGTGTGGTTGATTAGCATTCTGTACTAGAAAAGTAGATTTGTCCAAAAAAAATATATCTTTTGTATTTTGGATCAGCAGTGTAGTAGTATAGCTGCAAGATAGTACTATTAATATATTATGTCTCTATGAATGTAGAGACATGACTCTGCGTTATGATACGTACTAATCGCCATGCTGACCCAGGATTGCTTTTAATAATGTTATTCCAGGGTTTGTTTTTTTCTAAAAATGGTTGAAGAGTTACAATGATGACAGAACTTTGGAAAATGATGGATGTTTAATTTTCCATGGATGACTTAGAATTTGCAAAAGCTGTTGCTGCTACAAGATATCTAGTAGCTGCTGTTAGTTTTACATATATATTCTATGGATATAATTTGAGTTTTTGGAAAATTTAGTTTTGCTATCCATTTTGAAAAAAAAAAGGCATTCTGCTTATATGTCTTGTGCTGGTATTATATAGGAATTGGTCAGGAAACTCTATTTATCTAGAAATATTAAACTTTTCCCCCATTTCAAACTTCATAATGCTCTGTGTTAAAAATGTATATGGGCAGATTACAGAAAAGGAGAAACTATTCTCTTATTTAAAAAGCATTTGTGCTTGGACCTCAACCTAAGAGAAGGAGGGTGTCTGCTGGGTGCCCAGGATCTGCAGAGGGTGGGCTGCCCGACTCCCATGGCAGGAGATTTGCTGGGCAACCAGCGTGAGCTTTCAAACAAGCCTGGATATTCTTGCCTGGCCAGCCGCCATCTTCCCAGAAGACAAGTAGGCACAGTAAATTAGACATTGCTGATGTGTTACCCTTTAAGAAGCGTTGATATTTTATGGCAAGAGGTTTGTTTGTTCAGAACTAATCAGTCCATGTAAGGCTTTATTTGCTAATTGGTCAGGATCAAAACTCATAAAAAGCATTTGAAAAACAGTCATTGGTGATTATACTATAGGAAAAAAACACTTCTGACTTATGATGAAGTCAGAAGTGTTGACCTTTGAGAAAGCTTGCCAACCTACATATAAATTTGTGTGGGAAGAAATACATTTGAAATATGTCCTTCTAGAGTAAACTAAAAAAAGCTTCTCCAAGCAAGAAGAAAACAGATGGCATAGGTCTTATTAGGTCATAACTGATACTTTGAGACTTGAAAATCCAGACTAGTTCCAGACATCCAAATGTGTGCAGTGACATTTCTTTGGAAAGATTAGGCATGACTCAAAAAGTTTCAGGTTATCCCCATGTAGATACAAAAGGATGTTTTTTTGTCTTTAACCTTTTTTTTAATTTGTTCCTTTATTTTATAAATGTCTGGCGAAGAGGATTAAGCCTATTAAAGTGAGCCAAGATGCTTAGACCTAATCACCCTGGGATACTGTGAGTCAAAGCCTGCTTATGTTGTATTTTCGTTTTTATATACTTATACATAAATACCTACCTAGTACATTGTAAAGCAACTTTGAAAACCCTGGATAATGAGCTGTTTCCTGTTCATGAACTAAACATTCCACAGTAATGTGCTCTTGTCCTACACTGTACCTGCCTATCGCACTTCTAATGTTGGAATAAAAACACTCATTAAATTAACAGTTTTCCATGGAAGATTGTAAGCCCTGAGGAAGGAATCATTTCTATCTTATTCACTGTTTCTTTGCCAGCACTTAGGAAAGATCCTGGTCCCCGGCTATATAAAGAAAAAAAAAAAAGTGAAAGGTAGGGATAAAGAGAAAGGAAAAAAGAAAGAGAAGAAGAATAGAAAGGATGAAAGAAAAGAGGGAAAGAGGGAAGGATGGAGGGGACGAGAAAGGAGAGAGGAAAGGAAAAAGAAAGAGTGAGCAGAAGCAAAAGATAAAACCGGTTGAATAAGTTCTGGAGTGTAATGTACAGCCTGGTGACTATAGCTAACGATATGTATGATATATGTGAAAGTGGCCACAAGAGTAAGATCTTAAAACTTCTCCCCACAAGAAAAATCAGTTTGTAACTTCATGAGGTGATGAATATGAACTCAACTTATTGTAGTGATTGTTTCACAATATATACATATATCAAATCATTGTGTTGTACACCTTTAAACCAATACAATGCTATATGTCAATTATATCTCAGAAAAACTGGAGGAAAAAAAAATAGATGCATATTGGAAAAAAAAGTCAGTTGAATGCTATTTTTTATTTGTCATAAAAATATAAACTGGACAGTTTTTTGGATCTTTTAAAAATTGAGATTAATGTTTTTGCATGAGTAACTGAGTCATTTATATCTTTAAATTTATATCAACATAAAGAATTCAGACTGTCCTTTTAGAAAATCAAATGCCTCTTAAAGCTTTAAAATCAAGAGGTTTCTTATCTCACTTTGGCTAATAATATAGAAAAAGAAATATATTGGTTAATTTCCCCAGTAGAGGAGAGCTGGCTTTTAATTTTTAATAGAAAAATGCATACCTCATTTCTTCCTCTTGAATCCTACCTCTCACTTTAGATAAATGATTTTTTCGGATCCTCATTTTTTGTGTGTGTATGTGTACAGAATCCTTCAGTTATCTCCCAAGAGCCTACAAAATTGCAATAACTTAAATTTACTATGATGGAAACTTCCAAAAAAGTATACATGAGCTTTTTAAACAAAAATATATAGTGATTATCATAACAAATAGATTTATCTGGCTTAAGTCAGATTCCATTAATTAGAACCCCCAGTCCATGATTTATCAATATGTATATTTTGTTTCTGATTTATTTTTCTTCATTCTGCTCATAGAAGAGAAAAATCAAATGCCTAAGAAAGTAAGTGCATGGTATTAATTTAGTAAACAAAAATTACCTCTTCAGTGTTCTGTTGTTGGAATAGATATTTATGATGATAATCCTTTAGATTAACGTTCATAATAATAATTCTGTAGGGCTGTAGCTAAGAATTTAGAGAACCAGTTATGTATATAACATTTTATTCGGCATTCAGAGAGAATAAAGATGGGACATAAATGTGATAACAATAATTATACATTTGTTAAGCATTTATCATGCACTAGGTGCAAAACTATTTTCTGCATTGTCTCATTTAATTCACAAAGAAGCCCTATGAGGAAGATAATATGTTCCCCCTCCCTCGCCCATTTTACCTACCTAGAAACTAATAGAGGAACCACGTAACTTGGAAAAGGTCGCATAGGTGGGGTTTTAATGTAAATTTTATCTTGAGCTTTTCATCAGTTGTACTAGTTACCATATTTTAGCGCTTTCTTGTCTTCCTCATTGTTCCCTTCCCACTTCTACTCTTAAACTGTTATGCATACTTCCATTAAAGCATTCATGTGTTGTACAGAATAATTCACAGATTAAAAAAAAAGTTTCCTTTTCTTACTGAAATACAAGCTCCTTGATGTCATGGTACAGGACCTTTTCATATTTGTAGAACAGGACCTGTCATGGTACAGGACCTTTTCATATTTGTGCCTGTTATCTAGTAGGAATTCAGCAAATATTTGCCAAATAAATGAGTGGTTATATCTAGGTCTGTCACTTTTGTTAGATTATGACTACCTTGAGGATAGGGAATATCTGCCTTGTGAATTCTTTACCCACGATGATGACTCAAAGTAATATTTTCTGAGTTGGATTAAGAGTTAAAATGAGTGCTATATTCAATAAATATTTATTATACAGTTGGTTAAATTATATCTATTAAGTCATGTTAACTAAGATATGAGAATACCATCACATCTTATACAGATTTTCAATTTATAGGACCTTCCAATTTTAAAAGAACATTGTTGGATTATTACAGTAAATCTGAGAAATTAGAGATTCATAAGTATGTACATTGGCTTTTGAAAAGTTTGTGACTTGTCTGCATTTATAGAGCTTTCAGTAGCTGAGCTGGGATGAGAACATAGGCCTTCTGATTACTAGTTTGGGTCCTTGCTATGGTATTAAACTATTACACAGCTGACATTTCAATTTATGAGAATTATTAGCTCCTTAAGTTGAAGGACTCTATAGGATTGTACATTAGGTTATTAGGCTACTCTTGTTTCTAATATTTATTGAACACTTACAAAATAGTAGGCTCCTTTGGAAAAATTTTATACATCAGTGCCATATTCCCAGGAAGCTTGACTCTCTCTGGAAGAAAGAAAAAAAGAGATCCTATATTGAAATGAATTGATATCACTTATTTTCTCTATAATCTAAACTGTAGGCAGGATTTAGCTCTGCTACACAGATCAGAAATAGCTGGGAGTGAGGCTTAGCAAATTCTGAGAGCAAATCAGTAGGATGCCAGATTCTCAGAAACCCGCTCCACACCCAGTTCATTACTACCCACCTGTATACCATGGATCTCTTTCCATTCCTTTGGCTCATTGAATCAAGAGTTCTTTGGTTGGGATTGTCAAAAAGTGCCTCAGACATTTATGGAATGTCTACACAAAAAAAGGTCTTAATGACTTGGACAACACATGATGATGTGATCACTCACCTAGAGCCAGATAGCCTAGAGTGTGAAGTCAAGTCGGCCTTAGGAAGCATTACTATGAACAAGGCTAATGGAGGTGATGGAATTCCACCTGAACTATTTCAAATCCTAAAAGATGATGCTGTTAAAGTGCTGCATTCAGTATGTCAGGAAATTTGGAAAACTCAGCAATGGCTACAGGATCGGAAAAGGTCTGTTTTCGTTCCAATCCCAAAGAAGGACAATGCCAAAGAATGATCAAATTACCTTACAAGTGAACTGATTTCGCATGCTAGCAAGGTAATGCTCAAAATCCTCCAAGCTAGGCTTCAACAGTTCGTGAAAGAACTTCCAGATGTACAACCTGGATTTCGAAAAGGCAGAGGAAACAGAGATCAAATTGCCAACATCCCCTGGATCACAGAAAAAGCAAGGGTATTCCAGAAAAACACCTACTTCTGCTTCATTGACTTCACTGATGCCTTTGACTGTGTGGAGCACAACAAACTGTGGAAATTAAAGAGGTGGGAATACCATACTACCTTACCTGTCTCCTGATAAACCTATATGCAGGTCAAGAAGCAACAGTTAAAACTGGATATGGATCAACAGACTGATTCAAAATTGGAAAAAGAGCATGTCAAGACTGTATATTGTCACCCTGCTTATTTAACTTATATACAGAGCATCATGCAAAATACTGGGCTGGATGAAGCACAAGGCGGAATCAAGATTGCTGGGAGGAATATTAACAACCTTGGATATACAGATGATACCACTCTAATGGCAGAAAGTGAGGAGGAACTAAAGAGCCTCTTGATGAAGAAGAAAGAGGAGAGTGAAAAAGCTGGCTTAAAACACAATATTCAAAAAACTAAGATCGTGACATCTGGTACCATTGCTTCATGGCAAATCAGTTCAATTCAGTTCAGTCTCTCAGTTGTGTCCAACTCTCCACAACCCCAAGGACTGCAGCATACCAGGCTTCCCTGTCCATCACTAACTCGCAGAGCTTGCCCAAACTCATGTCCATCAAGTCAGTGATGCCATCCAACCATCTCATCCTCTATCGTCCCCTTCTCCCCCTGCCTTCAGTCTTTCCCAGCATCAGGGTTTTTTCCAGTTAGTCAAGTCTTCACATCAGGGGGCCAAAGTAAATAGATGGCAAATAGATGGGGAAAATGTATAAACAGTGACAGATTTTATTTTGGGGTGCTCCAAAATCACTGAGCATGGTGACTGCAGTTATGAAATTAAAAGATGCTTGCTCCTTGGAAGAAAAGTTATGACAAACCTAGACAATGTATCAGAAAGCAGAGACATCATTTTGCTGACAAAGGTCTGTATAGTCAAAGCTATGGTTTTCCCAGTAGTCATATACGGATGTAAATGTTGGGCCATAAAGAAGGCTGAGCACCAAAGAATTGATGCTTTTGAACTGTGGTGCTGGAGAAGACTCTTGAGAGTCCCATGGACTGTATGGAGATCAAACCTGTCAATCCTAAAGGAAGTCAGTCCTGAATATTCATTGGAAGGACCGATGCTGAAGCTGAAACTCCAATACTTTGACCACCTGATGTGAAGAGATAACTCATTGAAAAAGACCTTGATAGGAAAGATTGAGGGCAGGAGGAGATGGGGGTGACAAAGGATGAAATGGTTGGATGGCATCACTGACTCAATGGACATGAATTTGAGCAAACTCTGGGAGACAATGGAAGACAGAGGATCCTGTGTGCTGCAGTCCATGGGGTTGCAAAGGGTCAGACATGACTTAGTGACTGAAACAAAAACAACTGGTGTCAATAAGGGTCAATTGTATGCATAATTTAAAAATCAGCAAGTATTTGTTTATCTCCTGGTTGAAAACTCTTTACTACAGCAGTCATTAATTTGAATTCTGCAAACACAAGTTTGTTTTTTCCTCTGAATTAAACACTTCTCACTGCTCAAACTTTCAGCATGCTTTTAAACTACTCTGTTTCTATTGCCCATTTTGGAAGGGGCGCATTTAGCACAGTGAAGCATAAGCAGTGTGCCAGCTGCTCTAAACCATTTGATTCTGGCTCTCCACAGCCTTGTAATCTCTTTCTTCAGCAGGTATTTTCGTTCTGACCAAAATGGTATAAACTTCCAAAAAGACTTCTAATAATAGCGCTTTCAACTCTTTATAAGAGTTTTCACTTCAAAGATCCCATGATGTTTGAAAATACATGAGAGCGTTTTCATTGACCTACCTGTATTCTGATAGAGGCAGTGCTGACCTCACAAGGAATAAGGCAGCACTTAGTGTGAGATTCAAAGGAATATTCTAGTTTAGGAAAAATAGGAGCTCTGAAAAGCTTCCTGTCCTGCCATCAGAAACAGAGCAGAGTTTTGAGCTTGTATCTGACTGATTATTGTTAATAAAATAAGAAATTTTATCCTTTGAAGGCAAGCATCTTGAAGCAATTGATCAGTTGAAAAATTTAAGCTTTAGCCAACAAATTGCCAGATTTCTGGTACTATTGATACTCAATTACTTTATCTTGGCTCATGGATAAGATTTCCAAGAAATCTTCATGGAAACTGGGCACAGACCCTATTTAGGGTTAGTGCTTGCCATAAAATGGTGTTTCCTGTGTCAACATTAAGTTGCAATGTGAGTGCACCTATATAAGAATTTGCTCTCTGCAATTTAAAATCTGAAGTGGTAAATAACCATTGCTAATGAGAATAACAGGCAGGTTCTTGGTAGTTCATTGGCATCATCACGGGAAGAAGTTCCCCTCTTTCTGCAGTGTCCCTTACACATTTTCCAAGGGCCAGGTGGTGTTATCTCTGCAGCATTTCTCATATTTCTGTGTTACAAGGAGTCTCGTTAATGAGTCATGTATAATATGCTCTACCCTGAAAATTCACAATTTTTTTCACAGCCAACACTTGCTAAAATTCATTTTCATAAGAGGGAGTAAAAGAATATAAAAATAATTTTCAAGGGAAAGAGACAAGTGAAAATATTTTGTCTCAATACTGGAAAAGAAAGTAAATTTTGGAGTTTTTGGAATTCTTTGAATTCAAACTCAAAGGAAAGCTTAGCTTCCTTTACCAATATGCCAGCAAAACAATATTTTTTATAGCTTTCCAGAGTCAGAATCTACCAAGTTCAATAAAAGAGGAACAAGGTGGAATCTTTAAGCAGTGCTATTTAGGATAGTGCATCATGGACTTTTTATTGTGGTGCTACACATAGGAAATGAAAATGTTTTCGTTGCATTTTGGGTGAACAGACAAGGTTGCTTCTGGCCTTTGGCTTCTGATCTAGGGTCTGGGTCTCTCTGGGCCCTGCATAGCTGCCCAGAGGATTGAAGGGAAAGTAATCAGTATCTTAACACTTTAATGGACCACAAACCAGCAGCTGGGAAGCAAGGTGATGGTAACATTTGGCTTTAGTGTGTGACTGTGGTTTCATTTTTCAATTTACATATAGACACAGATAAGTAGAGGACAGTAAAATTTAAACCCATTGAGGATGACCTACTGATATGGAAATTAAAAGCCAAATTCTATAAAATCAAGATATGAAAACATCATGCAAAATAGTTTAAGGTTCTTACAGTTCTAAGTGTTGAGAAAACTTTAAGGAAACTTTAAGTAAACCAAGAAACTATTTAAGCGTTTAATATCAGTTCACAAGGTCATTAACCCAGAGGATGTCTAAATTGATTGTAACTGTGTTTTACATTGACAGTAGCCCTGCATGGAGGAAGAAGGATTAAGTTTAGGCAAGTAGGAGGAAAACTTTTCTGTAAGACTGCTTTAGATTTGTTTTAAATCCTTAGTAAATATTTAGTTGCAGTGTTGATTAACATAGTTTGTCCCAAAAGAGATCCTGATGGTTACAGAAGCCAGATTTTGACATAAATTGAGTTTATATGATTCAGAGTTTAAGAGATCTCTTGGTTTTTAAGTGGATCCCTGCATGCAAAATGCAGCTTGTCTCTTTTTCATTATGTTTCTGAGAATGGATGACTTTACACATATTTGGATAAGAATTGGAGTTAGGTATCATTTGTTTACATGTGTAGAAAACACACTCAAACTGCCTAAACCAAAAATAAACTTCACTGGCTCATGTAATTGAAAAGTCCACGTGATTGAAAAGCTGAGAAAGGCAGCTTTAGGCATGGCTCGATCTGCTGGTGTCCACAACTTGACCACGTCTGGGTCTTTCTCTCTCCAGCTCTTGGCTTGATTTCCTTGTTTCTTCATTCTCTATAAGATCTCCCCTGCAATCCTAAGATGACTGCCAGTTATGGCAGAAGCCACCTGCCTCTTATCCATAACTGGTGGGAATAAACCATATTTGTCCCAGAATTCCCAAGAAATGACCCAGTCACTGGAGCCAGAGAAATAAGATGCACTCATTTCTTAGTGTAGCTTCAAGCTCCTCCCAACCCCCAGTGTGATGCCAACGAACAGCCCCAAACACCAGACAGAGACCTGTGACTGTTAGAATGGTGAGCATGGGGGCTAAAGACATTACTAGTTACACGGAGAATCTTAGGAATAGAAGGAGACTTAGAATCCAAACTAGACTTTCTAATATTGCCAGACAACTATTTAGTTGAACAAACTGACGGAACTTTACAAAACATTGATGCCAAAAATAGTCATTTAGTGTCTGTTGTGACAGTGAGCCACCATAGCCTGTGTGACTTTCAAACAATTCTACTGGGAAAGGCCTTCTCTACATTGAGCATAAATTTGCTTCCTTATCCACTGAGCCTTGTTTTACTCTTGTGGCCACATGACAGGTTTTCTAATATATATTAAGATAGTTAAGATAGTCATTGGAGAAGGCGATGGCAACCCACTCCGGTGTTCTTGCCTGGAAAATCCCGGGCACGACTGAGCGACTTCCCTTTCACTTTTCACTTTCATGCGTTGGAGAAGGAAATGGCAACCCACTCCAGTGTTCTTGCCTGGAGAATCCCAGGGACAGGAGAGCCTGGTGGGCTGCTGTCTATGGGGTCGCACAGAGTCAGACACGGCTGAAGCGACTTAGCAGCAGCTGCAGCAAGACAGTCATTCTTAGTCTCCCTTTTCCAGGCTCAACATCCCCCATTCTCTCCAATGTTATTGATGTTGACAGAGTCAAAACACCCTCACTCTTCTGACTTTTCTTCTTTATATGAATTCTGGCTAGTCAATTCCATACTCAGGTATTCAGTTCCATATACTGACAAAGAGACTGTCCACATGGCCATTGGGAAGTGGTTTATTGCCATATGTAGAAAGCTGCTGAGGAAAAGAAGACTAAATCTTGCAGAGAATCACCTAAGTAGCAGTCTGTAGAATCAATCTCAGAACCTAAACTAAAATACCTGCAGAATGTGGGCAAAAAATATGTCTCCTGCAGTGGTCTCCAGACTGCTGTCTTCCCATCCTTTGGTCCATTTTCCAATCAGCAGCCAGAGGATTTTCAGCTGCAAACAGCGTCATTCTTCTGTTTACTCAGAACTCTTCAATCGATGTTCATGGCGTTCAGGGTGAATACATGGTCTGCACGTCCAAGCCCATCTCCCTCCGTTCTCTCAGTGAATACACTTCAGATATATTCATTTCCTTTCTGTTTCACTAGTAGAATCCTCTCTTTCTGCCTCAAGTCCTTTCCCTACATCCCCTGTGTTGCTTGGAGCTTTACCCATCTCTTTGCCTGACTCCTTCTAACTAATACCTCTTAGGCCAAGGATCATTTACTCTAGATTCTCTCCTGATAGCCTGGGCTTTATAGTCTCTAAAAGCATTCTCTACTTTTCTTTCAGAGCACCTGTATGTGTCCACTCCTATCCACGGTTTAACTTTCCTCAGTTTGAACTACCAGTGGTCAGCCGCAGTCTGAAAATATTAAATGGAAAATACCCTAAATAAGCAATTCATAAGTTTTAAATTGCACGCCAGGGAATTCCCTAGCAGGCCGGTTGGTTAGGATTCCACGTTCCCACTGCAGGGGGCATAGGTTTGATCCTTAATTGGAACTAAGATCCTGTAAGCTGCATGGTGCACCCCCATTTTTTAAATAAATAAATACATTTCATGCCATTCTGAGTAGCATGATGAAATTCCACTCCATCATCCTGCCCTCCATCCTCACCCCCAACCACCGACCTCCTCTGCTCCTGACAGCCAGCCATCGACATCGTCGTGGCTACGTGACCCAGGATCGCCTGAAGCGATGATCCTCCTTCTGAGATGCTGTCAGAAGGTCAATAGTAGCCGCACACTAGGTCACAATGCCTTCATCATTCACCTCACTTCATCACTTAGGCATTTTATCATCTCATGTCATCAAAAGGGGAAGGGTGAACACAGCACAGTAAGACACTGAGGAGAGACCGCATTCACATCACGATTATGGCAGTGTGGCTGTTCTGCTTTTATTGTTAGTTATTGTTATTCATCACTTACTGTGCCTAATTGATACATTAAACCTTACCATAGGTATGTTTATAGAAGAAAAAAAAAACCAGTATGTGTAGGACTCAGTACTATCTGCATTTCCAAGTAGCCACTGGGAGTCTTGGAATGTACCTACCCCCTCAGATGAGGTCGGCTCTCTGTACTGTTGGATTCTTTGAAGTTCACCGTGACCAGTCGGCCACAAGCTGCTGGAGGAGTGGGTTGGCGCACTACTAGATCTCTAGGATGTGGTCAGCTGACGGGGTTGGAATCCTCGTACCCTGACCTGGCAGCTGGTGGCCTTTGAACACCCAGCCTCAGCTTCTCCATAGAGGAAATAATATTTTATTACAGAAAAACCTTTTCTATGGTTGTTGCAAGGCTCAGGTCACAAAATGTAAAGTGCTAAATGGAGTGCCTGGCATGTAACAGGTGTTGAGTTTATATTGGTTACCTAGATAGCATATTCAAAAACAGAGACCTTACTTTGCCAACAAAGGTCCGTCTAGTCAAGGCTATGGTTTTTCCTGTGGTCATGTATGGATGTGAGAATTGGACTGTGAAGAAAGCTGAGCACCAAAGAATTGATGCGTTTGAACTGTGGTTTTGGAGAAGACTCTTGAGAGTCCCTTGGACTGCAAGGAGATTCAATCAGTCCATCCTAAAGGAGATCAGTCCTGGGTGTTCTTTGGAAGGAATGATGCTAAAGCTGAAACTCCAGTACTTTGGCCACCTCATGCGAAGAGCTGACTCATTGGAAAAGGCTCTGATGCTGGGAGGGATTGGGGGCAGGAGGAGAAGGGGACGACCCAGGATGAGATGGCTGGATGGCATCACTGACTCGATGGACATGAGTCTGAGTGAACTCTGGGAGTTGGTGATGGACAGGGAGGCCTGGCGTGCTGCAGTTCATGGGGTCACAAAGAGTCGGACACGACTGAGCGACTGAACTGAACTGAACTGGTGGCTCAGATGGTAAAGAATCTGCCTGCAATGTGGGAGACCAGGTCTGATCACTGTGTTGGGAAGATCCCCTGGAGAAGGAAATGGCAAAGCACTCCAGTATTCTTGCCTGGAAAGTTCCATGGACAGAGAAGCCTGCTGTGCTACAGTCCATAGGATCGCAAAGATTCGGACATGACTGAATGACTAACACTTTCACTTCACAGAGTTATTTTCAGATGCTTTTAAAAATAACCCACCATTACTCTTTATTTTTTCCATTGATATTGCTGAGTTGAACATATTCTAAGCACACGACAAACTGTTTGGGCCTCTTGACAAAGATGTTTTCTTTTTATAAACTTTAACTTTTACAGAATGATGATACTTTTTCCTTTTTCCTCTTTCTCTTCTCACGGTGAGTGGGATTTCCAGGAGAGAGTTTTTTTATATCTTCAGCAAGGTCTATACAGTGGAAATACTGCTCTATGTAAAAGGATTATGACACTGTATAGATTTTTCACTGTCAAACACCTTCCTTTGGGTAAATATTTATGTGAAATGAGGCACAGAATTTAAAATAGTCTTGAAGAAGCTGAATACTCTCCTTGACAACAACAAAAACAAAGTTTGTATATTAACAGTTGGCTTAACGGCATCTGGCATAGAGAAAGACAAAAATATACTTTGGCCCTGTAATATTTATAGCATTGCCAGTTCAGTTTAACCATTGTGCCCTATTTAGGAATATTTTCTGAGTGAGCTTTATTTTAATGTCTAAGAACGCGGTCATAAGTTTGTGGAGAGAAGCTCATGTTGACTGTAGAAGGTGGCAGAATGGTGATGTCGGTGCTGTGCTGCGGAGGGCGGAGAGGGAACTCACATTGCAAAAAGCTCCCTAAATTCGTGCACACACTGACAAAGAAAACACCGATAACAGTGGGATAGCCACTTTGAAACATTATGTCGTGCTTTACGTGCTTTGCAAGGAACACGGTCTGTATGAGTTTATAAACAAGAAAGGCGAGAGATTCCATTGTGTCACTCTGAGTGGTGCATTTCCACTTATGGCAGCAACTTGTTTATATGGCTTTCCCACTATAAGAGAGTGAGCTACACCAGATATGCGCGTATCCCAGCTATCTGGAAGCTCAGCTGGAATGCATCATCACTTTACACTTTGAATCTTTCTGACTTTTATGTAACCTTTGCTTTAAAAACTAAAAATAGGGCTTCCCTGGTGGCTTGGTGGTAAAGAATCTGCCTGCTTATGCAGAAGAGACAGGTTCAATCCCTGCTCTGGGAAGCAGCTAAGGCCGTGCGCCACAAATATTGAGCCTGCGGTCTAGAGCCAGGAGCCACAGATACTGAAGCCTCGGTGCTCTGGGGCCTGTGACCCCAACAAGAGAGGCCGCTGCAGTGAGAAGACCACACACTGCAGCTAGAGAGTACCCCCACTTCCCCAGCTACAGAGAGCCGGCGTGCAGCAGCGAAGACCCAGCCCAGGCAAAAGAAAGACCCAGTGAAATTATTTTTAAAAAACTAAAAATAATTGCCATTGCATAATAAATCTATTAAAAGTTTACATATCTTGTCTTGATGACTTAATAGAGTTTTCCATGAGCATCAATTTGCAAATTGTATTTTGTTAAAGTTTGTGAACATGTTAGCATTTATACTAAAGAATGCTGGAATGCCACATACAAAGCTTTTTTAGTTTCCTCTCTTTCACTTTTTAGCTTTCAGTGCCCTGTCAGTGTGTATGACTCTGTTTACCTCTAGTTCCATCTCCCCTCTCTTAATTTTTTGTTTCTAATCACCTGTAGACTTTTTTTAAAAATTACTAGAATTATTTCCAAAATAGGAGTAAATTCGCTTTAAGTGATTACCCTAAAAAACTGTCCTATGACTCAAGCATGTGAACTTACATTTTTTTCATTTATTCAACAAATATAAGTTGAATGCCTACTCTGTGCATGTTCATTCCCAGTCACCAACTTCATTCAGGATTCTATCAATCTTTTCTGATATTGCTTTAAAAATCTACTAACTGATCACTGCCCCCACAAAGCATCCAGAACGATCTTCTAGCAAAACAGAGTAAATCCTGTTACTTACCTGATTTAAATACTTAAGGCTTTTGGCTGCCTGCAGGATGATATTCTGAGTGAATCTGCATTTCTGCTCTCTTACCCCAGCTTGGTCACACCTGGCCATTTATATATTCTTGTCTCCCTGCATGAAATGTATTCCCCATGTATCCTCCTTACCAACTCTGTCCTTCCCTAGGGAAGCACTTCTGGTCCCCCTGAGAAGAACACGTTAACCTTTCTATGTGTCATCTCAACGAGTGTACCTGTGGGATTTAAGTTTTTAGGAGTGACTGAGGGACAACACAGAGAGGTTAGTGCCATTGAAAGGAGCAAGGTTAATGGCACTACACTTGTAGAGAGGAGGGGGGTAGGTTGTGCCATGCAGCGTCACACAGGGAAGCACCCATATCAGTCAGGATGTAGGAAGGAATGAGGGAAAGCATAGGCCACAGTCGATACTGTGTTTTCCATGGGAAGGCAAAGCAGGGCAGGAAGACAGTTTAGGGTTGGCTAGTTTGAGTAATTCCAGCAGGCTTTGGAGCATAGGGGCAGTCCTACTTGTCTGACACCTGGACCTACATTGATTTAGGGTAGGGGAAGTACTGGCTAGGCAGATGAGGATTAAAGATGGCTGAGGGTGGAGACTCACGATTGGCTGGTTCTCATATGGAAGGAGTGCTTCCAGGCATGTTGTTTACTGTTTTAGGAATTAACTAGCAGTCTCTCTCCTGCCACAAAACCCTTCGCCAAGATGTCGAAACATCATAAAGTATAGACAATAACAGACATAGAGAGACAGTAAAAAACATGATTAATATACTTATCACCTGTTGTGGTATGGCACATAGTGCACTGGGTTACTTAACATCTCCCAAACTTGTTAAACTGTAGCCTTCTTGAGACCAGAGATCTTGTCTGTCTTGCTCACTACTGTAGCCCCATTGCCCAGGGGAGTATCTCTCACTTGGTAGACACTCAGTGAATATTAGTGGAATGAAAAATAATGGACACCTTTCTACCTGGCATATGGAGTTAGTGTCTCACCTGAAAGCACCACATTTTTTTCCCTCCAAATACAGATTTTGTTATACTGATTAATTAAAATATACTTTTATTTGGTTTAAATTTGAAGGGGTGTTTTCCTTTCAAACTAATCTGTCTCAGCATAATGTATATTATTTAAAACTCTGTAAAAAAACCAACACATCCCCATGTTTCTTGCATAGCCAGTGATTCTTTACCAGGGCAGTTTTGCCCTGTGGGGGATCTTCAGCATTGTCTGGAGACATTTTTGGTTCTCACAACTGGCATCTGGTGGATAGAGGCTAGAGATGTTGCTATCTATCCTATATAATACACAAAACAGCCCCCTGCAACAAACAGTTTTCCGATCTAAAAGTTCAATAGTGCTGACATTGGAAAACCTTCTGTTAGACGTGATGTGTTTGACAAGTTCACCTAAAAAGACCTCCTACAACTAACCACGTCCTGCAACTCTTCCATGAAGCAATTACCAGCTAAGTAGTGGATATCTTAGAGGTAAACACAACAGCCCTGAGGGGAAAAGTAATTCTTAGAGGAGGACATCTGGCAAGCTGCAGAGAGGGGTTCAGCGTTTGAGCAGGCACCACAAAAGGAGATCTAAGTGGATTGATACATAGCATGATGACACCGAGGTCTGGGCTTAAAATGAGTACTGAAATTATAGGCTTTTTAGCTGACAGGGGAAAGGCATGACTTTAAGTTAACATAAGTGATGTAGGGGGGGAAGGAACAATCATAAAGAGCCTATAACTCCAAAATTGCTCTCTTTAAAATTGGAGTTGTCTTCTTCAGCTTAACATACTACCATTGATCAAAGCAATGCTGTCATTCCTTTTTGGAACTGTCTTTAGAGCTTTTGTCATGCTCTTTTGAATAACATCAGAAGTTTCAAACATTGCCCTTTTAGGCAGGAATTTGCTTTGGGGGAAAATCAAGTTATTTGGACCTATATATGGTAAATAAGGAAAATCATCCATGCTTCTAAAACAGTGTTCATAAAAATTGAAGACAGGCTATAAATTATATTAATATGACTTTAAAGGCAGTTCTGAAAAGGAGTTTTAGAAATGTCTTGAGCTAAGTTGATGACATAGGAGTAAATGTATAGCCTCTGGAGATGATCATTTTCAGGAGAAATGCTCATATTGAGGTATGACTGTTAGAAAAACATAACTAATAGTCATACTGACTTTAGTGCCACAGATATATGTGGAAATAATGCCAGGTGTGTGCACAACCAAGTTTATGTCAGTATGAGAATGTTTAGGACCGGTCTTATAGTGCTTTTTATATGTAAAAGTTTAAATCCCCCCCCCCAGTTTTATTGAGGTATAAATGACATATATATATGACAGAAAAGTGAAAGTTGCTCAGTCGTGTCCAACTCTCTGCAGCCTGATGGACTATACAGTCCATGGAATTCTCTAAGCAAGAAGACTCGAGTTAGGTAGCCATTACCTTCTCCAGGGGATCGTCCCAAACCAGGGATCAAACCCAGGTCTCCCACATTGGAGACAGATTTTTTTTTACCAGCTAAGCCACCAGGGAAGCCCAATTATATAAAATTGTATTTGTTTAAGGTAATGGAAACAGTGAGAGACTTTATTTTTGGGGGGCTCCAATATCACTGCAGATGGTGACTGCAGCCATGAAATTAAAAGACACTTGCTCCTTGGAAGAAAAGTTATGACCAACCTAGACAGCATATTAAAAAGCAGAGACATTACTTTGCCAACAAAGGTCCATCTACTCAAAGTTTTGGTTTTTCCAGTAGTCATGTATGGATGTGAGAGTTGGACTATAAAAAAAGCTAAGCACCGAAGAATTGATGCTTTTGAACTGTGGTGTTGGAGGAGACTCTTGAGAGGTCGCTTGGACTGCAAGGAGATCCAACCAGTCCATCCTAAAGGAAATCAGTCTTGAATATTCATGAGAAGGACTGATGCTGGAGCTGAAACTCCAGTATTTTGGCCACCTGATGTGAAAAGCTGACTCATTTGAAAAGACCCTGATGCTGGGAAAGATTGAGGACAGGAGGAGAAGGGGATGACAGAGGATGAGATGGTTGATTCAATGGACATGAGTTTGAGTAATCTCCAGGAGTTGGTGATGGACAGGGAGGCCTGGCATGCTGCAATCCATGGGGTCACAAAGAGTCAGACACAACTGAGCAACTGAACTGAACTGACTGATACAAAATAATGATTTGATATATGTTTCTTGCAAATGATCACCACAGTAAGTTTAGTTAACGGCCATCACCTCACATAGTTACCAGTTTTTTCCCTTGTGATGAGAACTTTTAAGATCTATTCTCTTAGCTACCTTTAAATATAGAATACAGTATTGTTAACTGTAGTCCCCATACTGTACATTACATCCCCAGAACTTATTAATCTTACAATTGGAAGTTTGTATTTCCGTACAAATTATCCCTTTTCTTCTTCACCTCCAACTCCCACTGCTAGCAACCACCAATCTGTCCTCTGTTAAAGTGTAATTATGGCAGAAAGTGAAGAGGAACTAAAAAGTCTCTTGATGAAAGTGAAAGAGAGTGGAAAAGTTGGCTTAAAGCTCAACATTTAGAAAACTAAGATCATGGCATCTGGTCCCATTACTTCATGGGAAATAGATGGGGAAACAGTGGAAACAGTGTCAGACTTTATTTTGGGGGGCTCCAAAATCACTGCAGATGGTGATTGCAGCCATGAAATTAAAAGACACTTACTCCTTGGAAGGAAAGTTTTGACCAACCTAAATAGCATATTAAAAAGCAGAGACATTACTTTGCCAACAAAGGTCCATCTAGTCAAGGCTATGGTTTTTCCAGTGGTCATGTATGGATGTGAGAGTTGGACTATAAAGAAAGCTGAGCACCAAATAATGATGGTTTTGAACTGTGGTGTTGGAGAAGACTCTTGAGAGTCCCTTGGACTGCAAGGAGATCCAACCAGTCCATCCTAAAGGAGATCAGCCCTGGGTGTTCATTGGAAGGACTGATGCTGAAGCTGAAACTCCAGTACTTTGGCCACCTGATGTGAAGAGTTGACGCATTGGAAAAGACCCTGATGCTGGGAGGGATTGAGGGCAGGAGGAGAAGGGGACAACAGAGGAAGAGATGGCTGGATGGCATCACCGACTCGATGGACATGAGTTTGGGTAGACTCCGGGAGTTGGTGATGGACAGGGAAGCCTGGTATGCTGCGATTCATGGGGTCACAAAGAATCAGACACAACTGAGTGACTGAACTGAACTGAACTAAACCACACTTCTAAATCTGGGAATTTCTACTTTAGGCAAGAAGGTATTTAAGTTCTTTCCTCAGATGTCAACTTTACATTGGCCACATAGACCTTATTTGGGATGGCTTTTCAGTGTCAAATCAAATGTCTGTCTCATGTACTCGAGATAGGTTAGTGTTATAACAGAAGAAGTAATAAAAGTCTGCTCCCAGTAGAGGAGCAATGGATCACAGTTTGGCTGGGAGTGTCCTGATTTTAAAACGGAAAGTTCTGCTTCCTAGGAAACCCCTTGCTGCTGCTGCTGCTGCTGAGTCGCTTCAGTCGTGTCCGACTCTCTGCGATCCCATAGAAGGCAGCCCACCAGGCTCCCCCGTCCCTGGGATTCTCCAGGCAAGAACACTCGAGTGGGTTGTCATTTCCTTCTCCAATGCATGAAAGTGAAAAGTGAAAGGGAAGTCGCTCAGTTGTGTCTGACTCTTAGCGACCCCATGGACTGCAGTCCACCAGGCTCCTCCGTCCATGGGATTTTCCAGGCAAGAGTACTGGAGTGGGGTGCCATTGCCTTCTCCGAGGAACTAAAGGAAACCCCTTAATCCCAGGTAAATTGAGACGGTTACCAAACTCCCAGTCACTTAGCTAACGCCTCTATTCTTTTTGGACTATCTACAGTGAAAAGAGTTTGTTGTGATCACCACAGTCAAAGGTTTCAGTGTAGTCAATGAAGCAGAAGTAGATGTTTTTCTGGAATTCCCTTGCTTTTTCTGTGATCCAGTGGATGTTGGCAATTTGATCTCTGCTTCCTCTGCCTTTTCTAAATCCAGCTTGTACATGTGGAAGTTCTAAGTTCATGTACTGTTGAAGCCTAGTTTGAAGAATTTTGAGCATTACCTTGCTAGCATATGAAATGAACACAATTGTACAGTAATTTGAACATTCCTTGACATTGTTCTTCTTTGGAGTTGGAATGAAAACTCACCTTTTCTGGCCTTCTGCAAAACCTGTATGCAGGTCAAAAAGCAATGGATAGACCCAGATGTGGAAAAATGGACTGTTCAAAATTGGGAAAGGAGTACATCAAGGCTGTATATTGTCACCCTGCTTATTTAACTTATATGCAGAGTACATCATGAGAACTGCCAGACTAAATGATCAAAAGCTGTAATCAAGATTGCCAGGAGAAATATCAATAACCTCAGATATGCAGATGATACCACTTCAATGGCAGAAAGTAAAGAGGAACTAAAGAGCCTCTTGATGAAAGTGAAAGAGGAGAGTGAAAAAGCAGGCTTAAAACTCAACATTCAGAAAACTAAGATCATGGCATCTAGTCCCATCACTTCATGGCAAATAGATGGGGACAAAATGGAAACAATGACAGACTTTGCTTTCTTGGGCTCCCAAGTCACTGCAGATGGTGATTGCAGCCATGAAATTAAAAGACATTTGCTCCTTGGAAGAAAAGTTATGACCAACCTAGACAGCATATTAAAAAGCAGAGACATCACTTTGCCGACGAAGGTTGGTATAGTCAAAGCTATAGTTTTTCCAATAGTCGTGTATGGATGTGAGAGTTGGACCATAAAGAAGGCTGAGCACGGAACAATTGATGCTTTTAAATTCTGGTGCTGGAGAAGACTCTTGAGAGTCCGTTGGACAGCAAGGACATCAAACCAGTCCATCCTAAAGGAAATCAGTCCTGAATATTCATTGGAAAGACTGAAGGTGAAGCTAAAGTTCCAATACCTTGGCCTTCTGATGTGAAGAGCTGACTCATTAGAAAAGACCCTGATGCTGGGAAAGATTGAAGGCAGGAGGAGAAGGGGACGACAGAGGAGGATGAGATGGTTGGATGGCATCACCAACATGGTGGACATGAGTTTGAGCAAGCTCTGGGAGCTGGTGATGGACAGGGAAGTCTGGCGTGCTGCAGTCCGTGGGGTCGCAAAGAGTTGGATATGACTTAGGGACTGACCAATGACAGTGAAAACAAAACAATGCCTTCCCATAATAAAGAAAGGAAAAGGACATATCCCTACTGGGAGAAGCACAGCAACTCGAGTCAACAGCAATACATGTTAGTTGAAAGTAGGCTGAGTTAATTGCTTTTTAAGAAAATTAATTTATTTATTTTATTTTGAGGCTAATTACTTTACAATATTGTGGTGGTTTTTCCCATACATCGACGTGAATCAGCCATGGGTGTACAGCTGTCCCCCACCTGAACCTCCCTCCCCCTCCCTCCCGGTTGTCCAGTGCACCGGTTTGAGTGCCCTGCTTCATGCGTTGACCTTGCATTGGTGTTCTGTTTTACATGTGGTAATATACACGTTTCAATGCTGTTCTCCCAAATCATCTCACTCTCGCCTTCTCCCACAGAGTCCAAAGTCTGTTCTTTACATCTCTTCTCTTTTGCTGTCTTGCATATAGGGTCGTCGTTATCATCTTTTAAAATTCCATATATATGCATTAATATACTATATTGGTGTTTCTCTCTCTGACTTACTTCACTCTGTATAATAGGCTCCAGTTTCATCCACCTCATTAGAACGGACTCAAATGTGTTCGTTTTTTATAGCTGAGTAATAATCCATTGTGTTTATGTATCATAACATCCTTATCCATTTGTCTGCCAATGGACATCTAGGTTGCTTCCATGTCCTAGCTATTGTAAACTGCTGCAGTGAACATTGGGGTACATGTGTCTCTTTCATTTCTGGTTTCCTTGATGTTTATACCCAGCAGTGGGATTTCTGGGTCATATAGAAGTTCTATTTCCAGTTTTTTAAGGAATCTTCACACTGTTCTCCATAGTAGTTGTACTAGTTTGCAGAAGGTTCATAGCAATACAAGCCTACCTCAAGAAACAAGAGAAACATCAAATAAACAACCTAACTTTACACCTGACGCAACTAGGAAAAGAACAGAAGAACTCCAAAGTTAGTAGAAGGAAAGAAGTCATAAAAATCACTAACTTTTATGCTGATTCAAACTGAAGTACGTGTGTGCATGCTCAGTCGTGTCTGACTCCTTGTGCTCTCATGGACTGTAGCCCACCAGGCTCCTCTGTCCATGGTATTTCCCAGGCAAGAAGACTGGAGTGGTTTGCCATTTCCTACTCCAAGGGATCTTCCCGACCCAGGGATAGAACTTGTGTCTCCTGCATTGGCAGGTAAATTCTTCACCACTGGACCACCTGTGAAGTCCTAAACTGAAATCACAAGTTTTACTTTATGGCAATAATGCAGGCCATGTTTTACCAACCTACAATAACAACAACAACTGCGATAATAAAAAGAATAATAACACAATTTTATGCTTTACCCATTATGCTTTTCATATTTATTTTGGTTTTTAGGAGACATATTTTAACAACTAATGTCCTTGGGCAAGGAAATAATGGATTTACTTGGTGATTCAATGACTTTGTACAGTATATCTGGCAATTGTAGACAATGCGTGAAAAATGAATCATAATGGAATCTGTGCTCAATTGTATCTGACTCTTTGCAACCCTATGGTCCAGAGCTAGCCAGGCTCCTCTGTCCATGGGATTCTCCAGGCAAGAATACTGGAGTGTGTTGCCATTCCCTTCTTTAGGGGATCTTTCTGAGCCAGGGATTGAACCTGTGTCTCTTGTGTCTCCTGCACTGCCAGGTGGATTCTTTATCATTGAGCCACCTGGGAAGCCCATGATGGAGTTTAGCTGAGAGTTAACATTAAAAATATACACCATTGAGGGGATATTTATGGTTTTATATATATAGGAAAGAGATTAGTGCAGTGATAAAGTACTGAGGTCAGGAGGAGTTGTGTTTGCATCCTGCCTTAACTGGAGTATGACTTTGAACTAGTTGTTGGCCTCTGTAAACCTCAGTTCCTTCAAAGAATCAGTCAGTCAGTTCAGTTGCTCAGTCGTGTCCAACTCTTTGTGACCCCATGGACTGCAGCACACCAGGCTTCCCTGTCCATCACCAGTTCCCAGAGCTTGCTCAAACTCATGTCCATTGAGTTGGTGATGCCATCCATTCATTTCATCCTCTGCCATCCCTTTCTCCTCCTGCCTTCGATCTTCCCCAGAATCAGGGTCTTTTCAAATGAGTCAGTTCTTCTCATCAGGCGGCCAAAATATTGGAGGTTCAGCTTCAGTTTCAATCCTTCCAATTAAGGTTCAGGGTTTATTTCTTTTAAGATTGACTGGTTTGATCTCCTTGCAGTCCAAGAGACTCTCAAGAGTCTTCTCCAACAGCACAGTTCAAAAGCATCAACTCTTCAGTGCTCAGCTTTCTTTATGGTTCAACTCTCATATCCATATGTGACTATTGGAAAAACCATAGCTTTGACTAGATGGACCTTTGTTGGCAAAGTGATGTCTCTGCTTCCTAAGGAGCAAGCATCTTTTAATTTCATGGCTGCAGTCACCATCTGCAGTGATTTTGGAGCCCAAGAAAATAAAGTATGTCACTGTTTCCATTTTGTCCCCAAGTATTTGCCATGAAGTGATGGGACCAGATGCCATGATCTGTTTTTTTGAATGTTGAGTTTCAAGCCAGATTTTTTATTCTCTTCTTTCACTTTCATCAAGAGGCTCTTTAGTTCTTCTTCACTTTCTGCCATAAGGGTGGTGTCATCTACATGTCTGAGGTTATTGATATTTCTCCTGGCAATCTTGATTCCAGCTTGTGTTCCATCCAGCCCAATATTTCACATGATGTACTCTGCATATAAGTTAAATAAGCAGCCTTGACATACTCCTTTCCCAATTTGGAACCAGTCTGTTGTTCCATGTCTGGTTCTAACTGTTGCTTGTTGACCTACATACAGATTTTTCAGGAGGCAGGTCAGGTGGTCTGGTATTCCCATCTCTTTAAGAATTTTCCACAGTGTGTTGTGATCCACACAGTCAAATGCTTTGGCATAATCAATAAAACAGACATAGATGTTTTTCTAGAACTCTCTTGCTTTTTCTAAAATAGGTACAGTTATGGTGCTTGTCTCCTGGAACTTCTGTTTATTAAATGACAATGAATGTACAATACTTAGTACTATGCCTAGCATGTACTAAGCACAAAATAAATGTGAACCATTGTTATTTGTACCTACCAAAAGTTTCTGTAATGGTGTATCCTGACTGTATTTGAGTCATGTTATTTCTTTGATTCCTTTTTTTCTATCCATTACTTTTTGTAGAAGGATCTTGTTTAAAAACTAAACAAAGAACACAAAGAATTTTGATAAAAATGTTTTGCTATGTATCATTCTAGGTTCCAGAGGTGAATATAAATTGTTATTCTAAACGAATACTGAAAAGAAATAGCTCACCCATGACAGAAAACCCTTGGCTGTCCCAAATCAAAATAAGTTAAAGAAAAAAAAAAAGAAATTCTAAAAACTAAAAGTGAACAATTAAAGGAAAAAAAGTCAACAACTATTAGCACCAGATTTGAACTACTAGTATATCTTGCAAACGACTTTATGTATATCTTAGGCAGGAGGTGTTGAAACACATCTTATTTGGGACAAGAAAGTAAGATATGTTAGCCATATGTATTAAGATAAAAGATGTTGGCAACCAAATGATGATAACCAAGGCAGTTGTCATACAGGTATTAAAAAGCAAGATAATGTGCCCCAGATTATCCTAACTTCTGAAGTTCTATAACATGATGACTTCAAAATTAGTGTTACACATATGGAATTGAAATAGGCAACATTTTGTCCCTCAAAAGTTTCTCTCGTGGCTGTTTTGACAGCAATTGTTGATGGAATACTCTAACACTCTTGAAAAACATTATCAGGAAAATACCTGGAAAAAGCAAGGTGTGTCCACTGTAGGACTCTGTAGATAAAGGCATGGCGGGATCACATGGTCATCTACTAAGCTAACCGGAGGTAGAGTGAAAGGAAAGAAGAAGGTGGGGAGACAGCACGTGAAGCAACGCTCATCCAGAAAGTTCCTCATATAATACATAGGTCCTGATGCCATAGACTTAAAGCCGCGTGTTCTGCTGTAGTGTATATGGTTTCATTTTGTGTACGAGACCTGACTTTGAGGGTTTAGAAAGAAAGAGAAGATATTAGGCAAAACCAGCACTTTCTTGCCAAATGAGGGCTCAAGATGTGCTGTTTAGGGGCTCCAGTGCTGTTCTGAATACAAGTGACAGATGATTAGGAGAGGTCACTGACTATCCCATTGTTTCTGTGAGCTAGTTTTAGAAATCTGTCACTCAGGAAGAGGACAGCTCTCAAAGGATTCCACACCCTGGTAATCACCCCAGGTTAGCCTCTGCTTTCCTATGTGAGCCTCCACTTCATTTGCTCACTCTCTGTTGCATTCCAGCTATAAAACACAGGCAGTTCCTGGCTATTCCTTTTGTGTTCTTTAAACATTATTAGAATTGGTACAGTGCATCTTCTGTCTTCATTAATATTGTTGGAGATTGTAAAATCCTAAAAAGTTATATTAAGGTTTATTAGTCTCCCTATAATTTCCTCTAGCTCATCAAATCTATCAGAACATAATTGAGCATGTTCTCATTTCTAAATGCCTCATGTAAAGTGCTAGGAGAATGCCGTGAGTATTTTAAGAGTGAAATCAATAAAAGGCTTTCTATTTTACTGTAAAAATGAGTATGGTTAAAAGAAATATATTTAGGCTAAGATTTTTGGGTCAAGCACTTCCGTCGGTTCAGTTGCTCAGTCGAATCTGACTCTTTGTAACCCCATGAAAGGCAGCAGGCCAGGGCTCCCTGTTCATCACCAACTCCTGGAGTCCATCCAAACCCATGTCCCTTGAGTTGGTGATGCCATCCAGCCATCTTATTCTCTGTCGTCGCATTCTCATCCTGCTCTCAATCTTTCCCAGCATCAGGGTCTTTTCAAATGAGTCAACTCTTCGTATCAGGTGGCCAAAGTATTGGAGTTTCAACTTCAGCATCAGTCCTTCCAATGAACACCCAGGACTGATCTCCTTTAGGACGGATTGGTTGGATCTCCTTGGAGTCCAAGGGACTCTCAAGAGTCTTCTCCAACACCACAGTTCAAAAGCATCAATTCTTCAGTGCTCAGCTTTCTTTATAGTCCAACTCTCACATTCATATATGACTACTGGAAAAACCATAGCCTTGACTAGACCGACCTTTGAGACAAAGTAATGTCTCTGCTTTTCAACATGTTATCTAGGTTGGTCATAACTTTCCTTCCAAGGAGTAAGTTCAGTTCAGTTCAGTTCAGTCACTCAGTCCTGTCCGACTCTTTGCAACCCCATGAATCGCAGCATGCCAGGCCTCCATGTCCATCACCAACTCCCGGAGTTCACTCAGACTCATGTCCATTGAGTCCGTGATGCCATCCAGCCATCTCATCCTCGGTTGTCCCCTTCTCCTCCTGCCCCCAATCCCTCCCAGCATCAAAGTCTTTTCCAATGAGTCAGCTCTTCGCATGAGGTGGCCAAAGTACTGGAGCTTCAGCCTTAGCATCATTCCTTCCAAAGAAATCCCAGGGCTGATCTCCTTCAGAATGGACTGGTTGGATCTCCTTGCAGTCCAAGGGACCCTCAAGAGTCTTCTCCAACACCACAGTTCAAAAGCATCAATTCTTCGGCGCTTGGCCATCTTCACAGTCCAACTCTCACATCCATACATGACCACAGGAAAAACCATAGCCTTGACTAGACAGACCTTAGTGGGCAAGTAATGTCTCTGATTTTGAATATACTATCTAGGTTGGTCATAACTTTTCTTCCAAGGATTAAGCGTCTTTTAATTTCATGGCTGCAGTCACCATCTGCAGTGATTTTGGAGCCCAAGAAAATAAAGTCTGACACTGTTTCCACTGTTTCCCCATCTGTTTCCCATGAAGTGATGGGACCGGATGCCATGATCTTCGTTTTCTGAATATTGAGCTTTAAGCCAACTTTTTCACTCTCCTCTTTCACTTTCATCAACAGGCTCTTTAGTTCCTCTTCACTTTCTGCCATAATGGTGGTGTCATCTGCATATCTGAGGTTATTGATATTTCTCCCGGCAATCTTGATCTCAGCTTGTGCTTCTTCCAGCCCAGCGTTTCTCATGATGTACTCTGCATATAAGTTAAATAAGCAGGGTGACAATATACAGCCTTGATGTACTCCTTTTCCTATTTGGAACCAGTCTGTTGCTCCATGTCCAGTTCTAACTGTTGCTTCCTGACCTGCATACAGGTTTCTCAAGAGGCCGGTCAGGTGGTCTGGTATTCCCATCTCTTGAAGAATTTTCCAAAGTTTATTGTGATCCACACAGTCAAAGGCTTTGGCATAGTCAATAAAGCAGAAATAGATGTTTTTCTGGAACTTTCTTGCTTTTTCCATGATCCAGCATATGTTGGCAATTTGATCTCTGGTTCCTCTGCCTTTTCTAAAGCCAGCTTGAACATCAGGGAGTTCACGGTTCACGTATTGCTGAAGCCTGGCTTGGAGAATTTTGAGCATTACTTTACTAGCATGTGAGACGAGTAGAATTGTGCAGTAGTTTGCGCATTCTTTGGCATTGCCTGTCTTTGGAATTGGAATGAAAACTGACCTTTTCCAGGCCCGTGGCCATTGCTGAGTTTTCCAAATTTGTTGGCATATTGAGTGCAGCACTTTCACAGCATCATCTTTTAGGATTTGAAATAACTCAACTGGAATTCTGTCACCTCCACTAACTTTGTTCATAGTGATGCTTCCTAAGGCCCACTTGACTTCACATTCAAGAATGTCTGGCTCTAAGTGAGTGATCACACCGTTGTTATTATCTGGGTCATGAAGATCTTTTTTGTATAGCTCTTCTATTTATTCTTGCTAACTCTTCTTAACATCTTCTGCTTCTGTTAGGTCCATACAATTTCTGTCCTTTATCGAGCCCATCTTTGCATGAAATGTTTCCTTGATATCTCTAATTTTCTTGAAGAGATCTCTAGTCTTTCCCATTCTGTTCTTTTCGTCTATTTCTTTGCATTGATTGTTGAGGAAACCTTTCTTATCTCTCCTTGCTATTCTTTGGAACTCTGCATTCAGACGCTTATATCTTTCTTTTTCTCCTTTGCTTTTTACTTCTCTTCTTTTCATAGCTATTTGTAAGGCCTCCTAAGACAGCCATTTTGCTTTTTTGCCTTTCTTTTTCTTGCACATGGTCTTGATTCCTGTCTCCTGTACAATGTCACGAACCTCCATCCACAGTTCATCAGGCACTGTCTATCAAATCTAGTCCCTTAAATCTATTTCTCGCTTCCACCCTGTAATCATAAGGGATATGATTTAGGTCATACCTGAATGGTCTAGTGGTTTCCCCACTTTCTTCAATTTAAGTCTGAATTTGGCAATAAGGGGTTCATGATCTGAGGCACAGTCAGCTCTCAGTCTTATTTTTGCTGACTGTATAGAGTTTCTCCATCTTTGGCTGCAAAAAATATAATCAATCTGATTTCAGTGTTGGCTGTCTGGAGATGTCCATGTGTAGACTCTTCTCTTGTGTTGTTGGAAGAGGGTGTTTGCTATGACCCGTGCATTCTCTTGACAGAATTCTATTAGCCTTTGCCTTGCTTCAATCCATACTCGAAGGCCAAATTTGCCTATTACTCCAGGTGTTTCTTGACTTTCTACTTTTGCATTCCAGTCCCATATAATGAAAAGGACAAATTTTGGGGGTGTTAATTCTAGAAGGTCTTGTAGGTCTTCATAGAACCATTTAACTTCAGCTTCTTCAGGGTGTCAAGCACTTAAAGTTGACCAGTTTTTTAACTGTATTGATTAGTTGTCTTACTTTTGTGAAGTTACAACTAAAAATTTTAAGCAAACACTCTTCTTAATCTCTCTATCAAGATGAGTTTTTTGCTAGTGCTTCAGGTTTTACAAGAGATCACATTTTTTCTTGGTTTCAAGGCAGTTTAATTCTTTTTTAGGTAGACTGACTGAATTCCATGAACTTCAAAGTCTCTAGTGATAAAGTTCTTTGTCATCTCTGTATTGTCTCTTTTCAGCCAGATGGGGAAAATGGTTTACATCAGGCACAAGGTATATTTGAACAATAAGGTCACAAGCAGAGATATATTACCTTTCATGGGCAGTGAGACATGTAACATGTTACAGCCTTCCCCTTTAAGCTACATAGCAAATGGGCTTTGTTTTTATGCCTAGATTCCCATATGGTATTATTTTCTAGGTTCATGTCAACAACCCGAACCTTTTTAAAGCAGCATTTCCTCTTAAAATGTAGAGGAGGAGGACGATCTTCATTCCAGTCTCTTAAGTTTGGTTAAAGCCACCTGAAATAAGTTTATTGCCTCAAACTCTGCACTTATTCTCTGTGTCTTTCACTGTCTTCCTCTCTCCTAATGGGCAGAATCAGCATTCTGTTAATTAGGCCTGGCCCAGAAGAAGTTATTGTCCCACTTCAGCTCTCAAATCTATTCCCTTGTTAAAAGGAAATTTTGAACTACATGGAAAATTAAAGCAATTTAAGGGAATGGAAGAGTTTAATTCTAGTATGTGGGCTATGTTTTAAGTTCTGCTAGGAAGTGCTTCCATAGCACTGTGTGTATGCCTGTGTGTTTAAGTTTTAGAAGGACAGTGTAGCTTTGGAATCGGCAAGATTTAAGTAATAATGAGACTGCTGCTGCTGCTAAGTTGCTTCAGTTGTGTCTGACTCTGTGCGACCCCATAGACAGCAGCCCACCAGGCTCCCCTGTCCCTGGGATTCTCCAGGCAAAAACACTGGAGTGGGTTGCCATTTCCTTCTCCAATGCATGAAAGTGAAAAGTGAAAGTGAAGTCGCTCAGTCGTGTCCGACCCTTTGCGACCCCATGGACTGCAGCCTTCCAGGCTCCTCCGTCCATGGGATTTTCCAGGCAAGAGTACTGGAGTGGGTTGCCATTGCCTTCTCCGAATAATGAGACTAGATGTCATTATTACCATACTCTAAATTGCTTTTTGTTTAATGTCACCTTAATTTTGGGGGATTTGATTATGTTTAGCATTTCCAGCAAAACATAAAGAAGTTTAAATGTAATAGTCCAAAAGGAAACTTCTTTGGCTAGTGAACTCTGGAAGCAAAACAACAACAAAAATAACACCTTTTCTTTTCCCTCTCTAGAATTTGTTCAGAGAGGGGTTCAAAGTGGTTTAGAGCTCCGTCTCACACTATTTCCAACTGTGGTTTATGAAAGTTGGAATTTTTAATGTTTGTTGATTGCACTAATATGATCCAGGTTGTTAAGATCTTGGTTAATAGGAACGAAATTAAGAACAAATTTAATCAAGAACAGGAAAAAAAGCAGCAGTAAGAATAAAAGAAAGAAAAGAAAAGAAAAGAAGTGGTCGGGACATAAAATGCTCAGGAAACATGTTTTACCACAGTGGTTCTCAGACTCTAGAGTGTATCATGATAGCCTGGTAGGCTTAGTAAATCAAAGATCACTGTCTCCCACCCATGTTTCTTATCCAGTAGGTCTGGTGTAAGGTCCAGTAATCTGCATTTCTTAGTAAGTTCTAAGGTCTAGGGACCACTCTGAAAACTACTGTTCTACCAAAACAGGCCCTCCTGGGTCACGGTGCCAACTGAGTGTTCTCCTGCTCCAGATAACGCCCTTCTGCTGCCCCAAGATGAAAAGAGGGGATTTTCTCCTTCAAATACCATGTTCCTGGAATCATGATCCTTGTCCTCTTTCTTCACCACAATTGTCCCCTCATTATACATGGAACATTCATATAAATATACATACATATTCTAGTTTTTATTACAGTATGAAAGAATTGATGTATGTCCATTAACAATGAAGGTAAATTAGAAACACACCATATCATGTTACTTGGTTAGCCTGTCACAGGCTTAAAGCGTGGAATAAACATTTAGACGTGCTCCTCTCTGATTAGCAGTAAAGGATCTTTCTTGATCTAACCCACTAGAGAATTTTAAAATAACAAAGCCTGGGTCACATCTCAGATGAATTACACAAAATCTCTGAATGGGGGCCTGGTAATTAAACCCCTTTCAGTTAGTTCTAGTGTGTAGCCAGGGTTAAGAACCATTGGTAACTCTAACCATGTATTCTCACTGATTATCATTAAGGTAAGATCATCCCCACAGGGGTGAAAATTATTTCTCTGGGGGCAAAAATATATCTTAACTGTTATACTGGTTTGTGGGCCGTCAGCAGGCCACAACACACGCACATGTGTGTAGTATTATCTGTAGTTCAGTTCAGTCGCTCAGTTTTGTCCAACTCTTTGTGACACCATAAATCGCAGCATGCCAGGCCTCCCTGTCCATCACCAACTCCTCCCTGTCCATCACCAACTCCAAACCCATGTCCATCGTGGGTTTGCCATCCAGCCATCTCATCCTCTGTCGTCCCCTTCTCCTCCTGCCCTCAATCCCTGCTAACATCAGAGTCTTTTCCAATGAGTCAACACTTCGCAGGAGGTGGCCAAAGTACTGGAGTTTCAGCTTTAGCATCATTCCTTCCAGTGAACACCCAGGACTGATCTCCTTTAGGATGGACTGGTTGGAACTCCTTGCAGTCCAAGGGACTCTCAAGAGTCTTCTCCAACACCACATAGTATTAGCATTTAATGAGGATGGGGACAATTAGGAAAAAAGACCTCTTAGAAAATGATCATGAAAAAAGATTGAGAAACATTGCCCTAACTCTGGGAGGCTGCTATTAGTTTTCAATACTCCAACTTCCTTCTAAAATGCAACACAAATCTTTTTGGGTGCTGTTGTAGATATTGGTGGGGAAGAATAGCATTTTAAAATTCGATTACGTTTTGCTCACCTAGCTAGATACTTTTACATATAGTATCGAGTAATGCTACCCTGTATTCTTCCTCTAGAATATGCACAGAAGTTATAATTAGTTTTGTTTCATTATGGCTTCATACTATTTTGTATTGAATATAACTCTGATCTTCATGAAGCTTTCAGAAAAATTCCATTGAATCTGTAAGGCAACCAGGTGACTTCAAATTGCTTTTACGCTAAACTACTGTCAAACACATGTAATGAAGTTCGTAAAACAACATTCTATTAAAAGAAACCACAATAGAAAACAACCTCCATATCCTTGTCTGAATAATATTACTTTTCTAAAGAATTATAGAAAATTATTACTTCATTAATTTATAGTAGAGAGCTTTAGAATATAACTTGCTACCAAAAAAACCCCAAAATATTAAAATATCTCTGATATTTGCAAGGGTACAAATTTGTTTTAAAATGTACTCAGGATTTTGTTTTTACTAAGATATGGTGAGGCCAACAGATCGGAAGATAATTGCCACTAAAAAGTTATAGTTGATGCTTGAACAACGTGGGAGTTAGGGGCGCCAACCCTCCTTGCATTTGGAAATCATGTGTAACTTACAGTCAGCCCTCTGTGTTCATGGTTGCCCATTCTTGGATTCAACCAACCATGGATCTTGTAGTCGCTGTTATTTACTGCTGAAGAAAGTTCTCACATATGTGAACCCACACAGTTCAAACTTGTATTGGTCAAGGGTCAACTATGGCTTGTCACTCACAGTTTCCAGGGGGAGGAGACACACCACACCATGAAGGGACACACAGGGAAGAAGCAGGGTTGGTTAGGAGGCAGAGAGACAGGGGAGAGCTTGGGCAAAAGGCTTTATTGTGATTTCCAGGGAGGGAATGGGCAAGGCAAGGTGAGCAGGTTTAGGACTGGATACTTGAATAATTTTGGAGGGTTCTGGATTATCAGAGTGGTCCCTAGCTGTCTGGCCTTGAGATGATTACAGCAGAGGAATGCTGCCTCCTAGAGTACTTGATAGAGGAGGCCGGTGGGGGTGTGGACTCAGAATTGGGTTGATTTGCATCAACGTTGTGCTCTAATTAATTCTGCCTCCTCCCGTCTTGTTTCTTTATGTGGTTGGTTCATGCAGAGACAGAATGTAACGATGGAAGTTCAGAGCAGACACATTCTGTTACCAGACAGTACCGGTACACAAAGAGATGGCCAGTTTGTTGGGACCTGCGGGTGAAAATATATAGCTTCTAAATAGGTCCAGAAGTTTTTATTATTTAGTCATGTTATTTTTACTGTCCAAAAAAAGAAGGCAGCGCTGCATCCTGAAAAGAAGCTAGATTGTATAGTAAAGTAGGCCAGGGCTGGAATTCTAACTCAGCTATTCTCAAGCTATGTATATTACTTCTTCAGACATGAGGCTTTTCATCATAAAATGCAAATTACATCTATTCCTGAGATTGGAAACAACTGAGAAGCAAAACCCAGGAGACAGATGAAGATTTAAATATAAAAATTTTAAAAAACTAAATTAAGCTGATTTTGAGGATGTGGCCAAGATGTATGGCCATAATGAGCATCTCAGTATTTCACTTCACCAAGGAGGAGCCCACCTGTGGGTTTTTTTTTTTTTTTGGCTGTGCTGCATGGCTTGTGGGATCTTAGTTCCTGGACCAGGGAGTGAACCCGGGCCCCGGCAGTGCGGGTACTGAGTCCTAACCATGGGCCACCAGGGAACTCCCAGCCCACTCTTCTAAACTCATCACATGGACTGTGTGAGAATAGATCCTAAGTAAGTGGTCTCCTGAGCAGGGAGGAGCAAGGTGGGGGGTGGGGGGGTGGGGGGTGGCATCTGACAAAAGCTAAGCCTGCTCAGTCCCTCTTCCCTAGCTCAGCCGATCAGGCAAGGCCCTCCTCCTCCAAGGATGAGTGAGGAGTGGTTAAGGACAGACAGTGGGTTCCTGCCTCCCCACCCTGGGAAAGTTAGAAGTAGAGATGGAAATCCCCCTACACCACTTTGAGGAGTCTTATGAAGATAGATTACAGATAAGGTATGCGAGATGCTTAACCAGGGCAACAGGCATTTTAAATAGAAAGAGATAAATTCACCAGGACTTCATCCTTCTTCTGGAATTGAATTTATAAAATAGCTCTCTTTTTTTCTCTTATTAATATTGGACACCATACTTTTCCATTTAGAAAAGGGGATGTTCTGTCTGAATTACTTATAATTTTGTATTCTGAATTACCTCACTGACTTTATATACGTTCTCAAATTCCATTCCAGCAAGACTGTAAATTGATGAAAATGTTAGAAATAATACAATAGCAATCTTTACACATAAGTATTAAACCTTACTATTCAGTTGTTTTGTTGGTATTTTACTTGAACACATTGGATGGTAGGTATTTAATTCATCTTGCCATATAGAACAATTAGGCACATCCTCATTATTACACATACAGGCCAACAAAGAAGAATTTGGTACTTTTCAACAGTGATACTAAGAAACTGTTTATAAAGTACTTTATGTGTCAGGCGCTGGGCTAGGTGCTTTATAAAGCTTTATTTCTAATCCCCTAGCAACTCTCAAAAGAATTACTATTATTTCAATTTTAAAAAGAGAAAACTGAAGCTCAAAGAGGTGGAGTGATTTTCCCAAAGTTACAGGTATCAGATCGAAACTAGTAAAGTCAGAGTTCTAACTCAGAACCCTGCAAAGCCCACATTGTTTCCTTTTAAAGAAGTCCTTCAGTCTCTCCCTGGGAAAAATCTAATGTGAAAAGAAAGAAAACAAGGCTGTCATTCTATTAGCATAATTTTGAAGTGACCTTGGAACCTCACTTAATGGAAGTGTAAGAAGGGATACGAAGACAACCCTTTTCAAATCTTCACATATGAGTTTAAACACATTATTCATTTTCAGCTAAAATATTTTAGCTGGTTCATCCAAACTATGTTGAGAGCTTAGAGAAAATGAAACGTTTCCTACATTGATCTAATTTGAAGTTTTAGTGGGCACACGATTGTTTTTCTAAAGTTCTACAATACCATGCACTTCTCCTTTCAGAGGATTCCTCTCATTGGGACAGAATAGCTGCTCATTATTCACTGATTATTACTAAAGGCATAGAGTTCTCAGAAATGAGTGTTAGAGGGTCTTCACTTCAGACCAGAGCAGGAGAGATTCTGCTGGACTCAACCTTTCTCCAGCTGTAGCCATTCCTTTTGAAAATCAAAAATTGTTCATAACTCTGCACACCATGAGGCTCTGAACACTTCGTGCTGTGTAGAATTTTTGTAATTTGCACATGTAACTGCAAAAGCACCCTGCTAATTATAGATGCCTAAGAATTAATATAGGTTGCCAAATATCACCTAAGTGAAGACCATAAGTCAGCATGAAATTGGGTATTAATGAGTTCCATGGAGAATCAGAGGTACTGACCTCTCTTGGTCCTCTTCAGTGAATTTTTCTCTAACAAAACTGGACTTCTCTGGGCTTGGTGAGGCATGGATCAGAATGAAAACAGGGGAGCAGACCCCCTTGCCCCTCCCAGAAGGCCAGGATTCCCGCTCAGGCCCTTGTCCATCTCCACTTTCCTACACATGGCCGCATCTGTCTCCAGGTACCTGTCGCCTTATCCTCAGACTCTAACCATCGCTTCCCGTTGGCATCCCCAAGTACTTATACTTTTCTTCTCGTATAGGTTTTACTATGTTAAATTATAAAATCACACTTTTAATTCAGGTTTTAAAAGATTTAAGTACATAAACTTTCACGTAATCGTATTTTACAACAGCGGTACACATCTTTAAAACAAAAGAAGGTGTTTTTAAAATAGGCAGTTTACCTACAGATGGGCCTTAAATGTCTTCATCATTCAATGGGGGTTTGGCTTTTTCCCCATTTTTTCCCCTCTCTCTCTTTTTAACTTCAGGAAGATTATTCATGGGGGAAAGTCCTAGATCCTATTTCCAAACCGAACACAAACTGTATTACAAAGCACCCTTTCATATAGATTCATCATTGCCATCTTGGGAATGTGTATGTCTTCAGATGTGAAAAGATGTTTAACTGAAAATGAGCATTTCTATTCTGGTCACAGAATTAACTGATATTAAGTCTGCCACCCACCTGTCTGTCTCAGAAGAACACTCATGTGCAGTCAGGAAAAGAATGAGAGGCTGAAGGAACTCTAGGCGTAATCCAGGCACAAAACTGAGCTGCACAGAAACACATATCTATTCCTGAAATAGATGGCATTTCCACACTCCCCATATTTACTGGTTGGTTTATTAAGTATTTTTCCAGATATATAGATGAAGATGTAAAGTGTGTGTGTATGCTTCGATTATATTTATAGGTGTAGGGACAGATATAAGGTGCATATATATGGATGTAGAAATAGATATGTGTGTATGCATCTGTCTATATTTAGGTATACATGGGGAAAAACAAAAGAAAGAATAATAGCCAACACTTACAAAGTACTTACTATGTGCTGGGTACTGTCTCAGCATTTTATACATATTAACTCACATGATAAGTCTATGAAAGAAATATAATATTATCCACATTTTTACAGATGAGGAAACTGAGGTGTAATAAAATACACTGCCGAAGATCACATAGGTGGTAAGTGATAACCAGAACCGAGACAGTTTTGCTCTAGACTTCATAGCTTTACCACCATGCCAAACTGCTTCTGTCCTCAGAGGAGGTGCAGTGTAACGAGAAATTTAGATGTTCACATATGCGAAGCTAAATGATAACTCCGTTCCACAATGCAGAATGTCCCATAGTAGTGTGTCTTAGCTGGTGCGTGGGCTCTGAGGTCGCAATAGCTACAGATTGAGAGAATGTGTTTCCCCTGCCTGTTTTACTCTGGACTGAGGTCACCAGGAGAAGCTTCCTGGGAAGAGAGGAACTGAAGAACTGGGCCTTTCTAACTGGAAGAATTGGATGAGAGTAGCAGAGAACAGAAGGCATTTTGGGTGAGAGGAAGGTTTGAGCCAATATACACAGCATTGCTAGAGGGGAGCAGCAGGAAGACCAGTCTACAAAGCAACAGGTTAAAGTAGAGAAAAATAGATCTGTTTCCAAAGGTTGCTTAAATCCAGATGTTACAAGGATGTGACTATCAGGCAAAGAATTTGATTTCATTTCATGGATAAAGCAAAGCTGTCTTAAGAGGTCAAGAGCAAGAGTGGGAAAGAAAAAAGTATATGGGGAATATTAATCTGGCAACCATGTGCAAGAATAGAAGGGATAAGAAAAAGGAAACAGGGCCTTACTCAGACCTTTGTGCATTTTTCAAGAGGAGGGCCTGGAATTCAAAGATCCATTTTAAATAAGTAAAAAAAATAAGGCATAGCTTCTAGGAGTATTTCTCAGGAAGTATCAAGAGGAATTACCTAAACTGCTATGGAAACCTAAGTGGAAACATCAAAGATTATTTCAAAGGTTTTTAACCTGGGAAACATAGACTATATGGAATCCAAGTGAAAAGTAGATACCAACTGGAAATGAAGAGATTCAGAAGCCATCTTCATGATGGAGACCAATTTTGAAGGGGACTGATAAAACCTGAGGTAAAGTCCATGTGTGAGGAGTTGGAAGTAGAGGAAAAGTCCTTGCAGATGCAGTTATTAAAGCAGAGGCTGAGGATTTTTGCATCTATGTTCATCAGTGATATTGGCCTGTAGTTTTCTTTTTTTGTGACATCTTTGTCAGGTTAGCCAGGACATGGAAACAACCTAGATGTCCATCAGCAGATGAATGGATAAGAAAGCTTTGGTACATGTACACAATGGAGTATTACTCAGCCGTTAAAAAGAATTCATTTGAATCAGTTCTGATGAGATGGATGAAACTGGAGCCGATTATACAGAGTGAAGTAAGCCAGAAAGAAAAACACCAATACAGTATACTAACACATATATATGGAATTTAGAAAGATAGCAATGACGACCCTGTATGCAAGACAGGAAAAAAGACACAGCTGTGTATAACGGACTTTTGGACTCAGAGGGAGAGGGAGAGGGTGGGATGATTTGGGAGAATGGCATTCTATCATGTATACTATCATGTAAGAATTGAATCGCCAGTCTATGTCTGACGCAGGATACAGCATGCTTGGGGCTGGTGCATGGGGATGACCCACAGAGATGTTATGGGGAGGGAGGTGGGAGGGGGGTTCATGTTTGGGAACACATGTAAGAATTAAAGATTTTAAAATTAAATTAAAAAAAATTTTAAAAAAATATAAAGCAGAGGCTGTGGAGTATCAGGATGGTGTACAACTTATGGACTCCAAGAGAGGAGGTGGTTTCAAGGAGTAAACTGTGGTCAACAGTTCTAAGCGTTACAGAGAGGAAGAGGAGAGTGTGGGCACAGAGAATCTCAATGAACCAGGACACTCACATTACACAGTGTAGATGCAAGTAGTCACAACTTTATTGTTTTAACTTATTTTAATTTTTTCAACCTAAAAATTATTCTTTACTGGGTAAATCACTTCTTTCTGAGATAGCCAGTCAATCTATAATGCTTACTGAGCACTTGTCACAAAGCAATAGGGAGGAAACTTAGTGGGAGAGGTGAAGGCAAGTGTAACTCACAGAACAGTAAAAAGGTTTCTAAACCATAGAGCTTGGGTGATCTTATTCCTTTCCCTTAGGCACATGGAGAATAGATGCAGGAAGAGAACTTGTTGATAAGAAGCTTATGAACTCACTTACACAATAGATTATAAGAATGTCCTGGAAAATTTCATCCCTGTAATAGATTTTTGAAACTGGGGTCTTTCTTTGGAAAAACCATTTCCTATGAACACAATAGGTTCCTCCTAAACAAAGTTCACGTGATCTTCCATGGCAGGGACCTAGTGGGTGCTGCTGATCTGAAAGACTCGGGAATTAGTGAAGAGAAGTAGGCTGAGGTCTGTCAATGCACCCACTCATGCTACTGGAGGCCATGTTTCACGTCTCTCTGGTCTTCATTCTGGAAGAGTATGTGCCTGTGAATCAGATCTGGGTTCAAACTCCACCTTCTCCATTTATCAGAATTGTGATTTGGAAAGCCATTAATCCCTCTGGACTTTACTTTTGTCATCTGTGAAGATGGAAGTAGTAACCCTGTATCAAAGATTATTGTTAAATGCTCTGTCCATGTGACACTAAAGACATGGTAGCTACTCTAATTATTATTTAAGGAGATCCAAAGCCTCTTGCGGAGAAGGCAATGGCACCCCACTCCAGTACTCTTGCCTGGAAAATCCCATGGACGGAGGAGCCTGGTAGGCTGCAGTCCATGGGGTTGCTGAGGGTCGGGCACGACTGAGCGACTTCACTTTCACTTTTCACTTTCATGCATTGGAGAAGGACATGGCAACCCACTCCAGTGTTCCTGCCTGGAGAATCCCAGGGACAGAGGAGCCTGGTAGGAGGCTGTCTATGGGGTCACACAGAGTTGGACACAACTGAAGTGACTTAGCAGCAGCAGCAGCAGCAGCAAAAGCCTCTTGATGAAAGTGAAAGTGGAGAGTGAAAAAGTTGGCTTAAATCTCAACATTCAGAAAACTAAGATCATGGCATCTGATCCCATCACTTCATGGGAAATAGATGGGTAAACAGTGGAAACAGTGACAGACTTTATTTTGGGGGGGCTCCAAAATCACTGCAGATGGTGATTGCAGTCATGAAATTAAAAGATGCTTACTCCCTGGAGGGAAAGTTATGACCAACCTAGGTAGCATGTTAAAAAGCAGAGACATTACTTTGCCAACAAAGGTCTGTCTAGTCAAGGCTATGGTTTTTCCAGTGGTCTTGTATGGATGTGAGAGTTGGACTGTGAAGAAAGCTGAGTGCCAAAGAATTGATGCTTTTGAACTGTGGTGTTAGAGAAGACTCTTGAGAGTCCCTTGGACTGCAAGGAGATCCAACCAGTCCATTCTGAAGGAGATCAGCCCTGGGTGTTCATTGGAAGGACTGATGCTGAGTCTGAAACTCCAATACTTAGGCAACCTCATGCGAAGAGTTGACTCATTGGTAAAGACCCTGATGCTGGGAGGGATTGGGGGCAGGAGGCGAAGGGGATGACAGAGGATGAGATGGTTGGATGGCATCACCGACTTGATACACATGAGTCTGGGTGAACTCCGGGAGTTGGTGATGGCCAGGGAGGCTTGGTGTGCTGCGATTCATGGGGTCACAAAGAGTCAGACATGACTGAGCGACTGAACTGAACTGAACTGAATGGAAAGGATGGTGTTCATCCTGGTTGATTATGAGGCCTGAATAGGGTCAGAAAATCTCAATCCTGATAACCTTTTCCTACATAATAAAATGACTTGCAACTTTAAACTTTTTCAAAGCTGCTAATATCTGCTAATACATGTTATCCTAACAACAAACCTGTGAATCAGTCAGTGTGTTCATTATTGCTCCTGTTCTGCAGATGGAGAGAGAGGGCCTCAGCAAGGGACAAGGACTTATCTCAGTCACTAAGTGGAAAGGTCACAGAGCCTGCAATGAAACCCAGGGCTGCTCACGCTTGTCAGAGCCTGATGGGAAAAGCCAAGAATTTGCTGCCACTTTTCTTGCCAAAATATCCCTCCACTTATGTAGTGAACACAATGCAGAGATGAGCTAATTCTCCAGTCACATCAAAGAGCTGCTTGCTGAACTTTCAACTTTTGGCAAGTTGTGTATGGTTTCTTAACCTCAGCAATTCTTTGACCATTATTCTGCTCTAATTTTTCAAGGCACTTTTCAATTTATTCTTAGCATCTTGAGTAGTAGGCATTGTTTTCATCCTTTTTGCCTCCCAAAAAAATGTGGTTTACTTGTTTCCAACAGTTGACATTCAGTTTAGTCGCTCAGTTGTGTCTGACTGTTTGCAATCCCATGAACCACAGCACACCAGGCCTCCCTGTCCATCACCAACTCCCAGAGCCTACTCAAACCCATGTCCATTGAGTTGGTGATACCATCCAACCATCTCATCCTCTGTCATCCCCTTTTCCTCCTGCCCTCAATCTTGCCAAGCATCAGGGCCTTTTCACATGAGTCAGCTCTTCACATCAGGTGGCCAAAGTATTGGCATTTCAACTTCAACATCAGTCCTTCCAATGAACACCCAGGACTGATCTCTTTTAGGATGGATTGGTTGGATGTTCTTGGAATCCAAGGAACTCTCAAGAGTCTTCTCCAACACCACAGTTCAAAACCATCAATTCCTCGGTACTCAGCTTTCTTCACAGTCCAACTCTCACATCCATACATGACTACTGGAAAAAGACGGACCTTTGTTGACAAAGTAATATCTCTGCTTTTTAATATGCTGTCTAGGTTGGTCATAACTTTCCTTCCAAGGAGTAAGCATCTTTTAATTTCATGGCTGCAGTCACCATCTGCAGTGATTTTGGAGCCCCCAAAAATAAAGTCAGCCACTGTTTCCACTGTTTCCCCATCTATTTGACATGTATGATAGGACGGGATGCCATGATCTTAGTTTTCTGAATGTTGAGCTTTAAGCCAACTTTTTCACTCTCCTCTCACTTTCATCAACAGGCTCTTTAGTTCTTCACTTTCTGCCATAAGGGTGGTGTCATCTCCATATCTGAGGTTATTGATATTTCTCCCAGCAATCGTGATTCCAGCTTGTGCTTCTTCCAGCCCAGCGTTTCTCATGATCTAATCTGCATATAAGTTAAATAAGCAGGGTAACAATATACAGCCTTGATGTACTCCTTTTCCTATTTGGAACCAGTCTGTGGTTCCATGTCCAGTTCTAACTGTTGCTTCTTGACCTGCATACAGGTTTCTCAAGAGGCAGGTCAGGTGGTCTGGTATTCCCATCTCCTTCAGAATTTTCCGCAGTTTATTGTGATCCACACAGTCAAAGACTTTGGCATAGTCAATAAAGCAGAAATAGGTGTTTTTCTGGAACTCTCTTGCTTTTTTGATGATCCAGCAAATGTTGGCCATTTGATCTCTGGTTCTTCTGCCTTTTCTAAATCCAGCTTGACCATCTGGAAGTTCACAGTTCACGTATTGCTGAAGCCTGGCTTGGAGAATTTTGAGCATTACTTTACTAGCGTGTGAGATGATTGCAATTGTGCAGTAGTTTGAGCATTCTTTGGCATTGCCTGTCTTTGGAATTGGAATGAAAACTGACCTTTTCCAGTCCTGTGGCCACTGCTGAGTTTTCCAAATGTGCTGGCATATTGAGTGCAGCACTTTCACAGCATCATTTTCAGGATATGAAATAGCTCAACTGGAATGCCATCACCCTACTAGCTTTGTTTGTAGTGATGCTTTCTAAGGCCCACTTGACTTCCCATTCCAGGATGTCTGTCTCCAGGTGAGTGATCACACCATTATGATTGTCTGGGTCATGAAGATCTTTTCTGTACAGTTCTTCTGTGTATTCTTGCCACCTCTTCTTAATATCTTCTACTTCTGTTAGGTCTATACAATTTCTGTCCTTTATTGAGCCCATCCTTGCAAGAAATGTTCCCTTGGTGTCTCTGATTTTCTTGAAGACATCTCTAGTCTTTCCCATTCTGTTGTTTTCCTCTGTTTCTTTGCATTGATCACTGAGGAAGTCTTTCTTATCTCTCCTTGCTATTCTTTGGAACTCTGCTGCTTATATCTTTCATTTTCTCCTTTGCTTTTAGTTTCTCTTCTTTTCAGAGCTATTTGTAAGGCCTCCTCAGACAGCCATTTTGCTTTTTTCCATTTCTTTTTCTTGCACATGGTCTTGATTCCTGTCTCCTGTACAATGTCACGAACCTCCATCCACAGTTCATCAGGCACTCTGTCTATCAAATCTAGTCCCTTAAATCTATTTCTCACTTCCACTGTATAATCATAAGGGATTTGATTTAGGTCATATCTGAATGGTCTAGTGGTTTTCCCCACTTTCTTGAATTTAAGTCTGAATTTGGCAATAAGGAGTTCATGATCTGAGCCACAGTCAGTTCCCAGTCTTGTTTTTGCTGACTATATAGAGCTTCTCTGTCTTTGGCTGCAAAGAATATAATCAATCTGATTTCAGTGTTGGCCATCTGGAGATGTCCATGTGTAGAGTCTTCTCTTGTGTTGTCAGAAAAGAGTGTTTGGTATGACCAGTGTGTTCTCTTGGCAAAACTCTATTAGCCTTTGCCCTGCTTCATTCTGTACTCCAAGGCCTAATTTGCCTGTAAGTCCAGGTGTTTCTTGACTTTCTACTTTTGCATTCCAGTCTCCTATAATGAACAGGACATCTCTTTTTGATGTTAGTTCTAGACGGTTGTAGGTCTTCATAGAACCATTCATCTTCAGCTTCTTCAGCCTTACTTATTGGGGCATAGACTTGATTACCATGATATTGATAGGTTTGCCTTGGAAATGAACAGAGATCATTCTGTCACTTTTGAGATTGCATCCAAGTACTGCATTTCAGACTCTTTTCTTGGCTTTGATGGCTACTCCATTTCTTCTAAGGGATTCTTGCCCACAGTAGTAGATATAATGGTCATCTGAATTAAATTCACCCAGTCCAGTCAGATCAGAGTACTGGTTTGGATATATGTGTGTGTTTGGGGCTTCCCCAGTAGCTCAGTTGGTAAAGAAACCACCTGAAGTGCAAGAGACCCTGTTTCAATTCCTGGGTCAGGAGGATCCCCTGGAGAAGGGACAGGCTACTCACTCCAGTATTCTTGGGCTTCCTTGCCAGCTCAGCTGGTAAAGAATCCGCCTGCAATGTGGGAGACCTGGGTTCTATACCAGGGTTCGGAAGATCCCCTGGAGAAGGGAATGGCCACCCACTCCAGTGTTCCTGCCTGGAGAATTTCACAGCTTATTTATGGGCTTTCCTGGTGGCTCAGACAGTATGTGTTTGGTAGTGGGGTGGAGAGTGGTTAACAAGAGGAAAGTACAAGTGAAATTTAATCCCAACAATTTTCATACATGTCATATTATTTTAAGACCTCTGATAAAATGCTTTTCTTTAACTTTGTACACCAAATTAATTGACTGATTCATTACTTCTTTGATATTATACTTGCTTGGCAGATGTAAGGCCCTAGACAAGCGAGTCTGAGTCTTACCTAATTTTGTCTAATCCTTAGGGTCCTGTGGCAGGTAGGAGTGAAGGCAGGAGGTGGAGGAGAGAGGGTCAGAGGTATGAGACTGCAAGTCCTGAATCCATCTCCAGTGGAGAGGACAAGGCTCCTGAATAGCTTTGCCTTACAACTTGGCCACAGTGTGTGAACCGAGGGAAATTATAGAAAATTTTTCAAGCCTCCTCTTGCAGTCATCACCCGTCTCAGGAAACAGACTGCTTCAGTCATTGTTTCCCTTTTAGAAGCGAGATGACTCTAAGAAAAGTTGAAGTTTTCCCTCTAATTGCTCTCCCAAGAGCTTTAGAGGGGTAAGACTTAGAGCACCCTGCCAGCCAGTAAGAGTCACACCTGGGGTTTAAAAAAAAAAAAAGACTTGTGTTCCTGCATTCTGAAGTCATACATTCAGTTTTATTTTGATTTAAAATGTGCTCCTCTAAATAACAATTTTTACGTTGTAAAACAGATGACATTTTGATCCTGCATGATATATTTCTATTCGAAGGGCTATAAAGCTGAAAAGTATTGACTATAAAGTTATTGGTAATACCAAATCTATTATTTCTATGAAAAGATAATACGTATATTTTCCCCAGGAGTGAAGGTGTATTTCCCATTTCCATATCAGGGCATCAGAGGAAAGCAGTTTCTTTGAATCATTGCTTTCCATTTCTTTCACTTCACTGACCATCATCGAGGTTTGAATCCTAAATCTAACTTTGTAAGTTTGCTACAAGTTCCAAAGAATTTGCTAAATAGGTTTCAAATGTTAGTCTTTTGTGCCTTGGGAATTAAGAATTAAAAGAAGAGTGATGGTTACTTTTATAGTAAAAACTTGGCACAAAATAAAACAGATTTTTTTCTTTCTTTCTCTTTTTTCCATGTGCTTACCTAAAACAATAAATGTGTGGGTGATTACCCCTGAGTTTTTCCAACAACCTCAAGGAAGTTTACTGGCACTGACAATGTGCTTTTTAAGAAGATCACTATAAACATTCATTTCAATTCAACTATTTTTTTAAAGTTATCCTGGGACAAAGAAATGTGAGCGATACACAGGAAACATGAGCCCTAGGCTCTCTCTTTCTAGTCGTCCGTGGCCTCTGTACTATCTGGCCGTTCTTTCCTAGCTCCTCCCCCTCTACCTACTTGGAGTCTGCAAGGCCCTGTCCTTAGAGTGTCACTGTCTTTGGAACAAGCCTTTTGTCTTCTTTGTCTACACTAGTTATTGTGGGTTGAATAGTGGCCCCAAAGAGAGATGTCAATGTCCTAATTCCCAGAACCTGTGAGTGTTACCTTATTTTGGAAAAGGGGTCTTTGCAGATAGAATTGAATTAAGGAATTTGAGATGAGATCATCCTGGATTCTTCAGGAGGGCCCTAATAATGACAAATGACAAATGTCCTTATAAGAGAAACATAAGGGAGGGACTTCCGTGGTGGTCCACTGGTTAAGACTGTACTCCCAATGCAGAGTGCCACAGGTTCGATCCTTGGTTGGGGACCTAAGATCCTGCACGCTGTACAGCATGGCCTAAATGATTGGATTTTAAAGAATAAAAAAAAGAGAGAAACATATGGGAGATTTTACAGACAGAAGAGGAAGTGATATGACCAAAGAGACAGAGCTTGGAGAGCTGTGGCCAGAGGCTGCAGTCAAGGACTGCTGGCAGCACCAAAAAAGAGAAACAGTGAGGCATGTACTCTCCCCTGCACGCTCCAGAAGTGCTGTCCTGCAGACACCTTGCCTTTGCACTTCTGGCCTCAGATCGAGAGAATACATTTTTGTTGTATTAAGCTACAAGTGTGTACTCAGTTTGTTACAGCATCCAAAGGAAGTGAGTAAGCTAAGGAATCCCATCTATTTCTCATCTTCGCATTCCATCTATACATTTCAATCCCCAATCCTGACTGTCCTCCGGGGCCACGCTCGTGCATCTAACTGTTGTTTCACGTCTGCACTTGGATATCCAATAGACATCTCAAACTTAGTATGGCAAACAGAATTCTTGATTTCTATCTTCTGCATCCACAAATCTGTGTCCTTGTCTTCCCTATCAATAAATATCACTGTCATCTCAGGCTTAGAGCTTAGGCCCAACTACTTTATGGCTCCAGCAAAGAACTTAAGCATCATGCTTGATTCTTTTCCTCTGAACCCCATCTACCTAATTCCTAGATGAATCCTCTTGGCTACCATCCATTGTCTCTGACCTATGTTTCTGTTGTAACCTTCTAATTTCCTCCCTGCCTCTACTCTCTCCTCTTTCCACAAAAGCCAGTGTAAACTTCCTACAGTGTAACTCATTTCTTATCACTCTCTGCCTAAGATGTTCCAGTAGCTTCCCATTGCACTTAGAATAATATCCAAATTTCTTACCTTGGCCAACACCAGTGGTGCTCAACTGGAGGCTATTTGGCTCCTCACAACCCTGAAAACATTTGGCAATTTCTAGAGATTTGTTTGGGTTGCTATGACTACGGAGAGCCTACTGGAGTCTAGAGGATAGAGCCCAGGGATGCTGCCAAATATCTTGCACTGTACACAATACAACAAAGAATTACCTGGCCTCAAATGTCAACAGTGCCAAGGCTGAGAAACCCTGCCCTGTAGAGTCCACATGAGCTGATACCTGCCTTCTATTGCTTGATTTCCTTTTCTCTCTTTGTGTGTGTGTGTATGTGTGTGCACCTGCTCAGTCAATTTCTCAGATATGCTAAGCTTATTCCCATCTCAGAGCCTCTGGATATGCTCTCCCTCTGGGCTGCAACATACTTTCCCTAGATCTTTGTGTTTCTGTATCTTCCTTATTCAGGTATGAATTCTAATCCTGCTTCCTCAGAGAAGCATCGCCCATCCAAAGCAGCCCACAGCATCCTAACCCCAGGTGCTCTGCTGCACCAGCCTGTTTTTACCTTCGATATTGCTCTTCTTGGTAGCTCATTTTGTATTTTATGAGTTTAGTGTTCGCTTCTTCCCTCTAAAATTGCAAACTCCTCCAGGGTCTTTCATGTTTGCTTCTGTCTGCCTGCATCGAGAGCAGCACCTGGCACAGAGTAAGTGCTTAATAGATATTCAGCAAATCAAATGTAAAGCAATAAAGGATAGTTACATAACCCATAACATGTCTGGTCCAAAAGTGATGCAGTGAATCACCAGGAAGGCAGGCTTATTTCTAAGCCCTCATCAGTTTCTAGTATATGGCTCTTAGGATATTATTTTCGTTTAAGTCTTAACACCACTGACAGAATGAGAAGCTAGGGCCTTGTTTGTGGAAAAGATGTTATTTTACTTTTGAATCTATTGTTCTGAAGACAGATCAGGCTTTCACATAGTAGATGGCTGATAATCAGCTGTTAATGTGGTTGCATATTTTTAAGCATCCACATAGAATCGATGAATGAATCCCTGAGAGCAGAGAAGCCCACTGAGGGATTGCTTTCAGAGAGAAATGCCAAAAAGGGAACCTATGGTTAGGAATAGAGGAGAAAGGAGAGTCTTCAAAGAAAACGGAGAAAACTGATCAGAAAAGTAAGAGGGAAGAAAGTCTCAGAAGCCCCAGTCATGGAGTAATAGAAGACAGTAAGTATATAAAGAAAGTGTTGTTAATGCATTTTTGGAATTTTATGCTTTTGTGTTGGGGGTGCATGTTCCTTCCATTAATCAATGAACAGCAAACATTTTTCTGGCAATGCAAAAATAAACTTAGCTATAAAATATCTACCAAGATGGTAATGAATATATTCAATTCTTACTTAGAAAAAAATAAACTCTGCTATGAAATTTCCATAAATTGTAAAAGGTTTCAGGATAATCCTCAGATCCTCAATTTTTCTATTATGTATTTTACTTATTATGGGAAAACTTTTGCATTTCTAATAGTGCCAAAGTGTTGGAAATAGAAGTCATTTTTTCCCCCTTTCATCCTGTGTTGAGTGGTTGAGAAATCAGTTAGGGAGATTGGCAAAATTAAGAACTGGCAAGATCTTCCATCTGCCTCAAACTGATCCAGTCATGTTTCCATGTTTGGAAGTGGTTTCTTGGGCTTATCCACATTTTGTTGGCAGGTCGTATCTTTGGAGAATGACAGGCACTTTTCTCCCTACCACCCGTTAGCCATGATCCTGGCCTTGGGGAATGCAAACTGTCTGTAATGTCCAGAATCTGAGGGCAAATAAACTGAGGACCAAGAGAAACTGTGGGGACAGCCACTGAGCGAGAGCTTACTTCATCTCAGGCGCATATTATTGACTTGCCTTGCGATAGTGTATTTTGTCCCGTCATATGAAAAGGGAAATTAAAGCAAGGACATATTTGAAAGTCAGGTAGAGAATAAGAGTTAAACGTGCCTGAGAATGAATTCAGTTATTTCATTTGATTCTAAGAAAGAAGCACTTCTATACCACCTTTAATGAGAGAGTCACTCTCATTCCTGAAGTCAGATACTTTCCACAAGGCATCCTGGGCAGAAATCTATCCTGTCAGATGATCGCAGTGAGTATGCAGACAGTAGTTTCTGTCCTATGTAAGCATATTTTCATCTAGGAAAAACTAAGCTTTAATCCTAGCTACAATTTCAAAGATGGGGTAATTCATTTAAGTGCATATTCACACAAGTTAACAGACTAAGAAATCATTTTGCCTGACTTACTGATGTATACTATTAGTAATTGCTATTTCAATGCTTAATATATCTACAATAATAAGGACAACTTATGACATTTGGATTCTCATGTCTTTAGACCTGGTCCCAAAACTTATTTTAAGTTTTGCATCTTTACGTTTCTTTACACATCAGATTTTACTTATTCTTTCTAATAATTGATCAAATACACACAGAAATGAGGATTAACCAACTTTTAAAGATTAGTATTATTAAATGTTGTTATAATTTATTCTATTATCTATAAAACCTTTATTGCAGGGTATCCCCAGAGCCTCTGACCTAACAACTTGTATTAAGCTTTTAACAAAGGTCTGGAAACCTTGTTATTCATCTTTGAGTACTGCCTCCAGGTGGATGCACAGTAGCATAGAGGCCAGAGCTGTCCTGGAGACTTTCCGTCCTTGAAATGGGACTCCTTCTATTCAGCCACTGGCCAGGTGATGTGTGGCTCTCACTGAGAGGGGACTGCAGCCTCTAGGGATGTGCATGGCCTGTGCTTAGGAGGAGGACTTCCCATGGAAACCATCCCCTAGGTTTTTTTGGCTCTTCTCAACCTAATTCTAGAAAATGGAGCAAGTGACAATGAAAGTCTGTTAGGGATAAATTGGAGGCAAGGAAAAAAGAAAAACTCACCTGAGGAAACCCGACTCTTTGCAACCCCATGGACCAAGGTCCTCCATCCATGGGATTTTCTAGGCTAGAGTAGTACTGGAGTGGGTTGCCATTTCCTTCTCCAAGGAATCTTCCCAACCCAGGGATCGAACCCAGGTCTCCGGCATTGTAGACAGACGTTTTACCATCGGAGCCACTGGGGAAGTCCTTGAATATGGAGCAAGTGACAATGAAAGTCTGTTAGGGATAAATTGGAGGCAAGGAAAAAAAAAAAAAAAACTCACCTGAGGAAACCTTCAGTTTTTATATATTAGGGTTCCACTCTTATTCTCTTTCTCCTTCCCACCCTTCTTTCCTCCCTCTCTCCATCATCTCTATTTCCATTTCCTTCTTCCTTCCTCTCTCTCTCCCATTTGATTTTTCATTAATCTTTATTAGTTTTTCGTGAAGAAGATCTTTAGTAAAGCCATTCGTTTATTCATTCAACAGACAGTAGCGACTCTCTGTTAGACACTGAGCTAGAGTACATATGCTTTTCCAAATAAGGAAATCCCTGCCTTTAGGGGACTCATAGTCCAAATGGGTCACAGACAAGAAAATTAACCTTTATGGCAGAATGATGCCCCAGGTGTTAGCTGGGACTTTCTGACCCCTTGAGATCTGGTGAAGATTAGAAGCACACGATTCCCATGTCATGTCCATCTGAAGGCCAAAGATTGCCCCGAGTCCTGTTGCGTTTGCAGCGGGCTGTGCTCTGACTCCCTGCCTTCTGATGTTCTCTGCTTCTTGCAGCAGTTTCTTTATCTCTGTCCTGACATAAACCCAAGCTTGGGTCGCAATTCCTTCTCTTCTCTTCTCCCTCTCCCTATCTGCCTCTCCTCCTCCCACACAAAGCCATCCTGAAAACGAAACTGATAAATGTTTCAAAACTTGAACTGAGAGTTTTGGGGTCATGGGAGAAGGCAGCAGTCAACTTCAAATGGCACTGGGCCATTCCTGTCGTGGGTCGGTCGGTCCCGGTCGCCGGAGCTCTCCCGTCGGTTTCACCCCGCGCAGCGCCCACACCCGTGCCGTCCTCGCCCGCGCCGCCCTCCTCACTCTCCCGTGCGCGCAGGCCCCCCTCTTGCAGTGAGCTCTCCCGCCCCAACACTGCAGCTCTGGGATGCTCTTGCAGTCTGTTGTGCAGAGTCATTCTGTTCCTTGCAGGCAGTTCAAATCCGGGCCATTTTGTTTCTGCCTAAATCCACCCTGATGCTCAGGCGAGGGGCTTTTCATGGTAGAGAATCCACTCTGTTCTCCGTACAGAAGGCAGTTGTGGTTGCACTGTTTCTCCCTCCTTCACGTGTACTGACCCACTTAGACACCCAGTCAACAACATTTGCTGGGTGTCTGCTATGTATCAGGTACCATTTTAGGTCCGGGAGTAAAATTTCGAAAAGCAGAGGCACCGAGGTCCTGTCCTCTGTGGATTTACGCTCCTGGCGGTATGCACCGGATGCTATGAAGAGAGAGCGGTGGAATTACAGATCAGAGAACGCCAAGCGTGACCGGACAGGCTGGGTTGATCTAGGTGGATCCTACCTAGGATGGTGGTTCAGACAGAGGAACTCGGTGACAACGGCCGTGAAGTTCTCCACCAACCAACCATTCAGGCTGCTGGTATAAAAGGGAAACAGAAAAGGTGGTTGCTTTCCATCATCTCTCCCTCTCGCTCCCATGCCTCAATACTCAAGCAATATGTTTCAGGCAGGAAGAAAAGGCATTCTCTCCCTCAGTTTGCATTTCAGGGTGGAGTCCACAGCCAGGACAGACCTGGATTGGTTTCCCTCACCAGAGGCTAGGTTACTGGAGCACAGCTCCCCGCTCACCCTGGCAGATCCCAGGTGAGGGAGAACTTCTCTGCAGGCTCCCCTAGACAAGGGAAGCCAGGGTATGACTGGAAGGTCGGGTCATGAAAGAGCTGTGGGATTTAGGATTGGACCCCAGAGCTGCTGCTGCGTCATATGGAACATTTATGCAAAACTAAAAAAAAAAAAAAATTGCCACTTCTGGGATGATACAACCCAAATATGGGGGGCAGGGCTTGGAAAATGAAAGATTGCCCCAAACAGTTCCCTTTGGGCAGGGTGCAATCTGAACAATGGTGACCTGGTTTGTTCTGGGTTGTTCAGATTCTGTAAATTTATAAATGGATGAAGTTCTCCCAGGACCTGAGTCCACTGATGTAGTGGAAGAGTGGGTCCTTCCTCAAAAGGCTCTAAATGATTAGTTAGTAACATGGAAGTGTTTAAGGATCTGTACCTCGCGATGGGTACATCTTTTTCCTCCTTCTTATCCGGTTATTTAAAAATAACAGTAACAATGGGTAGCTTTACTGAGCGTGCTTGACAGGTTTCAGACACTGTGTTATATTGTTTACAGAGATTAAGTCAATGAATTCTTAGAATAACCCTGTAACTTGCTGCTGCTGCTGCTGCTAAGTCGCTTCAGTCGTGTCCGACTCTGTGTGACCCCATAGACGGCAGCCCACCAGGCTCCGCTGTCCCTGGGATTCTCCAGGCAAGAACACTGGAGTGGGCTGCCATTTCCTTCTCCAACCCTGTAACTTAGGTGGGTATTATTAATCCCATTTAATGTTGCAGAGAAGGAGGCTTAGGTGGCTGAACTAGTTAGTGGTTTCTAACTTAGAGCCCATTTTAACTCCCATTCTATCCTGGCTATTGTGGGTTGCCATTTCCTACTCCAGGGGATCTTCCCAACCCAGGGACTGAAGCTCCATCTCTTACATCTCCTGCATTGGCAGGCAGGTTTGTTTGTTTTTAACACCACCTCTGTCTAATTCTGTTAGTTATTAGCCATCTCCTCAAGAAATCATAAGATATATAGCATTTCAAGTAAAGTTTATAACACCAGAGACTCTGTGGTGGTATTCCCTTTGACTTTGAAAAACCTTCTACTTTATAAGAAATATAGAGTCTACCTAAAATGTAGACCTCTCTCTATATACACCTTTAACCTTTCTTAGAGAATGTGACATAATGAGGATAAACAGCTAATCCATAAAATGTCTAATTTTGGTGGAAAATATGTAACATCCAATATATTAACATCCAAATATGATAACCTAATGTTCTTGGTTATTGGTTTCCAGAGACTGTTGTACATTTCCTTGTTTGGCCTTGGAAGAATTTGCTTGGGATTTCAGCCTGGCCCTTGCTGAAAGACTGCAGACTTAGAACAAAGCAAGCTGGCTAAGAACAAAGCAACTAGTAAAAATGAAAGTAAGAGCTCTTGAGCCCGAGGCTTAATGTGTGTTCTTTAAAGAAGGAAGAAATTTCTGCAGGGGTCAGGAGAAAGTCACTGGTGGCCCCTGAACTTACTATTGTCAATCAGCCCTCCCGTTCCAGATGGATAAACAACGACCAGAAATGAAACATTTCAATGTGACAGTTACAGCAGTGTCCGGGCTTCACTGAGATGTCTGTTCTATCAGAGGTTCTTTCACCACTGGGCAACCATGTCCCCTGATGCTGACATTCTTACATCAGTAGGGAAAGTGAATGACACACTTTCCAGACTGAAGCCTAGACTTTGGAAGATCACAGCTAAGAAAGCATCCATAGCCAGTTCTGGCCTCATTTCGTAACATTTCTAACCAAGATCCAGTGCTGGAGAGAAGGAAAGGGGCCAGATTTAAATGAGTTTGCTGAGGTTAAAAGAGCAGTGTGAGGACTTCCCTGGCAGTTTAGTGGCTAAGATTCTGGGTCCTCAATGCCGGGTGCTCGGGTTCAATCTCTGGTTAGGGTACTGGAACTGGCACAGCCAAAAAAAAAGAGCAGTGTCTTCTTTCGGTCCTGGGGTTAGGGTTAGGAAGCGACAGGGTCCTACTTTCAAAGATCATGAAATATATATTGATTTGCCACAGGTAGAGAAGAATTTAAAGCTTCAAATATCTGATGTTAGCAGGGAACTCTGCTCAGTGTTATGTGGCAGGGTGGATGGGAGGGGACTTTGGGGGAGAATGGATACACTGTATATTATGGCTGAGCCCCTTTGCTATCTATCTGAAGCTATCACAAGATTGCTAATTGGGTACGCTCCAATACAACATAAAAAGTTTAAAAAAGACAACAAAAACCAAGTATGTGATATCACTGGGTTTATTTTCTTCTCTGGGTTTGATCCCTGGGTCGGGAAGATCCCCTGGAGAAGGCAATGGCACCCCACTCCAGTGTTCTTGCCTGGGAAATCCCGTGGATGGAGGAGCCTGGCAGGCTACAGTCCACAGGGTCACAAAGAGCCGGACACGACTGAGCGACTTTACTTTCACTTTCACCTCTTGAAACTTTTGCAGAAACAAAGATCAAGATCATTTGAATACTCCTGCATTGCCAAGTTAGTATTCCTAGACCTTTGTGGCAAAATAAAAAAGTGAAGGATGAGAGGAATGAGGAGACTGCTCTTCTGCTTGTAGTCTAACCCCTATCCAGTTGAGAGAATCCAGTTAACTTTCCAGGTCGGTTACAGAGAGGGGCTTGGCTCATTAGTTGATCTCAAGGGCCTGTGCGCCTCTTAAACTCATTGCTAATATGGACACAGCACTCTGTCTCTGATAGGCTACCACAGTTTTACTATCTTCTGTGCTACCGAGGTAAATTTGAGATCAAGATCCCAATGTAGTATTATCTTCACTTTTCTGTTATATTAAATTGAACTGTAAGTCCCTGAATTGCTGGGTAGATAGCTCATTGTACTTTGTAAATATTCTATATGGCTACGAAAATGAATCTGAGACAAAAAAAAATGTACTGTCTTTCAAACCACCTACATGTGTCATGTTTAAAATGGAAAATGCAGTTGTATGGAAATAAACAGTTCTCTCCAGATTGTATTAAAAGGTTTATGTGATCCACTAATAGTGCGTTTACTGCCCTCTGCTGCCTTAAGGAGAACACTGGATTTGGAAAGCCTAGACGTTTCACTTACGGTCATTGGTATGAATGCTCGCTGGCATATTCCAAGTGTAACACTACCTAACTTAGAAAATCCCAACAGTGAAGTGGCCAATGGCTTGAAACCAAACAAGCGCTATGTTCTTGTGAGTCAGGATTTTCTAAAGTCTTCTCAGATTTTATTAAGTTCTGGGTGTTCTTTCTACAAGATTACTAATACATGGAAGTAGCTGTTTATTTAGAAGTGGATTACAGGGTGTTTTTAAAAAACAGATTGGTTATCTTTTAAAATATGAAAAAATTAGTAGAAATGGCAACAAAAGTGATTTATTAATAGATGAAAACTTTCCATGTGAGTGAAGCATAATAGAATTGCTTTGCGGTGATATTCTATTGTTTGCATTTTAATATTGGGTGCGTAATGCATTGGAGAAGGAAATGGCAACCCACTCCAGGATTCTTGCCTGGAGAATCCCAGGGAGAGAGGAGCCTGGTGGGCTGCCATCTATGGGGTCACACAGAGTCAGACATGACTGAAGCAACTTAGCAGCAGCAGCAGCAACATAAGAAAAGCTATGAGCGATTTTTATAGTTTCAATTATACCATCATCTACTTTTAATTAATAATATTAGGTGACATTTCTGTTCATTCTCTAGGGCCTCTGTTTAATAATGAAAACAAAAGATAACCCTGACATTCATGCAGTTTCTTGGAGATGTGCTTGTAATTGTATTAATTACTCACCTAACAGAAGCATTTACCTGAAATCTCATCACCCCTGAGTTACAAATTATCAGCAGATTTCATTCACTTAACAATTATATGTCAAATGCCTACCATGTACCAGGTACAGACTCTTGGATGAGTAAATTGAATTTCTGACTTGAGGTGGTCAACAGTTTAGTGAGAGCAAAATGTATTATTGAAACATTTCCACAGACTGTGCTTCTGTCTATGTCAACCTGGAGTTCCAGGAGTTTGATTATTTCCCATCAGGGTCCAGGGCACTAGTGACTAATTCTGTCATGCAGTACTCCCCACTAAAAACTAAGAAAAACAAGAATGGATTTTGCATCTTCATTTTTTTAACCTCATTTTTTTTCACTTCATTCTTATTCTTTTAATAACTTGATACCTCCCTTGGAGAAGATGTATGCCTGCATCTTTCCTAACTCACCAAACACAAATGTCTTTGTAAATAATAAACAGATAAATATACTTCTAAGTGCACATAACCTTATTTTATTGTTATAAGTTGAGAGGAGTTGTAGTAGAAAACTGACCCTGCTATATCCAATTACTGCCAAAACAGACAGCTACATTCCAACATTCCAGAACCAAGGTGAATGACTTTGGTAAATGATTCTGACATTTAACTGGCTGGGAGTCAATAAACCTATTTAGCAAGTTAGTTTATTTCGTTACCAAGAGTGTGTTTTGAAAACACAAGGAATACTGAAGGGGCTTTGTTTAAATCTTCAAATGCCATATAAGGAATACCCAGGAATACATATAATACTCAGAAATACATATAAGGAATACTCAGAAATACATATAAGGAATACTCAGGCTCCATGTTGAATACTTTGATAAATCTTTCCCTTTTGTTACCGTTAAGGTAGGCATTTAGTTACCCTTGCTTCAAAAGATTTCCAGGATTAAGCTGATGAGGTCATAGTGTAAGATGTGAAATGGGGGGCCTTGGTTACCTTTCCATATTTATGACCTCTGAACAACAACCCCAGACTTCTTGAGCATCTTAGCCAAGCCCGGCCTGTCTCTGTATTTGGCCACCTCTGTCTTCCAGTGTGGACACAGAGTGGGCTTCTATCTGGGCGATTTCTTGCAGTCTCTTCCACCCTGCAGCCAGCATGGTTCTTCAGCTAGCTGAGTCGCAGGAATAAGGCGGCAAGTGTACCGTTTACCTGCTGTCCGTCAGCACTTACCAAATATCCAATTGATGTAAACCAGTCTAAACTAAGGAATATTCTAAGAGCAAGTTCTGTAATTTTTTGTATAAAAAAATAAACATTGTGAAATTTTAGGGGGCAATAATGAATCACCCCCTTTTAATTTCTGAATCAATTAAGAGATAGACCAGAGTAAGATGGAGCTGGGGAAAAAAAATCAGCTTTATTATTGGTAAAGTTGGCCTGGAGAACATGGTTTGAACCACATTGGACTTGCTACAGGTTCCCTTCATCTTGGAAGTATTTGCAAGTGCAAAGAAACCTGTTCTACCTAGAAGAGTTATAGGTGCTCTATTTCTCCTTGCCAATAAACGAATGGATGAAGCAACCAATCAAAAAAGTTATTTCTGCTTTCCTCAGAGGAACTTCCATATAAATTCCAGAGTACATGGAATCTTTTAATTTGTTTTGATCCTCAATGACTCTTTGCCTCTGTGGACTTGCTGGCTACTAGCACAGCACTCTCAGAGGAGGCAGAAAGCTGCAGTGGCTTCCAGACTGATCACCTCTGGTGCCAGTGAGAGGTCCTGTTAGCTCCTTTTCTGCTTCCTCCTCTGCTTTCATCTTAAAATACAGCATGTTGTTTTCTGGTGGAAAGGTAGATACATTTGATTTGTGAGATCTGCTCAGTGCCTCAGGCCAGCTGTTTTGGCTCAAGTAGGATTAATTTAAACACCAGCTCTGGTTTAATAGCTTATTATTAATCAATCAACAGTTATTTACTGTGTGCCTTTTAAGCAAAGCAAAGAAAAATGCAAAACAAATCCATGACTCTTAAGAACTGGGAGCCACATCCTGCTGATGGTTATGTTATGCCAGTGTTTGAAGACAGCAGAGGACTGAAATGCCTAACTTGCATAGTCTACCTTCCTTTTAGGCTTTAATTTCAGATTATTAATTTTAGTCACAATAAATGTAGCCTGGAAAATGTGACTTTGACCTGAGGCTAATAGTACTTCCTTTTAGGGAACTAACATGTTTTAAGTTAGGCTAATATAGCACTTCCTTTAGGAAATTAAGATTTATTAGATTAAAGTTAATTCGCCTCTGGTGATGGGCCTCCTGACTCACCCGTTCACAGACAAGAAAGCTGGCAACAACAGCAGAAGCCCGGCTGACCCTACTGGGGGAAAGTTTGCTTACTTCCTAGATCCTGAAGCACAAGTGAGCCACTGTCCATGAGCGTAGCCATTCAAACCAGTAAGAGAAAGGATTGGCTATCACTAGCTTTACAATTCACTGACCTCACTCCTTGGGGAAATGATGGCTCTATTCACTGACCTCACTCCTTGGAGAAACGATGGCGCGTGGCTTTCAGGCTCTTAACCAATCAGGTTAGCTCCCTCTATGACAGGAGACATCTAGAAGTGTCGTATGGTCCCGCCTGAGGGGGGAATGAAATTTCCCTCTTTTAAGAATGGAAAGGGGAATGAATGTCTCCCCAGTACCAAATTACTCTACAGGGGTAGACTTCACAGGGCAGTTCCAGTGACCATCACAGTGCTCTGCAGATTGCCCTGAACACAGCTGCACATTTATATGTAGAACACTACTTAATTTCTTAAGAAATTCGGATATAAGAATGATCTTAACTCTCATCAGAACAATGAAGATAGAACCATAGTTACCATTCATACAGAAAGAGATCAGAGCCTACAAACAAAATCTGATCTCTTTATGTTTCCCATTTGGGAAAATAAAACCTTTTATTTATTTTTTTCTTCCCCCACCCCAGCCTCAAAATGTGGGAGCTAATTTGAAATAACCCACAAGGAAGCCTAGCGAATCTGTCTCTTGTGTTTGATTCCAGTTTCTTTCCATCACCGTAGCATTCCTCTCCTGGGGTTGTTGTCAGGTTTAAAGAGGTATCATGCTTGAAAACGTTTCACCTGTAACCAAACATTTTAAGTCGCATATCTCTGGCTTTGTGTCCTGGCTCTCCCATGTCCTGGCTCTGTGGCCTTGGCAAAGCCGCTGCAGCCTCTCTGAGGCTGAGTTTGTCTCTGTCTTGGAGTGAGTGCTTATCAATCTCAGTGCCTCCCCTGCAACCATTAGAAAAAAGTAGACGTCATAAAATCAGAGATACATGTTTTGTAGGCTGGGTCATCCCCGCCAGCCTCCTGCTTCGTCTCCACATCCACACCATTATTTTTTGCAGGCAGCAGATGTAGCAGAAAATATTTGAACTTTTGAGTGAAACAGTCATGGGTTTGAATTTCTGTTCTGCTGTTCATGAGTTGTGTGGCCATGGGTAAGTCATCCAGAAGATCACGTCTGTTTTACTGTGCTAAAAGATGTTATCATAGTGAGAAGAGAGACCTATATTCAGACTCATGTCTGAAAGAAGAGAATTAGAGTACCACCATCAGACTTTTTCCCCCTTTTTAGAAAGTAGTTTATACATTAGAGAAGTTTCCTGTCTTCAATGAGTCATTCACTTGTAAGGCATACCTGTGCATTATGTCCATGCGCACGCACACACCACACTCACATAGAGGTCAGCTTCCTTCCAGGTTTCTTTGGGAAAGCCACAGCATGGTGCCAGTGATAACTGGCAATTTCTCTTATTGTGATGAGTGAGGATGGGTTAATCCTTATGCCTGTCAGCTTTGGCCAACCACCAAAAAAATTTCCCTTCACCAAACTGTAATTATGTGTCCTGCCAAGTACTTTCCACTTAATTTTTTAAGCGTCATGTTTGTCATTGGAAACTTTATGCATGTATGCTGAGTTATTTACTGAACTCAGAGTATTATTGGACAAATGCCAGTTCATATCCAAGAAACTCCCCCTCATAAAAGAACCCACCTTAAATAACCACATTTTCCCCTTCCTTCCTTCATTTTATTTTTTTTAAACAAAGTTTTTAATTTTAATTAGGATCAGAACTAAAAGAAACCTAGTTTCGTCCTGAAGTTACATAAAAGTTGTATTGATTACACCCATCACTGGTCTCTACACTTTTAAGCTAAAAGAACCATACTGAAATAAGCAATCTGCCATCACTCAGACAAAATATAAATTCTGTGTTGATCTGTTTTCACAGAAAGGGAAGGCAGGTGTTAAGGTTCCCATTTTACAGCTGAGGACACTGACTTAGACACAGTCAGCCACTGGCTTATCGTGGTCACCGATCTACACTATGGAAAGGAAAACTGAGAATTTGAATTAAAGTCCAACTCAATAATTATCATATTTGATCTAAGAAGAGAGGCATTTTGCAGCACTTTCAGTGTTTTAGCACCCAAGGCGGGTGATAGCAGCAGCCCTTGGGCCGCTTTTCTCGGTGGGATGGGATGGGAGAGGCTCACACGGGTGCTGAATCATCAGCGTTCTCAAGCACAAGATTCCATACTTAGGCACCGAGGTGGACTTTTTAAGAGCCAAGTTGTATAACAGATTCTTTTATTATGAATATTCAGTCCATCCATAACTCCCTTCCCCATCCTTGGCCCTTGGCCCAGCAAACACCCAGCCCCAGAATATGGTGTCAAACAGTGGACCACTTGCCAGATTAGGACTGAATTTCCCTATAGCTCCCTCAACCATAGGCATGAGTTCACTCCCACACCCATCCCGGACAGATCGTTTAACTCTGATCCTCTCATTCGCCTTCTAGCCTCACTTCAACAATTCAGCTGATTTTATTTTATTTTATTTTATTTTTTTATTTTTAATTAATTTTTTTTATTTAATTTTAATATCTTTAATTCTTACATGTGTTCCCAAACATGAAACCCCCTCCCACCTCCCTCCCCATAACATCTCTGTGGTTCATCCCCATGCACCAGCCCCAAGCATGCTGTATCCTGCGTCAGACATAGACTGGCGATTCAATTCTTACATGATAGTATACATGATAGAATGCCATTCTCCCAAATCATCCCACCCTCTCCCTCTCTCTCTGAGTCCAAAAGTCCGTTATACATCGCTGTGTCTTTTTTCCTATCTTGCATACAGGGTCGTCATTGCCATCTTTCTAAATTCCATATATATGTGTTAGTATACTGTATTGGTGTTTTTCTTTCTGGCTTACTTCACTCTGTATAATTGGCTCCAGTTTCATCCATCTCATCAGAACTGATTCGAATGAATTCTTTTTAACGGCTGAGTAATACTCCATTGTGTACATGTACCACAGCTTTCTTATCCATTCATCTGCTGATGGACATCTAGGTTGTTTCCATGTCCTGGCTATTATAAACAGTGCTGCGATGAACATTGGGGTACATGTGTCTCTTTCAATTCTGGTTTCCTCGGTGTGTATACCCAGCAGTGGGATTGCTGGGTCATAAGGTAGTTCTATTTGCAATTTTTTAAGGAATCTCCACACTGTTCTCCATAGTGGCTGTACTAGTTTGCATTCCCACCAACAGTGTAGGAGGGTTCCCTTTTCTCCACACCCTCTCCAGCATTTATTGCTTGCAGATTTTTGGATCGCAGCCATTCTGACTGGTGTGAAGTGGTACCTCATTGTGGTTTTGATTTGCATTTCTCTGATAATGAGTGATGTTGAGCATCTTTTCATGTGTTTGTTAGCCATCCGTATGTCTTCTTTGGAGAAATGTCTATTTAGTTCTTTGGCCCATTTTTTGATTGGGTCGTTTATTTTTCTGGAATTGAGCTGCATAAGTTGCTTGTATATTTTTGAGATTAGTTGTTTGTCAGTTGCTTCATTTGCTATTATTTTCTCCCATTCTTCAGCTGATTTTAAAACATGCCTCTGCTTGAATACTTACTAACAACATACTCAAATATAATCAGTGCTATTACTGAAACATCTTGGAAAGAGAGCTGGGATTTTAGGGTTCTTGCCCCACTCTATTGATTCCCCTTCCTAGATTTCTTTGCTTCCACCAATGACACCACCATACTTACAAGTTTGCAGTCATTATTGATTTCTGCTTCTCTAAAAATCCGGTCTGTCACTGAGTCTACAGTTTTTGCTTCATGTGGTATTTCTTATCACCTTCCTTTGGGTTATTATAAAGTCCAGTCCAGGCTCTCATCACTTCAAATGTGCACAACTTTAATGGTTTCTCAGTTTCTCTCTCTTCAGTCTTTTCCTCTCCAGTCCATCCTGCATGAGTAATAACTTCTGATCACTGTTGGGTTATATGCAAGTGCCTCATCCCAAATTTAAAATTGTCTTTAATGTGATTTCACCTCACTGTTTTTGTTTAGTTGCTAACTTGTGTTCGACTCTTTGCAACCCCATAAACTGCAGCACGCCTGAGTTTACTCAAACTCCTGTCCATTGAGTCTGTGATGCCATCCAGCCGTCTCATCCTCTGTTGCCCCTTTCTTCTCTTGTCCTTGATGTTTCCCAGCATCAGGGTCTTTTCCAATGAGTCAGTTCTTCGCATCAGGTAGCCGAAGTATTGGAGCTTCAGCTTCACCATCTGTCCTTCCGATGATTTAGAGTTGATTTCCTTTAGTATTGACTGGTTTGATCTTCTTGATGTCCAAGGACTCTCAAGAGTCTTCTCCAGCACCAAAGTTCAAAAGGATCAATTCTTTGGTGCTTTTGATCTGACTCTCATATCCATACATGCCTACTGGAAAAACCATAGCTTTGACTATATGGACCTTTGCTGGCAAAGTGATGTCTCTGCTTTTGAATACATTGTCTAGGTTTGTCATAGCTTTTCTTCTAAGAAACAAGCGTCTTTTAATTTCATGGTTGCAGTCACCATCCTCATTGATTTTGGAGCCCAAGAAAATGAAATCTGACACTGTTTCCACATTTTCCCCATCTGTTTGCCGTGAAGTGATGGGACCAGATGCCATGGTCTTAGTTTTTTGAATGTTGAGTTTTAAGCCAGCTTTTTTACTTTCCTCTTTCACCTTCATCAAGAGGTTCTTTAGTTCCTTTTCACTTTCTGCCATTAGAGTGGTTATCATCTGCATACCTGAGGTTGTTTATATTTCTCCAAGCAATCTTGATTCCAGTTTGTGCTTTCATCCAGCCGGTATTTCACAGGATGTACTCTGCATATAAGTTAAATAAGTAGGGTTACTATATACAGGCTTGACGTACTTGTCTTCCAATTTTGAAACAGTCTGTTTTTCCATGTCTGGTTCTAACTGTTGCTTCTTGTCCTGCATACAGGTTTCTCAGGAGGCAGGTGATGTGATTTGGTATTCATGTCTCTTTAAGAACATTCCACAGTTTGTTGTGATCCACACAGTCAAAGGCTTTCGTACTGTCAATGAAGCAGAAGTAGACTTTTTTTTTTTTAATTCCCTTACTTCTTCTATGATCCAATGGATGTTGGCAATCTGATCTCTGGTTCCTCTGCCTTTTCTAAATCCAGTTTGTACATCTGGAAGTTCTTGGTTCATCTACTGCTAAAGCTTGAAGGATTTTGAGCATCATCTTGCTGGCATATGAAATGAGTGCACCTGTAAGGTAATTTGAACATTCACATCACTAATTCACCTTTATTTTCAACGACCTGTCAAACACACCCTCCCACCCTTGTGAGGTCAAGCTCTGCACCTCTCAAGAATACACTATGCTTTTTCCTACCACTGTTTTACCATACTTAACATTGTGAGTCACACATAGCCCAGCTACTTGGTTAAAGGACTGCACATGGATGGCTAAATAATTTGGGAGACAGATTCCCTAATCTGTCTAGTACTAGCACTAGATTGAAGCTGAAGCTCCAGTACTCTGACCACCTAATGTGAAGAGCTGAATAATTGGATAAGACCCTGATATTGGGAAAGATTGAAGGCAAAAGAAGAAGAGGGAAGCAGAGGATGAGATGGTTGAATGGTGTCACCGAGTCAATGGACATGAATTTGAGCAAACTATGGAAGATAGTGAAGGGCAGAGAGAAGCCTGGCATGCTGCAGTCCATGGAGTCACAAAGAGTCGGACATGACTCAGCAACTGAATAACAAGTACTGAAGGAAAGAAAGTGTAACATTGGAGTTTGGGACAGATATGAGAACAGAAAACAGGGGGTAGTCTGGAGCAAGCAGTTCCTTTCAGAAAGAGCCAGACTTCAAGGGTGGGGATGGACGAGAATATGGATGACAGACAGATATGAAGAATCCAAGACAACCGTTCTGAGAAACCTAGTTATACAGACAGTTTCAGGGATAGCTATTAACTGGTAGTAGAGTCCAAACATTCAAGTGAAACAAGATTTCCATCCTGGGAAAAGGAGGATGTATGAAAAGGGCAAGAAGAGACTCCCATTGCAGAAGAGCTGGTAAGTCACAAAGAGTGAGACCAGCAGGAATATACTTACAGGATTGTTTCTGTAGAACAAGGTAGAAGCTTGTCAAAACTGAGTCACCCAATGAAAGCCTACCAGCAAGGAAGCCAGTCTTGTGCCTCTGACACCTAAGGCTAAGAATATGTGTTTCAGAGCCTGAGAGGCAATCTATCACAGTAAACGATTCTGGACTTGAATTTTACCAGATTTATGATTCGGCACAAGTTGCTTAGCTTAACTTTTGTGAGCCTTGATTTCTTTATACATTTGTGTGTTAGTTGCAAATGGGTTGCCATTTGCTTCTCCAGGAGATGTTCTCAACCCAGGGATCAAACTCAGGTCTCCCGCATTACAGGCAGATTCTTTATCATCTGAGCTACCAGGGAACTTGGGAAAACAATATTTTACAGATTTGGTATGATGATTAAATAAAGTGCCTGCTATGGCACCTATCACTTAATAATAGGCCTGCTGCCCTGTCAGAGCTGCTGAAACCACACATGCCCATGCAAAGGACTGACCTACTGGCTGAGATGGGGCTAAGCCTGTAGGTGGGATCTAGCCAGTCCAGACAGAGGACGGAGAAGAAAGAGCCCAGAAGCAAGAAGTCAGGCAAGGCCAGATGCTGGGATGTTTCCCTTCCCCATTCTCTCATTTCTACCAATCCTGAACATGACTCATTCTCAACACAAGCCCGCATTTTCTGAGAAGCCAGCTCTGTGCTAAGGATGGCTTTGTTCTTTTAGTCCCTTTTGAACAGGCTTCTTGCTGTACAGTACTTGACCCTGTGTAGTGCTACAGTCCCAGTTTTGACATTTCAATTAATCCCTCAGGGTCATGGTATTGCTGTTTGCAACCTTGCAACGACTTCCCTTCAGGAGCTCTGCAAAGCTGGTTTGAGGTAGTGGGTCGCTAGCCCAGTGAGTGAGCCCAGGAATCCAGCCCGGTTGTTGTCCAGCATACCTCTGATGATGTCAAGTTGCTACTGCATGCATATTTCATGGCAGTGATATGCTGTCGTGGAATTTGAGGATTGGGAATTTTCTAAATTCTCCAGACGAATTCCTGAATAACATCAGGGGCCTACAATATGATGATTTATTGATTTTTAGATTCCTCTTATTCTTTAGTCAGAGTTAGTCAACTAAATTTCAAGCCTTTTTATGAATGAGCTGAGTTTCTTTTATCTCAGTTCCCTGAAAATTTAGCCCAAAGTTGCCTTCAGAACAAGTATTCAACCTGCAATTGTTGAATTAATTCAGTGACTGCATCTTGTTAATTTTTATAATTATAGACAGTCATTTACTCTAGTTGTCTAGTTACACCTGACATAAAATGTGACATTTTCCCTAGCATGGTAAACAGGGAAGTAAAATACAAAAGAATTGGGTGTAATACTCATTTTTTTTTTAAAATAAGAAAAGAACTACAGACTGTTTGTAAGGAAATTTACATTATCTTGTCCTGTTTACAGACTGTGTCTGTCTTCCAATAGATTTTCCACTTGTTCTAATGACTCGCTGAAATGGAAAAATACTCAACCTCCTTTACAAAGTAATGATTAGGAGTGCCCAACCACATCTCCCTGCTTCCAGATTATGTGTTTTCACTTTAATTTTAAAAGAATGTTCCTTTACTTTGGAAAATGATGGCAGGACTTTATGGCTAATTACAGGTACAAATATATCACACTAATTACTCCAGACATGACACCACACACACACACATTTAGCCCATCCGCTGAAAGGTGGCTCTAATGTTTTTATGTGTAGGGCTCTAACTTTTTTCATTTTGTCCAACTTATTGTTTCACCCTGTGCAGTGACTTTGAATTGAACTGCATTTTTTTCCAGTACTACTTCCCACCACGCACACATTCATACAACATTTCCAATGCCATCACTCTAAGTCAGACTTCCACCATTTGATACCTGGGCTAGCCTGATAGTTTTCCAGAGGCTATTTTGGATCGGCCACTTTCCCTTTTAAATATTCTGTGCATTGTTTCTGTGCTTGCAGCCATAAAACCCTTCCCTCCCCTCAGCAGAAATAAAACTGCCTCTCCAGTATAATTCCAGTGTCCTGTCAAGACTTGTCTGCTGCTCCTCATCCCCCGACCCCCTCATCCCCTGCAGCAACAGCCTTCTGCCAGGCTTGCTGTCTGCTCAGCGCTGGCTGTGCTTTCCCACCTCCGTAGCTTTGTTCCTGCCACTCCCGCCTGCCGCAGTCTCTCTTCCCACCTCTACCTAAATTTTATGTACACCTTAGGCCTGGGCCAAAAGTTTGCTCCATAAACCCTTTCCTGAAAAAATTACTTAAAATCCCACCCTTAACTCTATGTCAGAAGCACATATTACTACACGTGTGTCTAGTAGTCAACCATTTACTTTCTTATTTTGTGGTTGTTTACACACATCACTTTTTACTAGATTGTATTGTGGGCAAGGACTGTGTCTGGCCCATCTTTGCACCCCCATATTGTTTACTTCAGTGCTTTTCCTATAATACGTGCTCTGTAAATATTTGTTCACTGGGTGAACATTCACCATCTATACGATATTTTCAGCACAATAATGGGATACATCAATAGAGAAATCTATTGAGGGGCATATAGATCAGGCCTCAAAAGTTCATGTAACTGTGAACTACAGTTTGAGCAATTTCATAAATTATAATCTCTTAATAAAATGACAGATGCCGATATGAAAACACAAAGTGGAAAAGAAAATTTTTCTGCATTTACTTGGCATACTTGAACTAGAACAGTGGCTATTTCATGATGATGAGTCCCTTGGTCGGGTACTTAATCTGTATCACATGTTATCAAGAGAGGGGATTGAAGCCCAACTATTATTCATCCATACTTGTATGATCTCAACTTAAACACTACAGAGGGAAAACCTTTCAGTCGTTGAGAAATAAAACTATACACATTTTATGTTCTATTCTGGTTTTAAGTGACCTTAAAGGGAAAGCTTCCTGGATGAAAACAAATCTTATTAATTTTATTAATGATGGCTCCTACTAGGAATGAGACACATTTACAGTGTATTAAAACCTTCCGTTTCTGGAAAATTTTAATTCTTTTTAGGGTATTTTTCTTTGGGGGCCCATTCAGACCTTATATCTTCCTGAGAAAAAAGTTGCAATTAGATCTTATATATAATATATATGACATGTATATATATATATTAATATATCATTTTCCTTAAAAAGTTGTTATTCTGTCTATGCTCCCTAGTATTTTTTCCAGAGCATTCCTTAGCTGTGAGCTTCCATTTTCTGGCTGATTTTCCTGATAGAGTATAATCACACTTATTAACATGCCTACACTCCTAGACTGGTGTTTGCTTGGTGAGCTCTGCCCAGTTCCTTCCTTGGCCTCTGTCCCCCAGGAGCTGTGGGATCGCAGTGACTCACACCTCTTCCTCTTCTCCTCTTTTCCAGCACACACACTTGGTGTCATCCCAGAATGCCAGAATCAGATGAGACTCATTTTATAGGGAAGCATTTGGACTGAGAGCCATATATGATTTCACTTAAGAAGAAAAAGAACGTCACCAGTGAGTGTCACCATCACCGCTCAGAGTACCTGTCCTCACCACAGAATAACGTAGCTGGAAAGGAAAGAGGCATAGACCATCTGATCCAGTGGTTTTCAAATTTAGATTTATAAAGTGAATCCAAGTGGGCTTGCTATTGCCTAAAGAAGGAGGGGAAAAGGACTCTGCATCCTGGCAGTAGCCTGTGGGCACATCCACGTAGCAGTCTTTAAACCGCTGACCTGAGCTAATGTCACAGTTTGTAGATGAGGAACCTGAGCCCAGAAGGTTTAAATGAGTCTCTCATGGTCCCATAACTGGTGTACAGAGATGATTCTAGATCCCAAATTATGAAGCTCAGCATTCTTTCCCATAGCACCAGATAACGGATGAATTAAAAGCTTGTTTCTACTCACTGGACCAGCCCAGTTCATCTCTGTGCCCAGCCAAAGAGCAGTGTATGAGAACTAGTGTTTTCCCACTCAAAAATCATCCATTATTGAAGGATTTTCACGATTAACAGAAATCACCCCCAAATACCAGAGAGTGTGTGGCAAACCACAAGGGACAGCACCGCGTGCATTTTTAGCTGTCCCCCCGTTCCAGGAGGGACTCTCTAGCTGAGTGGCCAAATACCCCACAACTGACCAGAACAGCCCAGAACAGCCCAATGCAACCTGAATGGGCTGTTCATCCCTTTGAGGGTGGTCTCTTCCTTTTTCCACCAACAACGTGGGAAGCTAACCATAGGCATTAGAGGGCCCTGATGGTGGCCAATTAGAGCAGAGTCCCCACAGGGCTACCATTATAGGCCCTCCACAGCAGTACCCTCCTCCACAAGCCATCCTGTGATTAATGTAATCACCCTAATTGTCGGCCTCCTTTTTGAGTCTTGGCCACATGGGGAAAAGTTGAATGTTTTCCCTGAATGCATTCTTTCCAAACAACTGTGTGTCCTTAGTTGTGGAACATGATGTCATGAGTTCTGATGAGGGGGTTGCCCTTGAGAAGCTGAAGATTGTCCCCAAAGGCCTAACGGAGCCAGTTCAACCCATATCCCACAGCTACATCCCTGTGGCCACACATGTGCAGATAGTTACTCTAAAATTAATACAGCAAGCTTGTGGCTCTTTTGCTCTATGATTAACAAAACAAGCTTGTGGCTCTTGCTGTTGTACTTTTTACTGTATACCTTTTGAGAGAACATTGGGAAATAAAATCTTCCTTTTCCCTCATACTCTTCAGACTTGGCATACAATAATTTTTGTTGTTGTTGTTTTTCTGGTCAGAAGTTCCTGTTAAGTCAGACAAGTCTGGTTAGAAACTCGGTTTCCATCCAGAAAAAAAAAGTTGTTTGTTCTCAAGCCAGACCACTTGAGGGCAGTATAGCCTTAGAAGTGTGCTTTGACCAACATATGCTGACTAAGAAAGAACCGGACAATGTGGGTTTTACATATACACCGCTCTATTGGAATTCAGGAAATAATCTGTAAACAATAAGAAACACTCCCTGGGAGTCATATCAAATTTTAAAATGAAGGAATAAATGTCTAACTTTAAATGTACTTACGTAATTTTCTTATATAATTGCTTGAGGCAGGCACAATATAAGCCACTCATACGAGGGAGATTTAAAATTGGAGTGTTACTACAAAAACAAAGAAGAAAGGACTAGGACAGCATAAAAACAAAACAAGCTAAACTAAAATATATTAACCTGGGAACAAAATCAGGGAATGGTGAAGGTGTAGTCGCTCAGTCGTGTCCGACTCTTTGCGACCCCGTGGACTACATGTAGCCCTACCCAGCTTCTCCATCCATGGGATTCTCCAGGCAAGAATACTGGAGTGGGTTACCATTTCCTTCTCCAGGGGATCTTCCTGACCCAGGGATCGAACCTGGGTCTACTCGCATTGAAGGCAGCCGCTTTAACCTCTGAGCCACCAGGGAAGCCCCTTGGAGGACACAGTTTTTCACAACTAATATGTCTTTATTATAACCGTTTTTAACCTGCGCAGAAATGCTGCTTCTCTGCCTTTCTTTGGTATTCTGGGAGTAAATCCAGGATGGGCAGGTGAAGATAAAGGAGGGAGGCTTACAAGGAAAGGGAAGAGAAGGAGGAAGGCATTGTATTCTGTCCTTGGAGAATCACCGTTTATGAATTCTGGGGACGTGTCTGCTCTGACCCAAATCACAGGCAGTCATACTGACTCCTCTCATCTCCTGCGTCTCCCCCGTAAATTGTTTGTGCGTACCTTTTGGTAGTTTTCACAGGATGTTAATAGACAAGCTGCAGTTGCTGTTTGCGTTCTCTTTCCAATATCAGAGCCCCATGGTTGTCTCCCAAAGCCCATCTGGAAGGAATGCTGTGTCCCTTGCTCCGCTCTTCTTTATGGGCTACAGAAAGAACATGATAGTTCTTGAATACATTTCCAAGATTATTCAGAGACCAGATGTACTTTCAGCACAACTCTTTTGAGACTGATGGTGAGGGAGCAAACCTCCAAAAGCCTCCCTCAAGTATGGGGGCTAAGCTCAACTTCTTTCCTGAGAGGGCTGAGGTGATAAGGTGTCAACTCCTCGGTTTTCCTCCCTCCATTTCAGATTTTCCCCTTTGATCTCTTACAGCCATCTTGCTCCATTAAATATTTTTCCTTTTCTCGTCAACATTTTCCACTGCACTTGCAGGGGAAAAAAAAAAAAAAAAAAAGTCCTTTTTCTGCCTTATTCCCTTTCCCCAGGTCCTTTCCCCTCTCCCTCCGTCCATAGTAGATTTCTTGAGAGAAGGGTCTTCACAAGGTCCTGCACCTTTGCCTCCCTTCACTCTCTCGCTTGCATGACTCCCCCTCATCACTCTTCAGCAGGTATCCTTTAAAGCTCATCAGTAATCTGCTCATCACCAGGTTGTCCACAGATTTCCTTTCAGCGCTTCTCCTTACTGTATCACGTCTCTGTTCCCGCAGTGAGGTATTAGCCAGAACTCCATGCCTGTCCCTTTGAAACTCTTTCTCCCCCAGGACGCAGTAATGCAGGTCCTGCTCCGTCTCCGCTGAGCCGGCTTCCTCTTCTCTCCCCTTACATGTGGAAGTGTTTTAGTCCTCCGTACCCCTTTTATCTTCCTCTCTCAAGCTCATCTGATCCCACAGCTTTAACTACCAGCTCTTGGCCCTTGACTTCCCGGTATATATTTCTCTTGCAAGCTACGTGGCTCACGGGCTAATGGAATATTTGTCATTTCACAAGCAAAAAATTCCAAAACAGGGTTCATCTTTCCCGCACAGCTTCCCCATCTCCTTGTTACAAAATAGCTTCCCCTCCTTACCATTCCTCAAGTCTCAAGACGAAATTTCAGTCATCTTCGAAATTTCAGCCATTTCTAAACAGATTGGAGGGAGGAAAGGATGATGAAATGTCTTTTTAGAGTCTCTTATATTCAGAGTAACTACTCTACTTAATGCCTCATTTCATCACCTGGACTTCTGCAGTGATTGCCAAACTGGTGTCTCTGTCATTAATCTTTCTCTTCTCCATTACAATCAAACCAGTATTGGGACATTATCTATTTTACCAAACAGTTGTCTCCATACAAAAGAAATAGGTTGCATTAGTTGCTTCCAGAATAAACAGCAGGGGCACAGGGGTGGAAGGAAGGGAAATTTTACATTTATGTGCTATCTTGTTCCTTTAAAATTCTGTGCCCCATGGATATATTAACTACTAAGAATATTGTTTAATAGATATACAAGGTCCTTATGTACAGCTCAGGGAACTATATTCATTATTCTGTGATAAATCATAATGGGAAAGAATATAAAAAAGGATTTATATCTAGTATAACTGAATCACTTTGCTGTGTAGCAGAAATTAACACAACCTCACAATACAACTATTTTGTTGTTGTTGTTTAATCACTAAGTCACGTCTGATTCTTTGCAACCCCATGGACTGTAGCCTGCCGCGCTCCTCTGTCTATGGGATTTTCCAGGCAAGAATACTGGAGTGGGTTGCCGTTCCCTTCTCCAGGGGATCTTCCAAAACCAGGGATCAAACCCACGTCTGCTACACTGCAGGTGGATTCTTTCCTGCTATGCCATGGATGAAACAAAAAAAAATTTTTGGCTGCACTTCCCGGCATGTATAGCTTCAACTATAGTTCAATTTTTTAAAAAAGAATACTGTTTAAGTTAAACATTGTGTTACCTATTAAATTAAACAAATGAAACATCCTTTTTAGCTACTCTTCCCAAAAACCTGCATATATTGCCTTCAGGACAAAAATCAAACTTCATCCTATTGTTTGGAGCTCTCTGAGGTATGGTCACAGCTCACCCTTGTAGCCTTTTTTCTAACCTGCTCCATCTCACACTCCACAGGCCAGGCACACGCCATCGCTCTGGATTCTGAGGTGTCTCTGCCTTTGTTTAAGCCTTTCCCTCTGCCTGAGGTGCTTTTCTTCATACCAGATGCATACCTATCTTCCTTCCAGCTTCACCTTAGATGGCACCATTTGCAAGGTGCTTTCTTAGACCCCAGCATTTAGAAGGACTCCTTCTTGTCTTCAGGTTTCCTATTAAGGACTTGCTGATTCTATGAAAGTCAGCCTGGTTTTTGAAATTACCTGTGCACATGATTGTTCTTATGCTGTTCAATGCTTTTCACATGATGGGTTCTCAGAGAATGTTTTCTGAATGATATTGGTCCTTAGTACACCAAGAAATCCAAAATTAGCATTGTTTGGATATGAGACTCAATGGCATCTTCGTGTCATCACAGGTGCTGGCACTGTCATTAAGAAGTACACAGCTTGGTGGGTCCCCTTTAAGTCAGTCCTTCTCTAATTGTGGCCCTAGACGGCTTGCTACAGGAATACCTGGAGTCCTTGCTAAAATGCAGATTTCTGGGGTCCAGTTGAAATGTGATGGTTTAGAATCTCTAGGGGTAGGACTGAGCAATCTGATAAAAAAAAAAACAAAAAAACAAGTATCCCAGGGTGATCCTCATATACAGACACTTACGTTTGAGAGCTTCTGCTCTAATAGGATAGAGCAGGAGCGGGCTTTGGGGGAAGGTTCTTAGAGGAGAGCATCCCTGAGATTTCTTCCCAGAGATTTTCAAGCTGCTCCTGCTTGTCTGCTCAGCATTCCTTGGCTTCTGCCAGTCCTCCAACCCTGCTTCATGCGCCTGGCTATGCCTCGTGCTCCTGGAGCAGGACTCGCCCTCTGTCTCTCCTTTCAGGAGACTGACAGCAGAGCTGTTCAGCTGATTCCCTGCAGTATCTGGTGCTGGCACCTCTCAGCTGGAGAGGGGCGCCTCAGGTTTCAACAATAATCTCGCCTTTTTCCCATCTTCTCTTCTTTCCTGTAACCGCTGTGAGCAGGTGATTATCTCTGTATTGTAGACCTGAGAATTCTGAGACAGGAAAACGTTGAGAGCTGCTTAAGCCTCTGACATATTAATAGAGTTAATGTCAAAGCCTAGTCATCCAACCTGGCATCCCTAGAGACCATTTTGTCAATCAGTAAGTCAATCAATTAATCAACAAGTATTTACTGAATGTGGATTAGGCATCCAGAAGTGTCTTGTTTTAACATCTGCTGGCTGGGCTGGACCCTGTGCAGAGCTTGGTTCAGTGACCTTACGTTCTCCCTGACCTAGGATCTAATTCTGTTCTGCGCCATCCACAGTTGCCTGCCTTTACGGTTATGCCAGGTTACTCAGCTGTATTTCTCATGAACACTGCCATTTACTACATAATTCTGTAGCCCTCCATGAAGTTAAGAACAACAGAAGTAGGCAAGCTCCTCCAATGTGACCAATTGTTCAGCAATCTTAATTTGATGTTGTTTATCTGAAAATGCTGAGTTTTCCTTGGACTTCCATAGAACTAAAATGAGCAACTCAACAAACAAGTGTATGACTCCATGAAAGAAAGTTTTTTTTTTCTTCTAGCCTGCCATTCTACGTTACACTCAAAAACTCCCACTCAGAAGGCAGGGTGGGACAAATTGAGAGAGTGGCACTGATACTTATCCACTACCACGTGTCAGACAGACGGCAGGGGAGCGCCGAGCTCGCTGCTCTGTGATGACCTAGAGGGGCGGGGGGTGGGGGGGGAGGGAGGCTCCAGAGGAAGGGGGTGTATGTCCAGTTGTAGCTCATTCACCCTGTTGCACAGCAGAAACTAATACAACATTGTAAAGCAATTATACCCCAATTTTTAAAAAAATTAAAAACCCAGCTCAGCATCAGTGACCTTCATTTTGACAATTTGAAATCCTTTTACATGCTGAGGTTTATTTTTAAATTCACCCGTGTTCCCCAACCCTGTACCCCTTTCCCATATCAACAGGCAGACAGAATGTTCTTGTGCTATAGGCCACATTTACTGACACTTATATTTTCCTTTATTTTCTAACAGTCACATGGAGACCATAGCCATAAGGGTACAACACAGTTTGCCACTTTCCACCAGCTTAGCTTTTTATGAACCGAAGATAGCAAAGTAAGTTCGATGTATCTAAAAATGTCAACTCAAATGGGAAGTGCCAAGAGTGTCTTACAGGTTATCGCACATTCTGCGAGGTCACTCAGAGTGTTGAAAATCAGATTTCAACAATAATAGGTTTACCTGTTGGGAGATAGAATCTGAACAAAGTCACCAAGGATAAGATCTGAAAAAATGATGGCCTTTTGTCTTTCTTAGACCTGGTGTGATTTTAAAAGTAGCTCAGAAACTTGCCTTTGATCTCAACTGGCATTGATTGTATCAGAGGTGTGTAAGGGAAACACTGCTGGCCTGTCCCAGGTTTGAGAGGAGATAGCAGGCACACGTGGCCCCTTCTACTGTCCTCAGTATACGAGTGGGCTAGGGTTAGAACTGGGCTGAGCCACCGTGGGCAGCAGAGACCAGTCCCTTACTGAGAGGGATTTTGGCCAGCAACTCTACCTCCACGCCGTTCCACGTGCTATTTCAGGCTGACTGTTGTACATGCTCTTCCTTTTTCCATCTCATCTAGCCATTAAATGACTGCCCTGGCTGGATCAGAGGAACCAGGAAACACAGTGTTACTCAGCATGCTGTTGACATTTCCCCTAAAGCTTCCAACAACTTCCCCTACCAACATCTCTGAAAGGGCCAAAAAACTCCAGTGGGGTGCTGGTAACCCATTCATGTGTGCTGCACTGCGTGCTATGTCTCACGCGGTAAAACCACCACAGTTTTGCTGAGGTATGCCAAGACCAAGTCTTTTTTGGATATCTCATTATCCTTATCATTGTTCTAGGTGAAATTACACATAAATAATCTCTAATGAGTTAATTATAGATATCCAAATGGATGAGTGTAAAAGTTAATGGACTGGATCAAGTTCACAGAACAAGTTAATAAAGATAGAACAGATGGAGAACTAAGGTCTAAGTCCTTCTTCTAGAACTCTGATAAAATTCCCTTTCTCTCAGAACATAGACGAACCCACTCTAAAGACATCAAAGAAAAGAAATCAAATAATATGCTTTTCACTGTTGAGAATTTCACTTTGATCCAAAGATAATGTTGTCTTAGTTATTTCTGGTTTGACTTTTTTTTCAGATTATTAAAATATCCAATATGTACCAGAATCATTGCTTTTAGACTCTTAATACTGAGGCATCTAAGAACAGATAAGAATTAGGTGGCTGCTTAAATATACTAGCAGTGCTATTGCTATGTTCCATTTTAATTTTTAAAAGTTATTTTTATAGTCACTTACTGCATCTCTAGGTGTTTTTCATGTTTTTCTATATTTATAAAAACATATAGGGACTATATTATCATCATAACTCTACAGAAAAGGAAAGTGACATAGAAAAGTTATGTAACATGGAAAATAACATCTCAGTGCCTGACGTGTAATAGTTTCTCAATATGCATTAGCTAAAATTATCATCATTTTCCCCAAGTTCATACAAGCTACTGCTAAGTCGCTCCAGTCGTGTCCGACTCTGTGTGACCCCAGAGATGGCAGCCCACCAGGTTCCCCCATCCCTGGGATTCTCTAGGCAAGAACACTGGAGTGGGTTGCCATTTCCTTCTCCAAGAGAAAAGTCAAAGTGAAGTCGCTCAGTCGTGTCTGACTCTTAGCAACCCCATGGACTGCAGCCTACCAGGCTCCTCTGTCCATGGGATTTTCCAGGCAAGAGTACTGGAGTGGGGTGCCATTGCCTAATTGGGGGAATTTGAGTTCAAACACAAATAAAACAGAATGCATTTGGTACTATGCAAACATAGCCTTGATTTTCAAACTCAATTTTATGAGCAAAAAGCTATTTTCATCCTGTTTATTTGAACAACTAGAGCAAATATTGTATAAATTTTATTTGTCTGTCAATATCTCTAGCATTAATTTAGATACATGTGCACCTGTGTCTTCTGATTATTTTTTCTGTTTTGGTTTTGTGTTTAGCTTTTCATATTGTACACTGTCATGTTTTTAAGAGCACTTTTAGGCCACATAGGAAGCTCATTCTCCCTGGAAATGGGAGGGAGGTGTTAATGGAGAAGAATATAAGTGAAATGAAACAACCCTGTTGGAGGGAAGAGCAGGGAACTTCCCTAAAAGCCAAGGCTCCTAGCACAGCCTTATACAGCAGGTTGGCTGACACCTCTTTCTAAAAATAAGAATTGCTTGGACTCTACAAGGCGGGACACTTGGATTCTGTTTTATTTCTAACTGACGTTTTAGAGAGTGTACCCAGTATTTCTTTTAGGAAAGCTCCAAGGATTGTTTCTTTATAAGTTATTCTGAAGAAAATCTATAAGAATTCGGACTTCTATTTGTAAATTAATAAATGACTGTACCTTTCATTTTGGCAGAAGGAAGGGATTCAATTCACATTAAAATGAAGAGCTCTAGATCCAGACTCCCAGCCCTTTTCCCTGGAAGCACAGATGTCAGAGCTACAAGAGCCCCCCTCTTGGCTCTGCTCAGGCGCCCTTCTCTGCAAGAGACAGTGGCTGAGGAGCTTCAAAAGGCAATGTACACCTCCCTCTTCTTCTTCTTTCTCTTCTCTTTGCTATCCTTCCTGCTAAAGTTTAGTAACTTCAGTCTTAAAGGTCTCTGGACTTTCACGGAAGGCTCAACTTTGATTAAAGTTCCTCTCAACTGGTTCAGCCTGATTAAAAGTTACTCAACTGGTATGGATGATGAGCAGCAAGTCTCATAGTTTGCCTTTATTGATTCAAAAAATTGAATAAGGGCTTCCTTGGTTGTTCAGTGGTAAAGAGTCTGCCTGTCAATGCAGGAGACATGGGTTCAAACCCCGCTCCAGGAAGACCCCGCATGTCGTGGGCAGCTAACTTCATGCACCACAACTACTGGGCCTGTGCTCTGAGCCTGGAAACGACAACTGGTAAACCTCACGCCCTAGAGCCCACGCTCCACAAGAAGAGGAGCTACCACGCTGAGAAGCCCAGCCCCTGCTTGCCGCAACCGGAGAAAAGCCTGCAGAGCAACGAAGACCCAGCACACCCAGTATGTAAAGAAATTTAAAAACTTGTTTTTTAAAAAACGAATAAGGTGGTCACACGGAAAGGAGTCACTGAATTAGGTCATAAGGAGGCTTTGGAAATGTATTTGAATTCCTGAAATGGGTGATCTTACCTACAAAATTTTATGTTTGCACACGAGGCAGCTGATTTGGAAAGGCATCTTAGCCTAGTCTGGGCTGAGTCACAAGCTGTCTTAGCCTGGTGCTCTTGCTGAAAGACTGAATACACTTGAAAGCATCAGGCCCTGGGTCATGATTATGCCTGTGAGACCCTGTGCCCAACCTGGGGAGGAGACTGTCAACTTCTGGGGACTGCACAGTATGTGCAGAGAGTTTTGGAGTGCAGTGGGGAAGAGCTAAGGCTCTGGCAAGATTAAGACTGAGAGTCAGGACCTCAAACTGTGACTCAAATTGGCCTATGACTCTGAACGTGTTTGCACCATTCTCTAATTGTTTCATGTGCGATCATATCTCCCTAGCAAGCCTGAAAGAATCTGAAGACAGAGCGCATGCTATTTTTGATTTCCCAAAAGAATTTGTCAGAGTCATGGGCTCACCTTGTGGACTGACTGACAACTCCTGGTAGCAGTGACTTCAGCTGCAAATAAAGAAAAAGTGTTTATGTTCCAAGTAACAAAGGAGTGTGTCATGTGGCCATGCCTCTGTGGTGCTGTGCTGATCACTAAGACAGAAATACCAGACGAGGCAGAAGAACGTAAGATGCACTCAGTGCTGGGGAATCTTGTGGTGGAAACAGAAGAAACAAGGGGTTGGATTAAGGGGACTTGGTGGAGGAGAGCAAACTTGTGTTCAGGCCTGGGCAGAAGCTCTCTGGAGAGTGTGTGTTCAGTATTAGCAACAGTCTTGGAGAGCAAGCCTTGAGGCCACAGAAGTCCTCTTTCCATCAGTTCAGTTCAGTTCAGTTCAGTCACTCAGTTGTGTCCGACTCTTTGCAACCCCATGAATCACAGCACGCCAGGCCTCCCTGTCCATCACCAACTCCCGGAGTTCACTCAAACTCACGTCCATCGAGTCCGTGATGCCATCCAGGCATCTCATCCTCTGTCGTCCCCTTCTCCTCCTGCCCCCAATCCCTCCCAGCATCAAAGTCTTTTCCAATGAGTCAACTCTTCGCATGAGGTGGCCAAAGTACTGGAGTTTCAGCTTTAGCATCATTCCTTCCAAAGAAATCCCAGGGCTGATCTCCTTCAGAATGGACTGGTTGGATCTCCTTGCAGTCCAAGGGACCCTCAAGAGTCTTCTCCAACACCACAGTTCAAAAGCATTCGGCTTTCAGCCTTCTTCACAGTCCAACTCTCACATCCATACATGACCACAGGAAAAACCATAGCCTTGACTAGACGGACCTTAGTTGGCAAAGTAATATCTCTGCTTTTGAATATGCTATCTAGGTTGGTCATAACTTTTCTTCCAAGGAGTAAGTGTCTTTTAATTTCATGGCTGCAGTCACCATCTGCAGTGATTTTTGAGCCCCCCAAAATAAAGTCTGACACTGCTTCCACTGTTTCCCCATCTATTTCCCATGGACTTTCCATCAGTAGACAGACCCAAATTCATTCATTCATATATTCTTTAACTCTGATGTTAAGTATGGCATGGCTCAGTGCTGTGGACATAAAAATGTTTATATGAATGGTCTTGGCTTCCAGGGGTGGTACGAACCAGCAAACAGATAATTATGATATCAAGCTTCCAACTGTATGACAGCATGATCTAATGGAAAGGGGTTTTGCAAAAGAGGGAAGGGGTCCTAGCTTTGGATCTAGGCTTTGACACCTATTATGGGTTGTGTGACTTGGATTTTTTGAGCCTGTTTCTTCATCTGTAAATCTGGAAAAAAGTACTATCTATCTCTTGAAATTGTTGAAAGGAGAAATATGTGTAAATAGTCCCTGCCGCAGCGCATGTGACAGAGTCTCAGAAAATGTTTGATCCCGTGCTCTATAAGAGTAGTATATACAATGTGGTGGGTGCTTAGAGGCAAGAACCAATAGCTGCCCAAGAAAGAGGGGAGGCTTTACCTAGAAATTAACATTTTTTTGCTTAATCTTGAAAAAATAAGTAAGAGCCTTGTTCAATCCCTTATTTGGCACATGACTGGAGAGCACGGTTATGAATCAAGTATTGTATCAGAAGCTAGGGACACAGTGGTGAACAAAACAGATGTGACCCTGGACCTCTCTCTGCCACAGGGTGGGGCAGGCCGAAACCAAACAGATAGACTCACTAAGGATAAACAGAGGGGCTGAGATGGGGGAATTGTGACTTTCAAATGTATTCAGGGTCTTTTGGCAAGAGTGCTAGGCTAACGTAGCTTGGGACTCAGTCCAGCCCAGGCTAAGATGTCTTTCCAAATCAGCTACCTTGTGTAAACATAAAATTATGCAGGTAAGATCACTGATTCCATGGCTTCAAATTCTATTCCCAAAGCCATTTCTGGCCTCATTCAGTGACTCCTTTTGGTGTGACCACCTTATTTATTTACTTTTAATCAAGGAAGGGAAATGCAAGACCTGCTGCTCATAATCTACAACATGTGAGTGATCATATAGAGAAAGTTTAATCAAAGTTGAACCTTCTGTCAAGGTTTGGAAACCCTTACGACTGAAGTGATTAGACTTTGGGAGAGAGAATTAAAGAAGAGGAGAGAGGAGTGAGAATGGAGAGAGAGAAAGAGAAAGAAGCATGCTGCTGTTGAGGCTCCTCAGCCATTGACCTTTGCAGGGGACTCTGAAGGGCGCTTGGGTTGAGCCAGATTGGAGGCTCCTGGTGGCGCTAACGACTGTGCTTCCAGGGAAAGGGGCTGGGAGGACGTCAGTTCTGACATTAGCCAACAACCAAAGGATGGGAAGGCGTTAGCCATACAAAGAGAGAAGGGAAGAAATAGCATGTACAAGTTTTCTAGGCAGAAATAGCATGTACAGTTGTCGTGAAGCAGAAAAGAGCTTGGCTGAGCAAGGACAGAATAGAAGAATAAAAAAGAAGGTAACAACAGCATTTAATGAAGTTCAACAAAAGAGAATTCATGGGAATTCACTCCAGAGTTAGTAGCATGTGCAGAGGTGTAGAGTCCCACAAGAGCCTGGCATGTTCTAAGTATTGGGAGAACGTCGCTGTGACCACGCTCTAGGCTGCAGGAAGGAGCGGAGTGAGGCAGAACAGTGGCGAGAGATGTGGCCACGGGATGGGGATCAGACTGTGCCATCTGTGGGGATCTTGCTTGTATGGCAAGTGAAGACTTAGATTGGACTTGCTATTAGCTCTTAGGTTTGGAACTCTAGCCTGTCTCAGAAGCTCCTGCCCACCTTCCAAGCCTGTCTCTAAGCCCCTCACTTACAGAGCTTTCTTCACTGCCCTCCGGTTTTTGGGCTTCCCAAGTGGTGCTAGTGGTAAAGAACTTGCCTGCCAATGCAGGAGACAAAAGAGATGCAGGTTCGATCGCTGGGTCTGGAAGATCCCATGGAGGAGGGCAGGCAACCCACTCCAGTATTCTTGCGCAGAGAATCCCATGGACAGAGGAGCCTGGTGGGCTACAGCCCATGGGGTCGCAAAGAGTCGGACATGACTGAGCACACACACACTCCAGTTTTTGCATCCTGACTCCTCTTCATGGTTGCAGCTTCTCTCACTACTCAGATCTGAGGCATCTCCTGGTGGTTTTATTTAGAGGCTCTACTCTGGCTCTGATCATAGAGAAAGTATCTTCTACTCTGGACCCCGGGCAGGTAGTCAGGCAAAGCTAGGCTTATTTTATTAAGATAACTACTAAAACCAAGTAGAGTAGATCTGAGAGTTAATGGGAAGTCAATGTTAGTCCTTGAATAGTAAAGCAACTTAAGAGAAATATTTATGAATCCTTTGACACTGATTTGCAGAATTAATTAAAGAAGGAAGAGACTGAAGGCAGGAGGCCAAGTGTGTAGTATGTAGGGATGGGGTGGAATGGGGTGTGTGTGGGGGTGTGTGTGTGTTCTTTTTAAAAGGAAAAAGTCCTTTACAAGGTAGAAATGAAATAGGAAACGCAATAGAGTGTGTGTGGTTGGCCATTGTAGAGAAACATAATTTTAGGGGATTTAAATTTACTTGGAAACTTTTTACTTTAGACAAATTTACTTCATTTTATGAAGTCTCTTGATTTCAGTTGGTTTAAAATTCAGAGGAAAAACGTAGTCCATTGGATCAGATCGCCAAGTGCAGCTTGTTAACATGTCTGCATGAAATTCTGCTATCTTCAAACAGCTTTCCACTCAACTCTTGGACCCATCCACTTGCTGAATAGTTGTGTGTAAGCCAGCAACCCCCTCCCTCCTCCATTTACTCTTCAAGCACAGTTCTCTTAGCAGACAGATTCCTTGGCCTAAACTCCTGTGACAAAGATTTCATCCTATACATAACCCCCGGCCTCGTAAGGTGTTCTTAGATGTTTGTTGGGAACCTCTTTAACTGCTTCCAGAGTCTTTCTTCCTCTCCACACTTCTTCCTCCTCCCCACATTTTCCCTCCATACATACATATATATACACACACACACATATATATATGGGCCTCCCTGGTGGCTCAGACGGTAAAGCATCTGCCTGCAATGTGGGAGACCTGGGTTCGATCCTTGGGTCGGGAAGATCCCCTGGAGAAGGAAACGGCACCCCACTCCAGTACTCTTGCCTGGAAAATGCCATGGACAGAGGAACCTTGTAGGCTACAATCCATGGGGTTGCAAAGAATCGGACACGACTGAGCAACTTCGTTTCACTTCTTCATACGTATATATGCATATATACGCTTTTTGCATTTGAAACATTATTCTGAATTTTCTAAATTGTAAAGGATTCTCAAATGAATGTTTGTCTTCAACGGGTTGAAAATACATTCTATTAGCAAGTTTGATTCCTGAACTAACAGTGATGGGCGGATGGTATGAGTTCATGCTCTACCTACTCCTAAGAGCTGACTCACTGGAAAAGACTCTGCTGCTGGGAGGCATTGGGAGCAGGAGGAGAAGGGGACACAGAGGATGAGATGGCTGGATGGCATCACGGACTCGATGGACGTGAGTCTGAGTGAACTCCAGGAGTTGGTGATGGACAGGGAGGCCTGGCATGCTGCGATTCATGGGGTTGCAAAGAGTCGGACATGACTGAGCAACTGAACTGAACTGACCCAGCAAGTTGGGAGAGACACAGTCTAAAACCTGACTGGCTGATTTCCAATCCCGTGCACTGTCCCTGATCTAATTAATGCTCCCTTTTTATTGCTGTTGAACATTTAGTTCTTTTGGAGGTCTCTGGGTCAGTTACTGCCACCATATTAGGCAACCTTCTGACAAATCGTTTTATACCTACAAAGAATCTAAATGTGGCATCCTCAGACCACTGGGCCCTTGCTGGTGATGTTTTAACTACTCAGGGGATGAAGCAGATAGCCAAAAATATACCAATTTTAGCAGAAGACACTTGTATCAGCGACAGCTGGAACACCACAAAATCTATAAACACGCTTGTTACTCATATGCTGTGCCTGTTGGGCAACCAAGGTATGCGGCCCACTTGAACATCTTGTCGTGGAGAGGTTTCCTAGGAGGGCCTCTGGACAGAACCTGAGATGAGAAGAATCACATGAGCTTGGCATTCAGAGCATGAAAGTGTGTTTTTGGTTTAATCCTGATATGAAAGAGGAGACCTGTCACCTAAAGGAATGTAGAGAGCTGAGGGATGGAATGACAATGGATTGGATGCATCAGTAGGAGCGCTTGTTGATTCAACATGTGAACTGGGGGATCATGGAAGTCTGAGCGCTGATTGATCGCCAAAGTTTTCTTTAAAGCTATTCAAGAGGTTCTGCACCCAGCAGCTCATCAGCTAGAGGGGGAAAAAAAAACGCAGAGTGTTTTGTAAGAAGCAAGAGCTAATTACAGTGCTAATTTAGGTCATATGACTGTAAGCTTGGCAGGAAATGGCATGTAATTAACATGAATGTATTGGAAATCTGAAGTTTAAAATGCCAGGCATTGTAGAGCAAGATGTCCTTTGTGTATGGCTTTTGGTTATTTAGTTAATTTAATTTTGTCTTTTGTTTATCCAAATGCCTGCCCATACAAGAATGAGATTATCCTGATGGGAGATGTGATCAACCTAGATCTTATGATTAAATTGTCTGGAATTTTTAACCAAATAACCATAGATCCCTACATCATAAATAATTTATATTGATTGTTTTATCACTAACTAATAAAAATACACACAAACAAATGTATTCTCATGATGTACTCAATCTATTCTTCTAGATTTCTTGAGGGTACAAGCAATACTTTTACTTCCAATGCAATTTTCCATAGGACCTACTTGCTATGAACACTCAGCAGTGCTGTCTCATGATCTAAATGCCCATGATTGTTTTAACTATTGTTGCAGGATGATTCCAGCCTTTAGCTCTCCTCTGTGAAGTTCTTTAAATGAGTCTTTGTAATGAATCAAAGTCCTTTCGTTTGTTTGTTTGTTTTTAAAGACAGAAATCAGACCACATCTCAAGTTAGGTACTTGAAAGGAAATAGATATCTCAACTTGAAGTCTGCATTAAGCTCCAAGTGCAATGTATACAATGAAAACAGCAACTATTAATACTGTTTACTACTTGTTGTATACCTATTGCTGTGAGGAACACTTTAGGTCAGTCATTCCTCTTGATAACCCCACGGGTTAGGCATATCATTCTCTTTTTACAGAGAAAACCGATGATGTATACAGTTAGTAAGTGAAGGAGGAGTTATTTAGATGCAGACTTGTGTGATTCTGTCGGCCCTGTTTTGAGAGTGGCTGTGCGGTGTGTTATGTAACTTTTGACCCTGGAGCCAGACCCTGGGTTTAAATCTTTCCTCTCTCATTTGCTATCTGATAACAATGAGACCTGGACCAAGTGACTTATTCTCTCAGTACCCCAGTTTTCTCATTTGTAATGTGGGAGACAGTGGTAGTATCTATCTTTTAGTGCTGTTCTGAGGATTAAATGAATTTGTATACAAAAAGCTCTTACAAGAGTGTTTGAAACATAGAAACATATAATATAGGCTATTGGCATTACTCTACCCACTAGGCAAGATGTCTTTCTCATACCCCGAATTCATAAGTCCCAAACAAATCCATCATCTTAGTTTCCCTAACTTGTTTCCTTTACTTGACTGGTGGCATTGTCATCCAGCAAGATTTTCCAAACTTTATATTCAACTATTGTCTCATTGCTGACATAAATAAGTCCCTAATTTCTGTCAAATTCATAAGAATATTATAAATGTATCCCGTCTTCCCCATCCCTACAAGAGTCACTGCCTCATCATGTATTGTCTGAACCTGTGCTGTCCAATATGGTAGCCATCAGCCAGGTGTGACTATTGAACATATGAATCATGGCTAGTTTGAATTGGGATGCACTGTAAGTAAGTATAAAATGGGCTTCCCAAGTGGCTCAGTGGGTAAAGAATCCACTTGCAACGCAGGAGACGCAGGAGACATAGGTTCGATCCCTGCGTGGGGAAGATACCCTGGAGGAGGGGATGACAACCCACTCCAGTATTCTTGCCTGGAGAATCTGATGGATGGAGGAGCCTGGAGGGCTACAGTCCATAGGGTCTCAAAGAGTCTGAGCCGACTGAAGTGACAGAGCATGCATTCATGCATGAATATAAAATACACACCAGGGTCCAAAGACAGAATGAAAAGCAAATGCAAAAGACCTCATTAATAATTTTTACATTGATTACATGTTGAAAGGATATTTATATATATTGGAGTAAATATATATATTAAAACATTTCACTGTTTCTTTTTATGTTTTAACATGGGCACTAGAAAATTTAAAGTTATATATGTGACATGTGGCCTATGTCTGTGTTTCATATATTTTTGTTGGCCAGTACTAGCCTGAACTTTTCCAAATGCCTTCTTATTTTCTCTCTATATAATAATCTCTCAGTTTATCTCTTTATCATCTCTCTGTCTGCTACCTATTGTTAAAAGGTAAACTCAGGTATATTGAAAATGTCAAGAGTCTATCTGAGCATTTGCAGATTCCAGTTGGGCAGTGCCACACCGGAAGTGGTTAGCAGCACTGCCTCCAACAGGAGATAGGGGAAAGACCAATAGAAAAGGTGCAGAAGCAAAGAAAAGAGATTATACATGGGCTGAAACTACAGCCTACTTGGGTGTTTGTGACTGCTTGTCCTTAGTGTTTTGATTTTGTAACCTTTAGACTTAGGTTTTGGCTTGCTTACGTTGGCAGCTACAGCGTTAGAGCCACCTCTGTCTAATGACCTCCTTGTTTAATTAGCTGAACACTATCTATTTGGCCACCTGATGCGAAGAACTGCCTCATTAGAAAAGACCCTGATGCTGGGAAAGATTGAAGGCAGGAGGAGAAGGGGACGACAGGACGAGATGGTTGGATGGCATCACCAACTCAATGGACATGAGTTTGAGCAAGCTCTGGGAGTTGGTGACGGACTGGGAAGGCTGGTGTGCTACAGTCCATGGGGTCGCAAAGAGTCGGACATGACTGAGTGACTGAATGACGAGGATTCCTCTATTTATATATCTGGTCTTGCTGTTTTCTGTCTTACCTGTCTTCATTCCCTTGTCCACACTGGTACTAAAGATATCTTTTAAAATACAAATCTGATGCAGTCTTTTTTGTAGTGGAAAGCCTTCGCTAGCTTCTGTCATCTGCAATGTAAAGTACAAACTCCACCTGGTGAATACACGAATCTTACATTCTCTCTCTACCCATCCAGCCTCAGGCTTGGATCTGAGTGACTTCACACCTTCTCAGTACTGAGCTGTGATTTGGTTCTCAAGTCAATTCACACTTTTTTTTTTTGCCTTTTCATATATTTTCCCTTTTGTTTTGAATATTCTTTCCCCTTCTGATCTTTTGGGTGAAGTTTTATTTATTTTCCACAATCCAGTTAAGACATCACCTCCTCTGGGGAGGCTTTCCAGCATTGTTCATCTCTCCCTCTTTTGCGTTACTTCTGTTGTTTATACATACTTTTATTATTGCTTTGCCATATGTATGACTTGTTTTCCTGTCTGTTACCCCTGCTTGAGTATATAGAATCCTCTATATCTTACTCATTTCTATACTGACACTGAAAACAGCAATTGAATAAACAAAACGATACCTTCTCTCAATGAGATATACTGTCTTACAGTAAAAGTAAATATAATATTAGGCATAAGATATGCCCTAAGAGAGAGAGAGAAATGAATGTCTATCCAGTGGGTAAGAGAAGAAATTGATTAATTCTAACTGAAATTTAAAAGAAGGTATATTGAGGTAGGGAAAGTTTGACTGACAGACTAACCAAAAGTGGCCTGATCTTTGTAAATTTCACATAGTCCAGGGCCTGACCATCAATGATCCAAATTCTAAAAACAGTTCTTGTCGTTGTTCAAGCAGTAATGCACTCTGGGGATACTGACTCACGTTCCTAAAAGACCAAGAAGACCAAGGGTAAGCTAGAATTCTGATTTCTTCCTTTAGAGAGAGGTTAAAGCACATTGACAAGAAGACTGAATACTTGCCTCTCCCGGCCAATGCTGTATCTTCCCTTAGAAACCACATTATTATGACAAAATGGCTTTGTGTGTGGAATCAGAACAAAGAGTTGAAAGACTCGACTGTGGGCACCTGCTGCACTCACGTCCACAGTTCAATGCACCTGGTATTGGAGGATCAAGGCCTCCATCTGGGTACCTTCTCCTCTGGGCAGTACTTTTATGGGCACTGTTTACCTCCCACCCTTTTCTAACTTCTGCAGCTGGACATCCTATTCAGAAAGACTCTTTCTTTCTTTCAGTATGGTAATTCTTTCCATTAGGCTGCTCTGGTCCGTTTTCAGTCCATTTGTCTAAAGTAACTCTGAAAATTCCTGTTCTCATCTGTTGCTGCTGATTTTAGAGTTCTCTCTCAGAGGCAACCCCCTTTCCCTTATTCCTGCCAGGATGCATTTCACTTTGGGGGAGGAGGGAAAGAATTCAGGAAGAAGAGGAAAGCTTCCTGAAGGAGACAGTAATGGGATTCTGAGAGAAGGTTGGGTGGAGGTGTTGACACGACACTGTGAAACTACACGGTTCTGCTTCTTAGATTTCGGAGTCATCTAGGATTTGGTCACCTGATGATGCTTGCTGAACACATTTTTCCTTAAGTATATATCAGCTAATTGGGTGGAATGACATGGTCCTGAACTTGGCCCTATATAGAGAGAGATTTTTAATACTCACATCTCACTGGCTTGATCATATTCTAAACTTTGCTGCCTTTGTGCTGTTCAGAAGTATGCATTTAGCAGGTGAAGCATTCACTATTTGCAGTGTTATGACTGCTAAGTAACAAATGACATTTTAAAAGAGTATTTCCTTTTTGGTGAAACAACAAAATAAAATTGTGCTATTTTGTATATTTTAGATATTATATTGGAGATGAAAAAATTTTCAAGAAAACTTATAGCAATTAAAACTCTTGCTTCTTAGTAGCCAGAGGATCTTAATAAGCAAAAGTTTAAATAAGCAAACAAGCCTGTATATCTATGAGCTGCTGTCCTCTTTTAAACATCTTAATGTTTTAGTTCTGGCTTCAAAATTTCCATCTTACAGAGAGAGCAGCTTGGGAACTGGAGTCAGGGTCCTTAAGGTCTGCGTTAGTCTTTGCTGTGCCACAGGCTGTGCAAACTTGACTAGGGATTTAACCTCTCTGGTCTCAGTTATTCTCCATGGATAAAGGAGAGGATGGGCTGTGTTAAGTTTTCTTCAATCTGTTACTACCCCGGGAGTCTGTGAAGTACTATTCCAGTGGGCAAAATCCTGATATTTTTAAGTTTATGTTCTTCCCTTCCTTTCTCTCTCTTTCCTTCCTTCATTTCTTTCCTTCTAACTTGTAGCAGAGGATGAAGAAGGAAGATTCTGGTTGAAATGATAAGTTCAGTGAGATGCTGGCTACTTCCTGCCAGTGTGATCCTGGGCAAACCACTTAACCTCTCAGAGACTTGGTTTCTTCTTCTGCAAAATAGACTTAATAGTCCTTGCCTCTCAGGGTTGTTATGAGAATTAGACATAGTGTGTATATGGCAAAAATGGTTTAGCTGTGGTCATTGTTATTACTAATTTATTATGTCTGGATAGTAGGGAGATTAAATGAGTTTCCTGTGTTTGTCAAGACACAGTTTAGAAGTGGAGACAATGTGTTTTTCTAATAGTTAAAAGTTATGCAGTTATCCAGAAGAGAAACTCAAAGTCATTTTTTAAAACTCCTTTAAAAAAAAGTTTTGTATTTTTATATTTATCTGTTTATTTATTTGGCTGCACCAAGCCTTAGTTGCAGCACGTGGAATCTATTAATATTTCCTTAATTGGGGATCAAGCCTGGGACCCCTACAGTGGGAGTGCAGAGTCTTAGCCACCAGACTACCAGGGAAGTCCCTCAAAGCCATTTTTCTTGAGTTCACAGACTACAAATACTCCTGCCTGGGAGGTAAAGTGGGGTAATCAGAGGGAAGGCTCCATGAAGGGGGAACAGCCCTTTGGTCTGGGTTCTGAAGGAAACATCCAATCTGAACACAAGATGGACATTCTGGGAAATGCAAAATGGATTCTACACACAGAGAAGAATTTTCTTCTCACCTACTTCCATTGAGCTTTTGCATTGCTGCTTGGCATTTCTACAAGGTTTTCAAGTAGAGACATTAAATACCTCCATGTTGTGGCCCAAGAAGTTATTTTTCCTTTGAGGGATCTGGCAAGGGAGAAGTTGAAGAGCTTTGAAGAATGGTCTGTTAGCAGGGAGAAGCTCCAGAATGTGGGTCCCCCTGGAGACCAGCCTCCTTTAATAAGCAAGTGGGAGAACACTGGCTGCTGTGTGAGGAGAGACACCCCATTATCACTCCATCAATCTTTCCTTACAGGTAGCAAGGTTTGGCGACTTAATGAGGTGAGAAGGAGCAAGAGGCTGACACACACAGAAGCCGAATCTAGAAGCAGGGGGTGTCAGAGGTCATTTTAATCTTTCTTTGCTTTTAATGTCAAAGACCTTGCTCAAAGGTGAGAACCCCAGAGTTAGGGTTCATACCGAGCTATCTCCGCTCTCCTTTTGGCTTGTCTGAGAAAAGGAAGCCTTCTTGATGACTGTTGTATAAAATAGGAGACTGCAAAAGACACACACACACCCATAGGTAATGCAACCCCCAGGGACAGACATCCTGGATTAATCAAATAGCACAGGCTCATAGCTGCTCACGTTACACAAGGTTCCCTTCTCGGCCCTGCAGTGTGGTGCTGAAATGCTGTCTGAAAACTTGTGCTGCTGCCTTCATACCATGGCCATATTTTGGAGCCTATGACTTCATCATCGTCTGAGTTGCCAGGGCTGGACTCCAGGAGAAAGGGGAAGGGAGGAGGACAGGAGGGAGAGGAAGCGAAGATCAGCAAGCGGATCACATTAAAACACTCATCCCACCTTTAGAATTCAGTGATGTCATGTGCACAGAGGGTCTATGTCTTCTTGTTCTTTCTTCCTTCCTTCTTCCCCCCCTCCCTCCTTCCCTTCCTTCTCTCTCAGTGCTGCTGAGACATACACCTAGAAAATCTCTGAGCACCAAAACTCTGAAGTCATTCGCTAGGGCACAAATAAGTTGGGTCTAGGATTTGAAATGAGTGAAGTAGAGTTTTCTTCAGCTCTCCATTGTAGAATTTGTATTGCACACTGGTCTCTGCCCTTACACTTCGCTCTCAAGAGGTCAAAAGTCACTCAACCACCATTTGTTTCTCCTTGACTTGGTGCCCCACAAGGGGTGTCATTAACATGTGTCTAATGTGACTCATTGGAAAAGACTTTGATGCTGGGAGGGATTGGGGGTAGGAGGAGAAGGGGACGACAGAGGATGAGATGGCTGGATGGCATCGTGAATCTGAGTGAACTCCAGGAGTTGATGATGGACAGGGAGGCCTGGCATGCTGTGATTCATGGGGTTGCAAAGAGTCGGACACGACTGAGTGACTGAACTGAACTGAACTGAATGTGATGCATGCTTCCCTGGTGGCTCAGATGGTAAAGCGTCTGTCTGCAATGCGGGAGACCTGTGTTCATTCCCTGGGTTAGGAAGATCCCTTGGAGAAGGAAATGGCAACCCACTCCAGTACCCTTGCCTGGAAAATCTCATGCATGGAGGAGCCTGGCGGGCAATGTGATGCATGCCCCTTGAAACTGTGCAGCATCCTGGCCCTTCCATGTACAGTTAAAGGAAGAATGGATCGATTGACTAGAGAGAACAAAGGAAAACTGCCTCACTCAAAATCTTAGAAGAGAGTCTTTTACAGATAAAGCACAAGCACCTTTATATATTTATATATAGTCATGTTTTGATACTGGCTGGTAGATTAAGGATAGATTCTGGGGGGGAAAAAAAAACTCAGCTCTTCAATATTTTCCTTAATGAAATACTCATAGTTCACTGAAGAATTAGGCAAGAAGCTAACCTTTCATGTCCATAAATCCCACAGATTATTTAATATTCTACAGTGGAATTTTGAGTAAATCAAGATGACTTTTATTTACACAAAGTTCAGATTCACAGGTTACTCAGATCCAGTATACCTGAGAACCAGAATATTAAAAATACAAAAACTTGGACGAAAGCCATGATGCTTTTTAGAGTTTACTTTTAATCCTTATCAAATTACACATACCTTGTTTAAAGAGTCAAATATTTCTAAAAGACTTGGAGATGAAAACAAGCAATTCTAGATTTCCCAAAGGTGACATTTTTACCTTTGGCTGTTTCCTTATTTATACAAAACACACTTATTGTGCAATTTCTGTATTGTTTTAGTTGTAAACATTATCCACTTGTCCAGGACTATGGAGAATGGAGATCATAGATGTTACCCCTACCATTCCCTGCCTCAAGCTCACATAATCTCCTCTGCCTCTACTCCATCCCCCTAATATAACTGCGTCATATTTTGTTGAATCAATATCTAAGGCTTGTGTTATGAAGTTAAGCCATGGAATATGCTATGAGTACTTTTTCTTTTCTTTCACAACCTTTTTCTTCTTAGAATTAACAGCCGTCTTTCTTTTTTACTTTGCTATGTATTTATCATTAACTCACCCCCAAACTCTCTGCATCTGTCTAAATAAACCTTATGATATTTTAAGACATATTAGTAACTCTATCAATATTATGTGTTTCAGAGACATCTTACCTAGAGTCTTCTGACCTGTTCCGATTTGGACTGGTAGCTCTTTTTGCCAGGTATACACCTATTTCCTGGAATCTCCCTTCTTAATCATTCTGAAGATTCACTTTCCTGTCTTTTGAGTTGATTCTTTATTTCCTAGATTCCATGTCTCAGTTTTTCTTCCTCATTTTCTTGACACACTTTCTCTAACTGCTTCCTAAGAAAGAGTGATGGGAGCTAGGTTTTTTGAGATCCAGTATATTTGATACTGTATTTATTCTACCCTCAAACTTCTAAGCTGGAAATAGTTCTCAGAATTGTGGAGGTCTCAGTCTATATTTTGGAGAAGGCAATGGCATCCCACTCCAGTACTCTCTCCTGGAAAATCCCATGGACAGAGGAGCCTGGTGGGCTGCAGTCCATGGGGCCGCTAAGAGTCGGACTCGACTGAGCAACTTCACTTTCACTTTTCACGTTCATGCATTGGAGAAGGAAATGGCAACCCACTCCAGTGTTCTTGCCTGGAGAATCGCAGGGACGGGGGAGCCTGGTGGGCTGCCATCTATGGGGTCACACAGAGTCGGACACGACTGAAGTGACTTAGCAGCAGCAGCAGCAGTCTATATTTTAGTTTCCCATGCTCTTGTGAAGTCCAAAACCATTCTGATTTTGTCATCTCTCACATGTAACTTTTTCTCTTGGAAACATAAGTTTTTTTGTGAAATTTCAAATGATGTGCCTTGGTTTGGGCGTATTTTCATCTGTTGTGTGGGTCCTTTTGATCTAGAAAACATGTACTTCAATTATGGGAAATTTTCTTGAATTACTTATTTGATAATTTATTTCTTTTATTCTCTTTGTTTTCTCATTCTGAAATTTGTTATTTATACATTGAGCTATTAGTATGTATTGTCTAATCTTCGTAGCCTTTTTCTTCTATTTTCACCTGTGTCTTGCTATTTAGACCAGTTAGTTTTTAGGATACTCTAGAAAATTTCTTCAACATTATAAATTATTTACTGAGCTGTGATATTTTTAATTGCCAAGAGTCTTTCTCATTCTTTCCTAAAGCATCCTGTTTCTGTTTCATGAATTCCATATCACTCTGGAGATATCAGTGACAAACTTTTTGATGTTTTCCCCTCCCAGCATAGTTTCCACGTTTGCTTTTGCTTGTTTTGGTGTCTTTTGTAATAGAAACTTTCCCTTAGGTTAGAAGACCAATTTCTTGCTACAGTAAGTAGGCGAACAGGTGGGGCCATTTCTTGGCAAAGCTCTTGGCTAATCAGAATCTCCTAATTTCCTTCTCAGTTCAGTTCAATTCAGTCGCTCAGTCGTGTCCGACTCTTTGCAACTCCATGAATCACAGCACACCAGGCCTCCCTGTCCATCACCAACTCCCAGAGTTCACTCAGACTCACGTCTATTGAGTCAGTGATGCCATCCAGCCATCTCATCCTGGGTCGTCCCCTTCTCCTCCTGCCCCCAATCCCTCCCAGCATCAGAGTCTTTTCCAATGAGTCAACTCTTCACATGAGGTGGCCAAAGTACTGGAGCTTCAGCTTTAGCATCATTCCTTCCAAAGGAATCCCAGGGTTGATCTCCTTCAGAATGGACTGGTTGGATTTCCTTGCAGTCCAAGGGACTCTCAAGAGTCTTCTTCAACACCACAGTTCAAAAACATCAGTTCTTCAGTGCTCAGCCTTCTTCACAGTCCAACTCTCACATCCATACATGACTACTGGAAAAACCATAGCCTTGACTAGACGGACCTTAGTCGGCAAAGTAATGTCTCTGCTTTTGAGTATGCTGTCTAATTTCCTTCTAGAAGGGTATAAAGTCCAGATGCCAGAGTTCCAGGAGCCCAGACCGAAATGTGGCTGGGGCAGGGGAGGTTGTCTTAAGGTCTAGTAGTTAATCTTTCACACAAGCCTCTATTTTCCCTATGGTACACCCACCGTCAGCTGTATCTGGTGTCCTGCAAGGGTGAATAAAGGACATTTGCTTGGCTGCGGAGAATAGGAAATGATATTGGGAGGTTCTCATGTCTTTTTTTTCAACTAGTCTTCCTGTTTTCATTCTACCCTCACCGTTGCTTCAAGAGAGAACTGTTCCCACAAATTCATGACTCATTAGGAAATTCTACAGAACAAATTATGTTGCTTCTTGGCTTTCTCCATTCCTGACTTAGGAGTCAGTGTTCCTGGGCCTGCCTGTCTGTAGAGCTATTAAAAATCAATTTTGTTTATAACCAAGGCAAGTTTTAAAACAGAAAATAAATACCTTTAGAAAACAATATGTGCAAGGAGCACATACCAAACAACCAAATCATTGTTTTGAAATAACTTTAACCCGAAGCTAGTCTAGGAACACATATCCAGTTGGAGCACTGAGCAACTATAATTATTATGTTCTACAAAGAGAGTAAATTGTTTGATAGCAAAGGAAAAAAAAAAAAAAAAGCATCAGCCCACTGTGTGTCTATGGAGGGAAGGTGGGTTGTCTGAGCCTTTAACCAGAGGCCCTGGGGTACCAGAAAGGCAAAGATGTCCTCTTCCTTAGCAAGAGGAAGCTCTGAGCAGAGGGTAAGGGGAAGCAGGAACCCACTCCAACCACACTCACCCTGACACTATCAGCAGTACAATATACAACTTCTTAAAGAGAAGACAGTGTGAAGGTGTGAAAGTTGATGTCTTAACCAGTGCCTTTTATATAGTTTACAATATATGAAGGAAAAAAAGATTCTGATGAAGAAGTTCAAGATGGAATCAGAGTGTTCATTGAACAGGAAGCATGACAAATACTCTTAGGCAGAGAAGTGGAGTATATAGGTCTTTTACTAGAATAAAAATTATCCAGGAAATTTGTGTTCAGTAACCCAAACATCAAAGAAACTTCTGACTGTGAGAAAAGCTTTAATATCTGAAATTCCATAACTACTTCTTTGGTTGTAAGCTCTAGAAATGCTCATGGAAGCCTTGGGGTTTACTAAGAAAAGCCATGTGACTGCCAAGTACTTAGGCAGTCTTACAAAGAAAATAAAAGAATGTTTGGGGAAAAAATACGACAGCTTCATAATCTAAGATACTTATTCCATCAAAAAATGTCAATAATCAAACATGAAACTAATAAATTAGAGACCTAGTGAGCATCACTAATATCTGCATATAAATCAATGAATTGAATTATAAGTAATCCTCCCCCAATATGATTGTTATTTATTTTAAAATTTCTATTATAATACTCATAATATTTTATTTTTATAATAGATACATCTGGTGGTAACTATTTCATTATGTTAACAGCTTTCCCATTTAGATATAAGAGCCAGGGTAGTCTGCCATAGCCAGCATATTCAACACCCAGACACTGTCTCCCTAATTACCATCTGTCTTTTGATCTACATTTAATATCACCCAAGCTTTCCCTTATTGTATGCTTGTAACAATTTTTGTGGCCACCTAGATTATTTCATATTTCTTCTGGTCCTCTTAATATTTTGCCTTGTTGCTTCACTATTTTATTCTTTTTTCAGTTGCATTCATGGACTTCTAGGGATAATAGACATCACATTAGGAAATGCATTTGGCTTTTTCTAGCAGGTAGAAAAATGTCATGTACACTGTCAAGTGGCTGATAGACATTTCTCTTCACAAACACATATGAAAAGAAAGAGAGAAGCCAGAATATTACTAAAATATACCAAAAACCCAAAGGTATATGAGAAGGTGGGCTTTCAGGTGGCACTAGTGGTAACGAATCTACTTAGCAATTCTGGAGACATAGGAGATGCTGGTTCGATCTCTAGTTCCTGAAATAGGAAATAACAACCCACTCCAGTATCCTTGCCTGGATAATTCCCGGGATAGAGGAGCCTGGCGGGCTACAGTCTGTGGGGTTGCATAAAGCTAGACATGGCTGAGTGCAAACACACACTCACGCAAGTCAGAAGGCACATTTCTATTTTGCTAGTAACATTTTTTTAATGGAGGGCATGGGAAAACGATGGTCATACTAATATTTTTAAAAACTGAAAGTAATACCATTTTATCTGAGAGTTTGGCTTTTAAATTCCTGAACAATAGAGAGTGAATAAAGTACTTAGATTTATATCTATAAGCCTTATGTGACATAAGCCAAAATCTAGATTTCATAATGTGTTCATCATTTTATAAGCACACAATTACACTGCTCAGAATCAAGTTCACAATTCAATTTGCACTTTGCACAGCACAGAACAGTATTGTACTCATCACCGGTGTCAGGCTCTCTGTGGCCCAGGTCTTCTACATTCTTCAATCTTGGTTCTTCACGCAGAAGTATCAACTCATGCTTCCTCCAATCATATTTTCCTATGGATTTCAGTTTTTTAAACACTGATTTTGGGGGAACAGATGGACCATCTGGCTTATATACTTATATGCAAACAATATTATCTCATATTTTTACTATGTAAATTTTGTTTCAAGGGCTATCTGCTGTGCTTTCTTGCTCAGCCGTATCTGACCCTTTGCTACCCCATGGACTGTAGCCTGCCAGGTTCCTCTGTCCGTGGAATTTTGCAAGCAAGAGTACTGCAGTGGGTTGCCATTACCTCCTCCAGGGAAACTTCCTGACTCAGGGATCAAACCTGTGTCACTTGCATCTCCTGCATTGGCAGATGGGTTCTTTACTGCTGCACCACCATCAGGGAATCCTCTTCAAGGACTATAGACATATCAAATATAAATGTGTTAGTAAAGGAATCTGTCAGCAAAAACAAGACTGGGTGGTGACTGTGGCTCGGATCATCAAATCCTTATTGCAAAATTCAGACTTAATTGAAGAAAGTAGGGAAAACCACGAGACCATTCAGGTATGACCTAAATCAAATCCTTTACAATTATACACCGGAAGTGAAAAATAGATTCAAGGGATTCGATCTGATAGACAGAGTGCCTGAAGAACTATGGACAGAGGTTTGTGACCTTATACAGCTGGCAGTGATCATGACAATCCCCAAGAAAAGGAAACGCAAAAAGGCAAAATGGTTGTCTGAGGAGGCCTCTCAAGTAGGTGAGAAAAAAAGAAAAGCAAAAGGTAAAGGAGAAAAGGAGAGATAAATCCATCTGAATGCAGAGTTCCAAAGAAGAGCAAGGAGAGATAAGAAAGCCTTCCTCAGTGATCAATGCAAGAAATAGTGGAAAACACTAGAATGGGATAGACTAGAGATTTTTTTCAGGAAAATCAGAGATACCAAGGGAACATTTCATGCAAAGATGGGCTCAATAAAGGACAGGAATGGTATGGACCTAACAGAAGCAGAAGATGTTAAGAAGAGATGGCAAGAATAAACAGAAGAGCTGTACAGAAAAGATCTTCATGACCCAGATAATAACAATGGTGTGATCACTCACTTACAGCCAGACATCCTTGAATGCGAAGTCAAGTGGGCCCTAGGAAGCATCACTACGAACAAAGCAAGTAGAGGTGATGGAATTCCAGTTGAGCTATTTCAAATCCTAAAAGATGATGCTGTGAAAGTGCTGCACTCGATATGGCAGCATATTTGGAAAACTCAGCAGTGGCCACAGGACTGGAAAAGGTGTTTCCATTCAATCCCAAAGCAAGGAAATGGCAAGGAATGTTGAAACTACAACACAATTGCACTCATCTCACTCGCTGGCAAAGTAATGCTCAAAATGCTCAAAATTCTCCAAGTAAGACTTCAACAGTACGTGAACCATGAAATTTCAGATGTTCAAGCTGGATTTAGAAAAGGAAGAGGAACCTTTTGAGATCAAATTGCCAACATCTGCTGGATCATAGAAAAAGCAAAAGAATTCCAGAAAAACATCTGTTTTATTGACCATGCCAAAGCCTTTGACTGTGTGGATGATAAAAAACTGTGGAAAATTCTGAAAGATATGAAAATACCAGACAGCCTGACCTGCCTCCTGAGAAATCGGTATACAGGTCAAGAAGCAACAGTTAGAACCAGACATGGAACAACTGACTGATTCCAAATTGGGAAAGGAGTGCGTCAAGGCTGTATATTGTCACCCTGCTTATTTAACTTATATGCAGAGTACATCAGGAGAAACACTGGGCTGGATGAAGCACAAGCTGGAATCAAGATTGCCCTGAAAAATAGCAATAACCTCAGATATGCAGATGACACCACCCTTATGGCAGAAAGTGAAGAGGAACTAAAGAACCTCTTGATGAAAGTAAAAGAGGAGAGTGAAAAAGTTGGCTTAAAAGTCAACATTCAAAAAACGAAGATCATGGCATCTGGTCCCATCACTTCATGGCAAATAGATGGCGAAACAGTGGAAACAGTGGCAGACTTTATTTTCTTGGACTCCAAAATCACTGCAGATGGTGACTGCAGCCATGAAATTCAAGGATGCTTGCTCCTTGGAAGAAAAGCTATGAATAACCTAGACAGCATATTAAGAAGCAGAGACATCACTTTGCCAACAAAGGTCCATCTAGTCAAAGCTATGCTTTTTCCAGTAGTCATGTATGGATGTGAGAGTTGGGCTATAAAGAAAGCTGAGTGCTGAAGAATTGATGCTTTTGAACTGTGGTGCTGGAGAAGATTCTTGAGAATCCCTTGAACTGCAAGGAGATCCAGCCAGTCAATCCTCAAGGAAATCAGTCCTGAATATTCTTTGAAAGTACTGATGCTGAAGCTGAAACGCCAATACTTTTGCCACCTGATGCAAAGAACTGACTCATTGGAAAAGACTCTGATGCTGGGAAAGATTGAAGGCAGGAGGAAAAGGGGATAACACAGGATGAAATGGTTGGATGGCATCACCGATTCAATGGACATGAGTTTGAGCAAGCTCTGGGAGATGGTGGTGGACAGGGAAGGCTGGTGTGCTGCAGTTATGGGGTTGCAAAGAGTTGGACCCAACTGAATGACTGAACTCAACTGAACTGAAAGGAATCTGTGAAAGTGGATCTTAAATGTACACTCAAGCACAAGAGATCTCTTTTCACATCATTGTGAATAACAAGTAGATTGGGTCCATCAGCTGTAATTGTCGTCTATGGAGAATTTGCGAGAAACATCATTATGAGAGACAGTTGGAGGAGGCAGGAGGAGGGGAGGAGCAGATGGATAAAAGGGTGGGGAAGGAAGGACAGACAAATAAATGAAAGACAGAAATGGGAGATTACATTTTGCAGCAGATAATGTAACAGCTTTCCACTTCAGAGAGCTTTGTTCAGGAACTCTACCATAAACATCTTCATATGTTTCAGAGTATGGTACTTTGCACATACTATGTGCTTAATACATAATTTGTTGCTGGGTTAAAGCAATCCTCATGGGTTCAGTGCCCCTCTCACTCTGATGATTCTCTGTAGTTATCAAGGCACGTCATATAACCAGCCTTTTAAGACAGAGGTTCAATTGCTAAGTTCTTCCCGTTCTCTGGAGCCAGCCTGGTGAAGGCAAGCCCAGAACAGTACCTGCTCCTGGAGACAACTCAGTACTTGGTGAATGGTTGAATGCCTTCAAAACTGAGGCTTTTTATTACTCTCTAAAGCAAACTCTGAATGAAAGCAACTTTTAGCAAATATAAATGTGATCAAACAGTAAGAGAGATGTGTTACTATAAAAGATGGGTGCCAAACCATTTCATTTCAATAAAAGGTATTGATTTGATATTTTCATTCAAATTCAGACTGTTTCATGAGAGGAGGGGGAGACTCAGTATCACTTAAATTTTCTTTTACAAACAATTTGTAAAATTAGTCAAGCGCTGATTTGAATAAGTTAACATGGTTTATTTTTTTCCTTTAAAAGCATAATTTATACAGGATGTTGTGTAGTGTGCTCAATTACACCAAATGATTTTATACTGAACCTTAATTGATTAAAATACTTTAATGCATTTATTTGTCATTTGACTATTCAACTTCCTTCAAATATTAGAATATGCCATATTATGCTCAACTAATTTAATTAATGTGGATTTAATTTTTCCTATAAAACAAGGCTTGGTAATTCCATTTCTTTGCTTCAGGTTTATGTAATAATAGAGAGGAAATGGAAATGTCATCATATTTAGTTTCAAATGAAAATCAAGAACAAATGGAAATTCCTGTCTTCAGCATGTTAAATTTTATGAGCAGATAGAGAATACAAATTATACCTGAAGTAATAAAAATTTGAATGTGCTGTTATATTTGCATTATGCATTTAGTACAAGTATTGTCAAATGGTACTTGGAATTTTCATATGGCTGCAGGCTACACAGAATAGTGCCTGCATGATCTGCTGAAGGGGTCATTTCTGGATTATAATTTTCCCCATAAGTAACCTTTAGCTGCACTCTAGTTTATATTATGTTTACCACTTCTAATCCAGAAAGTCTTGATTTTGGATCATCTCAGTTTCCAGAACCATAGAATTTATATAGTTAAAGTTCAGTTCAGTTTAGTCGCTCAGTCATGTCTGACTCTTTGAGACCCCATGAACTGAAGCACGCCAGGCATCCCTGTTCATCACCAACTCCCAGAGTCTACCCAAACCCATGTCCACTGAGTCGGTGATGCCATCCAATCATCTCATCCTCCGTCGTCCCCTTCTCCTCCTGTCTTCAATCTTTGCCAGCATCAGAGTCTTTTCAAATGAGCCAGCTCTTCGCATCAGGTGGCAAAAGTATTGGCCTTTCAGCTTCAACATCAGTCCTTTCAATGAACACTCAGGACTGATCTCCTTTATGATGCACTGAGGGATCTCCTTGCAGTCCAAGGGACTTGCAAAAGTCTTCTCCAACACCAGAGTTTGAAAGCATCAATTCTTTGGTGCTCAGCTTTCTTCACAGTCCAACTCTCACATCCATACGTGACTACTGGAGAAACCATAGCCTTGACTAGACGAACCTTTGTTGGCAAAGTAATGTCTCAGCTTTTTAATATGCTATCTAGGTTGGTCATAACTTTCCTTCCAAGGAGTCAGTCAGTTAGTTCAGTTGTTCAGTCGTGTCTGACTCTTTGCGACCCCATGAATCACAGCACGCCAGGCCTCCCTGTCCATCACCAACTCCCTGAGTTCACTCAGACTCACGTCCATCAAGTCAGTGATGCCATCCAGCCATCTCATCCTCAGTCGTCCCCTTCTCCTCCTGCCCCCAATCCCTCCCAGCATCAAAGTCTTTTCCAATGAGTCAGCTCTTCGCATGAGGTGGCCAAAGTACTGGAGCTTCAGCTTTAGCATCATTCCTTCCAAAGAAATCCCAGGGTTGATCTCCTTCAGAATGGACTGGTTGGATCTCCTTGCAGTCCAAGGGACCCTCAAGAGTCTTCTCCAACACCACAGTTCAAACGCATCAATTCTTCAGCACTCAGCCTTCTTCACAGTCCAACTCTCATGTCCATACATGACCACAGGAAAAACCATAGCCTTGACTAGACGGACCTTAGTTGGCAAAGTAATGTCTCTGCTTTTGAATATACTATCTAGGTTGGTCATAACTTTTCTTCCAAGGAGTAAGCGTCTTTTAATTTCACGGCTGCAATCACCATCTGCAGTGATTTTGGAGCCCAGAAAAATAAAGTCTGATACTGTTTCTACTGTTTCCCCGTCTATTTCCCATGAAGTGATGGGACTAGATGCCATAATCTTCGTTTTCTGAATGTTGAGCTTTAAGCCAACTTTTTCACTCTCCTCTTTCACTTTCATCAAGAAGCTTTTTAGTTCCTCCTCACTTTCTGCCATAAGGGTGGTGTCATCTGCATATCTGAGGTTATTGATATTTCTCCCGGCAATCTTGATTCCAGCTTGTGTTTCTTCCAGTCCAGCGTTTCTCATGATGTACTCTGCATAGAAGTTCAATAAGCAGGATGTAAGCATCTTTTAATTTCATGGCTCCAATCACCATCTGCAGTGATTTTGGAGCCCCCCAAAATAAAGTCTGACACTCTTTCCACTGTTTCCCCATCTATTTGCCATGAAGTGATGGGACTGGATGCCATGATCTTCATTTTCTGAATGTTGAGCTTTAAGCCAACTTTTCACTCTCCTCTTTCACTTTCATCAATAGGCTTTTACATTCTTCTTCACTTTCTGCCATAAGGATTGTGTCATCTGCATATCTGAGGTTATGGATATTTCTTCCAGCCATCCTGATTCCAGCTTGTGCTTCATCCAGCCCAGTATTTCTCATGACATATGCTGCATATAAGTTAAATAAGCAGGGTGACAATATACAGCCTTGACGTACTCCTTTTCCTATTTGGAACCAGTCTGTTATTCCATGACCAGTTCTAACAGTAGTTTCCTGACCTGCATACAGATTTCTCAGGAGGCAGATCAGGGGGCCTGGTATTCCCATCTCTTGAAGAATTTTCCAGTTTGTTGTGATCCACACAAAAGGCTTTGGCTTAGTCAATAAAGCAGAAATAGATGTGTTCCTGGAACTCTCTTACTTTATCTGTGATCCAGCAGATGTTGGCAATTTGATCTCTGGTTCCCCTCCCTTTTCTAAATCCAGCTTGAACATCTGGAAGTTCATGGGTCACATACTGTTGAAGCCTGGCTTGGAGAATTTTGAGCATTACTTTGCTAGGGAGTGAGATGAGTGCAATTGTGTTGTAGTTTCAACATTCCTTGGCATTGCCTTTGGGATTGGAATGAAAACTGACCTTTTCCAGTCCTGTGGCCACTGCTGAGTTTTCCAAATTTGCTGCCATATCGAGTGCAGCACTTTCACAGCATCATCTTTTAGGATTTGCCATAGCCCACTGGAATTCCATCACCTCTACTTGCTTTGTTCATAGTGATGCGTCCTAGGGCCCACTTGACTTCCCATTCCAGGATGTCTGGCTCTAAGTGAATGATCACACCATTGTGCTTGTCTGGGTCGTGAAGATCTTTTTTGTACAGTTCTTCTGTGTATTCTTGCCACCTCTTCTTAATATCTTCAGCTTCTCTTAGGTCCATGCCATTTCTGTCCTTTATTGAGCCCATCTCTGCATGAAATGTTCCCTTGGTTTCTCTAATTTTCTTGAAGAGATCTCTAGTCTTTCCCATTCTATTGTTTTCCTCTAATTCTTTGCACTGATCACTGAGGAAGGCTTTCTTATCTCTCCTTGCTATTCTTTGGAACTCTGCATTCAAATGGGTATATCTTTCCTTTTCTCCTTTGCTTTTCACTTCTCTTCTTTTCACAGCTATTTGTAAGGCCTCCTCACACAGCCATTTTGCTTTCTTGCATTTCCTCTTCTTGGGAATGGCCTTGATCCCTGTCTCCTGTGCAGTGTCATGAACCTTCGTCCATAGTTCATCAGGCACTCTGTCTATCAGGTCTAGTCCTCTAAATCTATTTCTCACTTCCACTGATAATCGTAAGGGATTTGATTTATAGTTAAAAGGACATGCCAAAAAACCTGAAAATAAAGACCATAAACTCATTTTCTTAGTCTCATTGAAAAGTATGGTTATTTTGAAGCTCAAAAGAGTTACCACAGAATCTTGGAAGAAGTCACTCAATAAAGATCTGTCTTTAAGTCACTCACTCTCTCTCACATACACTCATACACAGAACTGATTGGCCCCCAATATATTTCCTTATAGTATTGTATAGAAATAATACCAGGTATCAAAGAACAGGCTTCAAGGTTCCCTGGGAAGTTTGCTAAAAATGCACATACATAGGTCCCAGGCGATAAGATTTGGTTTTTGTGGGAGAGAGGGGAATAAAAACTGGATTTTTGCATTTCAAAATTCCTCTCCAGAGTCTGATGTTCCTGAAGGTTATAAACCCCTGTCCTAGAGGGCCATCACTGGTTGACGAGCCTTTAGTACAGGACAGTCTTGAATCTTAATGTGTATGTATATCAATCACTGGGGATCTTAAAATGCAGATGTTGGTTCATCTGGGTTGAGGGATAGAATTCTGTGGTTCTAACAAGTCCCCGGGTGGCTCCAATGTTGCTTGTCTGTGAACCTCACTAAGAATAGCAAAGATGGGATTTTTCTAGCCATTTTATAGGTGAGCATCAGGTATTTGTTCTGAAGTATTCTACAAGATGCTGCTGTTGCTATTTAGTAGCTATGTCATGTCCAACTCTGCGACCACATAGACTGTAGCCCTCCAGGCTCCTCTGTCCATGGAGTTTTCCAGACAAGAATACTGGAGTGGGTCCATTTCCTCCTCCAGGGAATCTTCCTGACCCAGGGATTGAACCTGTATCTATAGTATCTCCTGCATTGACAGGCAGATTTTTTACCACTAGCACCACCCGAGAAGCCTTTATGTTAATAAAAGAATATTGTTTAGTCCCTAAGTCAGGTCCGACTATTTTGTAAACCCATGAAATATGAACTCCCCAGGTTGGTAGGTACCCAATATGCTACTGAAGATCAGCGGAGAAATAACTCCAGAGAGAATGAAGAGCGGGAGCCAAGGCAACAGCACCCAGTTGTGGATGTGACTGGTGATGGAAGTGAAGTCCGATGCAGTAAACAGCAGTATTGTATAGGAACCTGGAATGTTAGGCCCATAAATCAGGGCAAATTGGAAGTGGTCAATCAGGAGATGGCAAGCGTGAACATTGACATTTTAGGAATCAGTGAACTAAAATGGACTGGAATGGGTGAATTTAACTCAGATGACCATTATATCTACTACTGCGGGCAAGAATCCCTTAGAAGAAATGGAGTAGCCATCATAGTCAACAAAAGAGTCTGAAATGCAGTACTTGGATATAATCTCAAACACGATAGAATGATCTCTGTTCAATTCCAAGGCAAACCATTCAACATCACAGTAATCCAAGTCTATGCCCCGACCAGTAATGCTGAAGAAGCTTAAGTTGAATGGCTCTATGAAGACCTAAAAGACCTTCTAGAACTAACACCCAAACGAGATGTCCTTTTCATTATAGGGGACTGGAATGCAAAAGTAGGAAGTCAAGAAATACCTAGAGTAGCAGGCAAATTTGGCCTTGGAGTACAGAATGAAGCAGGGCAAAGATTAATAGAGTTTTGACAAGAGAACACACTGGTCATAGCAAATACCCTCTTCCAACAACACAAGAGAAGACTCTACACATGGACATCTCCAGATGGTCAACACCGAAATCAGATTGATTATATTCTTTGCAGGCAAAGACAGAGAAGCTCTATACAGTCAGCAAAAACAAGACCAGGAGCTGACTGTGGCTGAGATCATGAACTCCTTATTGCCAAATTCAGACTTAAATTGAAGAAAGTAGGGAAAACCACTAGACCATTCAGGTATGACCTAAATCATATCCCTAACGGTTATACAGTGGAAGTGAGATATAGATTCAAGGGATTCGATCTGATAGAGTGCATGAAAAGTATGGACAGAGGTTCAGACATAGTATAGGAGGCAGGGATCAAGACCATCACCAAGAAAAAGAAATGCAAAAAGGCAAAATGGCTGTCTGAGGAGACCCTACAAATAGCTGTGAAAAGACGAGAAGTGAAAGGCAAAGGAGAAAAGGAAAGATATAAGCATCTGAATGCAGAGTTCCAAAGAATAGCAAGAAGAGATAAGAAAGCCTTCCTCAGTGATCAATGCAAAGAATTAGAGGAAAACAATAGAATGGGAAAGACTAGAGATCTCTTCAAGGAAATTAGAGATACCAAGGGTACATTTCATGCAAAGATGGGCTCAATAAAGGACAGAAATGGTATGGACCTAACAGAAGCTGAAGACATTAAGAAGAGGTGGCAAGAATACACAGAAGAACTGTACAAAAAGAGATCTTCATGACCCAGATAATCACAATGGTGTGATCACTCACTTAAAGCCAGACATCCTGGAATGTGAAGTCAAGTGGGCCTTAGGAAGCATCACTACAAACAAAGCTAGTGAAGGTGAATTCCAGTGGAATTCCAGTGTGGAATGATGAAAGATGATGCTGTGAAAGTGCTGCACTCGATATGGCAGCATATTTGGAAAACTCAGCAGTGGCCACAGGACTGGAAAAGGTCAGTTTTCATTCCAAATCCCAAAGAAAGGCAATGCCAAGGAATGTTCAAATTCCTGCATAATTGCGCTCATCTCACATACTAGCAAAATAATGCTCAAAATCCTCCAAGCCAGACGACAACAGCATGTGAACCATGAACTTCCAGGTGTTCAAGGTGGATTTAGAAAAGGCAGAGGAACCAGAGATCAAATTGCCAACATCTGCTGGATCATCAAAAAAGCAAGAGTTCCAGAAACACATCTATTTCTGCTTTATTGACTATGCCAAAGCCTTTGACTGTGTGGATCACAACAAACTGGAAAATTCTTCAAGAGATGGGAATACCAGACCACCCGACCTGCCTCCTGAGAATCTGTATGCAGGTCAGGAAGCAACAGTTAGAACTGGACATGGAACAACAGACTGGTTCCAAATCGGGAAAGGAGTACGTTGAAGCTGTATACTGTCACCCTGCTTATTTAACTTATATGCAGAGTATGTCATGAATACTGCTGGAGTGGATGAAGCACAAGCTGGAATCAAGATTGCTGGGAGAAATATCAATAACCTCAGATATGCAGATGACCCCACCCTTATGGGAAAAAGTGAAGAAGTAAAGAGCCTCTTGAAGAAAGCGAAAGAGGAGAGTGAAAAAGGTAGCTTAAAACTCAACATTCTGAAAACTAAGATCATGGATCTGGTCCCATCATTTCGTGGCAAATAGATGGAGAAACAGTAGAAACGATGGCTGATTTTATTTTTCTGGACTCCAAAATCACTCCAGATGTTGACAGCCATGAAATTAAAAGATGCTTGCTCCTTGGAAGAAAAGTTATGACCAACCTAGACAGCTTTTAAAAAGCAGAGACATTCCTTTGCCAACAAAGGTCCATCTAGTCAAAGCTATGGTTTTTCCTGTAATCATGTATGGATGTGAGAGCTGGACGACATAGAAAGCTGAGCACTGAAGGATGGATGCTTTAGAAGTGTGGTGTTGGAGAAGACTTTTGAGAGTCCCTTGGACTGCAAGGAGATCCAACCAGTCCATCCTAAAGGTAATCAGTCCTGAATATTCACTGGAAGTACTGATGTTGAAGCTGAAACTCCAGTACTTTGGCCAACTGATCTGAAGAGCTGACTCATATGAAAAGGCCCTGATGCTTGGAAAGATTGAAGGCAGGAGGAGAAGGAGACGACAGAGGATGAGATGGTTGGATGGCATCACTGACTCAATAGATAGGAGTTTGAGTAAACTCTGGGAGTTGGTGATGGACAGGGTAGCCTGGCATGCTGCGGTCCAGGGGTCACAAAAAATCAGACTTGACTGAGCGACTGAACTGAACTGAACTGGTGGATTTTAGCCCACCAGGCTCCTCTGTCCATGGGATTTCTTAGGCAAGAATACTGGAGTGAGTTCCCATTTCGTTCTTTAGGGTATCTTCCTGACCCTGGGATCAAACCCAACTCTCCTGCATTGGCAGGCAGATTCTTTACCACTAAGCCTTGGGGGAAGCCCATTCTACAAGATACTGTAGTGTTAATGGGAGACAGCACTGTGTTCTTCCAGACAGCTGGAAGATAATTCATCCAGCAAGCACTGACTAAGCATTCACTGCATGTCAGGTTCTTAGATCTTTGTGTTTCTGACTCACCTTGGCCTTTCCTCATGAAGCTCACATTTGTGTCCTTTAGAAAACCTTACCCCCTCCAATAATCCTTGGCTGTATATCCCTGCTGCGTGTTCCCACTGCATATTGCATTAACTTTAATCACAGGAGTTGTCATACTTGGTTATAATTACCTACTTTTTGTTTATCTTAGAATATAAAGCTTTTGAGGGCTCTTCAGACCTCAGAACTCCATGCATGAGAGACAAGCACTGACTATGTAGGACAATTACTAAACCAATTAATTAAATGAGGTAATGGAAGCAAAGCCTCAAGTTCCAGCTAACTCCATTTCCTTTGTAAATTCTACAGTGACCTCCAGCTAAGTGAAGAGTGTGTAGCTGAGGGCTCTTGCCTACCTCTGCAAGGCTCCCTCTGGCTGGCTCTAACTGACCAAGAAATTTTTGGCCAGTTGATGACAATCTTGTGGTCTCTCATCAATCAGAAATAAATAGGAGAAGTATTAGTCAGTCCCAGCAAGGAGCATGACTAGTTTTAAAATGCATCAGCGGAAGATGGGTGTGTGTCTTATGTGGACACAGAGGGCACTTGGCATGACCTGATTTCTCTTCTTGAAGTACAGGATTTGGAAGTCACTCCCACAGCCCAGGTAAGCTCATGTGGAGCTGCCAAGGCAGACGGAGAGCGCAGGAAGCTGCAGCAGCACCTGTGGTAGTGTCTCAGCTCCAGTGCCTCACGCTGCTTCTGCTCATGTGCTTATCTCCATAAATTGCAGCCAGACCCGCATTTGGTGAAGTTGTATGTTTTACTGGTTGCCTTGTGACCTTACCTCTCGTGGGGCCAAGGGAATGATGGCAAAATGGAGTGACTGGCAGGAGCAGCTGCAGAGTTGCTGGTGTGGCCATCCCCTTGGCTGGGGAAAACTCAGTTATCTCTGATGTCCAGTATCCAATGGAACCTTTTTTTTTTTTTTCCCCCACAGATACACTGGGAATTTCCCATTCATCCACGTGATACTTTTGGAGTAATTTCAAACCTAAAAGAGATGACAGAGAAAGAATACATAGAAATTAGTAGGCTTGGGAGCAACTATTGGCCCATTGCTGAAGGAAGTTGAAATAGACTTTTGGATAAAATTAAATTTACTCATTTTGTTGTTGTTGTTCGGTCACTAGGTCGTGTCCTACTGTTTTTAACCCCATGGACTGTAGCCTGCCAGGCTCCTCTGTTCATGGGATTTCCCAGGCAAGAATACTGAAATGCGTTGCCATTTCCTCCTCCGGGGGATCTTACTGACCCAGGGATCGAACCCATGTCTCCTGCATTGGCAGGCAGATTCTTTACCGCTCCAGGGAAGCCATATTGATATATATTTAGCACATATTTATTGCATGCCTATATGTGAAGGAGACCAGCCCTGGGATTTCTTTGGAAGGAATGATGCTAAAGCTGAAACTCCAGTACTTTGGTCACCTCATGCGAAGAGTTGACTCATTGGAAAAGACTCTGATGCTGGGAGGGATTGGGGGCAGGAGAAGAAGGGGACGACCGAGGATGAGATGGCTGGATGGCATCACTGACTCGATGGACGTCAGTCTGAGTGAACTCCGGGAGTTGGTGATGGACAGGGAGGCCTGGCGTGCTGCGATTCATGGGGTTGCAGAGTCGGAACTGATATGTGTAAGACATACATTGGGCTATAAAAGAATCAAATATCTTTGAACTGCAGTTACAGCTCTCAATGAATTTCGACTAGCCAGTAGTTTGGAAACTGAGAATAAGTTATTTTCAAAAACCCTTGACACTCCAGCCCAGTTCTCCTCTCTCAGACAATCTGGGTTGAAACTGCTTGTTCCTGCATTTCTCCAGATCACCAGAGTGATCTTTTATTTGAATTCATGGCTGTAGCATGAGCTCTTAGCACATTCTTTTAAAATGTATCCTTTCCTGGCTTCTGTCAGCCTTTCTTCCCTAGGCTGGACCTTACTCTGGTTTGTCCCTGCATTGTGTTTGATGGAATTTCCTTTTCTGAAACTCAGACACCCAAGAGGCTAAGGATGCATATCATGTATCCCGGTCCCTTTAGATATTGTGGTTGTTGTTGCTCAGTCGACAAGTCATGTCTGACTCTTCGCGACTCCATGAGCTGTAGCACGCCAGGCTCCCCCGCCCTTCACTGTCTCCTGAAGTGTGCTCAGATTCATGTCCATTGACTCGCTCATGCTATATAACCATCTCATCCTCTGCCACCCCTTTCTCCTTTTGCCGTCAATCTTTCCCAGCATCAGGGTCTTTTCCAATGAGTCGGCTCTTTGAATCAGGTGGCCAAAGTATTGGAGCCTTAGCAACAGTGCTTCCAATGAATATTCAGGATTGATTTCCTTTAGGATTAACTGGTTTGATCTCCTTGCAGTCCAAGGGATTCTCAAGAGTCTTCTCCAGCACCAATTCAAAAGCATCAATTCTTTGGTGCTCAGCCTTCTTTATGGTCCAACTGTCATATCCGAAAATGACTACTGGAAAAACCATAGCTTTGACTATATGACACATCCCTTTGGCAAAGGGATGTGTTTGCTTTTTAATATGCAGCCTAGGTTTGTCATAGCTTTCTTTCCAAGGAGAAAGTGTCTTTTAATTTCATGGCTGAAATTAAATTCACCATCTTTTAATTTCACCATCTGCAGTGATTTTGGAGCCCAAGAAAATAAAATCTGCCACTGCATCCAATTTTTCGTCTTCTGTTTGCCATGAAGTGATGAGACTGGATGCCATGATCTTAAAAGGTTTTGAATGTTGAGTTTTAAGCCAGCTTTTTCACTCCCCTCTTTCATCCTCATCAAGAGGCTCTTTTGTTTCTCTTCACTTTCTGTCATTAGAGTGGTGTCATCTGCATATTGAGGTTGTTGATATTTCTCCCGTTTGATGAGTAGTTCTCAAAGTGTGGTCTGCAGACTTCTAGGGTCTCTGAGATGCTTTCAGGGGATCTGTGAGGTCAAAATGATTTTCATAATGGTACTAAAGACATTGTTTTTTGTTTTTGTTTTTGTTTTTACTGTGTTGACATTTACACCGATGGTGTAAAAGCGATGATACCTTAGCATTTGAGGCGGTACTAGGAGTCCTTGTATTCATCACTGTCATTGTTTCACATAAGAAACAACATGGTGGTTTCACATAAGAATGTCCTTGACAAAGCAGTGAAACGTTTGCATTTTATTAAATTTATAGCACATATCTTTTAATATTTTGTGTGACAAAATGAAAACACATGTATGGCGTTTTGAATGTTTTGAGGAAGCACTTGTGCAATTTTTTGAACTGCAAGCTCAATCAGTAATTTTTTTTCATAGAACATCACTTTTACTTTAAAGACTGACTGACAAACCACAATTATTTAGACTTGGGTATTCAGCAGACTTCTAGAAAATGAGCAAAGTGAGCTTGTCACTTCAAGAAAAACAACTGACAGTATTTGTGTATTTTCAAGGGAAAATCAGAAAGTTGCACCTGCCACCATGAATCTGACAACTTCCCAATACTTAAAGCTACCAAAAAGAGTGGGACATGGTTTAGTGACTAAACAACAACAACAGTACTTAACATTTCTCTGATGAGGTCATTGATGATATTAAGGAGTGTGATTTTGTATATCGTACACTACATGGGGTTGCAAACAGGTGGACATGACTGAGCAACTAACACACACATGCACATGATTAAATGTATCAACATTTAGACCATCTGCATAATTCATTGAACCAATATTTTCTAAATGACTTGTGTATAATGTAACAGAATCACGCATAGGTCAAAGATCTATCCAAAGTGCAAAAGAGACTGGGGAATTTTAATATAACGAAGCATGAAAAGTTCACGGCTATGATTTCAGATTCTACATTGCAGCTTGAGAAACTGTCACTTACTGAGTTTGATGTCGTGTCGTAGAGTATCCAAAATTATCTGAAGGGCTATTAAAATACCCTGCCCCTTTCTAACTGCGTATCTGTGTGAAGCTAGATCTTCATACACTTCGGTTAACACAGTGTAACACAACAGCATGAATGCCAAAGCACATGAGAGAATCCGGCTGTCTTGTGTTAAGCGCAGACATTAAAGCAATTTAACAGAAATGCAAAACCCATATCACTGTATTCATCAAATTATCTTAGTGTCAGAAAACATGATTATTTTTCATAAAACATTTGTGTTAACATACTATTGGATTGACAAAAAGTTAGTTTGGGTTTCCTATAAAAATGAACTTTTTGGCCCTCTAAAATTACTGAATTTTAAAATTAATAAATCAATTATAGATCTTTTTATTTCTAACATGGTAAATACCAATAGATAGAACTCAAAAGGACAAAATATTTTTTTAGGTCCTCAATTATTTTTGAAAGTGTAAATAAGTCTTTAGACTAAAATGGTTGAGAGCTGCTGCCTTAGGTCACGCACTTTTATATACTAATGATTGATTACATGAACTTCCAGTTAACTAAAACTTTGGAGGATATCATTCCAACTGGCCCTTCTATGAAAGGCATAGTCCTTGATTAACATTCTTGGGCCCCCTGTATCAGGATATCTAGAGCTATGGAAAAAGAGATACATTTTTCAGGGTACACGAGACATATTCACATCTGAAATTAAATAATTTCAGTAAAAACAGCAATACAGGCAAAGTATTTAGGACCTCAGATTATGAATTCTAATCCAGTTCTCTATTAATGTAGCAATGCCTTAGGCCTAGTTCTACCTTTAAATAGAAAAACTTCTGTTTTATTTGTTTGGAATGATATTCTTTCTAAAAGATGTCATATGTTTTTCTACATCTAATCAACCTACCGCAATGATTTAAATATTTTAAATTACTTGTGATCATTATTGTTAATTCCTATTATTTTACTCAAATACATAGAGGCACTAAGTCTCACTGAGCATGTGGAAGTTTTTTATACTTTAATTAAATGTATTCTGAGTATTTTTTTTTTTAAGATTTTCATGTGTTTTTAAATGTTGGCTTTTACTTTCTTGCTTTGGTGTTGTCTTAACTGTAACATCCTTTAACAAAGTTCATGCTTGCCTCTCCATTTCTAATTTTCTGTAAACCAAACAAAAAAGCTTATTAGAATTGTATACAATTGAGCAAATAGACTGAAAAAAGATCCCAGATACTTAGAGTGAGGTACAGAAGTTTTAGGTAACTGTATTTCTAACTGTATTTTAACCACTCAAAATACTGTTGAGTATACTTACAGGTTTTTTAGATAGCTAAATTCTTAATAGATGAGGTATTGCAGCATAATTAACATTTAGTTAATAGTTGGGTGTACAGTTAATAAATATAAACAGAGACTTGAGAAACCCAAATAGTGAGTTCTAGCTTTATTCTTTTCTGAGTCTTCCTAATTATACTACTTATTTATCTAATCTTTTAGGTTTTACATGTGCTTTTTTTAAATGAGGTCTTGAAAAAAAATTTTTTTTAATTCTGTGTAAATATTTATAAAAAGAATGTGCATACAGTTCAAAGCCTTTGTGCAATCTTTCAGAATTTAATCCAACAAACGCGTAGACAGGGACATGTCCTACATAAGGCTCTGGCCCATCAGGGTTTTTCTGAAAGAGCTGGGATGTTTACATTCTTTGGAAGGAAAGAAGAGCAGAGAATACCATTCCATATTTGTACTTGTTGGTTTTCTAGCATGGTGGCTGCTTTATAACAGCTCATAGGGCTTACACTGTGGCATCGTTTCTGCCTGTGGAATCACATTGGTATGCAGATTCTTAAGTATGCAGCCCCCATGGATTAAGGCCCTCATTCCTGTCAAAGAGAGTTATTTACTTCAGGAATTTTTCCAAAGTTGCTACCAGGAATACTTTTTACTTTTATGGTGACTTGGTCCCTAAGGATAAAGACAGTCATCCAAAAGGAAAACTTTTTGCCAAGTAGCTGGACATATATTTACTGGGCAGAACAGAAAAGTTCCTAATCTTCATCAGTTTGAGAACAGATTATTGAGTGTGGATTCCTAGTGTCTACTTGTATTTTGCGCCCATGACCTGACTTGTATATATAGTTGAAGAATTCTTTTCACTAGACAATTCGTGTAATTTAATTTCTTATTAAGTTCTTCACCTACTTATCAATGCTTTAATGGAGAAAAGCCTTGCTTAATTTTAGGAATTATCTATTCTTCTTTTAGAACAGTGGCTTTTCTGAAACTTCCTTGCTTGTCCTCAAGTTTTAATCGCCCTCTGTTTCTCCTCCTTTATTCTTGGCAGATGGTGACCCCATACAATTTATCTACTGTAAGTTCCTGCACTGTCCTGTCTGTCTTGAAATACCAGCATTTGTGTCCATCTTTTTTTTCCTTTTCTGTATCTGAGAAACAGTTGCCCTTTTACCTCTTGTCTTTTTTTTACCTTCTATGTTTGCCCTTAATTCTATCTTTCTGTATCAGCTCACAGTTCATTTGCAGGAAATAGATGCCTCTCTAGTTATTTTAGGGAGAAAAGGAATGTAAGTGCTTATAGAATTGTTGAAAGCTCTGGAAAGACAGGGCCTCCAGAAAAGGCTTCAGACAAGCACTGCAGACCTGGCTATCCAAGGGATTGGCAACATTTGCCACAATCAGGAAATTAAGGAGTCGAAGCTATTGGGCTGGCCCAGCACTGGGTCTAGGGTTACATACCTTAGCTGTGATCTGGGATTAAGACGCTGCCAGTAGAACTGCTTTATCCAGAGTATCATTCATCTCTACCAGATCTGCAGCAGCAAGATGGATGCCTTACAGTCTAATTCCTCTCTTTGCTTAATTCAGTTTCAAGTACAGATTTCTTACAGGTACACCTTCTTGTTGAAATTAAATCACACCTAGAACCTAAGCTGAAGGAAAGTCTGGGAAATATTATTTTATCTCCTTTGCTTCTGCTGCACACAAGACACTTTCCAAGGGGCTTGAGACAAAAGTCAAGCAATCCATTTAACTGTTTGCCAGTCTTTTCTACTGACTTTTGATTTACTCAGTTACTAGTTCTACTTCTTATTTATTTATTCCAGTCTAGAGATATTTCCTCCGGAGAAGGCAATGGCACCCCACTCCAGTACTCTTGACTGGAAAATCTCATGGACAGAGGAGCCTGGTAGGCTGCAGTCCATGGGGTCGCTAAGATTCAGATATGACTGAGCGACTTCACTTTTCACTTTTCACTTGCACACATTGGAGAAGGAAACGGCAACTCACTCCAGTGTTCTTGCCTGGAGAATCCCAGGGACAAGGGAGCCTGGTGGGCTGCCATCTATGGGGTCGTGCAGAGTCGGACACGACTGAAGCGACTCAGCAGCAGCAGATATTTCCTCAACCTTTTTTTCCATTTCACTGTTTGCATTTCTGCACTAAATTCCAAGATTTTTTACTTCCTACTATTAATATTTTTCTTGGGTTATTGTTATTTTTATTACATGGTGTGCTGGTCCTTATTGTTTTCTTTTGCCTTGTCATCCTGAAATTGTTATATTCCTATTGATTTCCAAAAATATTGTGCCACCATAAACATGACTTCCCAACAACTTGTGTACTCGCTTTTGGTACTAGAAAACCCCTCAGCAGGGGCTGAGGTTGGATTTTGGAATCTGGATAGGAAACCCATTAAAAGTAGGATAATTTGCTTACTTTTTTTTTTGTAGATGACAGCTGATTTTATTTTGCAAATACAATCTGTTCAATATAAAGACATTAAAAAACACAATGAGCTCAATCTCAATTCTTGCTAGACAATTTAGATTGCTTACTTCTAAAACCTTAACTATACATCATTGCTGCACCTTCCACTGTCCATTCTGACCATTTTTCTGGACAGCTGATGAATACGGGGTTACCTAAGTCTTCAGTTTAAGAGCCACTTGGGGTGAGGGAATGCTTATTAAATTTTGTCTCAGAAGTATGAGGTAAGTTTTGCCAAAAGCCTGAAGTGGAAAACTGAAGAAGGGCTGGGGCTTCAGAAGGAGCTACTCGATCATAGACTACTTTCCAAATTCCCTCAAAATGTTTTTACTTGTCTGAGATCATCTCTCTCATCCTGTCTTGGTTATCCTTAGGCCCCAAGACTTTATTTTATGGATTAAGAATAGCCTTGCATGGGATAGGCTTATTTACACTAATTTTCTCTTTCCTTTTCATGTATTTTAATACATATAGTAGTGGAATTTCAGGAGGAGATTGTCTTGGTTCTACCACTTACTCTGACATCTTTCAAGTGGACTTGTCAATGAACTGTATGTGAAAATACAGCCCATGAGTAAAGATTGAGTTTTGCTGACACGAATCTGACACAACTGATATGTCACAGACAATATACAGAATAGTTTAAGTCCAGGGTTCCATGAGAACTCAAATCTTGTGCTTGCCTTCTAGTCAGCTCTAGAAGATGTGGAAATCAAGCACTAGTAAGTTAATAGAAAAGGAGCTTCTTAAAATTTTACCAGGGAATTATTTATCATAAAAGTAAAAGCTGATACTCTTCTCAGATTTTATTTACAAAGTGAAATAATGTTAAATTTCTCACAGAAGCCTTAACTTTACATTTTCACTTGGTTTCAGTAAAATAAATCTTACCTGACATGGGTCAAAACGTTGTAGGCAATAGGGCATAGTATTTTTTAAATATTTACATTACCAGTATTTCTCTTAGTTATATATCTGATTAAATTGAGAGACACTGAAGGGGAAAATAGTATTTATGGACAGAAGCTCACTCATCTGATTAATGTATTAGGTGTGGAATGAGGTCTCTAAGGGAATGTTTTCAAAGAAAGTTAATTACATCACATGCTCACATAAGTATGTTATACCAAATCACAGTTTGTAAAAGACAGTTTTACTCAATTTTGAATCTGTAACATATTATTTTACAAATAGTCATAATATCAACTATTTAAAAATTAAAGATTGAAAAATCTTTAAAGATTAATATATATAAAGCTCTTAAAATAATAAAAGAGGAAAAAGGAAAACAAAATAAACAAAATCTGTCTTTCTCAACACTGGTTTATAGACTGACCAGGCAAGTTTTTCTCTTTCTCTAGTCTTTTCCATTTCCTCCCTGACTGTATGCACTGTATGTCAATTGTTTTTACACTTCTCTCTCTCTCTTCATTCTAGGGTTCATGGTATAGAAGTTAGACTATTGATGAGGAAGGCAATTTATGTGGTGGTTTAGTTGCTAAGTCGTGTCCAACTCTTGCGACCCCATGGACAAAAGCCCACCAGGCTGTTCTTTCCCTAGGATTTTCCAGGCAAGGATACTGGAGTGGGTTGCATTTCCTTCTCCAGGGGATCTTCCTGACCAGGGATGAAACCTGGGTCTCCTGCACTGCAGGCAGATTCTTTACCAAGTGAGCTACCAGGGAATCCCTGTGATTAGAAACACAAGCTCTGAAGTCAGAATTCCCGTGTTCAATTTCTGGTCTTAGCTGCATAATTTTAGGCAAAGTACCTCACTTTTCTGAGTCTCTGGTTTCCTCTCCATAAAAATGAGGGTAATGACAGGCCATCTGAACATATACAAGTAGAAGTACACTTATACTTCTCATCAAAGTTTTCTGGAGATAAATGATTTAAGGAAGTAAAGAGCTTAGTATAGTAAGTGCTCAATTTTAAAAAGCCACTAATATTTACATATTTATATTATCACTTCTTCTGGGAGACAATAAATAGGTTGGTGTTCATCCACAATTCAGTTATAAGATATGTACTTACAGAGGAAAAGACAGATGAAAAATTATTTATCTTAGATTATGATGAGCTAATACCACGTATATGTATAAAAACAGAAAATAAATCTAGATATTTTCAAACATAGACAAATTCTATTGGCATGTTCTTTCTGTGTGTGTGTGTGTGTGTGTGTGTATTTGTGTGTTGTGTGTGTATAGGAAGTCAATGCATTCTTATTCAGTAATCCCTTCTTGAGCACCTCTGTGAGGTGTATGTACATCATGGAACTTAACATATATTATTTCTAATCCTTATTAACCCTCAAGAGAGATCAGATCTATTAGTTTTATTTTACATTTTGGAAAACAAGAGCTTAAGAAGATAATGCAACTCATCGGACTAAGTTTAGAGCGTTAGTAAGCACTGGGGCCACACGTTTGAAACCTACACCTTCTTTCATCAGAGCTGGTGTTCTCTTCCACTAGGACACATATTTTATGAATCTAGGCCTAATGGCCTGAGGAGAGGACTGGTTGATAAGTTCATTCATAGAGATTCAGCATTGTAAATATTAACGGTTTTTATGTCCAAACTTACTCTTTTTACTGACAAAGTATTTCATTTTAACAAGTAAGAATATTCTCAGGGGATAAATTTTTTCTTAGATTCATAATAATGCACAATTATACAAATTAGAAAAATGCATAATTGTATACAGAAGGTGAAGATCTTTTATACACTAATACATGTTTATTCTTCATAATACACCTATGAACAGAATCATATTGGTTAAGCTGGTGATTGCAAGGGATATGTCTGGGCACAAATGACTCTGGCAGATAACCTTTGTTTAGTTTAGTCCTATCAAAAATAGAGAAAGAGTAGTCCTTTAGAAAAGCCCTGTGGCAAGGAAAATATCACCATATTTAACATGGTTCATGAGGGAAAAATAGTTCCCGCTGTTCAGACAGTTGTAAAAGGTCAACTGAGCACAATCACAGCAGTTGATTCTGAATGTTGACCTCAGAATGTACGCTCTGAAGGAGTGCTGATGGCTCCTACCATGGTGCTTTTGCTTATTTGGATTCCACTGAAAGCTCCGCTTGACAAGCACAATGATGAATTGCACTTTCCCCATCAAGCAACACATGTTTGGATGATAGACAGCTCTGTTAAGCTGAGGATTTGTTTATCTTCCAAGAACCAATTTTTCATCTTACTCTGCAAACCCATGAAGCTGCTTAAAACTCTTATAACTTATTGCTGATAAATGGAGCATCAGCTTCAAGATTGACCTCGGGGAAGGGGATACAGGATATAATGATACATCTGTTTTATCAACATGAAACCTCTTTGGTCTTCGAAAGGATGAACTTTCTGTTCATATACTAGTACATCTGACTCCACTGAATGAATGATTTTATGCTTCAAAAACATGTTTTATTATCTTTTTTGTTATCTATTTTTAATCTATTTTATTATCTTTAAAAAATTAAATTTAAATGAATGAAATATCCCTAACTTATATGTTCATTGTTGAGTATTGTTTTGTCCTTGATTTATTAACAACTCTTTCATGATTCTCCATTATAATAATTTCATGCAAGACAACAAAATAAGTATAACTGGCAGTCAATAAACAGATATTTTTCAAAACTGGGTAACTATTCTTTTTCTCATTGTTTTGGCTGCATCTTTAAAGCCTTGGAAATATTGAATTCATTTAATTTTGCAATAAATTGTTGTGTGCTTTCAAAAAAAGAAGGAATGAGATTGATTTTTTTCAGAAAAGGGAAAGGCCTTCTTATAATTTATGACAATAAAAGAATAGACCCGCCCAGAACAAAACTAACTGAAACACTTCAAATTTCATTAGCATCATTGTTCTGGCACTTAAAGATATGCTTCTGCCTCCAGGAGTATCATGTAAAATGTAAATAAACATGGAGATATAAACTTTAAAGCTATATCAGTCAGCAAATTAATTATCATTTAAGACCTTAGCAAGAATTAGGGGGCAACTGTTAGAGATAAACTGAAATACATTTTGTGCCCAATCAGAAGTGAGCCTGGCTATGAAAACACTCTAAGAAGTGCTGCTCACCTGGTTCTGAGCTCTTTGGACTCATAATCTTGAGTTTAATAGTCAAACAGGGATCCCTTTGGTGGAAAACAGAAGATGATCTTAAAGTATTCCTAACGTTGAGATTGTGTGATCATGATACATGATTCATTAAAAACCATTAAATTCACATTGTAAAATGAAATCTAAAACATATTAGTATCATTTAGGGTCCCAGCAGAAAATAGGTGGCATATTCAAAGGAGTAATTAAAGATAACATAGTACAGGCTTGTGGAAGCCAGCGAATGAAAATGAAGCACCCAGAGGTCAAGAGCAGGAAGCTATTATTACCCTTAGGTCTGAAGAGGCAAGGAGGTGGTGTGTGTTATTGGAACACAACAAGAGTTAAGGCATGGTAGAGTGACAGACAGACAGGAGCTCTGACTGTCTACATCGAGGAGCAAAGCCATTGCCAAACCGTGGCCCAGCAGGTCCAGCAGGGACAGCATTTCCCTGCCCTCTCATTTCCTTTGCTCTTTCTCTCTTGTTGGAGCTTCCTGTTGACCAGCGCCAACCAGGAGTCAGCATGCAAGGGAACTTGGCCACTGCAGTCTCTAGCGGCCAGAAAGCAGAGCCAGAGAGGGTAGAGGATGGGCAGAGAATGACCAGCACAACATTTTACCATAATCGTAATTACACAGAATGTTAACCTTCAGGGAGAACTGTTGCTATTCCTCACTAAGGACTGGTGGGAGCTCTCTGCTGAATTTCTCTTCTTCCAGCATCTGAAAGTTCTCTTCTAGGTTTGTAGTCAGTTCTTGTTCCACTGAATCTGTGCTAGAATATGATGCAGTCCTTAAACAGGGCTGTTTTTATTTTTTGCAAAATAATCTGTTTTTCTTCATTTTTTGCTAAAGTTTGCTTATTATCAAGTCTTGAATAACTGATTTCAATGAAGGATTTTTCTCTTTGACATAATTCTTAACATCTTGCTGCCTAATATCCCTCATTTTACTGGAAGGGTTTTTATCAGTTTATTGAGCTGTATAGCTCTCTCCTTAAACTCATTGCCCTGCCATACATCTTGGTGTTCCACCCACAATGAGAAGGCTCTTAAAATTTATTTTAATGAGAGAAGCCATGTTATGATTAGATCAAGCTTCACAGTATGAAATATTTGTTTTTAATCTATAACTAAGTTAAACCTCTGTCTTCGCCATTCTTCACTATTCTTTATTTCATTATTCTTGTTCCTTCACCATGGATTTACTTTCTTTTTTGTCTACTTACCTAGAAAGCTATGAATTGAATGTTTGATAGTATGGTATGTAATAAATTGTAACACGAGTGAGAAGTGTTTAAGATTGTCTTATAGGTTAACAGGTGAATTAAAACTCAGGGCTGATATTAGTTTGCAGATCTATTTACTACTCTCAAGTAAAAATTTCTCCAAGACAGTAGCGTGTTTTTTTTTTACAAGTTATATAATTCTAATTATTGCGTCCTATTTTACTCCACTCAGATCAGAAGCCAGAGCAAAGCCTCCGGGTCTGGGCTCTGTGAGGGGGATGAAGTGGTTTCTATCAATGGCAACCCTTGTGCAGACCTCACCTACCCAGAAGTCATCAAGCTCATGGAGAGCATAACAGACTCTCTCCAAATGCTCGTCAAAAGGTAAAGAGATTTGTTGGAATATTTATTTTCTCTTGAAACTACATGGCAACAATTACAGCTCCTACTGTCATATAAACTGTTCTCTATGGGGAAGTGAGGGTGCTCTGTATGTTAGTATAAACAGAAAAACCATAGTGTTTGGAAAATGGTAATTCTAATCAGCTGAATTTTCTGGTTAATTGAGAATTAACTTGAAAAGTCTGTTTCAAGAATTTTGTTGAAAATCTTAGGTATTTTAGACCACTTCCTTAGGAAGCTTGGCTTTGGTCAACAGGAAGTCCAACAAGAGATAAAGAGCAAGGGAAATGAGAGGGCAGGGAAATGCTGTCCCTGCTGGACCTGCTGGGCCACGGTTTGGCAATGGCTTTGCTCCTCGATGTAGACAGTCAGAGCTCCTGTCTGTCTGTCACTCTACCATGCCAGGGATAAAACTCATGTCTCCCACATTGCAGGCGGATTCTTTACCACTGAGGGGCTTCCCTGGTGGCTCAGATGGTAAATAATTCACCTGCAATGCAGGAGATCTGGGTTCTATCCCTGGGTCAGAAAGATCCCCTGGAGAAGGGATTGTCAGCCTACTCTAGGATTCTTACCTGGGAAATCCCAAGGACAGAGGAGCCTGGCGGGCTACAGTCCATAGGGTCACAAAGAGTTGACACACAGAGAGACTAACACTTTCACTTTCACTTTCTTTACCACTGAGTCATCTAGGAAGCCACATACAGCGTTACCCCTCTGGTAATCATTCAATATGATTCCATTTCTATACAAACACGAACGTACTTTGGCCAAAATTTTGTGACAATAAAGAAATCTCACCATTCTCTCACAATCTCCCATCTAAACGTTTACCCTCAAGTCCAGTGTGTAAACCACTGAGATTCTACTTATTTATAAAGCTGCCATTTGCTTTTTCGAGGGATCTAATAGAAACCTTGCCAAGTATAGTCACAGTGTTGGCCATTATTACATTTAAATCTCTGAGGTATTTGAAGTTCCGTCTTTGTAAAGGTCTAATCACATCCAAAATAGGAGAAAAACCTTTTCTAATTTATTCCCCTTTCGTGTCTTTGCTGATTTAATGAGGCCAGTCTCTTCAGAACACACTTGCAGAGTGGAACATCCCCTACTAGTTCTTGTTTTGATGACTGTCATTGGGAAAGTCTTTGGTGGTTTAAAGCTGAGTCTTAGGTACAGATTTACTTTTAAAAGTAAATGGACTAGTTCTCTCCTACTTTTAATAACTGGAATCTTGATTATTATTATTTTATCTTAAGTATTTTTATTTTTACAAAATAAATAAATAATTACAGAGATTTTAAATGAAATCTCTAATTAAAATCATCCCCAAAGTAATTATCACCATCATCACTACCATACCTACAAATCTGGATATCTGAACATTGTCTCCTGGAATTAAATATTTCTCTTGCTCATGTAACTGTCCTCTGTCTCTAGAGGACAAGTGATTTACTTTTCCTGGGCTATTACCCAGAGATAGCTGGGTCAGACTATCAACATTGTCTCTATTATTGTAAATTTTATTTAAATGTTTTATACACACACACACACACACACACACACACATATAATCATGACACATAAATTTTGGAATTAAGTACTTATGTGCACTGAATGGATATGAGCATTTTAAGGTATAAAGCTTTATTTAACCTCTAATTCTTTTATGATTTTTATTCATGTATACCTATCCACTTTATTTTGGCTACCAATAAATGTTAATATTTATCTGACCCATTTGCCTGTATTACAGTCTGTAAAGCTGGAATGAATTCACACTACTCTCTTCTCAGCTTCATAATTTATTGCTAATATAATTCAAAGTGATTTAATCTACTTCTATCTCAAGACCTTCCTAAATTAACTCTGCCCTTTTGAAATGCTTAAATTTCAGTTGCATAGAGTGTATTCATCACTTCCTATATAAGAAATATTTAATTTGCTTTCACCATGTTTTAAAAATACTATAATTTTTTTTTGCTATTACCAGAAAGCTCTACAGATTATTTGCACAGAGAAAGCTGCATTTCATTTGATTGTTAGCTTGTGCTTTGTTTATTTTTGTTTTGCTAAATTCAGTGAAAAGCAAAGTCAAGAGTAATTATTTTGAATATTGGTCTAAATTTTACTACTACATAAATTCTAAGGTGAATTCCTTCAAATATAATAGAAGTATGGGCTCACTCCCTTCAATAAATGATCCTGCATTAGTTAGGGTACTTTTGAGGGAAAAAGAATGGGACTGAGATAGATGCCACTGCTTCTTTAAAAAATTTACAAATGTAAGAAATGAAAGCCTCTCCTACAGCTGTTCTGTGAATGATGCTTCTCTTCTAAAAGCAGTAAGAGTTTAAATTAGAGTTTCATGCAAGAAGTCATTTAACCCTTAACTGACTTTGCTTCTTGCAAACACAAATTTCCAAAACCAGCTGGGAACAGTTAAGGTCAAAATAAAAAGACTGTGGTGAACAGCTGAGGGCTCCTTATCTGAGCGATTAAGGAACAGTTTGACTTCAGAGATCCTATAAGGAAAATGCTCCAAGTGACAAGTTCAAATAGAGAAGGAGAGACATTTCAGATTATAAATACTCCATGACTCAATGATTCATTGCAGCATGGAAAGGATTTCTTTTTGCACAAGAGTACTGGGCTGGGGTCCACTTATTACAAAACACATGCTCATTGGAGCTTAAAAAACAGCTTCTATTTCATTCCTTTCAAGAAAGCACAGCCTCTAAAAGGATTACTTGAGTTATCTGTATACTAATATTGCTCTGAAGCTGCTGAATATGTTTATAAAACTTTACAATATGCAGACCTAACTCAGTCAATGAGACATTACAATGCTTTGTCATATTATAACAAACATGATTGTTTGAAAACACCCCAATAATTATAGGTGAAGGGCATCCATATAGCTATAACCTATGCTTTAAAAAAAAAAAAAGTGAATTTAGGATGGATTTTGGTTTTATAAACTTTTGTGAGCATTTTTACTTTGCTTTACAGACAAGTTTATTTGGAAGATCTTTAAATAATAATATAAACATGTTGCCAAGTTCTGTTTTCAAATATGTTGCAGCTGACATTTAGGAGGAAATATTTTTACTGTATTGTGTATTAGACATCATACAAGTGTCAGGAAGTTCTTTGGCAGGTGTAATACACTCTGATTTAACTGTCTGGACTAATTTTCCTGTGTGCAGACCATCCAGTGGAATAAGTGAAACTTCGATCTCTGAAAGTGAAAACAAAAACCAGGAGAATGTCCCCCATGAAGGGTACGTGGAAAGTACCACCCTACAGATTCGACCAGCCACAAAGAGCCAGTACAGAGAGTTCTACATGGTCCCTGTCAAGAGTGGAGCTCCCCTAGCTGAGGAGCAAGCGAGTGGTGCTGGTTTTTCTGGGAGCATAAAAGAAGAAACAGGCCTGGCCCCTCACACGTCTGACTCTGAAAGTGGACGCTCACCAGAGGAGATTATCTTAAGTGAGAAGGCAGAAGCGGGGCAGCCAGGCACTGTGGTTGAGCTGCAACTGTCCCTGTCACAAGAGAGACACAAGGGCACGAGCGCCGCCGTAGTGGCTCTCCTGGGAGCAGAAAAATCTAAGTCTCCTGACCCAGAGCCTAATTTACAGCATGACGGGATTGTCCACATAAATTCTGCCCCCACTATCGAGAAAGAGGACCCTCCTCTGAGGTCCAGCAAGACAATCCAGATCTCCAGTGGCCAGGGGCTGAGAGTGATCCGGGGAAATGAAGCGGCAGACACGGGGCTGCCCCGCGTGGAGGTGATCTTCGACTGCTCTGACAGGCAGAAGACGGAAGGGTGCAGGCTTCAGGCAGCAAAGGGGTGTGTGGATTCTCCAGTGGAAGGAGGGCAGTCAGAAGCACCTCCTTCTCTGGTATCCTTTGCAGTCTCATCAGAAGGCGCAGAGCAGGGAGAAGATCCACGCTCAGAAAGGGATCACAGCAGACCTCACAAGCACAGAGCGCGCCACGCACGTAAGTCCTGCCCTGGGAGCACTGCTGGGCAGCTGGAAGGGGCTTGGGAGCTTAGGGCGCTTTGCTGCTGTTTCGCCTGCCTGGATTTTTTCTTTTTAAGGTTTTTCTTATGTCTTTCATTGACTTTTTTTTTTTTTTAACTAATGCACAAAATAACAAACATGAAATTGTAGAAAACACCAATTTCTGAACTGGAAGTAATAAGTTTTAACTTTGTAGTAGATTTGAATGTTTTTAATGCACTTTCTTTCCTTCCCAAAGACATGGGGACTGTTAAAGAAAATACTAAAGTTAATGTGCCTTTTTTGATTTGTCTCATATTCCATGTTAAAATAGCATTTGAGAGTCTTTGCAGTCATGTGGATGCTGAGTTTAAATGTCAAAAACGGTTGAGTTTGCTGCGGAGAGGTGTCTTTAAAACACAGGCTCAACCACTGATATTAAAAGCAGATCCTCGTTTTGAAAAAAAATCATTGTGCAGCATGATGATGCTTGCAGAAGGGAGTTTGATGGACAAGGACATGTGCAAGACTGAGCAGTTACATGATCCTCTCCGTTTTGTTAAGTCTTCAATAGACTGCAAAGCATCTCATCTACCTTCTAGATACAGAAGTCAATCCCCAAGGCCATGTGAAGTCATTTAAATGTCTCCCAACTCAAGATATATTTTAAAATCAAGGCCTTTTATGGTGTTTTATTTTACCCAGGAGAGTGATTACAGAAAGGCGAATGAAGATAGGAATGGCAGTTGGGTTTTATGATTTCTATAATTTTCTTTCATGAACTTTTTAAAAACAAATTTGGAATTTCATTTCGGCATTTGAGGAGGTAAAGGTTGACTATCAAAGGCACTTGAATGTATGAGTGATACACAACAGTAATAATCTTGGTTATTCAAAGTAGTATATTAATTCTCCTAACTACTGTTATTCCTTTTAAAGCATATTTTTAGCGTAACCATGTGTAGCTGAATTGACAAGTGCTGTTAATCATTCCTTATACTTTAAGCATCTGTATGCATCTTCACATTTATAGCATATTAAACAAGTGTAGTAAGCCAGCACTCACATACTTTACATGTTGGCAGTGAAGTCAGCAACAACTGTGCAACTGTGACTGTCAATTTAATAGTAAGTTGTATAACACTAGTCAAAAAGGAATTACATTTAGGGATGGCCATGCTCTTTACTGTTTTCTCTAAGTAAAATTTGATTACCAGTGAATATCTGTAATTTTGTTGTAAAACTATTTTGAGTCTATTTTATTTTTTTTTAATTAACCATTAAGTCTGATTTTTTTCCCCCCAGTCACAAACAGAGGTAATTTTCAATCAAAAACAATTTTTTTAATGTCAAATTTTTACTTAACTCTTTTGAGGAATTCAAAAATTATCTGTGAATCATGCTTATTTTTATCATTGATAGTGCTATAAGTTAATGCCACCAATTTATTTTTTATAACAATATTAATATTAAAATTTTAAATATAAATTTTTGTTTTTCTAAAACTGTCAGGTTCTCATTATACATGACTTGATTTCTGTATCATTTCTACCCACAGCTATAAAGGTGGCTAGTAATATAATTTAAAATTTCCCCAAGATTTACACTTATTCTTGCTGTAACTAAAGTAGAATTATATTTCCAAGAGAGCGATGCATTTATAAACAACTTTATCTAGACAACTTTGTAGCTAAAGTTTCTTAGATATAGTCACAATGACTTTATACTCTGAATTATTGTTAATTATTGATTCAATACCTTCAATTATTATTCATTACCTTTTAAAATTTATTTTTATTTAGTAGCTATGAATGCAAAGACTTTGGGGGAATGGCAAACTAAAAAAAAAAGAAAACCTAAATATTTAAACTCATTACATTAAAAGATTTAAGTAAACAATATTTTCTTATTTCTCCCTCCCTCCTTTTTAAAATGCTTAGAAATGTTTTATATCAACATTTTATTTTTAAAATATGAAAATGCAAGGTATGTCCTGAGTTATTTTTGGAAAATATTATTATGTCCTTCATTTATTTCCATTGTAATTTTAATTATATCCAATTAACTGACATTTATTTTCCAGTGTTTATTGTTAAAGTTTAAGGAGCTATACAGAAACAAACTATGAGACATATTCTAATCAATATAAAAATGTATTTGTAGAAAAAAATGAAGTGACATATATATGCAAGTTATATCTATATTATATCATCATATATATCAATATAGAAGTATACATTTTGAAAGAAGAAAGAGAAATGAGTTGGATTGCATCACAATTTAGTACCCAATTGTAAACATGTTTTTTCTGTATTTCTTTTCCCCCAGGAGAGTTGATTTCTGGATTGCTATGCAGTCTTCCTTGAACTCATCAACTCAATGTAATCTTTGTATTTTCCCTAGGGCTCAGGAGGAGTGAAAGCTTATCAGAAAAGCAGGTGAAAGAAGCAAAATCTAAATGCAAAAGCATTGCCCTCCTTCTGACAGATGCCCCCAACCCCAACTCCAAGGGGGTGTTGATGTTTAAGAAGCGTCGTCGGAGGGCCAGGAAATACACGCTCGTCAGCTACGGGACTGGTGAACTTGAGCGAGAGGCAGAGGAGGAGGAGGAAGACGGCGACAAAGAGGATCCATGTGAAGTAGCGTTTCTGGGGGCAAGCGAATCGGAGGTGGATGAAGAATTGTTGTCTGACACTGACGACAACACACACGTTGTGAACTTTGACTGGGATTCTGGTCTAGTGGACATTGAAAAGAAACTGAACAGAGGGGACAAGATGGAGATGCTGCCAGACACCACAGGCAAGGGGGCCCTCATGTTTGCCAAGAGGAGGGAGAGAATGGACCAGATCACAGCCCAAAAAGAGGAGGAGAGGGCGGGTGGAGTGCCAAGCAGAGAGCCAGACGCTGCCCAGACAGCAGGCCTGAGAACCGTGACGTCTTACCAAAGGAAGGAGGAAGAGTCGGTGAGAGTGCAGAGCTCTGTGAGCAAAAGCTACATTGAGGTGAGCCACAGTCTTGGCCATGTGCCCCAACAGAACGGCTTCACTGGGGTGTCTGAGACAGCAGAAGCTCAGAGGATGATCCCTGTGAATAGAACAGCCAAGCCCTTCCCGGGGTCTGGGAACCAGCCGGCAACCCCCTTCTCTCCAAGCCGAAACGTGACAAGTCCCATCGCTGACTTTCCTGCGCCTCCACCTTACTCTGCAGTCACACCCCCACCTGAAACCTTCTCCAGAGCAGTGTCGAGTCCAACAGCTGGCCCAGCACCGCCCCCTCCGTGGCCCCAGCCTGCCCCATGGTCCCAGCCGGCCTTTTACGATTCATCTGAACGAATAGCTTCCCGGGATGAAAGGATTGCGGTGCCAGCAAAAAGAACGGGGATATTGCAAGAGGCCAAAAGGAGAAGCACGACAAAACCCATGTTCACTTTTAAAGAGCCCAAAGTCAGCCCCAATCCTGAACTCTTGTCACTTCTTCAAAATTCTGAGGGTAAAAAGGGCCCTGGAGCGGGAGCAGATTCCGGACCTGAAGAAGACTACCTCAGTTTAGGAGCAGAGGCTTGTAACTTCATGCAAGGCTCCTCTGCAAAACAGAAGACCCCGCCTCCTGTCGCTCCAAAGCCTGCTGTCAAGTCCTCATCCTCCCAACCAGTCACTCCGGTTTCTCCAGTCTGGTCGCCAGGAGTGGCTCCAGCGCAACCTCCTGCCTTCCCCACATCCAGCCCGTCACATGGCACCGTGGTCTCCTCCATCAAAATCGCGCAGCCTTCTTACGCTCCCGCCCGGCCTGCAAGTGCTCTGAACCTGGCTGGTCCTTTCAAAGGCCCACAGGCAGCGGTAGCCAGCCGGAACTATACTCCCAAACCAGCAGCTCCCACACCGACAGTGAACGCTGCTCATGCTGGTGCGGTGGGAGCATCCAATGAGCTTCCAGGAATGAGTGGGAAGGGAGCCCAGCTCTTTGCTAAGAGGCAGTCAAGGATGGAGAAGTACGTGGTAGATTCGGACACCGTGCAGGCCCACGCTGCCCGGGCTCATTCTCCCACCCCGTCTCTCCCTGCCGGTTGGAAGTACTCCTCCAATGTCCGAGCGCCTCCGCCTGTGGCCTACAATCCTATCCACTCCCCCTCCTACCCACCGGCTGCTGTCAAGTCTCAGCCATCAGGCCCACAGGCCTCCAAGACAGGCAAGAAAAAGGGCAAGAAACCCCTCAATGCTTTGGATGTCATGAAGCACCAACCCTATCAGCTTAATGCGTCCTTGTTTACTTTCCAACCTCCAGATGCGAAGGACGGCCTCCCCGCAAAGCCATCGGTTAAGGTCAGTTCAGTGCCAGCTGCGAAGCAAGCTCTTCCTCCTCGGCCAGTGAACGCTGGCTCGCCCACTGATGTGCAGGCCTCCTCTGTGTATTCCGTGCCAGCCTATACCTCTCCACCTTCCTTCTTTGCTGAGGCCACCTCACCGGTCAGCGCTTCCCCAGTGCCCGTGGCCATCCCCACCTCTCCAAAGCAGGAATCAGCCTCAACATCCTACTTTGTGGCACCAAGGCCAAAGTTCTCAGCAAAGAAGAGCGGTGTCACAGTTCAGGTGTGGAAACCATCTGTGGTGGAAGAGTAATCTTTTAGCCGAAGCTGATTGTCCACTTTGCTTGAAACGAATTGTTTGCGGTGTTAACTTGAGTCCCAGAGAATGCCTAGCAAGTCCTCAACTTACTTAATTTCAGATGTCACCTCCCAATCTGGGTCCAAGAAGCAGAATGTTTTTAATGAGTCAGAAATCTAACTCAGATTGACTTAAAACATATTTATCTTCTTTGCACAGTTAAAAAAATCTGGGAGCACCCCCAAATAGACATGGGCCATTGTATTAAGTAAGCAGGATACTTAGGGTTTATGCATTTAGCCACAAGACAGTGATCAGTGTTATCAACATTAGGACACAGTCTTTATGTGACAGAACAGCTGTGTTCCTACAGTGAAAAGGTTCGATTATAGTGAAAATATAACATGTATTGACTGATATTTCCTTTCTAAGTAGTGCTTTATCTCTATTACTAGTATTAAGGGATAAGAAATTTATTGAGGACAGGGATCAGCTCTGGTCTGTCAACCTCAGCCACCTGCTTGATGTCACAGAGAACTTGGGGATTGTTGGAATGTACATAGTTTACCAAGGTAGATAAGAAAGAGGGGATTAATAATTACGGAGTACTTATTATCTACCAGGCTTCTTGCCAGATGTTTTATATATATTAGCTCATTTCAAAGACTTCTTTAAAGTAAACTGGCTGGGCAAGAAGGATAATTATTCTTAGAGGTTGATTCCCATCCTCCCTCCCCAATTACTTAAGAGACTCAGTTAGTACCTCTCCAATTGCCCATGAAAGCATAAGTTTGTTTTCCTCAGCTGAGGCAAGCGGGAGAGTACATAAAGGAGGAACATATCAAAAGGTGGGTAGGCTTCAGATAAAGGCACATGTGTGACCATTGTTTTCCTTTTGGAAACCATGTGTTTGGGAGGTTACCGACTCTGGGTTACTGAAGGGTTACTGACTCTGGGGGCTGACTGTGAAGCACAAGGAACCCCATGTGTGTGGAGGCTGTAGGGTGAGAACACACAGTTATTAGCATCATTTCTGAGTGACCTCACGGAGTTTTTTCTTCTGTTTATTTTTTTCTTTCTGACCACTGTTTCTCCCACTGTTCCTGGCAATTCTATTCTTGCACCTTCATTTTATTATCTATATTTGATGGACCAGGAGGATTAAGGCAAGGTTACCTTGTAAATTTGGATTGGTCACACACCATGTCATCATCCAGCTGGCTCTGAAGTCAATAATGTTTCTGACAGTAAACCTGAAGACCTTTCTCATATCTATTTTAAGTCCAAGTCTGACCAACCACGGAAACTATTCAACATGAATTAATGTAGAGAACCACAAAGCATTTTTGACAACTCCAAGGAAAACCATCTTCTCAATAGAAGAGATATGTCTAGAGACTTCTCATAAAAGTTTGCCTGGTGTGAGGGTACATGGTACCATGTTAATCCTCTCAAAATATCTGTATTCCTGTTCTTTTTCTGCTGTCACTGTCAATCGGCTATATTTTCACTATCCTATTAAAATATTACTCTCTTCTTTATCTGTTCAATGTATTTAAAAAAAATTCCTGTATGAGCTGTTCTAAGTCATTTTTCCTGATATTTCACTTATATCACTCTCCAAATATCTGAGTTTCTTTTCTGTGAACATTTCCACTTCTCTGTACACTGCAAAACTGCAAGCCATAGGTATTTCTATGATATAACACAGAGGAGAATTAAGTTAGCTACAGAACAATGGGGCTTATTCTTTTTCTCTGGAAAATCTTCTATTGGCTTTGATGGCAATTTACCTAGAGGTTAGAACCACAGGATGTAGCTTGGTCTCTTTTTTTTTCACCTTTTTGGGAAATCAATTAGGAAGATTCATACAGGATAAAGGAAAAAGCAGTCTATCCATTATATAATACTATTGTTTGTACTGCTTGTTCCCTGGAAAGGAAGTCTGTTGAATGCTGTGCATTTTGCATTCTTTTCTAATAGAACAACCAAAAAAGGCATCTTAAGATGAAGCAGGAAAAGAGATCATTTTTATAACTTTGCATTCTTAACACAGCATTGAAAGAATGGCATGAATTAGGGAGAAGACAGTGGAACACAAGGTAGTCAATTTGAGTCCTCTGGTTCAAAAGTATCCTAGAATGGTGACGACCCGCAAGTATTCCCAGTTGTCCAGTGGTTTGTGGTATGTAGGAATGAGGAGTGTTTGGGGTCTGTTTCCTGTAGGACAGGTGGCCATCTGAGCAGAGCTACTATTTGGAGTTGATGACTAAAGACAGCTAACATGGCTGGGACTGTCATGGGGTTCCCAAAAAGCTTCTAAGAAGCATGGCAGGTATGCAGTCAAAGCGTCCACAACTTCGACTGGGAGCTGGTAGCATAGCTCTCATCTGGAACCATACAGTCCCAAATTATGGAAAAGGCAGAGAATCTTCCAGAATTGTATCCACAGCAGAATCTAACTTCATCCTGAGAGATGAAGGCATGGAGGGGAGAAGGACTAAGCCAACTCCCTGGAGGAGAAGAGATTTCTTTGTCTTTTTTCCTCAGCCAGGGAGCCCCTGGGAACTTGCATGCAGAATAAGCTGGGTGTGTCACCTCTCAGATTAGAGTTCTGGAAATGATGTCAGTGTGGCAGGTGGGAGACTTAGGACTCATGACATCAGCTTCCTTCCCACTGGACACCCTTTGAGTTCTGGATGTTGTTGGCTTTTCTTGGTAGCAGATGTTTCAGTTGGTTAGTTGACTGGTTTGAGGGTATGAGGAGGCTTGGCCTTTGTTAACTTAATTTCTATGCAGAACACCTATGAAGTCAGTTTTCATCACCAACACAATGGCAACGTTCATTTACTGAGTGCTTGTGTTATGTTAGGCGCCTTATGTACATTATATGGTTTACAGGCACTGGAATATAAAATAAAATGTAACGATAGTCACTGACTTCCTACAAGACCTTATGCAAATTTCTTTCCACCAGTGTCCCCTTAATAATGTCTCTAACCTTTCTTCCTGGAATATTGTACCATACTGAGTACAGCACACAAGACCAGATATTCTATGAAGAAAGGTGCTTTGTAAATTTAAGTACACATACTCCTCTCAGTCCTATAGAAGGGCGGATTGAATCACAGAACTCTTAAGATTTGGGGATCTAACCATTGCCACTTTGATCTTAGAACAGTTACAGTTTTATTTCTAATATTTCAATAATAAACACATGCTTCTTTGAGAGAAGAAAATCACACTGTTTCTGCATTTTGAATATTCATTGATAGTATAAAGCATACATTTTTAGGAATATGTTTTATAAGACACATTGGGGCTGTCATTTTGAAGCATGTAAAAGTTAGTACTTCAAAATATTTCTAGTATGATTTTTAATGATAACATGTATCTCATTTAATCTTCACAAGAAGCAACTCATCTTAACTATAGGAAAATTGATCTGAGTTACAATAGTTCTTGAGACTAAGCCAGGGTTCTTTAACTCTTCAAGATAGTGCTGACTCCTTTCAGAACGTGGGTTTCATAGCGCTACTGAATATTATCACACAGCTGAATTCTAGCCTGGCAGCAAGAGTCACATCTGATATGTTAAGAACAAATGATCTGTGTTTAAAGGGAATGGACTAACTTATGCGGGACCACTGTTTTGTTTAGTTACTAGCTTAAAAAAACTTTGAAGGCCATTTTCCACTGACAGGCATATCATACACTCTGACTGCAGCACTTTCACAGAAGTCTCTTGAGAACACAAGAAGACACACGGCTGTTAGTGTCTGAGTTTGGATTTAATCTTCCAAACAAAAGTTTTTTGCTTTGTATCATTTAATCCAGTTATAAATTCGAGAACCTACAAGCACCCATATTCTACGGGTGAATTCCTGAAATCTATTGCTATTTTATGAGTCACCACTGGCCGAGCAGGAAGGGTATTTGAAGTCATGGTCATCAAAAAGAAGTGATTGTTTTCTAAAAAGCTAAAAAAATGCTTAAAATGTTTCCAGAGGGAAGCAGTGGGCTGTGTTCTCATTCCCTCTTACAATCAGAGTCGTTGAGTTTGTTATAAAAATTGTTAAAAGTTCATGAGAAAAATATGTAAATTCTGAGAACCAACATCATATTCCCAGAAGCACTGACCCTTGTGGGTCTCAAGTCCCCTTATCACTGGACTCTGGGGGACATAAAGACTCATGTAACACTTCGGTGCCACTGAGTTTGTCAACAAGTATTCTGGGAAAAAGCAAAATTGAATTCTTCTGTAGACTTCCCACCAAGATTGGCCAAAGGCCATAAAACAAGCTAGTAAATTCCCACAGGACCCAAACACCAGGCAAAATTGCTAAAAGGCTAGTCTGAGTTAGAAAGTAAAAGGGAAAAAATTACAGACCATCCTGTGAGTCATCAGGCCAATAACAGCCAAAAGCCCCCAAATCAGATTATCTTTTCCTTGATGTTATCAGGTACAGCCAGTTTCTTAAATTAAAAAAAAAAAAGAATATTTCCATAGTATGTATATTTTTATACTGAATTACCATTTGGCACTTGGAAATCATAGACCTTACTGAGTGAGTGAGTGAGTGAAGTCACTCAGTCGTGTCCGAATCTTTGTGACCCCATGGACGGTAGCCCACCAGGCTCCTCTGTCCATATGATTTTCCAGGCAAGAATACTGGAGTGGGTTGCCATTTCCTTCTCCAGGAGATCTTCCCAACCCAGGGATCGAACCCAGGTCTCCCACATTGTAGGGCAGACACTTTACCATCTGAGCCACCAAGGAAGAGCCCATAGACCTTACTACTCAGAAGCAACTGAATGAAGAGAAATTTAATTTAGAAATATCAAATCCTGTCAGATATTTCTTAGATTCCTGATTTTATCAGAGCTATGCCAGCTAATAAAGTATTTCTTAAGTATAAAAAGTTAGACTTCTACAGGATCCTATAGTTTAAATAGTTGTTATTGATACACAGAATTTGATAAATTTTCATTTTTTTGGTTCTAAATGTAAAGTTCCTCATGTTTACCTCTGTTTATACCTCATTCTTGTGTTTATCTAAATTTTGTGTGCTTCATGACTTATGAAATACATTCAGGGTCCCTAATAAAAGTAATTACAAGGACCTACTTTCCAGCCGACACTTCTTCCTCTGTGCTGTGCTCAGTCGCTCAATTGTGTCCAGCTCTTTGCAACCCCATGGACTGTAGCCTGCCAGGCTCCTCTCTCCATAGGGGTTCTTCAGGCAAGAGTACTGGAGTGGGTTGCCATGCCCTCCTCCAGGGGATCTTCCCAACCCAGGGATCAAACTCAGGCTTTCCACATTCCAGGTGGATTCTTTACAGTCTAAGCTACCAGGGAAGCCCCTTCTTCCTCTACCTGGTAATAGTAATAATAATATTTAAAATAATAACATTCCAATATACCAAGGAAGAATCCTGCCCTCATAGCCCCTACTTCTTGAGCTTCCTGATAACTATTATTAGTTGTTCATGGAATATAAACACAGATCACAATTAGCTCTACGTTGAAAAGAAATGCACATTTAGGGAATAAATTAAGAAAAATTTTCTTCTTGGAACTAAATATCAAAAAAAAACAGTAAGTATTTTAAATTGTTCTTCAGGAGACATTTTAGAAGTCAGAGAGAGTCTTTGATATCTTTAGTTAGTGGAATAATCTGTTCTCGAGACCATACAAAGACCCTGAGTTTAGATTACAGTTCAAGTACAGATGACATGGGTGGGGATGTAAGCTGTAACAGTCATTCACACAATCTTATAAGATCTAAGGAAAAGATAGGGTGAGGGGATGATGTATTAAGTTTCTACTAAAAGCCAGGAATGGTCATAAATATTTTATGTAAATTATAATACCTAACATTAACTGAGCACAAACTTTGGGCCCTGAGTTGTCCCAAGTATCTTCATAGATTCTTTTTTTTTTAAAAATGGAGATATAATTGACATATAACATTATATTACTATTAGTTTCAGGTGTACAATATAATAATTTGATATTAGTATATATTGCAAATTGATCATCACAGTTAAGCCCAGCTATAACATCCATCATCACACAGTTACAAATTTTTTTCCTTACGATAAGAACTTTAAAAATCTACTCTCTTAGCAACTTTCAAATATACAATACAGTATTCTTAACTATGGGCTTCCCTGGTGGCTCAGATGGTAAAGAATATGCCTGCAGTATGTCAGATCCAGGTTCAGTCCCTGGGTTGGGAAGACACCATGGAGAAGGGAATGCTTACTCACTCCCACATTCTTGCCTGGAGAATTCCATGGACAGAGGAGCCTGGCAGACTACAGTCCATGTGGTCACAATGAGTCAGACATGACAGCAGCTAACTTTTTCACCTTTTTTTTCATTGTTAATTGCAGTTACATGCTACACAATATCCCCAGGACTTATTTATTTTGTAACTGGTAGTTTGTACCTTTAACCACCTTCACCCATTTTGCCCGCCCACACCTCCACCCCTCTGGTAACCACCTCAAATTATCTTTTATAATCAGCAGTCCTTATGAGATAGGTATCACCATAATCCTCAGTTTATAGATGGGATTCTGAGGCACAAACAGGCTGAATATCTTGCCCAAGATCACACAGTATTAAGCAGTGGACCCTGGATTTCATGTCGACCTACACCCTTAACCAATGACACTGTGATTTAATTTACTCAGAATTACCCTGAAAGTGAAGGCACTATTATTTCCATTCATAGGTGAGGTATCTGAAGCTCAGAGAGGCTAACCAACTTGTCTGGCAATCATCAAGCTTTCAAGTAGTGGGCTAGGGTTGGAACTACATACTTATCTGACACCCAAGCCCAGGCTCTCCCTTCAGTACGACATGAACATGTCCCACTCTCTGAGACTTGTTAATTGTATCTTCACCAAACTATCCACCAACAGCCGACTGTATATTGCTTAATGGATGGCTTTTACTATGTTGGGTGACATTAGAAAGTACCCCACTACTTTCATAAGATTGCTTATAAAATCAGATGCTATAATAATATGTTGGAAGTGAAAAAAACAGTCTAAAAAGAAGCCTCTGTTTTATAAGTGGAAATAGATTTCACAGTGATTTTGTATTTTTGAATTCCCAAAATTCTTTCACTTTTCTTTCAGGATGAAAAGGTGACATTTATGGGCTGCGGGTAGTGAGGAATGTCATTAAAAAAAAAAAAAAATCAAAGGCTCTACAGAAAAGAAAGTGCTACCCTTTATGCCTTTCCCACTAAAAGTAATTCGAGGAACCTTCTTATCATGATGAATCAGCACGCAGCTTGGCTTGCTACTAAACCAATAAGAACTTGAGACATTTCAACAAGGATAATTCTAAACAGAATAATGCTGACAGAGTCACAAGTTTTCAGTGTTTCAAATATATCTAAAACCGTAGTCGTCACTGGAATCTTGGAGTTCCATGAAGTCTCTTTTGGCTGAACTCGCACGCATTCACCCTGGGTATGGATGAAGCAGCAAACCTTTCTTGCCACAACACCCTCGATGGAAGTTTTCTCAAAAGGTTATTTCTGTCAAAAAGTTCCCAGAAAGGGCAGTTTTATACCTTATATTTTTCTAGCAGTTCTTTGTTTTTTTTAGCTTTGGGTTTTTGTTTTTATTTGTTTTAAACTATGTCTAATTGTCATTTTGAAAACATCTCCTAAAGAACTAGTGTAAATTTCAAGGAGAAAAGATGCGAACTTCTAAGTTAATCGTAAAAAAAAACAAAAAACAAAAACAAAACCCCTCATATATTTTGGAGAGTTTCACGGCCTTGATTTAAAATTGTAGAGCCATTAATAAAGTGATAATTTTGAGGGCTTATTATATGCTAGGTGCCATTCTAAATACTTGACAAATGTTAGCTTTCGTAAAGATAAGGAACCTGTCTAAGTGATGGGGCTGATCAAGACCCAACAGACTCCAGACCCTTTCTCTAATCAAATCACATGGCTACATTACTGCCCTTGATCACAAAAAGACAAAGGTCACTATATATAAAAGAAGTTACCCATCAGAGGCGATAAGCGACACCTATCTCAGGAATAACTCAAAACCTTCTAAATCAAAGAAATGTTGAAAAAGCTTTGATAGCCCCAAATGATAGACACTTTTGAACAGGTACAAGGGGAAAACTATGTTTTTTACTTCCATCAGCCTGTTTGCTTATAACTCAAAAATGCTGGGGGAAGCTTAATATTTCGCTTGTTACCATTGATCAGTTCAGTTCAGTTCAGTTGCTCAGTCGTGTCCGACTTTTTGTGACCCCATGAACTGAGGCAGGCCAGGCCTCCCTGTCCATCACCAACTTCTGGAGTTTACTCAAACTCATCTGCATTGAGTTGGTGATGCCATCCAACCATCTCATCCTCTGTCATCCCCTTCTCCTCCTGCCCTGAATCTTTCACAGCATCAGGGTCTTTTTCAATGACTCAACTCTTCGCATGATGTGGACAAAGCACAGGAGTCTCAGCTTCAATGTCAGTCCTTCCAATGAACACCAGGACTGATCTCCTTTGGGATGGACTGGTTGGATCTCCTTGCAGTCCAAAGGACTCTCAAGAGTCTTCTCCAACACCACAGTTCAAATGCATCAATTCTTTGGCACTCAGCTTTCTTTATAGTCCAACTCTCACATCCATACATGACTACTGGAAAAACCATAGCCTTGACTAGACGAACCTTTGCTGACAAAGTAATGTCCCTGCTTTTTAATATGCTGTCTAGGTTGGTCATCACTTTCCTTTCAAGGAGTAAGCGTCTTTTAATTTCATGGCTGCAGTCACCATCTGCAGTGATTTTGGAGTCCCCCAGAATAAAGTCTGACACTGTTTCCTCTGTTTCCCCATCTATTTGCCATGAAGTGATGGGACCAGATGCCATGATCTTAGATTTCTGAATGTTGAGCTTTAAGCCAACTTTTTCACTCTCCTCTTTCACTTTCATCAAGAAGCCCTTCTTCACTTTCTGCCATAAGGGTGGTGTCATCTGCATATCTGAGGTTATTGATACTTCTCCCGGCAATCTTGATTCCAGCTTGTGTTTCTTCCAGCCCAGCGTTTCTCTTGATGTATTCTGCATAGAAGTTAAATAAGCAGGGTGACAATATACAGCCTTGACGTACTCCTTTTCCTATTTGGAACCAGTCTGTTTGGTATTCTATGTCCAGTTCTAACTGTTGCTTCCTGACCTGCATACAGATTTCTCAAGAGGCAGAGATTCCCATCTCCTTCAGAATTTTCCACAGTTTATCATGATCCACACAGTCAAAGGCTTGGCATAGTCAATAAAGCAGAAATAGACGTCTTTCTGGCACTCTCTTGCTTTTTCGATGATCCAGCAGATGCTGGCAATTTGATCTCTGGTTCCTTTGCCTTTTCTAAAACCAGCTTGAACATCAGGAAGTTCACGGTTCATGTATTGCTGAAGCTTGACTTGGAGAATTTTGAGCATTACTTTATTAGTGTGTGAGATAAGAGCAATCGTGCAGTAGTTTGATCATTCTTTGGCATTGCCTTTCTTTGGGATTGGAATGAAAACTGACCTTTTCCAGTCCTGTGGCTACTGCTGAGTTTTCCAAATTTGCTGACATATTGAGTGCAGCACTTTCACAGCATCACCTTTTAGGATTTGAAATAACTCAACTGGAATTCCATCACATCCACTAGCTTTGTTTGTGATTTCACATTCCAGGATTTCTGGCTTTAGGTAAGTGATCACACCATCATGATTATATGGGTCATGAAGATCTTTTTTGTTTAGTTCTGTGTATTCTTGCCACCTCTTTCTAATATCTTCTGCTTCTGTTAGATCCATACCATTTCTGTCCTTTATTGAGCCCATCTTTGCATGAAATATTCCCTTGGTATGTTTAATTTTCTTAAAGAGATCTCTAGTCTTTCCCATTCTATTGTTTTCCTCTATTTCTTTGCATTGATCACTGAGGAAGGGTTTCTTATCTCTCCGTGCTATTCTTTGGAACTCTACATTCAAATGGGTATATCTTTCCTTTTCTCCTTTGCTTTTTGCTTCTCTTCTTTTCACAGCTATTTGTAAGGCCTCCTCAGACACCCATTTTGCTTTTTTTACATTTCTTTTTCTTGGGGATGGTCTTGATTCCTGTCCCCTGTACAATGTCATGAATTTCCATCCATAGTTCATCAGGCACTCTGTCTATCAGATCTAGTCCCTTAAATGTATTTCTCACTTCCACTGTATACTCACAAGGGATTTGATTTAGGTCATACCTGAATGGTCTAGTGGTTTTCCCCACTTTCTCCAATTTAAGTCTGAATTTGGTGATAAGGAGCTTATGATCTGAGCCACAGTCAGCTCCCCATCTTGTTTTTGCTAACTATATAGAGCTTCTCCATCTTTGGCTGCAAAGAATATAATCAATCTGATTTCGGTGTTGACCATCTGGTGATGTTCATGTGTAGAGTCTTCTCTCGTGTTATTGGAAGAGGGTGTTTGCTATGACCATTGATGCATTAGACTAAATTCCTCGGATACTCACTTCTAGCCATCATATATTACTGTGTTAGTTGCTCAGATGTGTCCAGCTCTTTGTGACCCCATGGACTGTAGCCCACCAGGCTCTTCTGTCCAGGGAATTTTTCAGGCAAGAATATTAGAGCAGGTAGCCACTCTCTTCTCCAGGGGATCTTCCTGACCCAGGGATTGAACCCGCATCTTCGGCACTGCAGGCAGATTTATTATTATCTGAACCACCAAGGAAGCCCAGCTATGCTAATTTATACCAGGTAAATTAAGGGGAAAAAAATAGTGATGAGAAATTCCTCAAATTTTAGTAATAATAATGCAGAAAAATTGTTCTGCAAATATTTAAATTAAAATAATATACAAAAGGCCTAACTTGACTTAGGGGAAGCAAAAGATAACCATTTCTTAAGTGAAATTCACCTATGATTAGGTGAGGCATACACATAAACACCAAGCATACAGAGACATTTTGTAGTGGGAAAGCATGTGGTAAGCCAAAATGCCTGCTGCTAAATTCCAGGACTTGCTAGTTGGGAGACATTAAGCTAATGATAATGATTTAGTGTGTCTGTGTCTCTACCCTCTGCTGTGATATGGAGAGAATAATAGGTGTATCTCACAAGCTGTGAAGATGAGACAAACCAGTATGTTGATGTGTATAAAAAACAGGGCCTGGCACAGAGAAAGCATTCAACATATGTTAGCTATTAATATTCTTGTAAAGGGCACTTCACTAACAATAGCTACTATTTCAAAAACTTCCAAGAAGGAAAACACACACGATAATTAAACATTTGTTTTCCTTGTTCATATGAATCCCAGTTTAAGGAATCTAAAAGAACAAAAATAGAAAAAGCCATGTCTGCATGAATCTGATATGGACACGAAGAATAATCTATCCCCAGGAGTATTTTACTGGGAGATCTTTATTTCTTCTCTACTGTTTTCTTCTTATCTAAGCTTTATATTTTATATTCCCCTCTAGTCAGCCTATTGGTCAACTTTTTCTGCTTTGTCTTCATCTATTGTATAGAAATGTTGTAGTACAAGGATGAGACCAGGATTCAAACAGACTGGTATAATATATACATACATTTAAGAAAGAAACAATTTCAGCTTTGAGACTCTGCTATAAAGGGACTGTGTTCAGTTCAAAGTACCAATATTAAAGAAAACAAGTGTGGTGTATGTGGCAATATAGAGAGAATTCTTATGGGGAAATGCTTGTAGATGAAATATATTCTCAAAATAGGATAGCTGGTATCCTGAGCAAGGTTCTAGCAGGATGTGAAAGTGAAAATTGTTCAGTCATGTCCAACTCTTTGCGACCCCATGGACTATACATGGAATTCTCCAGGCTAGGATACTGGAGTGTGTAACCACTTGCTTCTCCAGGGGATCCTCCCAACCCAGGGATCGAACCCAGGTCTCCTGCATTGCAGGTGTATTCTTTAGCAGCTGAGCCATGGGGGAAGCCCATCTAGGAGGATAGCTGAAGCTCAGTTAGGTCTACCGCACAGAAAGTGGCATCCCAATCTCCAAAGCCACCCAGTTCAGGCCTGCAGCAGCTGGGGCTCTGACAGAATCTGCCTGCCTCTGAAGGTGCAGCAAACAGCTGTTCTTATCTCTCCTCCCCAACACTGTCCCAGGACAACGGGTCGGCAAAATGGCCTCTTTAGAGTAATTGATCCCCTTGCCTGAGAAGCATGATCAGTTTCCAAAACCGGAAAGAGTGAAACCTCTGTCTAAACAGAGTAGACTCCCAGCTCACAGGGCAAGGGACGAAAAACAGTTCTCAGAAGCTGAGTGACTGATATAGGGAGGAACCTAAAATTCCAGCTGCCTTTAAAACCCAGGGAATTTTTGTGGGTTTTCTGTTACTTTAGAATTCTTCTGAGTCAGAGCCAGAAGTTGGGACTAATGTAGAAGAGAGAAAGATCACAAGATGAGATTCTGAAAACTTTATCTGAATCTAAAATATCTTTTGTTTCAAATACAGTTAAATTGACTTTAGTTTTCCCTTTGTGCCATTTTGCTACACTTTTTCTTAAAAAGTGAGAAATAACAAGGTCTCTTCCTTGCATGGTTTGTGTGTGTGTGCTAGCATGTATCAGACTGACAAAGAAGTAGTCATAAAACCATCCTCAAGAGCTAAAAAATTACTATGGAGTAGGCTGGACTGTATAAATAAAATGCTAATTTAAAGTATATCAACGCTTAGCTGGAAGTTTGTTTTTTAATCACATTCAGAGTTTACTGATTGTCTGGCCCACTGGACTACTTGTTAATGCTTATCTGCTGCTGCTAAGTCGCTTCAGTCGTGTCCAACTCTGTGCGACCCCATAGACAGCAGCCCACAAGGCTCCCCCGTCCCTGGGATTCTCCAGGCAAGAACACTGGAGTGGGTTGCCATTTCCTTCTCCAGTGCATGAAAGTAAAAAGTGAAAGTGAAGTGGCTCAGTCGTGCCCAACTCTTAGTGACCCCATGGACTGCAGCCCACCAGGCTCCTCAGTCTATGGGATTTTCCAGGCAAGAGTACTGGAGCGGGATGCCATTGCTTTCTCCGATCAGATGGTGCCAATTATAATTCTTCATAGACACTCAATATGGGCTAAATATATTTTAAATTCTACAACATTATGAAATATCCAGAAAAATGTCACAATTCACTTTGGGTGGTATTACTGAAATTGAGAGCAAATCAAAATATATCTTGTAGAACTTTTCATTTTACTGTTACACTTCAATTCACCGATTACTACTATTTCCTTTATATACAGTGTTCCAGTGTTTGCAAACTATTGCCTTCACAGTATCCTAACATATGGTTTCCAACTTGCAGCATGGAAATTCTGATTTAGTAGCCCCTCTTGCCTGGAAAATCCCATGGATGGAGAAGCCTGGTAGGCTGCAGTCCATGGGGTTGCTAAGAGTCGGACACGACTGAGCGACTTCACTTTCACTTTTCACTTTCATGCATTGGAGAAGGAAATGGCAACCCACTCCAGTGTTCTTGCCTGGAGAATCCCAGGGACGGGAGAGCCTGGTGGGCTGCCATCTATGGGGTCGCACAGAGTAGGACACAACTAAAGTGACTTAGCAAAGAAAGAAAAGTGGGGCCCAGGAATTTGTTTTTGTAACATTTACCCTGGATGATTCTAATGCTAATAGATTGCGAACCACAGTTTAATATCAGTTTTCTAACTCGCAAAACACTGAAGTCAACTTTATTCTTTAAAACCCATAAATAGTTTCCAGTTCATTCAGTCTGGGACAGCCAGACTTGTAAACAGCACCTGCTTTCCAACGCTCTTGACGTTGTCTGAAGGGTACAGGCCCTGAAGTGCTGCTGATCTTGACGGCTTTATCATAAAGGCCCAGGAGGTGGCAGCAAATTCCCTTTCTGATCAGAAAGTGCTTCACAGGCAGCCATTCTACAGTCTGTAGCAAATAATTTGCTTTGAACAGTCTTTTAAATTTGTTTTTTAAATAAAAGGATAAACAGGACCTTGAGATGTGATTTTATCTGACCCTCTGCTTCTCATCAAGTCTCAGAATAAATATTTCTAGGAATAGAATGATACAATTTTATCATCCAGAGAAGAGACTGTACAAAGTTCCTTGGCTGATTTTTCTTATCTCTAGGGAAAAGGATTGTATGACTTCCCTTGGCCGTCGGGCAATACAGCCTCTTATCTCCAATCAAAAATGTTCTTACTAATAACAAACTGAAATCTCTCTGGCAATAATCAAAACAGTCTTATTTTGGGATCTAGACTAAAGGAGAATTTTGAAGCACTTTGAATGCTAATTAGTTTTTAAAAAGAAAACAAACATGATGGTACAATCTTCAAAACTAAAAAGAAGTTTGTGCACTTTATGGACCACAGGAAAAAATTCCAATATTTTTGTTTAAACTTAAGACAGCCAAATGGTGTGGTGGATTGACAAAACACAAAATCAGTAAAGAGGCTCATTAGACATTAGAAGGGTGAATGGAACAAAGGAATGGGTAGGCCCATTGAGTAGCAGCTTTGATCCCAACAAGAGTATTGTTTTCAGGCCTTTGATGCAGTACAGTTTATTTCTAAAACTAAAAAGATGGTGATATGCCTGGAAGTTCTGTATTATGAGATATATGTTTATATATTTACCAGTGGGAGGGGTAAAGACTAAAAGGAGGTTGGAGAGCTGGGTATTTGAGCCACTTTGGTATGGATGAGAGAGTAAAGGTCTCCACTGGTGAAAAAGAAAAACAGGGCTAATGAATGGAAGTTGAAATGGCAACCCACTCCAGTGTTCTTGCCTGGAGAATCCCAGGGACGGGGGAGCCTGGTGGGCTGCCATCTATTGGGTCGCACAGAGTCGGACACGACTGAAGTGACTTAGCAGCATAAGACAGTAAATTTCAGTTTAATTTAAGAAAACTTCAAAAAATTGCAGAGAAGGAATGGAAAAGGAACTAATATATTAGCCATAAAATGTGTTACAGGCCTTAGTATATGTATTTAGTTTAAATTTCACAACAACATTATTGGGTGGAAATTGTCCTCATTTTTTTAACTGATAAGGAAATCAAAGCTCAGATAGCTTAAGAAAATAGTCCAAAGTCACCTAGCCAGTAGGGTAGCAGACTCCTTGGCTGAATCCAAGTTTATTCGTGTTCATAGCCTGTATGTCCCCAATGCAGTGCCTATCAGGTGTGTTGTAACAGGAACTCCTGTACCTCATGAAAGCCTGACTGCAGGATCCCTAAAATGCTTTCCATCTTTAAGATTTTATAATTTTACATATAAATAGCTCCTTAAGCGTAGAAGGCAATGGCAACCCACTCCAGTACTCTTGCCTAGAAAATCCCATGGACGGTGGAGCCTGGTAGGCTACAGTCCATGGAGTCACTAAGAGTCAGAAACGACTGAGGGACTTCACTTTCCCTTTTCACTTTCATGCATTGGAGAAGGAAATGGCAACCCACTCCAGTGTTCTTGCCTGGAGAATCCCAGGGACGGGGGAGCCTGGTGGGCTGCCATCTATGGGGTCGCACAGAGTCGGGCACAACTGAAGCGACTTAAGCAGCAGCAGCAGCAGCTCCTTAAGAAGATTTGGGTCTTTAAATGATGTGAATATTTTGATGTAGTTAAGTGTTTTAAAAACCAAGGTCAGTTTAAAACCTGACTAGACAGAATTTGTTTGTTCCTTCTCACTTTAATTCCAGTAGCTGAAGAAAAATAGCTTAAAATGAAAGATGTCATTTTACTAATGAGAGAGTAGGAGGTTAGAGAATAATTTTTCTTTCCCTGAAGCACTGACTAGAGGATTTGCTTTAGCTCCAGTGTCTGTAAAATGATTATAATTCTTCCTGACTATTCTACACACACACACACACACACACACACACACACACATGTACACACACACACTTCCTGAGAAGGGAGCATTCTGAAACTCAGAGACACCTCTAGTCCTAGGGCAGAAGTCAGGCTCCCTTAGGTAAAGTAAGAAAAGGGTTTGTAATGCTGTAAAGCAGAACTTCTACTACTCTTGGCTAATCATTTCACCTCAATCACTAGATCTCTATCCTTTGCTGTTAGAATGCACATGTTCCAGTTTATAAAATTATTTCAAATGTATTGTGCATTCATACAAAAAGCAATCTTTTAAAAGAACCATTTAATATTTATCTTTTTTCTTTACTCTTCAATCTCTGTTTTGTCCCTTTTTCCCCCTCAAACTTCTGTAATATTCTACCTACCACTGTCAACTGTGGTCAAAATCAAAATCTTATTTTGTGAATGGTGCATAGACATTTGTCAGTGTATTGTGGGGATGCACTGCATTGTCAGACTTCATTTTGTCTTATTAGACTTCATTTTTGCAAAAAATGCACTGATCTAGACAACCAGTTGTAACATCAAAGCTGCATTTCACCGGGGACTATGTGACCCACAGTGAGAAACTGCAAGAGCTGCTGCCCCTATCCACACTTCCTTCAGGCTCTGTAAAACGTGAAAGAACTGGGACATGAGTTTCCTCTCAGCTAAAACACACAAAAGTTCCAGCCCAGGTCACTAACATGTGTGATTTCAGCTGGTCAGCGGTCACTTGATCTATTAACTATATGTTAAAACTATATGTTAAAAAGGACTTATCTTCATTAGATTTATGAATATTGAAAGAAGCAAGATTAAGAACAAGGACAGAATTAGGAAACAACCATCAAAACAGGCTTGAGAGGTACTTGTTGGCTGGTGTAAGAAATCTTTTTGCAAATAGATAAGCTCTTGAACATTTTTTCCCCCTTCTCTTCCCCAGGATTTTTTTTTTTAAATGGGTAGTTGCATAAGAACTTTAAACATATATCTTACTGAAGGATCTCTTTTCTTCTTCTCTCAATCTCCAATGTGTATTTACAAGGGCCTAGACATGTTACTACCTCCAGAAGAATTTACCTTTTATATTAGACTAAGACTACACAACCAAAGTGGCTTAGAGGGCTGATGAACTGTTTGTAGCTGATCATAAGGCTTTTGTTCATTCATCTGTATGTTTGCATGAGTCAGTACTGAAAGTGAAACAATTGTTTAGCGGTTGGATAGTCAATAATTTATTAACATCATATCAAATTGAAGGTGAGTTTGGGAAATGAGGAGTGGTCAGGGAAATAACAAGGAATGAGATCTTTTGAATAAATGAGTGGTCTACATATAGAAATTTGCTATAGTATTCATATGCAATGTTATGTCTAGATAATTATATATTGCTGTTTTGTAAGTGCTTTAAGAAAGCTATGCCAATAGGAAAAGCTGTAATAACAGCTAATGCCAAAGACAAAGTTAAATATGTGCTTGCTCTCTAATTTTGAACGTTTGACAAGTAGACAACCATCCTAACTAACGCTTTATGAGTCATCCCCTTGAACCATTCATGGGATTACATTTATACCCAGGATTAGTATTTTCAAGTAAAGTGAATACTTCCTATTTTGAAGGAAGGTACCTGGACCCTTCTGTTAGAACATGTTTCCATATTTCCTGTTTGCATTTGAAAAGCACACCATCAGGGTACACTCTGCTTTAATCTATTATCCGCCTTAGTGGTCTTCTATCTATTCATTTGAAAATCTCACTTTATGCCATTCCTGTGTCTTTAAAATGAAATGACATACATGAAATTACTGTGTAAAGTCCCTCAAACAAGAAAGATATCATTAAGTAAAATTCATCACTTGTACCAGAGAGATATGGTTAGGCAACTAAACAAAATTTTTATCTCCTCTGTACTTAAGAAAACAAGGAGGTGATTTCCCAGATGAAGGCTTATTTTTTTTATTCCCAATTTTAAACATCACTCTAGGCCATGTTTTTGACAAAAGAAACATACATATGATTTGGCACTAAATCTTAAACTTCCCAACAAACATTGTGTTAAACATTTTCCCCACGGCCCAGAATAAGAACCAAAGCATCCACTTAATAAGCTTGGAAATTTAATAGAAAAACAGTTACGAAGATCAAGTAAGTCATTTCCCTCATGCTGTATCCTCCACATCCTTATGAAAGAATGTCACGTGTTGTGTAGTTGTTGATGTGTCTGTCACTGACATTAAGCAGCTTGATTTTCCAGTTTTATAAATGTAATCAGGAGTTGTTACAGATGGATTGCTTAAAAATCTGCCAGTGGGAAATCTGGAGAATGTTATCATGCAAAGGGCCCAAGCAAGCTTTTCTCTAGCATCCACATATATCTTAAGAATTCTTAATATCTTATCTGATAAAATTTTCCTCTGAGAAAGCAAAAGTCACTCTAGTTGGGAAACAAGTTTGCTTGAGTGGTATTAGCTCTACTTCAAATAGCAGGCACATAAGCTATAGAAACGATCCCTTATTCCTACTTTCCTTCTAAGGATAAATGTATATTCATGGTAACTTTTCTTTTTGTGAATGAGTGAGGGAGGAGATGGTTACCTGGATTTGTTTCAGGAAAGAAAGGTGTTTAGAATATTATGAACAGCTAAAGGTATATTCACACAGTTAAACACATTTTAAGTGGGTTTGGTAATTTATCATAATTCAAATGAGATATAGGATAAATATTAATTTTATACTAATAAAGATGACTATCTTTTATGAAGTGCTTTCTATATACCAGGCACTGATAATTTTTCTCTACAAAACCCTCCCACAAGGTCAAGAATTCGTTTATTTTATACAGGATTGACACCTTTATTTATTGTGAAATTCGCTCTAGAAACTGATGAGAGCTGGACTTTTCCTATCATTCATTCTTTTCTATAGTGGAAATCTATATAACTTAAAAAAATTGTTTATTTTTAATTGAAGGATAACTGCTTTACAATATTGTCAAAAAAGACTAAGAAGTCTATACTTTGGCCCACCCAGAGCTTGCAGAGAGATGAGGTCAGTGGTGATGTTTCTGGCTAACCCTGCTGCCTGTGTCCTGGCATGAGGGAGGCAGTGGCTGGCACAACAGTATCTGAGGCGTGCGGTGCTAATGCCACTTCAAAGGCAGCTTCCTCCTATTTTTATCCTGGGTCAGCAGCCTGCCTATGCAGCTGCCTCTTGAACAAAAGGTTCTACCAGGTCTCTGACACCTTTTAAGGCCTCGCGGACTCTTCTCACAATAACAGGAATAATCTGTTGTGCTATGTGGCATTTGATTTATAAACACAATCTCTACTCTACCCATAATCTTGAAGCAAGTAGCCAGCATTCTTACCATTTTACAACCAATGAAAGTAAGGCTGAGAGAGGCTGAATCATATGGGTAAAAAGAGGCAAAGGCAGGACTCCTAGGTCAGTGTGATGTCCAAATTCACGTTCTTTCCAATACAACGTACTGGCTCCTATTGTCAGTTAGAACTCTTACTCTTTCTCACAAAAAGATTGTCTTCAAATCTAAAATGAAACAATTTTTTTTAAGTCTATTGTTTTAGAACCCAAAATTTAATCTGATAGTTTAAGATGAATTAAGATAAATGTTGTTTAGTTGCTAAGTTGTGTCTGACTCTTTTGCGACCCCATGGACTGTAGCCCACCAGGCTCCTCTGTCTATGGGATTTCCTAGGCAAGAATATTGGAGCAGGTTACCATTTCCTTCTTCAGGGAATCTTCCCAACCCAGGGATCGAACCCAGGTCTCCCGCTTGTCAGGCAGTTTCTTTACCGCTAAGCCACCTGTACTGGTTATCTGTACATTCTTAGTAAGCAGACTAATACTGTTGATTTCTATCTAAAGAAATGGACACACTTCTATTTTTCTTTTTTTTGATAAGAGAGAGCTACCACAGAATTCCTCAAAACTCCAGGAAAGAAAGATTTAAGATTCACTTGAGAAGACAGGTCCCAGGAAATAGACACTGTTATTAAGAGACTAGAACAAAAATAACCTTAAAATTAACCTTAAAATTCTCCTGACCTTAAAATTCTCCTGACTACCTAACTGTATCTAAATTATCTCAAGGGAGCATTTGTCCTATATTTAAAGATCTCTAGATAAAGGAATTCTATATCCCTATGGAGAACTTCCTTCTGATGTTGACCTGCTTCCAGTTTCAAGGAAATTATAAGTGAAGACTCTATAGAGCTGGAGGGGCCCCTAAGAGATCAGCTAGCTGAAATTGCCATTTCCTATAGCTATTTGCAATCTCAGTGATAAATTAACTTTTTCTTCTCCAACTGTTACTCATCCCAATTTCCATGATCTTTTTCTTCTTTGGTCTTAATTTGGGCTTTCTTTAGGATTCATGTATAATTTTCCGTGACTTTTCTCATTTAGAGAATCAAAGCAATTTAAAACCCTTACACCTCCACTGACCTAAAAGAAAATCATTTATTTGAAGCACGTTAAAATCTTTTACCTGTCTAGAAAATTTGATTTGTCTGTAAATGTTGATTAATCCTATCTGTTTTGCCAGACATCTTGGTGTGGATGTATTGCGGCTGGCAGAAATGGGTCTATTTGTGTGATGCCCTCACCATATGTAACTGACAGGTGAGAAAGGCTACATCTTAGGACATGACCAAAAACTTTGGTAAAGATAACCACATTTCCTGATTATGGCAGTCTGATCTAGAAATTGTTCATTTATTTCACAAATGCTTATGAAACAGCTACTTGCTAGGCACTGTTCTAGATCAAGGGATGTTTAAAGGAGTAAAACAATAACCCCTACTTTGGATGGAGGTAAATTCTAGAGTGGAGAAGCAGATAAATAGAATAATTAAATAAACATTTTTTATGTTAGATAGGCATCAGCCTAAGGGTAGAAATAAAGGTGGGAAGGAGGAGAGAGAATCTTGAGGGTGCAAAGAGAGAGAGAGAGTCTGGGAACAGCCAATAGTGATCATATGATATCTGAGCAAGGCCTAAAGAAAATGAAGTAGGGTCATGCTAATACCTGGAATTCTGTGTTCCAGGCAGAGGATCAGCAAGTATAAAGGTCCTGAGACATGAGTGGACCTGATCTATTCAAATAACATAGAGGCCAGTGTAGCTGGAGTAAAGTGGGAGAGACAGAGCAGGAGGAGATGAAATCAGAGGTGTAGGAGGTGTGAAATCAGCAGACTCTGTAGGGCCTTGGGGGTCAGTGAAAGAACCTGGAGTTCCCTGCTTTGAAACGAGAAGCCATGACAGGGTTTTAAACAGAGGACTAAGTGGCATAATCTGACTTAGGTTTCTGACAAGATAGCGTCGACTGCCAGACTGAGAATAGACTAAAGGAGCAGGGGTGAACCAGGGAAACTAACTAAGAGACTATAGCAATAATCCAGGCAAAAGAGTATGATAGACTAACTTGGGGCGGTACCAATGGAAGTGGTAGGGAATGTTCAGATGCTGTATGTATTTTAAAGCTGACAGTTCAAGTGTGGGGTCAACAATCACTTCAAATAGTGATATTTTGACCTGAGCAAATGGAACACTGGCTAATGCCTGGTGCCTTCTTGTATCCATGTGCCCCGTATGGACCCCTGGTTTGTAGAAATTTTAACCAGTAATTTAAAAGACAAAAGAAATGCCATTTATTCCTGTCGGCTATTATTGGAATCTGTTTATGATAAGGGATATCATGTGTGTTTACTGTTCATATATGTTTAGAGAGAAAGAAGTTGAAGGAGTTGAAATAATATTTGTCATCTGGAGACGCTCTACTGTGCATGTTTGAGCAGGATTTCAGTCAAGACAATTCTTTTAGCTTTTAAGGTTTATGGTAAGAAATAGTTTGAATTTCCAAGCATATATCAGTATATCACATTAAACTTCTTTGGCTTCTAGGGCAATTTGCATTGCTTTAGAGTTCACTTCTTTGTCCTAGGTAAACCTCAGATGACCTTTCCTTTTCTAAAATGTCAAGTTAAATTGGTTACCAGACTGTGTAACAAGGAAGCTCACTAAGCTACTTCATTAACAAGCTGTGTGTATAAGTCAGCATCTATTTGACATAAAAGATGGTCCATGTTAAGTGGAGAAAGGCCCCCAGCTCCTCTGCTTTTCAGCTGACCTGGAAGCAGAGAGCCCTGTGTCTCCCCTTCAGAGAGAGGGAATGCCTCTCAATGTGATATATCCCCATGCACTGGCGCCTACTGGTGCTTGTGACAAATGGCAAGATGCCAATATCAATTAATCCAAATTTAAGATTTCAATGTCCCTTTCCAAAATTTCTAAAGTCTCATTCCATTTAGTTTCCTTGGATTCAAAAATTTTTTTTTTGTATACACTGCTTGTTTATGATTTCTTACTTATTTACCTGCACTTGTTAGTTTTGTTTCTTGCTTGTTTTTGGCTGTGCTGGGTCTTCCTTGCTGCACGCAGGCTTTCTTGAGCTCACTGAGCGGGGCCACTCTGCAGCTGTGGTGCATGGGCTTCTCTCTCTGCAGACCACAGGCTCTAGGTGCACAGGCTTCTGTGCTTGTAGCATGCGGGCTCACGGGTGCAACTTGCTGGCTCCAGGGCATGCAGGCTTCAGGAGCTGCTGCACAGGAGCTCATTAGTTGTGGCTGCTGCTGCTGCTAAGTCATTTCAGTCATGTCCGACTCTGCGTGACCCCATAGACAGCAGCCCACCAGGCTCCCCCATCCCTGGGATTCTCCAGCCTAGTGGGCCCTAAAGCATGCAGTCTTCAGTAATAGCGGCACGCGGGCTCAGTAACTATGGATTCTTGTAACTGTGGATTCTTATCTACTGCGCCACCAGGGAAGTCCTCCTCCCTTTTTTTAAGCAATGTTTTATTTGTTTTATTTTAAAGCCTTTATTGAATTTGTTACAATATTGTTTCTGTTTTATGTTTTTGGTTTTTGGCTGAGAGGCATGTGGGATCTTATCTTCCTGACAAGGGAGTAAACGCAAACCCTGTGCACTGGAAGGCAATGTCTTAACCACTGGACCACCAGGGAAGTCCCTCAAATCTTTTTTTTTTAATTTTTTTCTAAACAATTTCATTGCAAATATAGTGCCAGATGTATTTGATTAAGAAACCTCATATGAGACTGGCTGGGTTCAACTCCCCCTACACCAGAACTTATTAGCTTTCTACCCTCAGGGAACTTACTTACCCTCTCTAAGTGTCACTGTCCTCATCTGGAAAACAGATTTTAAAAGTGCCTACTTCATGGGGTTATATAAAGGATTGTATGAAATATTCCACATAAAGCAATTAAGCATCACCACTGGGCACACAGTAAGTGATCTACTAGTGGTGGCTATTATTAAAGGCAGAGGTAGGAAAACACTTCCTTCCAGTTTATTCTTTTGATGGGAATATGTAACATTAGGTGATTCATGAGTTCAGTGCAAACGCTCGCAGCCTTCACTTCACATTATATTGGACCAGCTAAAGAATGACATATACTCTCATGATTCAACACTTAAATGACACACTACTCTAAGTACACACAGATTACTGTTAACAAGTCCAATATTAACTATGTGACCTGCCAGAGGACACACCAATTTGGTCAGTTTGAATGATATCTTCATTGGTTTGCTTCTGGCGATTGTTTATTTAAGTACATCTACTTAAGGAGATCAAGATATTATCCTCACATTAGCTTTATCTAACAAACTAGGAAAAGAAGAATGTAGAAAACTTGAGAGAATGAATACCATCGATGTTATTTCCGCTGAGTTGGAAAAGTGAAGAATAGCATAAGGACAGGGAAGGGTTCCAAGAGAAGGGAAGTAACTGGGAATATATGAAGGGATGACTGGATAGGAGTGTAAGTAGATGGATTCTATGTTATTGGGATCAGTGGGGTAAAGTTAGGGGAGGCAAAGTTTGCTTCAATGTAGGGATGACATTCTCAACACTTAGAGCTTAAAGACTGAGATGGCCTGGAAATTAGTGAGCTGCCTTCTCTAGAGCAAGGCCTGAGTGAGGTAAAAGGTTTTATCTCAAGACTATTTGATGTTACTAGGAAAACAAACAAACAAACACACATGTCATTTTATTTTTAGCCTATATTTCATTTTAAAAAGAAAATAAGAACTATACTCTCTAAAGAAATGATAATATTATATAATAGGATATTAAAAGTGGAAGTTTCTCCCCAGGTCCTCAAATACAAGAGATGCTGCACACTGAAGTGAGATTCCAGATAAACACAGACTTTACGGAGAAAACAGTAGACATGAGTGTCCCTGGTGTGCTCAAAGATTAGCAAACCACTGCCACAATTCTTGAACCCCTTAGTCAGCTGCAGGTTATTAAAGGGGGTCAGAGTCTGGAAGGAAGAAAGGATTTTGTGAGAAGGAATTCTGGAACTCTGTAGATCAAGGTGCGTGTTTAGAGTACATGGAGTTGGGGGACCTTGCCCTCTCACCTCCAGCCTTGTGAGAAAACAGATTTAAAGTGACTTCTTAAAAGACTTTGTATGAGATGTCAGCATGAGGATGGATGGGAGGTCAGAGTGGGCTGGGGTCTGACTCCCTCCCAGGATATCTATAGAGTGAGAGATGGTCTGAAAAACTGTTTTGGCAAAGAATTGGGAAATTTGCTGCTGAGCTCCCAAGGGCACATGATGTGATTGTTTCCCATGGACCAGAGCAGGGCAGAAGTAAGGGAGAGCTGGATGGGGTCAGGGGCCTGTCCAAGGGTGCAAACAGACCCTAGTAGCTGCAAGGTGTAGGCAGACAGCTTTCCAGGGGTTGTAGACTGAGTTACAAGTTAACTCTAGAACTGAGATGAACTGACATTAACCGAGGACTACAGACAAGATGTCCCCAGTGATAGGGATCTTCAAATATCCCTTAGAAGTTTTCTTCTCTGCGCCTCTCTGGCTCTGAGAGTGAAAAGCCAGAATATGATGTTACTATATAAAGTAAAAAAAAAAAAAAATTCTACTCTTTTTTGGTCTCTCTCCTTGCACTTTCACCTCAGGGTAAAAGTCAGGGTTAGCAAGCTGGGAGAGGAAGAGGAGGAAAGCATGAAGAAGCTAAACACATTGCCTTCCCTGAAGGAAGGTGATCCTTCTAAAATGAGCCTTAGTTAGGGAAGGAGAAGAGATTTACCTCTAAGAGGAGACTGAAATTTATTATTCCAGTGGCTGTAATATTATAAGTTGAAATATAATGGTTTGAGTAACTTAAGATGATGGTCTAATCCTAAAAGGAAGTCGAATGTCACAGGACCTAAGTTTTGATCCAGCAGCGGTGAAAAAAAATTTCTTTTATTAAAAAATAGATTTCTTAATCTAATCCAGTTTAGATTAACAATAAAATAATTTTATGGTAAAAAAATTAAAGGGTAGTAGGAGACAAAAGGAAAGAAGCATTTTGATGACACATCAAATATTATTCACAAAAAATAACCAATTTAATATATTAAGCACTCTCATATCAAAACTTTAAATTCTTTTGATAATAATACAATCCAAGGTAGAAATTCCAATCCAGAATCTAACCCATGATATGTTGGGATTCTACCATCAGACATCCAAACTCCGGAACAGAAGAAACACTTCTGTTATTTTCAGGTGCCTTTGGTCATTTCTGGCTCAGGACGGCTCACATGGCTTCATTCACCCAGCCAAGCAGAGAACAGTATGAGCCTCAGGACAGAGACTGACAGAGGAGACAGCACCAAAGAACAAGATGTGAAAATGGCTTTCGGGAAATAGGTTAGAATGAGGGGTTTGGGTGCAGGCAGAAACTAGAGGCCTGAAATATTTTTGGCATAAACAGAAACAACAATGTGCCTAAAGAACTATTTGTTTATACCACAGGTGCACTTCTAACCTAAGACAATTTGTAATTTTATTCTATTGTTAGCGCTTAAAGGAGCATGAAGTCACATTTGGCAGACTGAGGGGTGTGTAGACGAGCAACAGTCATTTTGTTCATTGAGGTCACTGCACTCTTCCTTCACAGCACTGCTGCTATACTTAGCATATGTCTATTCTACAAGATTTTTTTTTTTTTGTAAACTCAGTGTTATTTTAAGTTTCTCTTCAGAAAACTCTGAGTTACTCTTTCAATACCCTACTTCAAAGTTTTGCTCTTTTCCTCCACATTCAACGGATTTATGTTTTTGCCTTAGCTGAAGAACAATCCCTGATGTCTTTGTTATTAGAATATCATTCAACAGTGTTTTAAACTTTTGCATTTCTGTTAAGATTCCATTCTTCTAAAGATTTTGTGACTAAGTAGGTAGAAGAAGACCAGAAAATAACTTTCTCGCTTTCATCCAGTGTTTCGCATGCCCTGTCACTGAGCTGCATGCATTCACATTGTACCTCACACTTCCAAATATATTGATAATTATTTCTTTTTCTAGTTATTAGCCAATGATGGTAGTAACCCTTATGTATGTTCAGGAACTTCTCCTATATTTCTGTGAAGACTTGGATCCTTTTATTGCCATCCTTTAAGTCTCTACTATTTTAAAGATCTGATTAAAGAAGCTGCTCTATCTGATGGAAAACAGGTATCATCTGGAATGTGAAAAATGCCCCAGCGACTCTCTAGATCAATGTTCTCTTTCTTCCAGAGATAAGGACAAAGGGAGACATAGACATGTTTATGGGAGATGAGAGGTAATTTCTCTTTATCGTATGGAAGGTTGGGTATGTGTGTGTTAGTTGCTCAGTCGTGTCGACTCTTGTGACCCGACGGACTGTAGTTCACCAGGCTCCTCTGTCCATGGGATTCTCCAGGCAAGAATACTGGAGTGGGTTGCCATGGCCTTCTTCAGGGAATCTTCCCAACCCAGGGATCGAACCTGTGACTCTTAACGTTTCCTGCTTTGGCAGGTGTGTTCCTTACTACTAATGCTACCTGGGAAGCCCTTATCATACTGAATGTTAATATTTCTTAATGTACAAAACTATTGGTCCTGTCAAAACAGGTAATGAGTCTCTTCTCTAAACTGATCTCTGACTGACTAATTCACAACTGCAGAGCTAAAAACACTACTGGATTGTGTGCTTCCTGAGGACATGGACTTTATCTGAAGCATCTTTGTATCTTGAGCTCACAGGAAAATGCCTAGAAATATTAGGAATTCAATAAAATTTTTGTTAAATGAATGAAACAAATGCATTAATGATGTGGAATAGAAACCAAATCCTTAAATAGTAACTTATTAGATCTAGATTAAGAGAAGGAGATTAATGAAAACAAGTTTTTGCTAGGAGTTTTTTTTGGGGGAGGCGGTGGGGTGGGGGTATGCCCTGTGGCTTGTGAGATCTTAGTTCCCCGACCAGGGATAAAACCCGGGGCCCTCACAGTGAAAGCACCAAGTCCTAACCACTAGACTGCCAGAGAATTCTCCATTATTATTAAAGCTTCAGTGATTAAAAAGACAGAATCAAGATCCATTATATTGACTCTCTTATTCTTTATATGCAAAACAACAATGAAGCACCTACCTTTGTGTGCCTAATAGAACAACAGCAACAAAAACTCCAAACAGTTTAATCAGATATTTTGTCCAAGTCTAGGTGTTGCTATTCATTTTAAATTTAAGAACTTGATATAGAAAGAAAATATATTGAAGCCATTTATGAAATTTGAACACATTTTAAAGCATGGGAATGCTTTTTGTTCAAGAAACACAATGTTATGATACTCCCAAGTTGATTCATTTCTCTTAAGTGTGTCTTTGCTACTTTTTGCCAGGAGTTTTCCTAAGAGTCTCAAGCAAATGGGAATGTATAAGGAAGTAATGTGTATAACCAGACTTCAAGGTCCTTGGAAATAGAGAATGAGTAAAAGCTTTCACAGAGTTGTATTTCATGATATTAGACAAACTGAACATTTAGCATACACAAGGGAATGTTTCAGGGACACATACTCTCAAAGAAATAAGGAATGTAATATGCATGCTGCTGCTGCTAAGTCGCTTCAGTCGTGTCCGACTCTGTGCGACCCCATAGACGGAAGCCCACCAGGCTCCTCCGTCCTTGGGATTTTCCAGGCAAGAACACTGGAGTGGGGTGCCATTGCCTTCTCCATATGCATAAAAGGGACCAAAGCACAGATGAAACAAGTGGCTGAACTGTTTCCTTCAGAGACACAGGCAATATACTACACTCAGGAAATAAAGATCCATGTGGTCTTCACCAATATATAAACAGAACTTGGCTGGAAAACTGTCATCTGCTCCATCAAACGGAAAACATTAAATAAGATAAAAGTAAGACAAAATATTAAAAGTCACTTGGAAAAAGTACAAAGCCCAGTAGAACATGGTCTGTTTTCAGAGTTATTTATATATTTATGCTTATTTGGTATTAGAAAAACAGGACTAGAATGAGGGTGGGCTGTGGATGTATATACGAATATGAAGAGGGTAGACAGAAGTAAGCGTGGCCCCAGTGATAACAGGGTGCTTGCAGTGGTGGTGATGCCTAAGAAAGACGGTAGCAATTGGAGCTATGGGTTCAGAAAAGCAGAGCAAGGAGGTCCTAAAGGAAGGTCAAGTCCCAGACCAGCACTAATCATACGCTAGGCAGAGGCAGCCTGTTTTGGCTTTAATTATAAGCATTGTGGGGATTTGTTGATTTTTATAGTGCTTAGTAATGGTGTGGAGAATGCTTTGGACTAGCAGCCAGTCAGCATAAACCAAAATGAATGAGATATGTTAACATTTTCATTATTTCTAGCAGACTGGACGCTCTCTTTCTCTTCCTGGAAGACCAGTCCCACCTGCCATCTCTGCAACATCTCCTTGGTTATACCAGCCTGCATACAGCTACGCTAGCAAACCAACTGACGGGCTTGAGGAAGCAAAGAAGAGACTGACTCCTTGGGAAGCAGCTGCCAAGTCTCCCCTTGGCTTAGTGGATGAGGCCTTCAGACCCAGAAACATTCAGGAATCCATTGTGGCAAATGTGGTCTCAGCAGCTCGTAGAAAGGTGCTTCCAGGGCAGTCTGAGGAATGGAATGCAAGACTGTCCTATGTCCCTCAAACCCAGAAGAGCAGTGTGGGCTCATTTGCAAAGCAAGAATATAATGTTGCATCCCTACCCAATTATAATATGCCCAGCTCCCAGTATGGTTCACAGGCACTACATGCATATTACAGGCAGCCTTCCAGAAACGATTCTGAAATAATGTCCATGGAGACCAGGTCTGATTATTGTCTCTCCACAACCAACTGCAACTATAACCCACACCCGAGGGGATGGAGACGTCAAACATGAAGTTAGCAGAACTGGTCGTATGCCACCTAGATTTTTTTTTTATGTTTCTTTGCAGTGTTTTCCACTTTTCTAATAGTTTAGAAACTTTTCAATAGTTCACTTTTGATCTTGGCTTGTTCTCATAGGTCATTTATCTGTGTGTGTATGCACATTGGAGTGTAAATCACTCCCTTCTCTGCAGATGCATAGACAATTTCTTTAAAGAAGAACTTATTTCCTGTGCTCATGACACAGAAATTCCATTTATTTCATGAATATGGAAGGTTTAGGCAACTAAACTCTTCTCAATTAAAACGAAATTAACTATGTTCTTGTATGTGCCTTAGTCCAGGATGGAATTAATGAAACATGGTATGCTAACTGTTATTAGCAGTAACAGCAAGGAATATAACATTGGAGAAGTTTCCAATGGTAGTAGGAGCAGTAATTATATAAAAAGGATTTCCTTGGTGTTATTTTAAGCATTTCTTTGAAATATATTTTAAAATTTGATAACATTCATATTTGGTTTTTGGAATTGAGACAAAGACATTCTCAGAAAGAAATAAATATTTGAGAGTAAGACAATTATACATTTCAGTTGGACTTCTGAGGTAAGTGGTGTAATACGTGAGGAATAGAAGATGGAGGTATAGGATTTATTTTTAACCTATTTAAAGGCAGGGGCCTGAGACAGGAATAGACTCTGGGTTCAGATGTCCTCACTTGTGAGATGAGAAGATCGGATTATTTAATCTCCTCGATGTTTAACAGTTCTGATATTCTGAACTGAGTTTCTCTCATTTGTAAAATGATCTTTGATGCATTATTCATTTTTGTTGCTCATCATATATATATCAAACTAAGTTTAAGAGTGGATTAGGTCATTGGTGTCACAAGATGTATCATTAAAGGCCCAAGAGGAATTGTTGGGCAGCAGGGTTTGAGCTATGTGTTACATGAGTGAGGGCTGATGAGAAGAAAAAAAGCTATTAATGGATTAAAGGAAGTAGTAGATGGATGTGTCTGTTATTGTACAACTGTAGGTCATGAACATTAGTTTAATTACAGAAAGCATGCCACAGAAGCCTATGCAACAAGTGATGTTTCTTTAGAAAAGCATCATTAGGATGTTCAAAGGAAGTTAAACAGTTGCTTGGACAACTCCATGACCCATGTCTGGTTAGCATGACCATGAGACAATCAGGTAAACATCTGCTCCTCACTGTCACACCCACAAAGGATTAAACACAAAGAAATTCAAAGTACTTTACATCATAAACAAGTATGAGAATAGTTAAAAAATAAAAACATCTTGAGTGTTCAAAACATTCTTAGGTTTCTAAATATGGTTATTTTGCTTTGTTTTACTTTTTTGACTCTTGAATTTATTATTATGATCGTCTCTCTCACAGAATAATATTTTTTTAAAACTGCCAGGATACAAGTAATCCTTTATTTGGAAACAAAAAAAAAGCTGAAGAAATCACAGTAAGTTCTACTGGTAATAGAATCACCCAGATACTAATTAGTTCAATTATTAAGAAAAGTAGAGTACTTCATAGAAATTTGAATTGTATCTCAAATTAGAAGATATAATTATGGATTCCTAAAGAGTTCCTATGGAATTAAAAAAAAATAATGCCTGGTATATTGGTTAATCTGTCAGCAATTTTCAGGAATCCCCACATAAAAATTCTTGTGGTGGTTCATTTATTCTAGATGTCAGTGTTTTAAGATATGTAGAATTTAGCAGAAGGAATTTTGTACAAGATCATATCCTATTTTGTTGTTTTCTTTTATAAATGAATGGTAGCAGTTATTTCCTTCATTCCTTAGATTTTAGATACTTCAGTTCAGAGGCTGATATATAATACACTATATTATTCACTAAAATTTTCACTAGACTTAAAATAGAGAGATGCAGACATTTTAAACTTAAATATTATTATGAAACAGACAGGTCCCTCTTTGCATGCACTAGATCAAAACAATCTTGTATTAAGCTATCTGAATTTATTCCAGACATCAAAAAAAAGAAGATATAACACATGGCAGGAAAGTTGTATATTTTTCATTCATAGGGAAATTAATGTCTCATTTTTATTAGAAGTCAATGTTTCAAGGACTCATACGTTGCAGATATAATTCAGAAAAAAAAAAGTGTGTTGTCAAATCATCACAAAATATATGGGTATTTATCTCCAGTTTTCACAAAAGGAGTAAAGTTGTACTGCTTACACTCAAGCTAATGTTTGAGCTAAGGCTGCCATGCTGACATCTGATTCCTGCTGAGAAAACCTAGATAACTACTGTTCTCACAAAAATAAAATCAGTTTGGGACTTCCCTAGCAGTCTAGTGGTTTGAAACTCCGCACTTCCACTGTGAGGGGCATGGATTCCACCCCTGGGCTGGGAACTGAGATCCTACATGCTGCACAGACCAGCCAAAATAATAATACATAAATAAAATTGGTTTGTCTTATATTCCAAATAATACTCTTTTCAGAGAAGAGCTTGCATGTGTGCTAAATTGCTTCAGTCGTGTCTGACTCTGTGCGACCCTATGGACTGAAGCCTGCCAGGCTCCTCTGTCCATGGGGAGTCTCCAGGCAAGAATACTGGAGTGGGTTGCCATGCCCTCCTCCAGGGGATCTTCCCCACCCAGGGATCCATCCCACATCTCTTATGTCTCCTGCATTGGCAGGCAGCTACTTTACCATTAGTGCCATCTGCTTTGTAAATATATACCACATGTGTTGTAAGACATTTTTCTACTAGTAGCAATCACAGAGGTAGAAACGGTTCTGTGCTACCATGATTAAAAAGCATTCTCTTGAAGTACACTAATTTGGCACCTCTTTCTATCTTCAGTTTAAAAATATAATTGCATGTGTGTGAAATATCTGTTATTGAGATGATTTAAACACTGCTTGTATTTTGAATTTTAAAACTTCATGTTTCTAGTCCGTTTATTTCTGAATATATCTCATGTTTTGGCCTCATCACTCATATTGGAAAGAGCTACACTGTTAGGGCTCAAGCATACACATATATACATTAATGAATTGAAACTTTGGATAAAAAATATATCAAATAGGCTCAGTCATTATAATTAGAGAGGAACTGTAGAAATGTTTGTGAGAGAAAGTAGATTTTCACATTTGATTTTTTTCAAAGTAGAAGTATTTACACTATCCACACATCTACTAAAATGACTATGTTCTCCTGCTTATTAGCTTAACATTTCTACCTTTGTTTATCCCAAAAGACTGTATTTGAAAGATGCATACTGAAAATCAAAGTTGTATGAGTAATAAAAATTAACTTGAAAATCAATTTAAAGAGCCTTTTCATTTTTCCTTATTAAAAAATTCTTTTGAAATAGTCTTTACCCCAAAGATTTAATCTTATCTACTACATATTTTTAAATTTTAGTTTCTACAGTATCAGCTTCCAGGCACATTAAAAGAATTTCATGCTGATTGGCAACATTTTAACATTTAAAAACTTAAAAAACAACTTACCTGAAAATGTGATCAGTTTCACGTGTAAGTTAAGAGGTTTAGACCCATGTTTTCATATTATAGTATTATTCTTAATTTAATATTACTCTTTATTTAAATTCTTTCTTTCATAATATTGAAAAATCAGTCCTAAGCAAAAGCATAGCCAATGGTAATATGACTTGATAATGTGTTGGTTGAATTCCTAAAACCACTTTGGACTCAGAGAATCTACCATGTTTGTCATTCCACTGCTTCTGATCACTTATTCTCTTTACTGCCCCATGACTGACCTTGATTAAACTGAACGCTTCATATAAAGCATATTTAAGGAAAACTTTTTAAAAATGACTTGGATCTTCTTACATACTATTAAAACCATCAGCAGGAATGTGAGCTCCCTGGTCACTGTGACCATGCAAGCATAGCTTTTTGATATTTCTTGTTAAAAATTATGAATAAAATTACTCTCTTGGCAATCTGAGTAAAAAAAAAGAGTTTTAAAGAGCCAGCACTTGAAATATTGAAATATTCCCTAAATATGAGTACCAACTTAAAGATTTAAAAAACTTAAGAGATAGTCAGCACCATACTGTCTGTCAACTTAAAGAAAAACACACAACATAGAGTTGTGAGTTTAAGCTTTATTCAGGGTCTTACTCAGGATGACAGCCTGGGAGACAGTCTCTCAGTAGCTCTGAGACACTGCTCTGAAGAGGCGGGGGAGTAGCCAGTGTACATGAAAGTTTTTGCTAGAAAATACTGGCAGTCAAGTATACATCTCAGTAAAAGACTACTGCTAATCAAACAGGAGATCAGCCCTGGGATTTCTCTGGAAGGAATGATGCTGAAGCTGAAACTCCAGTACTTTGGCCACCTCATGAGAAGAGTTGACTCATTGGAAAAGACCCTGATGCTGGGAGGGTTTGGGGGCAGGAGGAGAAGGGGACGCCAGAGGATGAGATGGCTGGATGGCATCACTGACTCGATGGACGTGAGTCTGAGTGAACTCCGGGAGTTGGTGATGGAAAGGGAGGCCTGGCGTGCTGCGATTCATGGGGTCACAAAGAGTCGGACACGACTGAGTGACAGAACTGAACTGAATCAAACAGAACAGATATATCAAACTGATGATTTTTATGCTTTTCTGCAAGAAAGTGGGGTCATTGAAATTCTTCCTGAGATGTATGTCTTAACTACTTTTATTGTTTTTGTTCAGTCACTAAGTCATGTCTGACTCTTTGTGACCCCATGGACAGCAGCACGCCAGGCTCCTCTGTCCTTCACTATCTCCCAGAGTTTGCTCAAACTCATGTCCATTGCGTTGATGATACCATCCAGCCATCTCATCCTTTCCTGCCCCTTCTCCCTTTGCCTTTGCTCTTTCCCAGCAACAGGGTCTTTTCCAGTGAGTTGCCTCTTTGTATCAGGTGGCTAAAATTGGAGCTTCAGCTTTAGCATCAATCATTCCAATGAATAGTCAGGGTTGATTTCCTTTAGGATTGACTTGTTGGATCTCCTTGTAGTCTAAGAGACTCTCGAGAGTCTTCTCCAGCACAATCTGAAAGCATCAATTCTTTGGCACTCAGACTTCTTTATGGTCCAATTCTCACATCCATACGTGACTACTGGAAAAACCATAGCTTTGACTATATGAACCTTTGTCAGCAAAGTGACATCTCTGCTTTTTAATACACTGTCTAGGTTTGCCAACAGTTTTCTTCCAAGGAGCAAGTGTCTTTTAATTTCATGTGATTCTGGAGACCAAGAATATAAAATCTGTCACTTTTTCCACTTTTTCTCTTTCTATTTGCCATGAAGTGTTAGGATCAGATGCCATGATCTTAGTCTCCTGAATGCTGAGTTTTAAGTCAGGTTTTTACTCCCCCTTAAGAGGCTCTTTAGTACCTCTTCACTAGAGAAGGGAATGGCAAACCACTTCAGTATTCTTGCCTTGAGAACCCCATGAACAGTATGAAAAGGCAAAATGATAGGATACTGAAAGAGGAACTCCTCAGGTCAGTAGGTGACCAATATGCTACTGGAGATCAGTGGAGAAATGACTCCAGAAAGAATGAAGGGATGGAGCCAAAGCAAAAACAATACCCGGTAGCGGATGTGACTGGTGATAGAAGCAAGGTCCGATGCTGTAAAGAGCAATATTGCATAGGAACCTGGAATGTCAGGTCCATGAATCAAGGCAAATTGGAAGAGGTCAAACAAGAGATAGCAACAATGAACGTCGACATTCTAGGAATCAGCAAACTAAAATGGACTGGAATGGGTGAATTTAACTCAGGTGACCATTATATCTACTACTGCAGGCAGGAATCCCTTAGAAGAAATGGAGTAGCCATCATGGTCAACAGAAGAGTCCAAAATACAGTACTTGGATGCAATCTCAAAAATGACAGAATGATCTATGTTCATTTCCAAGGCAAACCATTCAATATCACAGTAATTCAAGTCTATGCCCCAACCAGTAATGCTGAAGAAGCTGAAGTTGAATGGTTCTATGAAGACCTACAAGACCTTTTAGAACTAACACCCAAAAAAGATGTCCTTTTCATTATAGGTGACTGGAATACAAAAGTAGGAAGTCAAGAAACACCTGGAGTAACAGGCAAATTTGGCCTTGGAATGCAGAATGAAGCAGGGCAAAGACTAATAGAGTTTTGCCAAGCTACACATGGACAGCTCCAGATGGTCAACATCGAAATCAGATTGATTATATTCTTTGCAGCCAAAGATGGAGAAGCTCTATACCTATACAGTGAACAAAAACAAGACCAGGAGCTGACAGTGGCTCAGATCATGAACTCCTTATTGCTAAATTCAGACTTAAATTGAAGAAAGTAGGGAAAACCACTAGACCATTCAGGTATGACCTAAATCAAATCCCTTATTATTATACAGTGGAAGTGAGAAATAGATTTAAGGGCCTAGATCTGATAGATAGAGTGCCTGATGAACTATGGAATGAGGTTCATGACATTGTACAGGAGACAGGGATCAAGACCATACCCATGGAAAAGAAATGCAAAAGCAAAATGGCTCTCTGGGGAGGCCTTACAAATAGCTGTGAAAAGAAGAGAAGTGAAAAGCAAAAGAGAAAAGGAAAGATATAAGCATCTGAATGCAGAGTTCAAAGAATAGCAAGAAGAGATAAGAAAGCCTTCTTCAGCGATCAGTGCAAAGAAATAGAGGAAAAGAACAGAATGGGAAACACTAGAGATCTCTTCAAGAAAATTAGAGATACCAAGGGAACATTTCATGCAAGGATGGGCTCAATAAAGGACAGAAATGGTATGGACCTAACAGAAGCAGAAGATATTAAGAAGAGGTGGCAAGAATACACAGAACTGTACATAAAAGATTGTTACAACCTGAATAGTCAAGATGGTGTGATCACTCATCTAGAGCCAGACATTCTGGAATGTGAAGTTAAGTGGGCCTTAGAAAGCATCACTAGGAACAAAGCTAGTGGAGGTGATGGAATTCCAGTTGAGCTATTTCAAATCCTGAAAGATGATGCTGTGAAAGTGCTGCACTCAATATGCCAGCACATGTGGAAAATTCAGCAGTGGCCACAGGACTGGAAAAGGTCAGTTTTCATTCCAATCCCAAAGAAAGGCAATGCCAAAGAATGCTCAAACTATCGCACAATTGCACTCATCTCACATGCTAGTAAAGTAATACTAGAGTAATACTCAAAATTCTCCAAGCCAGGCTTCAGCAATATATGAACTGTGAACTTCCTGATGTTCAAGCTGGTTTTAGAAAAGGCAGAGGAACCAGAGATGAAATTGCCAACATCCACTGGATCATGGAAAAAGCAAGAGAGTTCCAGAAAAACATCTATTTCTGCTTTATTGACTATGCCAAGCCTTTGACTGTGTGGATCACAGGAAACTTGGAAAATTCTGAGAGAGATGGGAATACCAGACCACCTGACCGGCCTCTTGAGAAACCTATATGCAGGTCAGGAAGCAACAGTTAGAATTGGACATGGAACAACAGACTGGTTCCAAATAGCAAAAGGAGTATGTCAAGGCTATATATTGTCACCCTGCTTATTTAACTTATATGCAGAGTACATCATGAGAAACGTTGGACTGGAAGACACACAAGCTGGAATCAAGATTGCCGGGAGAAATATCAATAACCTCAGATATGCAGATGACACCACCCTTATGGCAGAAAGTGAGGAGGAACTAAAAAGCCTCTTGATGAAAGTGAAAAAGGAGAGTGAAAAAGTTGGCTTAAAGCTCAACATTCAGAAAACGAAGATCATGGCATCTGGTCCCATCACTTCATGGGAAATAGATGGGGAAACAGTGGAAACAGTGTCAGACTTTATTTTTGGGGGCTCCAAAATCACTGCAAATGGTGCCTGCAGCCATGAAATTAAAAGACGCTTACTCCTTGGAAGAAAAGTTATGACCAACCTAGATAGCATATTCAAAAGTAGAGACATTACTTTGTTGACTAAGATCCGTCTAGTCAAGGCTATGGTTTTTCCAGTAGTCATATATGGATGTGAGGGTTGGACTGTGAAGGAAGCTGAGCGCCGAAGAATTGATGCTTTTGAACTGTGGTGCTGGAGAAGACTCTTGAGAGTTCCTTGGACTGCAAGGAGATCCAACCAGTCCATTCTGAAGGAGATCAACCCTGGGATTTCTTTGGAGGGAATGATGCTAAAGCTGAAGCTCCAGTACTTTTGGCACCTCATGCAAAGTGTTGACTCATTGGAAGAGACTCTGATGCTGGGAGGGATTGGGGGCAGGAGGAGAAGGGGACGACAGAGGATGAGATGGCTGGATGGCATCACGGACTCGATGGACATGAGTCTGAGTGAACTCCGGGAGTTGGTGATGGACAGGGAGGCCTGGCGTGCTGCGATTCATGTGGTAGCAAAGAGTCGGAACACGACTGAGCGACTGAACTGAGCTGAACTGAACTTAGTACCTCTTCACTTTCTGCTGCTTTCTCACTTACCTACCTAGAGGCCTGTTTATTGAAAGCACAGAATGCATCATCCTGCTTTTTCCATCCTGTATTCCCCTCAGGCAGTGCTGTCCTGTAGGTGGGCTGACTGTAGTGGATTTGACTTAACCCTTGTATAACTAGATGATGAGTCACACTCTGTTGTTTCTTTGTTCACATGTATGAAGATGCTAATGCCATAGAAAATACCCATTTTTTCTTATGAATTCCTATCACTCAGTAAACTACATGTTCCAAAACATGCCAAGAGTTTTGTAATGTTATTTTCACATGGAGCCAGCCAGCAGGCTAAGGCCAGGAGAGTCCAATTCCCTGGCTAGTTCACTAGGAAGACAGCAACAAAGATGCTTCAGGACTAGCCAATGTTTCCCTAGTCCACATAACACTAAAAGTATTTAGTGCAAAGTGCTTTTACTCAGTCGTTTTGGAAAATAACAAAATCTGTGACTTCTCAAATTTAATGGAGCAGCATTTTTCACAAAGGGACATTTCATTATTCACAGTCTTAAAAAAATGTAACAGTTTATATTTCTAGAAAGAGTCTGGCAATCCTCTCTATAAAAATCAAGTAACTTTATGAGGAAATGCCACCAGTGTGTCTTGCTATGATTTTTTTTCCTCTCTGAAGTTGTAGTGAAGTGTTGCTAGTTTGCACCTTCTTTCTCCTTGACTTCTTTACCACTCTTCTTCATAAACTGTCCTCCATTCCCACTTACTGCCAAGAGGAAAAAGCTTCACCACCTCTTCAGGATTTTAAGATTTATACTTCTGAAAAGGCTTTCTAGGGCAGGACTGCCTCACCATGATGAGCTGTATAAATGTGAGGTTTGCCCTAAATTACCAAGTAAATTATAAAGGGATGTGAGTGGTGTGCTTAGTTGCGTCAGTCATATCTGACTCTTTGCAGCTCCATGGACTGCAGCCCGCCAGGCTCCTCTGTCCATGGGGATTCTCCAGGCAAGAATACTGGAGTGGGTTGCCATGTCCTCCTCCAGGGGAGCTTCTGGACCCAGGGACTGAATCTGAATCTCTTATGTCTTCTGCAGTGGTCAGAGAGTTCTCTACCATCAGCATCACTTTGGAAGCCCTTACAATGGTGTGTATATAGGTAAAGGCACAATCTTACCTAAGGTCAAATTGATCTTGAAGAACCCTGTCTACATTACTATGAATACTCAGAGGACCCTGCTTTAGCCTTTTGCCAGCATCATCCCTTCTAGAAAAAATTATCCACTGAGAAAATTGAGCTACAGATGTATTCTGTAGATATAGTACATGTGTTTGAAAGTAAAGTGCCATCCTTACACTGTACTGCCCTTACTCTCACTTGGATGGAACAACCATTTTTTAAGCAGCATAGAAATCCATGACATGAGTCCACAGCAGTTTTGCAGGACCCCAGGGCTGATCGCTGACCTAGTCAGAAATAGGTTCATTTCAAGAAGTTGGTAGTTTTTCTTGCTATTCTACATGTCATTCATACCACAGCCTTCTGCCAGACCAGTACATAAGACAGAAAAGAATAATATTTTTAAAATAAATAAATAAGTGGGGGAGGAGTTTACCTATTTTCCCACAACGTGGTTTAATGTGGAACTTTATGCCAGTTAAATTCAGTTCTTAAATTTGAATGATATCTTCTCTGGTTTCTGTCTACTAAAACTACAAGTCTGATTATTTGCAATATAAAATGCCTTTAATTTATTGAAGTGGATACTTACTAGAGGGCTAAGAGGAAAAAGAACACTGGTTTAGGGATAAAGCAGCCAAAGTTCAATGCTCAGCTAAGCCAAGCCCTATATCCAGCATGAATTTGATAAAGAAAATAAAAAGAAGGCAGAGGTTTGTATGTCCTGCAGCATTCACCAGTGATAATGAAATAGGAAAGAAGGGGGCAGGGCACAAACCTGGAAAGAATGACATAGCCCGAGGACACAATGTAAACTGACCAGAACTTTGTTGCTGTGCAGTGCTCAGTCCCATTGTTCACAATCTCCTGCTCATTGAGCCAAAGGGGAAACTATGCTCAGTTGTCTATGTGTCTCATGGTGAAAGCTAAGTCCAATGCTGACTAGAACTAAATGGGTCCAAGAAGTCTGTGGCTCAGATCATGTACTCCTTATTGTCAAATTCAGACTTAAAATGAAGAAACTAGGGAAAAAGACTAGACTATTCAGGTATGACCTAAATCAAATCCCTAATGATTATACAGTGGAAGTGAGAAATAGATTCAAGGGATTAGATCTGATAGACAAGAGAGCCTGAAGAACTATGGACAGAGGTTCGTGACATTGTACAGGAGGCAGTGATCAATATTATCCCCATGAAAAAGAAATGCAAAAAGGCAAAATGGTTGTCTGAGGAGTCCTTACAAATAGCTGAGAAAAGAATAAAAGGTAAGGCAAAGGAGAAAAGGAAAGATATACCCATCTGAATGCAGAATTTCAAAGAATAGCAAGGAGAGATGAGAGCCTTCCTCAGAGATCAATGCAAAGAAATAGAAGAAAACAAGAGAATGGGAAAGACTAGAGATCTCTCCAAGAAAATTAGAGATACCAAGGGAACATTTCACGCAAAGATGGACTCTATATAAAGGACAGAAATGCAATGGACCTAACAGAAAAAGATATTAAGAGATGGCAAGAATATACAGAAGAACTATACAAAAAAGATCTTCATAACCCAGATAACCACAATGGTATAATCACTCACCTAGAACCAGACATGCCAGAGTCCTAAGTCAAGTGGGCCTTAGGAAACATCACTACGAACAAAGATAGTGGAGGTGATGGAATTCGAGTTGAGCTATTTCAAATCCTAAGAGATGATGCCATGAAAGTGCTGCACTCAATATGCCAGCAAATTTGGAAAACTCAGCAGTAACCACAGGACTGGAAAAATTCAGTTATAATTTCAATCTCAAAGAAAGGCAATGGCAAAGAATGATCAAACTACCACACAATTGCACTCATCTCACATGCTAGCAAAGTAATGCTCAAAATTCTTCAACAGTACATAAACCGAGAAATCCAGATGCTCAAGTTGGATTTAGAAAAGACAGAGGAATCAGAGATCAAATTGCCAACATCTGTTGGATCATAGAACAAGCAAGAGAGTTCCAGAAAAATATCTACATTTGTTTCATTGACCACGCTAATGCCTTTGACTGTGTGGATTACAACAAACTGTGGAAAATGCTTAGATATGGGAATACCAAACCACCTTACCTGCCTCCTGAGAAATCTGTATGCAGGTCAAGAAGCAACAGTTAGAACCAGATATGGAACAATGGGCTGGTTCCAAATCAGGAAAGGAGTATGTCAAGACTGTACACTGTCACCCAGCTTATTTCACTTCTATGCACTGTAAATCATGTGAAATGCCAGGCTGGATGAAGCACAGGCTGGAATCAATATTGCAGGGAGAAATATCAGTAACCTCAGATATGCAGATGACACCACACTTATGGCAGAAAGTGAAGAACTGAAGAGCCTCTTGATGAAAGTGAAAGAGGAGAGTGAAAAAGCTGTCTTAAAACTCAACATTCAGAAAATTAAGATCATGGCATCTGGTCCAATCACTTCATGGCAAATAGATGGGGAAACCATGGAAACAATGAGAAACCTTATTTTGGAGGGCTTCAAAATCACTGCAGATGGTGACTGCAGCCATGAAAATAAAAGACACTTGTTCCTTGGAAGAATAGCTATTGACCAATCTAGAAAGTATATTAAAAAGCAGAGATGTTACTTTGCCAATAAAGGTCCGTCTAGTCAAAGCTTTTTCCAGTAGTCATGTATGGATGTGAGAGTTGGACTATAAAGAAAGCTGATTGTCGAAGAACTGATGATTTTGAACTGTGGTATTAGAGAAGACTCTTGAGAGTCCCTTGGACTGCAAGGAGATCAAACCAGTCCATCCTAAAGGAAATCAGTCCTGAATATTCGTTGGGAGGACTGATGTTGAAGCTGAAACTCCAATACTTTGGCCACCTGATGTGAAGAACTGACTCATTGGAAAAGGCCCTGATGCTGGGAAAGATTGAAGGCAGGAGGAGAAGGGGATGACAGAGAATGAGATGGTTGGATGGTATCACTGACTCGATGGACATAGAGTTTGAGCAGGGAAGTCTGGCATGCTGCAGTCCATGGGGTCGCAAAGAGTCAGACAGGACTGAGCTACTGAACTGAACTGAGACCTAAGTCTCAATATATGCTCACTGTAACACATCAGCAAGCCAAATGACACACCTAGAGGCACCATTTTCCAAGGCCAACCATCAAAGATCAAGAAGTGGGTGGTGGTCGAATTCCTGGAAATCTCCACCATTTTCCCAAAATAGTTGGAATGACCCTGCCACTCATTTGTTGTTCAGTGGCTCAGTTGTGTCCATCTCTTTTCAACACCATGGACTGCAACATGCCAGGCTTTCCTGTCCTTCACCATCTCCCAGAGTTAGCTCAAACTCATGTCCATTGAGTCGGTGATGCCATCCAACCATCTCATCCTCTGTCATCCCCTTCTTCTATGGCCTTCAATCCTTCCCAGCCACCAGGGTCTTTTCCAATGAGTCTGCTTTTCAAATTAGGTGGCCAAAGTATTTGAGCTTCAGCTTCAGCATCAGTCTCTCCAGTGACTATTTAGGATTGATTTCCTTTAGGATTGATTGGTTTGATCTCCTTAGAGTCCAAGACACTCTCAAGAGTCTTCTCCAACACCACAGTTCAAAAACATCAATTCTGCGGGGCTCAGCCTTCTTTATGGTCCAACTCTCACATCCATACGTGACTACTGGAAAAACCACAGCTTCGACTAGATGGACCTTTGTCAGCAAAGTAACGTCTGTGCTCTTTAATATGCTGTCTAGGTTTTTTCATAGCTTTTCTTCCAAGAAGTAAGCATCTTTTAATTTCATGGCTGCAGTCACCATCTGCAGTGATTTTGGAGCCCAAGAAAATAAAATCTGACACAGTTTTCAATGTTTCCCCATCTATTTGCCATGAAGTGATGGGATCAGATGCCATGATCTTCATTTTTCGAATGTTGAGCTTTAAGCCAGCTTTTTCACTGTCCTCTTTCATCTTCATCAAGAGGCTCTTTAGTTCTTCTTCACTTTCTGCCATAAGTGTGGTGTCATCTGCATATCTGAGGTTACTGCTGTTTTTCTGGCAATCTTGATTCCAGCATGTGCTTCATCCAGCTGGGCATTTTGCATGATGTGCTCTGCATATAAGTTAAATAAGCAGAGTGACAATATATAGCCTTGACATACTCCCTTCCCAATTTTGAACCAGTCCACTGTTTAATGTCTGGTTCTAACTCTTGCTTCTTGACCTGGATACAGGTTTTGCAGGAGGCAGGTAAGGTAGTCTGGTATTCTCAGTTCTTTCAGAATTTTCCATAGTTTGTTGTGATCCATGCCATCAAAGGCTTTAGCATAGTCAATGAAGCAGAAGTAGATGTTTTTCTGGAATTCTCTTGCTTTTCCTATGATCCAATAGATGTTGGCAATTAGATCTCTGGTTCCTCTGCCTTTTCTAAATCCAGCTTGAATGTCTGGATTTCTCAGTTCACATACTGTTGAAGCCTGGCTTTGAGGATTTTGAGCATTACTTTGATAATGTGTGAAAAGAGTGCAATTGTGCAGTAATTTGAACATTCTTTGGCATTGCTCTTCTTTGGGATTGGAATGAAAACTGACATTTTCCAGTCCTGTGGCCACTCCTGAGTTTTCCAAATTTGCTGGCATGTTGAGTGCAGGATTTTAATAGCATCATCTTTTAAGATTTGAAACAGCTCAGCTGGAATTCCATCACCTCCACTAGCTTTGTTCGTAGTGATGCTTCCTAAGACCCACTTGACTTTGCACTCCATATTTGGCTCTCGGTGAATGATCACACCATCCTGCTTATCTGGGTCATTAGGTTTTTTTTTTTTTTTTTTTGCATAGTTCTTTTATTGTATTCTTGCCACCTCTTGTTCATATCTTCTGTTTTGTTAGGTTCATACCATTTCTGTCCTTTATTGTGCCCATCTTTGCATGAAATGTTCCCTTGGTATCTCTAATTTTCCCACTCATTAGCCTATGAAATTACCCAGTCCATAAAAGCTATCCACACCGTATTTTGAGGCTGCTCTTGTCTTCTGAAATGACCCATACTCTGTCTGAAAAGTGTATTATCTCTAAATAAATCCATTTCTTACCTATCACTTTGTCTCTCACTGAATTATTTCTGCAGTGAGACATCAAGAACCTGAGTTTCATTAAGTCCTGAAACCAGATGTATCATCTCAGTTTAAAGTGTGGGTCTTGGCCAGATTTGAGTCCAAGCCACATGGATTCAAGTAGCAATCTGAGTTACATGGTTTCCATAGTGTTTGAAAATCTTACAGTGTTTCCAACTGAAATTCAACTTCCACAACACGTTAAATAAGTGAAGTAACTGGATTTCTCACTCTGCATAAAAGGGAAGACACTAAGAAAGAAAGAAGAATTGTTCAAGGCCTAAAGTGCTAACACAGGGAAAAAATCAGAGGTATGAACAAAATCTGTGGATATTTTACCTCAGGAAGTTTCAAAATAATTTGTAACAGATTTTTATTTCTCCATTACCCCACTATAAAATTATTCTTAAAATAAAACACATTAAATGAAGGCCATTCCAATATGGAAAACACAAAAAGCCAAAAAAAGGAGGGGTTGAATTTTAGTCATAAGTATAGAGCAAATGATTTTATTACTATGAAGACATTGATATTTATGGCTAAATATTTCCATAAAACATGCATTGCATTCACTGGAGGAAATCTCCCTTCAGGCATCAAATTACTCAAGTTTGAATTTTTCCCAAGTTATTATTATTTGAAGTTATCAATGGCAAAATTTGATTTTAATCTAAGAAAACTGTGCCTTTGGTGAAGGCAGCAGAATTATCAGGTCAGCAAGTAATGCTCATCCTGATTTTTTATTTCTGTGACAAAAGGAAACATGCAATTTTATGAGTCTGAACAGGTTTAAAAACACTGAATGATATTTTTGTTCTGTCCTAATTTTTTTTTTTTTCTGGTACAATGAATGTACTCAGAATTGGGTTTAAAGGGACAGCAAATTCAAATCCTTTCCCAAAGCGGAAACTAATATAAATAGGCTCATCATGGTCTATAGCTATAGACTCTGCAAATATCCCAAGGAAAGAAAATGAAATGTCACAACTGGTGGGCATTTAGTATTCCCCTAGAATGTATCACTTTTGACCAGAACACAGAAAGCCCTTTTGTTGGTAGCTTCAGGAACTACTGTCATGGGAAGATGCAGGCATTTATGCATCAGTCAGCAACCATCATCATTTATCTACTAGTGCTACATACAATGCTTCATGCCAGAGATGTATCAATGAATAAAATGTGGCTTCACATCATGAGTTGATAGTGCTAAGGGTACAATGTAAGGAGACAAGAACATGGATAGGATTATACCCAGAGATTATGAGAAGAGTGGGGGAAAAAAAATCCAGCCTTAAGGGTGGGAGACTGCTGTGTGTGGGGTGAAAGGAAAGCCTTTTTGGAAGAATTCATGGCAGAGTTGTGTCTTAAAGACTGAGTAACTGTACTCACTTCTACCATTAGTCACTGGTTGAGGTGAGTACAGCCAAGAGGGAACCCATTCAAGACAGAGGGCACAGCTAATAAGCTCAAGGAAGATCTGTGTTATTGTTGAATAATAAGGTGAGAGTCAGGAAGCAGTAGATTTTATCCTATGGGAGGGACAAATTTTTCCTTTTTGAAAAATTTGAGAGTAAATACTTTAGGCTTAGAGAAGCATAGGGCTTTGACTCAACTCTACAAACATGGCCACAACTAATATGAAAATGAATGAGCATGGCTTAATATAACGTTGTTTATGGAGACTGTAATTGGGCTTTCCTAGCGGCTCAGTGGTAAAGAATCCGTCTGCCAGTGCTGGAGACATGGGTTTGATAGCTGGGTTGGGAAGATCCCTTGGAGTAGGAAATGGCAACCCACTCCAGTGTTCTTGTCTCCTTACATTGTATCCTTAGCACTATCAACTCATGATGTGAGGCCACATTTTATTCATTGATACATCCCTGGCATGAAGCATTGTATGTAGTGCTGCATAGATAAATGGTATTCTTGCCTGGAAAATTCCATGGACATAAGAGTCTGGTAGGCTATAGTTCATAGGGCTGCAAAAGGGTCAGACACAACTTACTGACTAAACAACAGAACAACACAACGACAATTGGAATTTCACATAATTTTCACGACTCATCAAATATTATTAAAAATTTTTTTCTATCCACTTAAAAGTGTAAAAATTATTTGTAACTGCCTGTGTATACAATAGGCGTCAGGCTAAGCTTGGGTCGTTGGCCACAGTTTTCCAATTTCTGCTGTCAGGCAACAATGTGAAACCACTAAAGGATTTTAAACAGGAAATGGCCTGATTTAGGAGGAGCCTGGTGGGCACAGTCCATAGGGTTGCAAAAGAGCTGGGCATGACTTAGCCGCTAAGTAACATTTCCTCTTGGTAGAGGTAACGGCAGCAGTGGGGAAGATACATTTGAGAGAGAAGAGCCCAAGGAAAGAAGGACATGGAGAACTGTTAAGTCTTTCCTGTGAAAAGGAGCACAGTTTACCTACTTGAACACTTTGTAATAAATCAGTCAACACTAGAATATCCCCTACATGTCCCTTCACTCCCCTGCTACTGCCCACTCCTTTCTCTGCCACAGTGCACCCTATCTCACCCTCCTCCTCACCTCACCATTTGATCCCAGACATATACCATGCCTGCCAGCTGGCTTTCTCTGTAAACTCTTTCAACAGAACAAAAAACAGGAAATTGTGCTGCAAGAGTGACCCCCAGGAGCCCCACTTCTCTAGTTTCTGGGAAGATGGTAATGGCTGAGTGAGCACTAGGGTGACCCAACCTTCCTCCAAGTCATCAATGAATGTTACAGATGTGGTTACAATCTTTGGAACATTTATTTTCCAGTTGCTAGGAGTAAGTCATTTTAAAAATTTAATTTGCATTTGGCAGATTAAGTAATGTCATCTTATTTCCTGCAACGTAATCTAAGATTTTTTTCCTTTGCTAAAGAGTCTTGATTTCAAAGCATTTAAAATGAAATATCCCACAAAAATGTTTTGATATCAAAATGATTTTAATAGATTAAGAACTAAAATAGGGATAGCTTTGGTAAGTTTTTAAAACCCATGGACTATTAAAATGAGAAGAGAACCTAGACCATATAGTGAAACACAGGAGAGATTTAAAAAGCCACAATGAGCATCAGGTTCTCTTTCCTTTCAATGTTATGTTCTTTCTTCAAACAGTTGACTGCAGAGCTTTTCTAAGGCAAGATCTACTAGTTTTAAGATGGCAGGATTATCTCACTTTTGGTAAAATGCTGCTTTCAAACACGAATGTGTGTGTGTGTGCACTCAGTCGTGTCTGACTGGTTTGTGACTCAGTGGACTATAGCTTGCCATGCTACTCTGTCCATGGAGTTTTTCAGGTAAGAACGATGGAGCCGGTTGCCATTTCCTTCTCCAGGGGATGGTCCCAAACCAGGGATTGAACCTGTGTCTCCTGCATTGGCAGGCGAGTTCTTTACCACTGAGTCACCAGAGAAGCCCTTCAAACATGAATGTTACTCCATTTTAAACTCTCAAGGTGTTTGATGTGTATAAACCTGAACCAATGTTATGCCTGTTCCAGACACAGCCAGGGTTAACATCACTCTTCCCTTCCTGTTCTACAGACAGAGGTGATGTCACTGGCGATCTAGTGGATAGATTTGATGTTGCACTCTATCATTATCTCCATTCTAAAATCCTCCCAAAGTGGAGAAACATAAAATGAATGAGAAGGTAGTAATGGAAGAAGTATAATAATGTGTGCTTCCAAAAGAGTAAGTCAGAAAGGGCCATATTACAATAATAACTCGTTCTAACTAAAGCGGCCCTGGAGTCTGGAAACTGCCAGTCTACTATACTCGCATAAATAGTTCAAGCTCAAGAATGATGTGAAAATCTTTCAACAGGATATGTGAAAAATTATGACAAAGTCACAAGAGTTCCACAAAATTATTATGGATTTTCAAAAACAGAAAAAAAAATGAAAAGTTACAAAACCTGAGCAATTCTGCCACATGTGCTTCTGATCTGATATGATTTCATCACACTTGTTACTCCAAATGAAAGCTTCTTAAATATGTCAAGGTGCAGATGTGCACTAGAGACTTAGCTATTGCTCATCTACTTCCACAAAATTGTTGCTCAGTTGTGTCCAACTATTTGCAACACCATGGACTGCAGAATGCAAGGCTTCCTTGTTTCTAACCATCTCCCAGAGCTTGCTCAAACTCATGTCCATTGAGTCGGTGATGCCATCCAAACCATCTCATCCTCTGTCATCCCCTTCTCCACCTGCCTTCAATCTTTCCCAGCATCAGGGTCTTTTCTAATAAGTCAGCTTTTCACATGGGGTGGCCAAGTATTGGCCCTTCATCTTCAGCATCAGTCCTTCCAATAAATATTCAGGACTGATTTCCTTTAGGTTTGACTGGTTTCATCTCCTTGCGGTCCAGGGGATTCCCAAGAGTCTTCTCCAACATCACAGTTCAAAAGCATCAATTCTTCAGCACTCAGCCTTCTTTATGGTCCAACTTTCACATCCATACATGACTACTGGTAAAACCATAGCTTTGACTATACAGAACTTTATCAACAAAGTAATGTCTCTGCTTTTTAATATACAGTGTAGGTTGGTCATAGCTTTTCTTCCAAGAAGCAAGTGTCTTTTAATTTCAGGCTACAGTCACCATCTGCAGCGACTTTTGGAAGTGAAGTAAATAAAATCTGCCACTGTTTCCATTGTTTCCCTATCTATTTGAAGTGATTGGATCGCTTGCCATAATCTTCGTTTTTTGAATGTTGAGTTTTAAGCCAGCTTTTTCACTCTTCTCTTTCACCTTCATGGAAGAAGCTCTTTAGTTCCTCTTTGCTCTTTGCCATAAAGGTGGTGTCATTTGCATATCTGAGGTTATTGATATTTTTCCTGGCAATCTTGATTCTAGCCTGTGCTTCATCCAGCCTGGTATGTCACATGATGCACTCTTCATGTAAGTTAAATAAGCTGGTGACAATATACAGCCTTGACATACTCCTTTCCCAAGCTGAACCAGTAATGCTCAAAATTCTCCAGGCTAGGCTTTAACAGTATGTGAACTTCCAGATGTTCAAGTTGGATTTAGAAAAGGCAGAGGAGCCAAAGATTAAACTGCCAACATCCGCTGGATGATAGAAAAAGCAAGAGAGTTCCAGAAAAACATCTACTTCTGCTTCATTGACTATGCTAAAGCCTTTGACTGCATGGATCACAACAAACCGGAAAATTCTTAAACAGATGGGAATACCAGATCACATTACCTCCTTCTTGGGAGAACTGTATGCTGGTCAAGAAGCAACAGTTATAACCAGACATGGAACAACAGACTGGTTTAAAATTGGGAAAAGAGTATGTCAAGGCTGTATATTGTCACCCTGCTTATTTATTCACAGTATCAGTTATCAGTTCAGTCACTCAGTTGTGTCCGACTCTTTGTGACCCCATGAACTGCAGCACGCCAGGCCTCCCTGTCCATCACCAACTCCTGGAGTTTACTCAAATTCATGTCCATTGAGTCGGTGATACCATCTAATCCTCTGTCATCCCCTTCTCCTCCTGCCTTCAATCTTTCCCAACATCAGGGTCTTTTCAAATGAGTCAGCTGTTTGCATAAGGTGGCCAAAATATTGGCGTTTCAGCTTCAACATCAGTCCTTCTGATGAACATCGAGGACTGATCTCCTTTAGGATGGACAGGTTGGATCTAGTTACAGTCCAAGAGACTCTCAAGAGTCTTCTCTAACACCACAGTTCAAAAGCATCAATTCTTTCTTTATAGTCCAACTCTCACATCCATACATGACTACTAGAAAAACCATAGCCTTGACTAGACAGACCATTTATTCACAGAATTAATCTTATTCAATAATCAAGAAAAAAATAGAGATTTGACATATTCTCTTTCACGGTGTTTAGTCAATCACTCATCAGGAGTACAGTATTTTTAGGTGATAATTACTCTGCTAAGTAGAAAGACTGATGATGATGATCACCCTTTATACATACTGGCAATGTACTAAATCCTATACACTTTTAACTCTCTTATCTGTTAAGGCTCCTAACTTTTAATACTTGATACTGTTAATATCCTTATTTATAGATGAACAAACTGAGGTACAGAATACATCAATAACTGACAGGATCATACTAACAGAAGATGGTAGATCAAGGATTTGAATTTGGGCCTTCCTGTTTCACAGTCCATTCTCTTTGCACTTATCTATATATACATGATAAAAAGATATAGATGGCGTGGCCTCTCCATGTTTGGGAAACTAGATAGTAAATTTACAACTAAAGACAAATTCTAAGGCATATATTGGTTCATGATGCAGAAAAGGATCATAGCAATTATCCAGTCAAAACTCTCATTTTGCAGGAAGAAAATTGAGACCCAGCTAGGACAAAATGCCCAATGGAGTGCAAAAACACTTTCCTTACTCCTAGTGTTCATATACAAGGCTGGGTCCTCATCATCTGTTACTTCAACTGTTAAAATAGCATCATACATCATACTATGTCTCTCTGTCTCCAGTTCCATTATTTTCCATTATAATTATATTTCTAAAACTCATATCATCTGTTAATGCTGAACTACTTAAACTCTTCAAACTGGTTATCTCTTCGTTTTCCTGAAGGCCCAGGTCTACCTTATCAAGCACCAATCGAGCCTCCTTCCTGCTCCAGCTCCTACCACTGCTCCAGCTGGTTAATAATCCATTTCTACAATCCTGTGATTCAGGTGCCTCTCCTTTTGTGTTCAGTATACTCTTCCCTCTGTCTAAAATGCTTTCTCTTTTCCTAGTCTGTGAACCTGTTCGTCCTTCAAGAAGCAGCTCAAATATCACTTGGTGAAGTATTTCATTCTCCAAACTTCTTCCTCTGCATTTCTATAATATTTCACTTATACTCAGTATTGGAGACAAGGACTTGCTCATCTTTCACTCTAACATCTAACAAATCATATGGATGACTCAAAGTACATCTTCAGTACAAGCTTGTTGAATGAATATATGGAGAGTACTATGGCTTCTTGATTTCCGATTTTTGCCCCAATAGCTTCCATTCAAGTTTTTGGTCCTTCAACAAATATTATACTTCTTTGTGCTAGGTACTCTGCTAGGCTCAGGGGTTATAGTGATTTTTTTTTAAGGTAAATAAGATTTCTTAAGGTTCCTGCCCTCATGGAACTGTTTCTACCAAGAAATGCAGATAACAAAAAATAACATGCAAAAAATAAATGTCAGGGAAGTAACTGATAGCAGAGAAGTGAGCGAGTAGCTGTGGAAGGCCATCGTAGAAAGAGGGGTTAGAAGAACCTTTTTCAAGCACTTACTATTCCAATGAAGATCTCAAAGGATGAGATGTCTAGCCCGGCAAAGACTTGTGCTCAGTCCCTGTGTTGCAGCCAGCTCTTTGTGACCCCATGGACTATAGCCCACCAGGCTCCTCTGTCCATCGGATTTTCCAGGCAAGAACACTGGAGTGGATTGCCATTACCTTCTCCAGGTAGAGAGTTAGTCAGAGCATTCAGGCAGTAGAGAGGAAAAGGATCAATCACTATGGTCAAAGAAAGAAAGAGGCTTATGTGGCCCTTGCCACATTGGTGAAATGGTTGTAGAGGCAGGGCAATCACAGCTCATGAATGCTTCACATGCTTTGTAGGCTATAATAAGCAATTAGAATTTTCCCTTAAAAACCACTGGGGGCTATGGAAGAGTTCCGAGTCAGTGGAACTGATCTGACTTGTGTATTTAAAAATGAAGAAACTGAACTGAAGCAGGACCAGGGTCAAAGTAGGAGGCCCAACTAGGAAGCTCTTGCTGAAATCCAGGCAAATAATAGTTAAAGTGGAGTCACCAGAGATGGAAGAAACACAGACAGATTTTAGTTATATTTAGGAGACAGACTCACTAGGTCTTGGAAATGTTTTATTAGACGTGGGCAGAAAAAGTAAGGGAGGCATTACAGTTTATTTTTAGATTTTATGGTTTGAATCATTGTTTGGATGGCATAACTTTTACTGAGATGAGGAAGACTAAAGTGAGAAATAAATTTAGGAAAGGAAAAAAGAGTTTAATGTTTGGATATATTGAACTGATGTTAAGAATGGAGATTTTAAATTTTGGAGAAAACTGCTCTTAAAGTAAACAAATCATCAGGTAACAATAAGAATAGCTAATAACCATTGGGATTGCTTACCATGTGTCACACTTTGTTTACATATTAAGCTATATAATTCCCCAAACAATTGCTCTATAAAGAAGTTACTATTGTGACCTCCATGTTACAGATGAGGAAAGTAAGGCCCAGAATGGTCAAATACTTCCCCAAGGCCTGAAGTTTGTACATGGCAGATTCAGGAAGCAAAGCCAGGCAGTCTGACTCCAGAGACTGGCCTTTTAATCTCTGTATAAAGAAGAAGTAATGACCTTGTGCCAGGAAAGTAATTAAATCCTATTTACTTCTAAAAATCAACAGGACACAAACACAGCTCTCCAAACATTACATGATAAGATTAATTAAACACTGACTTTTAATAAATGACAGTTTTGTTGCTGAAGTAAAGTAACTTTTCTTATTATGAATGCCATTATAGAAATCACATTATGTACTGGGCACCAAGTAGAGACTGTTGCTCAGCAAGGACTTCTCCCAGGGGAATTAACTGGATCCCCATTTAGGTCTCTTCTCCAGGGCCAATCACCCACAGACACCCACTTCCATCCACAGTCATCCACTTTGGAGACTATTTACTGGCCATCTATAGTGAGCCAAGCACTGGAGCAAACATGAGAACTACAATTCCCTGCTTTCATGGAGCTCCCAATTAGAGCAGGAGACAAAAAAAAAAAATAAAACCACCTATTAAAACAGGGCTTCCCTGGTGACTCAGTTGGTAAAGAATCTGCCTGCAATTCAGGAGATCCAGGTTTGATCCCTGAATGGGGAAAATCCGCTGGAGAAGGGATAGGCTACCCACTCTAGTATTCTTGCCCAGAAAATCCCATGGACAGAGGAGCCTGGTGGGCTACAGAATATGGGGTCGCAAAGAATCAGACATGACTTAACAACTAAACCACCACCATTGCCACCTATTAATATAAACTGCGATGTGTGCTGGAAATAGTAGACACACGGGGAAATGAGGAAGTTTCCTCCATGTGAGAATTAAGTAGGACTCAGCTAGGATGCAGCTCAGTATTTCTCAGCCAGAGAAGAGAAGAGTCTGATAGAGTATCTTGAAACTACCATAGGACCACCTGTGCCATTTGACAGGATAGCAGGTACCCAAAACTTCCAACAGAGCAGATATGGAAATGCCTTTCTTAATGTGAGTGCTCCAACTCTGCCCGCCCCGGCTCTCCTCTTTCTGAAGGCTCTCCCTGAGTAACCCAATTACAACTGCCTCCCTGTGGTGACAGACGATCCATATCCAAGCCTGACTCAATGATCTCGTCCACTTCAGCCCTGAATCACACTAGACTTCACTATTTGGGTGACTCTCAAACATCATGGATTTCAAAAAGATGTCACTTCCTTTCCCCCCATAGCCTGCTCATTCTCCTACATGTCTTTCTAGGTGCCCAGCTACCTCTGCCAGGCCTCGAATCATTGCTCTAGCTTCCCCTCTTACCCCAGCCCTTACTCGACACATTAATCCCTGAACACTGAAAGCTCCCTCCTTAGAGTCTCTAGTTATCTGCCTGCCCAGCCACATCCATTGTCACAGCATTTGACCAGGCCCTCATCTCCCTTCCCTGCTGGCTCAGACAGGAAGGAATCTGCCCGCAACATGGGAGACCCGGGTTTGATCCCTGGGTGGGGAAGAGTCCCTGGATGAGGGCATGGCAACCCACTCCAGTGTTCTTGCCTGGAGACTCCCATGGACAGAGGAGCCTGGCAGGCCACAGTCCATGGGGTAGCAAAGAGCTGGAATGACTGAGAAACTAAGCGCACACACATCATCGCCCTTCGCTGAAACAGGGTCTGAAGTGTCTCACTGCCACAGCCTCACTCTGTTTATCATGCAAGTGCCAGAATAATGCTGCAAAAAAATGCACATCATGCCTTTCTCCTGCTTTAAAGCCATCAACAGCTCCCCACGGTTCACAGGGTAATGTCCTAACTCCTGTGAAGCCCACAGGGGTTTCACCTTTTCCTTCCTTTCAGCCTTACCTTTTGCTAATAACTTTTCATCTTTTGGTGCTTCATACTCCACCCATATCAAACTGCTTACAATTCCACAAACTCCTTATGTGGTTTCAGACAGCAACCTCCAGCTCATACTTCTCTCCCTGCTTTAAATGCCTTTCAACACTATCCCCACACCTTCACCCATCTTTCACTTTTCAACTCACAGATCAACTTGTCTCTGAAGCTTTTTCTGATTACTCTGCCTCTGCCTCAAATAGAACAGACCTTTCCTCCCTATGTCCCCACTGCTTCCAGGGCCAAAAATTTTCCAGAGCACTTTGTTATACTGATCCTATCAGGCTAGCATGATGCCTGCCTATCAGATTGTTTCATTGACAACACAATTTATGGACCAATACTTATGAACACCAGTAGTAGGTGCTATGGCTAAATGTTGGAGAAGTGGAAAAGGTAGATAAAACAATCTTTACCCTCATAACTTATTTACAGTCATGAAATAAAACCTTTCAGTTTTAAAGTCAAAAGGATTCCCAAGATTTAGCCTGAAGATAATATATTTTAAGCTACTTTCATGTAGTTTAAGGGACTTGATTTATAGAGGTCCCTTTTAAGTTCTGTGCTAATTTTATATTTTTAACTTTATGTCTTTATTTTCTTAAAGGGGGGGTGGAGCCCAAATCTGGACATATTTTAGGCTCCACAGGAACCTGAATGGCAGAAAGCATTTCACTCCCCTTTTGATGGGAGTGAAAAAGGAGAGTGAAAAGCTTGTTTATTTTTGTATTCATATATATATATATTTACTTTACAATATTATATTGGTTTTGCCATACATCAACATGAATCCACCACGGGTGTACATGTGTTCCCCATCCTGAACCCCCCACCCACCTTCCTCCCCATCCCATCTCTCTGGGTCATGCCAGTGCACCAGCCCCAAGCATCCTGTATCATGCATTGAACCTGGACTGGCAATTAGTTTCACATATGATAATATACATGTTTCAATGCCATTCTCCCAAATCATCTTACTCTCGCTCTCTCCCACAGAGTCCATAAGACTGTTCTATACATCTGTGTCTCTTTTGCTGTCTCGCATATAGGGTTATCATTACCATCTTTCTAAATTCCATATATATGTGTTAGTATACTGTATTGGTGTTTTTCTTTCTGGCTTACTTCACTCTGGATAATAGGCTCCAGTTTCATCCACCTCATTAGAACTGATTCAAATGTATTCTTTTTAATGGCTGAGTAATACTCCATTGGGTATATGTACCACAGCTTTCTTATCCATTCATCTGCTGATGGACATCTAGGTTGCTTCCATGTCCTGCCTATTATAAACAGTGCTGCAATGAACATTGGGGTACACGTGTCTCTTTCCATTCTGGTTTCCTCGGTGTGTATGCCCAGCAGTGGGATCGCTGGGTCGTATAGCAGTTCTCTTTCCAGTTTTATTTATTTATTTGGCTGCTCTGGGTCTTAGTTGTAGCATGTGGGATCTAACTCCCTGATCGAACCTGGGCCCCCTGCACTGGGAGCTCAGAGTCTTAGCCACTGGACCACCAGGGAAGTCCCAATTTCCAGTTTTTTAAGGAATCTCCACACTGTTATCCATAGTGGCTGTACTAGTTTGCATTCCCACAAACAGTGTAAGAGGGTTCCCTTTTCTTCACACCCTCACCAGCATTTATTGCTTGTAGACTTTTGGATAGCAGCCATTCTGACTGGCGTGAAATGGTACCTCATTGCAGTTTTGATTTGCATTTCTCTGATAATGAGTGATGTTGAGCATCTTTTCATGTGTTTGTTAGCCATCTGTATGCCTTCTTTGGAGAAATGTCTGTTTAAAAGCTAGTTTAAAATTCAAAATTCAAAAAACTAAGATCATGGCATCCAGTCCCATCACTTCATGGCAAATAGATGGAGGGAATGTGGAAACAGTGACAAAATTTATTTTCTTGGGCTCCAAAATCACTGTGGACAATGACTGCAGCCGTGAAATAAAAAGACGCTTGCTCTTTGGAAGAAAAGCTATGACAAAACTAGACAGCATATTAAAAAGCAGAGACATCACTTTGCCACCAAACGTCCTTATACCCAAAGCTATCGTTTTTCCAGTAGCCATGTATGGATATGAAAGTTGGACCATAAAGAACGCTGAGTGCTGAAGAAGTGATGCTTTTGCAGAAGTGGTGCTGGAGAAGACTCTTGAGAGTGCCTTGGACTGCAAGGAGATCAAGCCAGTCAATCTGAAAGGAAATCAACTCTGAATATTCACTAGAAGGACTGATGCTGAAGCTGAAACTCCAATACTTTGGCCACCTGATGTGAAGAGCAGACTAACTGGAAAAGACCCTGATACTGGGGAAGATTGAGGGCAGGAGGAGAAGGGGACGTCAGAGGATGAGATGGCTGGATGGCATCACCAACACAATGGACATGAGTTTGAGCAAACTCTAGAAGACAGTGAAGGACAGGAAAGCCTGGTGTACTGCAGTTCATGGGGTGGCAAAGAGTCAGACACAACTTAGTGGCTGAACAACAACAACAGGCTCCACAAAACTTGGAGCCACCTCTAGTTCCAAGACTTAGATGATTATCTATGGTCACAGATTTTTGTAAACAAAGCTTAAAGAAAAGTCAATAGTGCTTCGGGAGGAGTTGCTGTGTGGTAAAGGCTTCCTCCTGAACATTGAATGGGAGAGGCTCAGCACCACCCCCTGAGTCCTCCCCTAGGGTAGAGAAAGAGGGTGGGGCCTCTGATCAAGAGTTTCCTATTGTCTCTCTCCTTTTCTACCACCCACGCCCCCAAAAGAGAAGTGAACTAGAAAACAAGGAAGGAAAAGAAAGATAACAAATACTTCAGGAACAGCAGAATACCATGGTTCTGAGCTACTAACAGAAAATGCATCACACGGGCTCACTCAGTGTCATCAGTTCACACCAATCCTATGATCTGTCTGAAATTTCAGAGTAAAACACGCTTGTTGTGGTTGGGAAGTGAGGGGAAGTGGGAAGTTAGAAGCAAGGGGAAAAGGGAAGAAGGACATATGACAAAGAACACGATTAATGAGTCCAGTTCTTCCCTGTGTCATGTGTGGCCTCCCTGTGCAAAAGGAAAGGAATGATGGGCTGGGAATCTGTCATCCACATTCCTTCTCTGCACCCCACCCCTCCTTCAGCATTTCCTTCAGAATCCAGCCAGGCCCTGACATAATAGCTCCATGTGACAAAAAGGAGAAAGAATGGTGTTGAACCTAAGTTTGTGTGCCTGTCACACATAGAGCCCAAACAAATAGAAACATTCGAGTTTAGAGTGGAGAAAGGTTTACTGCCAGGTCCAAGCAAGGAGAACAAGCAGCTCCTACTCAGAAGACTGGAACTCTGATGGCTTTCAGGGAAGAATTTTACAGGCAACATCTGGGGTGAGGGGTGCGGGGTGCACTACTTTCTTCTGATTTGGCTGGTGGTGAGGTAACAGGGTGGTGTTTCAGCAATCTCAATCATCAGCCTGGTACTGACCAATCTGGAGTCTACTAGCTTGTGTGCAGCATGAAGTCATCACCCTCCATCTGGGTGGGGGTCTTAGTTCCTGCAGAATAACTCAAAGATGTGTGCTCGGTTGTTATGGGTATCCCTTGAGGAGAAACTAGACATTAGGGGACTATGACAGACCAACTTTATATATGAGCAACTATATCCAGAGTGGTAAAAGACTCTTTCAAGTTTCCACCATCATGAAGTTTAGGATTGTGTTTTATCACTGAACTATTTTTCTTGTCTGCTTTTCCTTTGTTTCTGCATTCTCTCACTTACCTAATTAGTAACTGCTTGAATCTGCACCTTGGAACTCAGGGAAGGCCTATGAGATTGAAGCCTTTTTCTGCAAACAGGAAATGGAAGGCATGGGCCCTTGGACCCAGGAGGGCCTCACAGGGTCCTGCTTAGTTTCAAGAGGAATGCATAGACTGACAGTTGTGGGGTGGGAGGAGAAGCTGTCTGAGTCCAGTTCCTGGTTCTGGTTTAGGTAGGATTTAGATCTTTCTAGGTCCCAAGCATACAAAAACTATGGGTCCACCACTGCTCCCACTATGTAATTCAAATAACACATTAATGTTTTTAATAACACATAACTTACCCATGTGCTGAAATTAGGATAATTGTTTTTCTAGATTTTGTGATTTTTACATTTCGAACAAACTAGTTATAGAGATGACCTCTCTCTTTCTCTCTCTCTGTCACCACTCCCTGACACATGTTTGGTTTGCCTTTCCTAACACCATCCTAGTCTGTCTGGATGGTGTGACCTTGGCAGATTCCTACCACTCTGGGTCTTGCTCACTTATAAAGTTGGTGTGTTGTGTCATATTCCTTTAATCCCTATGAGTTTATTGGAGATCATTCTCTTTTATCCTTCAAAGGAAAACAACAATTTAAAAATACTTCTGCTCTGACTTGTACATCCTATGGACTTGTACAGTGTAGAGAATTCCAGTCTGGATGAGAGAAGACACTGTGTATGCAGTGATACATCTCATTGTACTCATTCTATAAATATTTACTGAATACCTACCATTTAACAGCTGCTGAGTGTACATTGATGAGCAGAGCAGACACATACTCTTTGCCTTGTCCAGTTTACTTCCATGGAGCTTACAGTCTATGGAATACAGTTGTGGAGCCTGAGAACATTTCAGGTGTCTGATTTCCAGAACGTGTCCTCTAGGATCTAGTATGGTGGTGAGGAACCTGATTCTGCAGTCAGGTGGCCTGTGTTCAAATCCTAGTTCCATCACTTCCTCGCTTTGCGACCTTGAGCAAGTTTCTTAGACTCTCTGTCTTGCTATTTCCTCCAGGCTAACAATAGCAAGTCCACATGCCCACAGTATATCTCCTGACACGCATGACTCTTTTACTGTCAAACTTTGTACTGTGGCTCAGGGCTGCTCAAGACTGTGGGCTCAAAAGGACTACTGTGCACTTCCTCCACAGAGAATGCCCAGCTATAGGTCAAAGATGGAAGGATGATTCTCTTCTCAGTTCGTGGCATCTGGATTAAGCGGCACTACCCTAAAGTCATGCTGAGTTTTTAGAGAAAACAGCCTTTCTGTTTTTACTCAGTCCATTCAATCTTCGCTTCCTTTTCTCCTATAGTTGAAAAAGTATCCTTGGCAGCTTAAATTAGGAAATCATGTGTAAATGCAACTCAGATTTCATCTGTCTCCTGGTTCTTCTCTTTGAGCTCCCCAATAGCCTCTCCAATCATACACAAAATAATGAATCCACTTCACAGAAAAATATTGCTGAGAAAATTGAAGTTGACAAAAGATTTTATGGAAACAAAGGAAGAAATATTCAAAGCACACAGCTCTAGAGCTGACCACTCATTTGAAAATTCCTGGTAGACATTTTTCCACTTCTCCAGATATCCTTTTCCTGCCAGGTTACCAGCAAAGGTGTCATTCTTTCGCCTCTGGGTGTTACCCAGCCCCATAAAATTGCAAAGATACAAATATCAACCCTTAAGTTCATCCAAGTCAGGAAATAAACTCAAAAGATGTACTACTCTGCTGCTTTCTCTGGTTTACCACCTTCTTTGATTTCATGGCTGAGCATTCCAGCTTATGAATGCAATCAAGATTTGTTTCAACCAACATTTTAAGTTTTTTTTAGCAACAGGCTTTGTCTGGGCACTCAAAACATCAGGTTGCCCTTCACAGATTGTGCAGTCTGGTATTGAGTCAAGTTGCCCGATCACCCTGCCTGGTATCTGCCCAATACAAAGTCACAGTGTTTAAATCATTATGCTGAGATTTATGTTTCAGTGAGTCAGTTGCATTATCTTTCCACACCATTTTTGCCTTAAGCAATAAAACACTGCTATAAAAGGAAGGGAGATAAAAAGGATACAGTTAACAAAGAATCCTAATTCTGGACCCCTTAAAGGAGTCTGAGCCAGAACTTCAGACTGCTTTCATTGCCTTGCCCTGTTTAGGATTCTGCTTGGTTGGCCTTCACATTAGGATAGTTGATTGTTTACAAATGTTTGAACATTTTTCTCACTGACCCATGTTTGGGTGTGCCTTTGGAATAACAAAAGATGAATAAACTAAAAGAACTTACTTTGATCCTCATTTTGAGCTAAATACTGAAAGTAACAATAAAAAAATTAAAGATGGAAGTAGGGATATATAACACCTGGATTTCAGTTTGTGGATTTATTTCCACAACACATATCCCAGAGGCCTTAAAATAGAGTGTGAGACTATTCCAGTGTAAGACTGGAAGGGAAGAGAGATCACATAATTCAATCTTCTCCCATCACTGATGAGGAAACCAAATCCCAGAGAAGTTATGTGACCTGTTTAGAATCACAAAACAGAGGCAATTCCAGGACAAGGTCTCCTGATTCCCAGGAACTTATTTTTTCTTTTTCTTTAAAAAAAAAAAATAATTGTTACCTTTCACTGAATGATCACTATAAACCACAGGAATTTTGATACCAACCAGGGTTCTTGGCCTTCCACAATCAATAGAAACTGCCTAGAAGCCAAATAAGAATTGCTATCATGTAATATGCAGGCTTTATTTTACCAAAAAAAAAAAATCATAAATATGTTTAGTAAACTCGATAGATTTTTGTAAATTTAGTTTGAGTACCTAATGTCAGAAATTTATGAAAAATGAGCAAAAACAATCCACTGGAATTCAAAAATAAAACAAAAGCCAGGGGTCCCCTGGTGGTCCAGTGTTTAACAGTCCACCTTGCAATGCAGGGGACACTGGTTCCACTCTTGGTCTGGGAAGACCCACATGTCGCAGAGCAACTAAACCCATGCACCTCAACTACTGAGCCAGCATTCTAGAGCCTGCGAGCTGCAACTACTGACTCCATTCACCGCAACTACTGAAGCCTATGTACCCAGAGCCTGTGTCTCACAACAAGAGAAGCCACTGCAATGAGAAGTTCGTGAAGAGTAGCCCCTGCTCACAGACACTAGAGAAAAGCCTGCGTGCAGCAATGAAGACTCACCACAGCCAAAAAATAAACTAATTAAAAAAATAAAGCTGAAATGAATGCATAAATTATATATATAAACAAACAAACAACTTTCCATCACATAGTATAGGTTAATCTTTTTGTTTCCCAGTATCTTAGTTGTCTTTACCAGCACAGTAGTTAGAAAACTAGAAAATGTCAAAGTTATTTAGGGATGTCATTATTATTAAACAAAAAACATTTATTATTTACAAACTTTATATTTTGAAATACACTTAGGAATTTATTTAGATATTTAGAAATAAAAATCTTTCATCAGATTTCTCTGCCATTATCACTACTTATGAGCCTCAAATAAATTATAACTAAGGAGATATAGGAGGCTTCCCAGATGCAGCAAGTGGTAAAGAACGTGCCTGCCAATGTGGGAGATGTAAGAGATGTGGGTTCAATCCCTGGGTCGGAAAGATCCCCTGTAGGACAGCATGGCAACCCACACCAGCTTTCTTGCCTGGAGAATCTTGTGGATGGAAGAGCCTGGTGGGCTACAGTCCTAGGGTAGCAAAGATTCAGACATGCCTGAAGCGACTTGCACAAGTTGAGGGCACGGAGATATAGGTGAGGTGGAATGTAAACTGAAGATCTGTCAGGAGTTAACCTCAGAATTTAAATAAATGAGGTCAGAGCTAGAGACAGAGAGAAGGGGCAAGTGTCTTCATCATTACTTGTTATAAAGCAGCATTAAATCACCTCTGAGGAACCATGAAGGAACCATGGAGACTGAGGAACCATGAAGGTCTCTTCAGTATTAGAAGCAGGTGACAAAAGTAATCACGTCAGGACAATAATGCTAGATCTGATTTCATGCATTCACTCTTAACACATAACTGCATATTCAGAATCACATACTTTTACCATAGATACTATACAATTATGAATTTTCTTCTAAGGGAGCAACTCCACACTTTGGGTTATTTTGGGATACAGCAGAGCTTTAACCTCCTATTTAAAAATCATAACCCAAGACTCCATTAGGTAATCCCAGCTCTGTTATCAGTACATTCCAGATTCCACAGGTTCATAGAATTTTTAGTCACCTAGGAGTAATCAGATCCAGCAGAAGCTTTTGTTTGTTTTCTTTTGTCTTAAGTATAGGCATAGAAAGTTCACTTATTTAGTACTGGTTTTGTTCTCTATCTGCAAGAGATCAAAGTTAGTATGGAAACTATCTCCGGCATGGGTAAGTTGTGAAATCAAAACAACTGCACGTGTCAAGAGAGTTTACTTTTTGGAGATAGACTCATGAGTGAAAATTGAAGAAGGGGTAAGTACATTACATATTAATAATAAAAAGTGTTCAGGCAGCCAAATATGAAAGATTGCTCTATAAAAATCAAACTCCATAAAATGAATTTTTTAAAAAAGCTAAAACAGGTGTCAACATTATTAGCAAAAAGACTGCCAAGAGTATCAAGCAATATGCTAGGTGACTAGTTGTGGAAAATGACTGTTAAAAGAAATATCATTTATGTTTTTATTATTTACAAATATCCTGACAAAATTTTTGCTTCAAAATGAACACAATGATACAGATGGTAGAAATTTTTTTTTAAAAGATTTTTTTTCTTTTTAAAAAAGTTATTATTAATTTTACTTTATAATATTGCATTAGTTTTGCCATACATTGACTTGAATCCGCCATGAGTATACATGTGTTCCCCATCCTGAACCTCCCTCCCACTTCCCTCCCCATCCCATCTTTCTGGTCACCCCAGTGCACCAGCCCCGAGCATCCTGTCTCATGCATTGAACCTGGACTGGCGATTCGTTTCACATATGATATTATACATATTTCAATGCCATTCTCCCATATCATCCTGCCCTCACCCTCTCCCACAAGTACAAAAGACTGTTCAATACATCTGTGTCTCTTTTGCTGTCTCGCATATAGGGTTATCATTACCATCTTTCTAAATTCCATATATATGCGTTAGTATACTGTATTGGTGTTTTTCTTTCTGGCTTACTTCACTCTGTATAATAGGCTCCAGTTTCATCCACCTCATTAGAACTGATTCAAATGTATTCTTTTTAATGGCTGAGTAATACTCCATTGTGTATATGTACCACAGCTTTCTTATCCATTCATCTGCTGACGGACATCTAGGTTGCTTCCATGTCCTGCCTATTATAAACAGGGCTACAGTGAACATTGGGGGTACACATGTCTCTTTCAATTCTGGTTTCCTCGGTGTGTATGCCCAGCAGTGGGATTGCTGGGTCATAAGGCAGTTCTATTTCCAGTCTTTTAAGAATCTCCACACTGTTCTCCATAGTGGCTGTACTAGTTTGCATTCCCACAAACAGTGTAAGAGGGTTCCCTTTTCTCCACACCTTCTCCAGCATTTATTGCTTGTGGACTTTTGGATAGCAGCCATTCTGACTGGCATGAAATGGTACCTCATTGTGGTTTTGATTTGCATTTCTCTGATAATGAGTGATGTTGAGCATCTTTTCATGTGTTTGTTAGCAATCTGTATGTCTTCTTTGGAGAAATGTCTGTTTAGTTATTTGGCCCATTTTTTCATTGGGTCTTTTATTTTTCTGGAATTGAGCTGCAGGTGTTGCTTGTATATTTTTTAGATTAATTCTTTGTCCATTGCTTCATTTGCTATTATTTTCTCCCATTCTGAAGGCTGTCTTTTCACCTTGCTTATAGTTTCCTTTGTTGTGCAGAAGCCTTTAAGTTTAATTAGGTCCCATTTGTTTATTTTTGCTTTTATTTCCAATATTCTGGAAGGTGGGTCATAGAGGATCCTGCTGTGGTCTATGTCGGAGAGTGTTTTGCCTATGTTTTCCTCTAGGAGTTTAATAGTTTCTGGTCTTACATTTAGATCTTTAATCCATTTTGAGTTTATTTTTGAGTATGGTGTTAGAAAGTGTTCTAGTTTCATTCTTTTACAAGTGGTTGACCAGTTTTCCTACACCAGTTGTTAAAGAGATTGTCTTTAATCCATTGTATATTCTTGCCTCCTTTGTCGAAGACAAGGTGTCCACAGGTGTGTGGATTTATCTCTGGGCTTTCTGTTTTGTTCCATTGATCTATATTTCTGTCTTTGTGCCAGTACCATACTGTCTTGATGACTGTGGCTTTGTAGTAGAGACTGAAGTCAGGCAGGTTGATTCCTCCAATTCCATTCTTCTTTCTCAAGATTGCTTTAGCTATTCTAGGTTTTTTGTATTTCCATACAAATGTGAAATTATTTGTTCTAGTTCTCCGAAAAATACCGTTTGTAGCTTGTTAGGGATTGCATTGAATCTATAGATTGCTTTGGGTAGTATACTCATTTTCACTATATTGACTCTTCTGATCCATGAACACAGTATATTTCTCCATCTATTTGTGTCTTCTTTGATTTCTTTCACCAGTGGTTTATACTTTTCTATATATAGGTCTTTAGTTTCTTTAAGTAGATATATTCCTAAGTATTTTATTCTTTTCATTGCAATGGTGAATGGAATTGTTTCCTTAATTTCTCTTTCTGTTTTGTTATTGTTAGTGTATAAGAATGCAAGGGATTTCTGTGTGTTAATTTTATATCCTGCAAATTTACTATATTCATTGATTAGCTCTAGTAATTTTCTGGTGGAGTCCTTAGGGTTTTCTATGTAGAGGATCATGTCATCTGCAAACACTGAGAGTTTTACTTCTTCTTTTCCAATCTGGATTCCTTTTATTTGTTTTTCTGCTCTGATTGTTGTGGCTAAAACTTCCAAAACTATGTTGAAGAGTAGTGGTGAGAGTGGGCACTCTTGTCTTGTTCCTGACTTTAGGGGAAATGCTTTCAGTTTTTCACCATTGAGGATAATGTTTGCTGAGGGTTTGTCATATATAGCTTTTATTATGTTGATGTATGTTCCTTCTATGCCTGATTTCTAGAGGGTATTTTAAATCATAAATGGATGTTGAACTTTGTCAAAGGCTTTCTCTGCATCTATTGAGATAATCATATTGCTTGTATTTTTCAATTTGTTAATGTGGTGTATTCAGTTCAGTTCAGTTCAGTGGCTCAGTCGTGTCCGACTCTTTGTGACCCCATGAATTGCAACACGCTAGGGCTCCCTGTCCATCACCAACTACCAGAGTTCACTCAGACTCACGTCCATCGAGTCAGTGATGCCATTCAGCCATCTCATCCTCTGTCGTCCCCTTCTCCTCCTGCCCCCAGTCTCTCCCAGCATCAGAGTCTTTTCCAATGAGTCAACTCTTCACATGAGGTGGCCAAAGTACTGGAGTTTCAGCTTTAGCATCATTCCTTCCAAAGAAATCCCAGGGCTGATCTCCTTCAGAATGGACTGGTTGGATCTCCTTGCAGTCCAAGGAACCCTCAAGAGTCTTCTCCAACACCACAGTTCAAAAGCATCAATTCTTCAGTGCTCAGCCTTCTTCACAGTCCAACCCTCACATCCATACATGACCACTGGAAAAACCATAGCCTTGACTAGACGGACCTTAGTTGGCAAAGCAATGTCTCTACTTTTGAATATGCTGTCTAGGTTAGTTATAACGTTCCTTCCAAGGAGTAAGTGTCTTTTAATTTCATGGCTGCAATCACCATCTGCAGTGAGTTTGGAGCCCAAAAAAATTTAGTCTGACACCGATTCTACTGTTTCCCCATCTATTTCCCATGAAGTGATGGGACCAGATGCCATGATCTTCGTTTTCTGAATGTTGACCTTTAAGCCAACTTTTTCATTCTCCTCCTTCACTTTCATCAAGAGGCTTTTTAGTTCCTCTTCACTTCTGCCATAAGGGTGGTGTCATCTGCATATCTGAGGTGATTGATATTTCTCCTGGCAATCTTGATTCCAGCTTGTGTTTCTTCCAGTCCAGCGTTTCTCATGATGTACTCTGCATATAAGTTAAATAAGCAGGGTGACAATATACAGCCTTGACGTACTCCTTTTCCTATTTGGAACCAGACTGTTGTTTCATGTCCAGTTCTAACAGTTGTTTCCTGACCTGCATATAGATTTCTCAAGAGGCAGGTCAGGTGGTCTAGTATTCCCATCTCTTTCAGAATTTTCCACAGTTTATTGTGATCCACACAGTCAAAGGCTTTGGCATAGTCATTACATTGATTGATTTGTGGATATTGAAGAATCCTTGCATCCCTGGGATAAAGCCCATTTGGTCATGATGTATAATCTTTTTAATATGTTGTTGGATTCCTTTGCTAGAATTTTGTTAAGGGTTTTTGCGTCTATGTTCATCTGTGATATTGGCCTGAAGTTTTCTCTTTTTTTTTGTAGCATCTTTGTCAGGTTTTGGTATTAAGGTGATGGTGGCCTCATAGAATGAGTTTGGAAGTTTACCTTCTTCTGCAATTTTCTGGAAGAGTTTGAGTAGGTTAGGTGTTAGTTCTGCTCTAAATTTTTGGTAGAATTCAGCTGTGAAGTTGTCTGGTCCTGGGCTTTTGTTGGAAGATTTCTGATTACAGTTTCAATTTCTGATGGGTCTTAAGATTTTCTATTTCTTCCTGGTTCAATTTAGAAAGTTGTACTTTTCTAAGAATTTGTCCATTTCTTCCAAGTTGTCCACTTTATTTGCTTATAGCTGCTAATAATAGTCTCTTATGATCCTTTATATTTCTGTGTTGTCTGTTGTGATCTCTCCATTTTCATTTCTAATTTTGTTGATTTGATTTTTCTCCCTTTGTTTCTTGATGAGTCTGGCTAATGGTTTGTCATTTTTATTTATCGCAAAGAACCAGCTTCTGGTTTTGTTGATTATTGCTATGGTCTCTTTTGTTTCTTTTGCATTTATTTCTGCCCTAATTTTTAAGATTTCTTTCCTTCTACTAACCCTGGGGTTCTAATTTCTTCCTTTTCAAGTTGCTTTAGGTGTAGAGTTAGGTAATTTGTTTGACTCTTTTCTTGTTTCTTGAGGTAAGCCTGTATGGCTATGAACCTTCCCCTCAGCACTGCTTTTACAGTGTCCCATAGGTTTTGGGTTGTTGTGTTTTCATTTTCATTCGTGTCTATGCATATTTTGATTTCTTCTGTGATTTGTTGGTTATTCAGCAGCATGTTGTTCAGCCTCCATATGTTGGCATTTTTAATTGTTTTAGACATATTTTTAATACTAGTGCCAGAGGAAAAATAATTCCTCTAACTTAACTTTCATGTTTCCAAAATTTTTAGCTATTTTTAGAGTTTTTTCTCCAACTGGAAATTTTATGTGGAAAAAAAAAAAGGTTAATGGAGGAAACAAATCAGAGGACAGACATTTATAGAAAACGGAAGAAGGACACTGAAGACAGAGAAGACTGAATCAAGATGGTTCCAGAGATGATTCATTTATTCTTTATTTTCTTTCTTCAACAAATAATTATTGAGTCTCATGTATTCTTCTAGGTATCAGGGATACAGGAGGGCACAAAACAAAGATCCTTCCTTTGTGTGGCTTGTAGTCTAGTGCAGGGGTGGAACAACTTTTTCTATAAAAGGTCAATAAGTATTTTAGGTTTTGTGATCCATACAGTGTCTTTCATGACTGCTGCTGCTGCTACTGCTAAGTCGCTTCAGTCGTGTCCAACTCTGTGTGATCCCATAGACAGCAGCCCACCAGGCCCCTCTGTCCCTGGGACTCTCCAGGCAAGAACACTGGAGTGGGTTGCCATTTCCTTCTCCAATGCATGAAAGTGAAAAGTGAAAGTGAAGTCAGTTGTGTTCGACTCTGTGCGACCCCATGGACTGTAGCCCACCAGGCTCCTCTGTCCATGGGATTTTCCAGGCAAGAGTACTGGAGTGGGTTGCCATTTCCTTCTCCACTTTCATGACTACTTAACTGTGTTGTTGTAAGTGCCAAAGCCAGACAAATGGAAAGACAGACAAATGACCATGATTGAGCTTCAATAAAATATTTTTTTAATTGAAAAAGATGGTAGGCCAATTTGTCCTTCAAGTCATAGTTTGCCAACCTCTGTTCTAAGTGGAAGGAGACAAGAAAATGTTTAATATCATTCCAGGTAACAATAGTTGCCTTGAAGAAAAGTAGGACAGGCTGAGGGGTTAGAACTCAGTGGTGTGGGAATGCTGTTGTTTTAGATTGTTAGAGAAGGTCTCTTTAATGACAATGAAGCAGTGAACCTAAATGAAGTGAGGTTGTTAGAGAGGACCTAGTGCATGAGCGGAGAGTTTGACTCTAAATAACATCATGTATAATTAATCTGTTATAATAGGAAAGAAGACAAACTATAACATTACAGAAGCAGGAAAGTTGGCATATATGGTTGGAAAAATGTGGATGTTCTCCTGGATCACTGATGGAAAGTGATGATTAGGGGTACAATGAATACACTTATCCGCTTCTCTCAGTCTTTTTCCTATTCTCTGAAGACAATAAATCCAGTACGTATGTGGGTAGGGAAAAAATCTACAGGAAGAAATTTAATAGTATTTTTTAATAGAGGCAAGAGATGCAGTCGGAAAAGGAAGAAGTACATTCTAGGAATAACTGGTGGATGGTGCAGCAGCTCTGAAGAATATCATATGACCTGGAAATAGGAATTAAAATCACACTGCTTGACTGAGGGCATGTATCCTGATGTGTGTGCATGTGTGCTCAGTGAGGTCTGATTCTTTGCAACCCAATGGACTGTAGCCTGCCAAGCTCCTCTGTACATAGAATTTTCCAGGCAAGAATACTGGAGTGGGTTGCTGTTTCTTACTCCAGGGGATCTTCCAGATTCAGTGATCAAAACTGTGTCTCTTGCTTCTCCTATATTGGCAGGCAGATTCTTTACCATTGCACCACCTGAGAAGGCCATTGTGATGTGCAGTGATTGTATTACTTAAGGAACGTGGGAAGTGATGGGAAGAATTTAGAAAATGTCATTAAAAGTTTAAATATTTAAGATGAGATGTGTGGAAAGAGTAACATGGAAACTTACATTATCATATGTAAAATACATAGCCAATGGGAATTTGCTATATATCTCGGGAAACTGAAACAGGGGCTCTATATCAATCTAGAGGGGTGGGATGCGGTGGGAAATGGGAGGGAGATTCAAAAGAGAGGAGATATATGTATACTATGGCTGATTCATGTTGAGGTTTGACAGAAAACAACAAAATTCTGTAAAGGAATTATCCTTCAATAAAAAAATAAATTAAAAAAAGTTAAGTATTTAATCAGCAATAGTATTATATCCAACCCTGCGGCCTTTGCAGGGAGAAGTAGGAGATAATAATTAAAGGAAAGTGAAATTTTCTATTAATATCTGCTGTACTATGCTGCTGCTGCTGCTAAGTCACTTCAGTCGTGTCCGACTCTGTGCGAGATGCCAGCAAAGAGACCTGTTGTTTCAGTCCAATTGAGGTTGTTTCTGACTTGCCTCATGATATATATTAAATTATGGACCAACAGGCAAATTTTATATAATCAAAGCTCATGAGAAAAATTGATAGAGACAACTGCAATATAGGAAAGTATATGGCATATAGCTTAGCAGTGGGAACAGACATAAAGAAAATTTAACTTGATAATTAAGAATTATCAATACACATGTAAAATTAATTTCTAACTGCTACAGCACTACATGTAAAATCTTATTTCATGAGAAATAAATTCTAGAGATCACTCATGACCAGACAACAGTGATACGTATGAGTCAGAGTTAACAGTACCTCCCCTGAAATATTACATCACACCAGGTGGATACCTAGTGGGTGTAAACTATATTGCAAAATAACAGTGCAAATGATCACACTGTCTCATTCCTTATTCCTGCTTACAGCTTGACTCGAGACTGCCTGAACTTCAAAACCTTTACTCTGCAGGAACAATGAATGCTAAAGGCAATGCTTGCAAAGAAATTACCAACTAACAAGGAATCTTCACTTTAAGATTTAACTTCTCAAATTAGCATCGACATATGTACACTGAAGGCAATGGCACCCCACTCCAGTACTCTTGCCTGGAAAATCACATGGACGGAGGACTTTGGTAGGCTGTAGTCCATGGGGTCGCTAAGAGTTGGATATGACTGAGCGACTTCAATTTTCACTTTTCACTTTCATGCATTGGAGAGGGAAATGGCAACCCACTCCAGTGCTCTTGCCTGGAGAATCCCAGGGATGGGGCAGCCTGGTGGGCTGCCATCTATGGGGTCGCACAGAGTCGGACTCGACTGAAGTGACTTAGTAGTAGTAGTATGTGTAAAACAGATAGCTGGTAAGAAGTTGCTGTATAACACAGGGAGCCCAGCCTGGCACTCTATGACGACCTAGAAAAGTGGGATGGGGGGGAGGAGATTCAAGAGGGAGGTGATAAATGTATAATTATGGCTGATTTGCATTGTTGTATGGCAGAAACCAACACAACACTGTAAAGCAATTTTCCTCCAATTAAAAAATAAGTTAAAAAAAAGATTTAACTTCTCAAAATAAACCCATGAGGTTTATAAACTGACCATCAAAACAAATCCTAATTCAAGTTGTGTCTCCTCAGAGAGCAGCAGTGATGGTCACATTGAAAACAAGCCCTCCTCTTTTGCACTGAAAGCTCATGGATTTGAAGGGGAGGAGAAAAGGCAGATTGAGTCATCAGCGTGTAACACTGATAACCAGGAAGTTCCTTGCTCCCTTTTCAGCCAAGTAAATGAGTCACTGTTGTAATCATGACTAAACCACTTAAGTTCCAAGTACTCAACTTCCTCCTGTCTAATCAGTTCAGTTCAGTCGCTCAGTCGTGTCCGACTCTTTGAGACCCCATGAATCGCAGCACACCAGGCCTCCCTGTCCATTACCACCAACTCCCGGAGTCCACTCAGACTCGCGTCCATCGAGTCAGTGATGCCATCCAGCCATCTCATCCTCTGTCGTCCCCTTCTCCTCCTGCCCCCAATCCCTCCCAGCATCAGAGTCTTTTCCAATGAGTCAACTCTTCACATGAGGTGGCCAAAGTACTGGAGTTTCAGCTTTAGCATCATTCCTTCCAAAGAAATCCCAGGGCTGATCTCCTTCAGAATGGACTGGTTGGATCTCCTTGCAGTCCAAGGGACCCTCAAGAGTCTTCCCCAACACCACAGTTCAAAAGCATCAATTCTTCAGTGCTCAACCTTCTTCACAGTCCAACTCTCACATCCATACATGACCACTGGAAAAACCATAGCCTTGGCTAGATGGACCGTAGTCAGCAAAGTAATGTCTCTAGTTTTGAATATGTTATCCAGGTTGGTCATAACTTTTCTTCCAAGGAGTAAGCATCTTTTAATTTCATGGCTGCAGTCACCATTTGCAGTGATTTTGGAGCCCCCCAAAATAAAGTCTGACACTGTTTCCACTGTTTCCCCATCTATTTCCCATGAAGTGATAGGACCGGATGCCATGATCTTCATTTTCTGAATGTTGAGCTTTAATGACTTAATACTAAGAAATCCTGAAAACATGAGGAAAGACAATGTCTTTTTCATGATTATTAGCAGCTAACAATAACAGAAGACTAAGGGAAAAAAAAGAAGGAAAAAATATCTATAAAAGTAATTCATTCTTTGTTATAGTACCTCTACCACTAAGCTACTAACATTATCTCTAGAAATGATCTTTTTGTGGTATTTCAGCATGAGTGCTGGAACAGTTCATTCAAGAGCTAGGATTCAATTTTTTCTACACAAACAGGTTTTCAGACTATGGCTCTTTGTCCAGTTGAGAGTAAGTGTGCCAGTGTCTTTTTTGAATTCCTATATGTATATTCATGAATTTGTTTTCTAATCTGCTAGTATAATTAAAGAACTCTCACCGAATTTAACAAAAGTTCCAGCTTTAGTTCAAGAAGAATTACCTCATTTATTAGGATTCAGATTAGTGACTAGAAAGAATGAGGGCTTCTGGCAGTTCTCTTCCATATTAAAAAAGTATATTAAAATTTTTATTTTATTATTATTTTTAATAAACAAATAAAAAAGGAAAGTGTAACATAGGGGTTAAATATGTAGATTTTTGAACCTATAACCTGGCTTAAATACTGGTTTTGTTTACTAGCTGTAAGTGGAGGGAGAGCTATTTAATCACTCTGCCTCAGACTTCTCATTTGCAAAATGGGAGCAGTGAAGCCTCATCCATGCATTCTGCTGTGATAGTTAAAGAAGAAAAATACCTGTACAAAAAATTACACATAAAGTGGATATACATATAGCATGAGTTTAGAGTAATTTTTTTTACCTACTTTTCAGCTACTCAATGCTTTTAACAAACTCTTTAGAAAGAAGTGGTTTCTCAAATTCTTCACAATTAGCCACCAAGTTTAGAGTAGGGTATCACATCAGTGTTTTGTTTTTCCTTGGGAACATATTAATTTTATATCAAATCCTATAGCTTACCTCAATGTGTTATTTCATATCCTCAAAATATTAAAATGTTCAGTTATTCTGAAGTGATTAATATTTGTAAAGCAGACAGCAAAATGGAGATCGCTGTTGTGGCAAATAACATCTCGTAATCTAAAAGTTTAGCAAAGCACAAATGTCTAGGAAAAATAGGAATAAGAAAAATAGAGCAACTAATCTTTACCTTCTTTAGCCTCAGAGTATAAATAGTCACATCAAATAATTACATGGCACTTTATGATTTGTATTGTAAAAAATAAAACAAAAGGCCCTTGTAACAAACACAGTTGTCTGAGAGCCAGTGGCATGCCTCTATGCCTCTCTCATTTCCTAAGCCAGGACTTGAGAACTCAGGTGACTTGACAAAGAAAAACAAATAACATGTATATTCATGGAAAGCCCATAAACAAGCACTGACGAGTAACTGAAAACTCAAGCAAGAGTCTGCTGTCCTTTTATTGTGTCTGCGCTTGCTTCTATTGCATCTTATTGCCTCCATTGATGGCAATAGAAATTGTGAGCATGGTAAGGTAAGAGAGAGACAGCTAAAGCTGACTGGGTATGGAGTCCTGTCACACAGCATTGCAGGTCAATGAGGAAACAAGCAGAAGTTGACTTGACCTTTTAAAAACCTTCACTGTCACTTAACTTTGGTTTCTCTCTTAATTGAATTATGGATCTAAGTTCAGTTTTATCTTTATAATATTCTTCATGAATATTTTTATTAAACAAGTATTCATTGTTGTTGCTGCTGTTATTGTTACTTTGCTAATTAGTTCAATAAAAATGGCCACATCCAAATGGTCAAGGACAGAGCACTGCGGGTGGAGAATGGGGGGATGGCCAAGGTAGTGGAACGGGAAGACCCTGAGTTTACCTCTTCCCACGGGGACACCAAAATCGCAAATATTTATAGAACTCAATGAGAAATTTCAGAAGACTAGGAGAAAAGATCTTCTACAACTAAAAGTACAAACAAGGAACGACAACAAGATGGGTAGGCGGGGTCAAGATGTGGAATAGCATGGAGCAACTAAGCCCAGGTGCCACAACTGGAGAATCCAGGCACTGCAACGAGAAGATCCTGCATGCTGCAACTAAGACCCAAGACAGTAATTTTTTTTTTTTAAAAAAGGATGTGGTACAGTTAAAACCAATACCCATAGGTGGGTGACCCACAAGTGGGAGGATAATTAATGCTGCTGAGATTCTCCCCAAGAAGTGAGGGGTCTGAGCTCCACATCAGGATCCCACCAGACATAAGCACTAATCTGAAAGGTTACTAGGTAAGACCCACTTGCTGATATTGCAGAGCCTCTCAGAGAGGCAGGAGGTGATGGGAGCACACCTTGGGTCATTTTTGGAGGCCTGTTCTACCATGTGGACACTGGTGCTGGTGGGCTCCATTTTGAAATTCTCCCTCTAGCTTAAGCACCAGGACTCAGCATGCCCATGAGCCCATCCATACCAGTTACTGGGACACCTAAGGCCAAGCAACCGGCCTGGCAGAGCCATAGCTCCACTCACCAGCAGGCCTGCACCCTCACGACCCCCTGAGCCATCAGCACCCTAGAGCCAAGCCTTGTCTACCAGAAAGCCCATGACCTGGCTGGCACAGCAGTGCACTGGCAGCAGCCTCAGGACGCCTCCCTCCCCAGTGGGTTAGCACCAGCCCCAGGATTCTGGGAATTCCAGGCTCTCCCACCAGTGAGTCAAACATGGACTAAGGGATACCCCAAGGTCCTGCAGCCAGAGACCCTAATACCTGGCTTCATGCATGAGTGAGCTGGCACTAGCCCTGTGTCTCCCAGGGCCTCCGCTGCGCACCAATTATAGGCTGGCACCAGATCCAGGATCCCTAAGTCACACAGCCAGAGATCTTAGGACCCAAGTCTGCCCAACAGTGGGCCAGTGCTAGTCCAAGGACTCAGGCCACCTGCCTGCGGGCAGGCCCCAGTCCTAGGGACACGCTGCACTCCAGCACTGACCACCAGCACACCAATACCAGCTCTGAGATGACTCAGTCCCCTCACACAGTTGCCCCAGGATCTGGCCCCACCCATCAGTGGGCCAGCAAAAGGTCTGTTATCCCCAGGACTCTTGAGACCCAGGGACCTGCTCCACACACCAGTGGGTCAGCACTAGCCCCAGGATCTTCTGGAATCTAGTCCCGTGTATCAGCAGGCTAAGACAGGCTTTGGGACACTCTGGATACTGCAGCCGGTGTGTAAGGAAACAGCCTAACACACCAGCAGGTTGACACTAGACCCGGGACCACTGGCCTCACAGCGAGTCACTCCAGAACTGAGCTCTGCTCACCCCTGGCCTGGCACCAGCCCTGCGATCCCCCAGGGCCCCAACCCTAGCAGCTGTGTGACCATGCCCTGCCCACCAGTGGACAGCAACTTCTACGTGAGGCAGGATTTTGTAACCAACTGGACCAGGGACCAGCCACGCCTACTAGATCACCCATGGTAGCCAGGTCACCACAACAGAAGGACTCATGTAGTTCTAATAGGAGGCACCCTTTGAATATACAGCTCTGGTGAACAGAAGGGAGTGGGCTGCTGGGATGCATAGAAGTGCAATAGGAGGTCTGAAAGACCACTTACCTAAGGTTGGAAAATGTAAACAATCTACCAAATACATAGAAATTTTAAAAAGTAAAATTGGAAAAATATGTTCCTTTGTTTGAAACATGTTTTTTGTTCCCTCTTAATGAAGAATTAGAAATATAAAGAAGAACCAAACAGAGCTTAAGAATACAACAACTGAAATGAAAAATACACTGGAAGGAATCAATAGTAGATTAGATAATACAGAGGAATGGATCAGCAAGCTGAAAGACAACATAGTAGAAATCACTGAATCAATAAAGAGAAATGAGGACAATTTAAGAGGCCTCTGTGACAACCTTAAACATACTAACACTTGCTTTACTGGCGTCCCGTCCCAGAGAAGAAGAGAGAAAGAAAGGGACAGACAACAAATTAGAAAATACAATAGCTGAAAATTTCCCTAACCCAGGAGAGGAAACATATTCAGGCCCAGGAAGCACAGTCTAAACTCAAAGAGGACTATCTCAGTACATACTGTAATTAGAATGGCAACAATTAAAAATAAAGAGAGAAAACTAACAGCAACAAGGAAAAGCAACAAGTTACATACAAGGTGACTCCCGTAAAGCTATCAGCTGACTTCAGCAGAAATCATGCAGACCAGAAAAGACTGACACAACAATACCAGACCACCTGACCTGCCTCCTGAGAAACCTGTATGCAGGTCAGGAAGCAACAGTTAGAACTGGACATGGAACAACAGACTGGTTCCAAAGAGGAAAAGGAGTACGTCAAGGCTGTATATTGTCATCCTGCTTATTTAACTTGTATGCATCATGAGAAACGCTGGGCTGGAGGAAGCACAAGCTGGAATCAAGATTGCCGGGAGAAATATCAATCACCTCAGATATGCAGATGACACCACCCTTATGGCAGAAAGTGAAGAAGAAATAAAGAGCCTATTGATGAAAGTGAAAGAGGAGAGAGAAAAAGTTGGCTTAAAGCTCAATATTCAGAAAATTAAGATCATGGCATCCAGTCCCATCACTTCATGGCAAATAGATGGGGAAACAGTGGCTGACTTTATTTTTCTGGGCTCCAAAATCACTGCAGACGGTGATTGCAGCCATGAAATTAAAAGACACTCCTTGGAAGGAAAGTTATGACCAACCTAGACAGCGTGTTAAAAAGCAGAGACATTATCTTGCCAACAAAGGTCAGACTAATCAAAGCTATTGTTTTTCCAGTAGTCATGTATGGATGTGAGATTTGCACTATAAAGAAAGCTGAGCACTGAAGAATTGATGCTTTTGAACTGTGGTGTTGGAGAAGACTTTTGAGAGTCCCTTGGACTGCAAAGAGATCCAACCAGTCCATCCTAAAGGAGATCGGTCCTGTGTGTTCATTGGAAGGACTGATGTTGAAGCTGAAACTCCAATATTTTGGCCACCTGATGCGAAGAGCTGACTCATTTGAAAAGACCCTGAGGCTGGGAAAGATTGAGGGCAGGAGGAGAAGGGGCTGACAGAGGATGAGATGGTTGGATGGCATCACTGACTTAATGGACATGGGTTTAGGTAGACTCTGGCAGTTGGTGATGGACAGGGAATCCTGGCGTGCTGCAGTTCATTGGGATGCAAAGAGTCAGATAAGACTGAGTGACTGAACTGGAAATGGATATATATATATAGTTAGATATAAACCTCACAGTAATTGCAAACCAAAAATCTAAAACAGATACACAGAAAAAAGCATGGAATCCAAACGCAACTCTAAAGATAATCATTAAATCACAAGGGAAGAGAAAAAAAAAAGACAAAGCTGTTAACAAAATGTCAGTAAGTACATAAGTAGCAATAATTAATTTAAATGCAAATGAATGAAAGTGCCAATTAAAAGGCAGAGTGAAAAAAAAAAGACAGTGGCTGAATGGATATAAAAACAAGACTCATACATATGTTCTCTACAAGAGACTAACTTCAGATCTAATGATAGATATACATTGAGGGAGGGGGGTTCATGTTTGGGAACACATGTAAGAATTAAAGATTTTTAAATTAAAAAAAATTAAAAAAAAAAGATATACATTGAAAGTGAGGGGATGGAAAAAGACATTCTATGCAAGTGGAAATGAAAAGAAAGCTAGAGTAGCAATATTTATGTGAGACAAAAGAGACTTTAAGACAAAAACTGTAACAAAAGACAAAGAAGGGCATTTGTTGTTGCTATCTAGCTGCTAAATCATGTCCAGCTCTTTAATGATGCTGTGGATTGTAGTCTGCTAGGCTCATCTGTTCATAGGATCTTCCAGGCAAGATTACTCGGAGTGGGTTGCTATTTCCTTCTCCAGGGGATTTTCCTAACCCAGGGATTGAACCCTGGTCTCCTGCACTCCAGGTGAACTCTGTTGCCGAGCCACTGGGGAAGCCCCTCGGATTATATGTATATGAATACACAAATACCTTTTCAGCGGAAATCTACTAGAGAAAAGATTTTTAAAGCTGTTGGAACATGCAATGGTTCCATAATTATATTCATATAGTCCATATATTCATAATACAATATGAATTCAGAAGAGTAAACAACCACTTTCTATCATCCAGGAAGAATGGGCCATCTTATTCTACTGAATAAGATGACAAAGTATAGATATAGTTAAACCAAATCAGCTGGCATTAGTTCCAAAATTAATTCTTCTGGGAGACCATTAAAATCCACATTTGAAAAATATCCTTAATGTTTCTACTTCTTTGGCTTTGATTCCTCAAAGAGGAAAAAACTGGATCTAAGACCTAACAGCAAAGATTTCCAGCTAGTTCTAGATGTGTAGGAGCTGGACAACTTAACTTCAGTCCAGAACTTAGCTTATCCAGTTCACCTGGATGCTTACTTTTCTTACCAGAGACATATTGCAGAGACAGTCTGAAATGATCAGTCAGCCAATTTCTTTAACCTCCTAACCTTCCTAAACTATCAAATGAGTAAAATTATAATACTTAATTCACAGAATTATTGTGGCAATATTACATTAATATATGATATCTTCCAATTTAAAAATATATGGTAGAGTATCTTGAAAAACATGTAATGCTTTACAAATAAACATATTTTCAGGTTTTTTTCATCAGACAAGTATAAGTCAGCAAACCACTCTTCCTCAGCCCATTTTGTGCATTAGATGCCTTGGGAAGTGTTTTGATAATTAGCAGGTTAATTGCTGCAAGTTGTTGCAAGTACACTGGATCAAATGTAAAAAGACACATTAGCAAGAATTAGGTCCAACAACTTAAAACATCAAGCATAAAGGAGCAAAAAATTATTTCAGCACAAGAAAAGAAAAAAAAAAGCTATTTCTGCTGTATAACCTAAAATCTAAATTACAGATTAATACAAATGTGTTTTCTGGTAAATATGGCTGGATATTTATCTTAAATAGAAAAATAAATTTTACTTTCTTCTCCAAGCATTCTGAATCCTTTTTAAAAATATACTAATTAATGTCAACAGGCAACACAGATTCCATGCTATTGAAAAGGAAACTGAGGCAGGAATATTTAGCAGCTCACCTGCAGTGGTCAGTGACATTACTCAATTGATGATACTAATGCAAAATCCTTGCTGTCCATCCCCACATTAAGTAAGGACTTTCACCATTTCTTCAATTGACTGTCCTTAATTTGGTGTAATTTGACCTTGGAATTCATGCCTATGATCCTTGGTAAAGTATGTAAAACAGGCAGCTTACAATGAACGTGTATAAGGCCTCATTAGACTTACAGCTTTTATTGGAGATTTCTGTCCTACAGAATTTTTCTCTGGCAGGAGGGCAAAGGCATTTAGGGCAAGAGACAAATTTCTCAGTGTCAACTTTGCCTCCCACCCACCTGAACACATCCTTACAAAAATAAATTGATCTTGCTTTATCCTCGGATTGCTCTATACAAACTCAAAGCTCACTCCCTCTGGGAAGCCCCTTTCTGAAACCTCAAGACTGTTAGATGACTCTCCTTTGGGTCTCATAGTACCGTGCTTCTCCTTTGTATCATTTATGTCTCTTTTGGTGCCAAAATGCCAGAAAAAACAAATCAGCCAGTTTATGTAAGGAAAAAAACATTTTCTTCAGCGAAGTACGCATTTCTAGTACTGTAACAGTATGCAGCATTTACACATTCAACAAATATTTATTGAGCCTCCACAATATGCCAGCCTTTATTTCAATAGCTGTTAGAGCTAATGCTTAAAACAGAAGTGAATAAGACTTCCATTCCCATCTGCAGGTGGGATTAAGAATCAATCTCACAGTATAAGCTTGGGCTCTTCCATGCCCATCAAGTTACAATCATTTCCCTTAACCACCATGGTTTTTATCCACCCAGTGATTATCCACCCTAATAACCACCAGGCTTCTCTCTTCTACTAGTTCCCCAAGTCCCTTGCTATGGCTAGGACTCTGTCCTGCACCCTAGTCTTCTTGGTAAGAAGTGAACCCTTCCTTATCCCTCCATAATCTCCATCTCCTGGAGGCTATATTTAGCACTAACTTGATGATTACCTGAATCGTGATGCCTTTACCCATTTAACTTCAAGCACAGCCACTGTCCATTCTCTACAGTGGCTATTTCAACTTCAATTATTTTTTTTTTATGGGCTTTACCTAAATCCATAAATCAGTAGAGCTTATTCATTGGTTTTAGGTAAGGAAAAGAAGTCCTTTTTCTATCACCAGGATTGGGCTTTGTCTTATGTTTTAAGGTACCAGTGATCAATTTCCTTTATTTTTAAACCTCCTAGGACACCACTGCCACCTCCCTCTCAATAGGCGACCTCCACTTTATATCTGCGCGTCTTCAAAATTATTTGCAGCTACATCCATTGTTTCCTTCCTTCCTCTTTCAGTTATGGAAAAGCCTCCATTTTCTGGGGAAAAAAAAAAATCCCTTAAACCTAGGTTCTGGATTCCACTCTTATCCACTGTCTCTTAGAATCCTCTGAAGCACAATTTTCATCTGAATGTATAAATTCTTATAAATCTGACATTTTTTTCATATAGTACCTAAAAAATCCTCTACAGTACCTGAAAAGATGACAAAGCAATGTTCCCAAAAATGTTTCTTATAAAGCAGTGTTTCTTAGCTCAGCACTGTTCACATTCAGGGTGGGATAACAGTGGGAGGTAGGAGGCTCCTGTGGATTAGAGGGTGGTTATCAGCATCTTTGGCCTCTACTCATCAGATGCCAGTAGCACCCCTAGTCGTGATAATCAAACATTTCTCCAGACGTTGCCAAAAGCCCCCTTGGGGGCTAAATTACCCATGTTTGAGAACTACTATTACAAATAATCAGCAAAGAAAATGCAGGACTTGAGAGCAAGATCAGGAGCTTTATGTTTCTGGATTCAGAATCAATCTGAGTTGTGTTTTAGAGTGTGAACACCATTAATGATAAAACTTTTAATTTTAAATGTTTCATTACTGAGTTGCCTTGTTTAATTTACTTAAACATTCTAGTACTTAGTACTTGCTGTGCATGAAAATCAATACATTAAATACCTTAGTTGTCAAAATAAATAAATAAATAAATACCTTAGTTGTCACTTGTATTAAAAGTTAGGCAAAAGACCATTAAACATACATATAATCATCTATTTTATGAGAAAATTCAATTTACTCTCCTTTTAATTCATTCTCTTTTCGACAGAAACATGTTGTGGTTAAGAATAAAAACCATAGGCAAGACTTCCCTGGTGACACAGTGGATAAGAATCCACCTGCCAAGGCAGGGGATATGGGGTCGACCCCTGGTCCAGAATTCCACATGCCATGGAGCAATTAAGCCTGTGCAACACCCACAACTACCGAGTCCACAAGCCACAACTACTGAAGCCTGCATATCTGAGAGCGTACGCCCCACAAGAGAAACCACTGCAATGAGAAAGCTGGCGCACTGCAAGGAAGAGCAGCCCGCAATTTCCACAACTAGAGAAAGCCCACACAAAGCAATAAAGACCCAGCATAGCCAAACATAAAAAGTAAATAAAAAATGTTAAAAATGTGTATGTTTAGTTTAAGAAAAAAAAATGATTAGAGGTAAACTGTGGGGGTTTGAATGTCAGGCTCCCTTACATGCCACTGTGTGACCTTGGCAAAGTCAGTCACCTTCTCTGTGCCTACACCACAGGATTAGATGAAATAAAACGTGGATAAATAAAACTACTTAGTGCATCTGTAGTTATCAGAACCATCATCAATAAGCAGCCCTGCTCCCTAGCTACTGCACAGAGGTTAACTAACAGGTGTCAGGCAAGAACAAGGCCTCTGACCCTGGCAGGCCTGGCACCAAGAGTGACAATTGGCCGAGCATGTCTTTTCTTCTTAGTGTGCAACCAGGGCTCACTGGTATCTACTTCTGGTGTGACTCTAAAGCTCTGAGAGGCCCGTGCTGATAGTTACCAACTACACAGATCATCAACAAGAAAGGAATTATCTAGGAATTAGCACATTCTTCAAATAACACAATCTAATTTTTTTTTTTTTTCCTTAAGAAAGTAACGTAAGAAAATGGGCAGGGATTCCCTGGTGGCTCAGTGGTAAAGAATCCTACCAATGCAGGAGCAAAGGTTCAATCCCTGGTCCAGGAGGCTCCCACATGCTGAGGTGTGCCACAACTATTGAGCCTGTGCTCTACAGCCTAGGAACTGCCACTACTGAGCCCATGTGCCTAGGGCCTGTGCTCTGCAACAAGAGAATGTGCTGCAATGAGAAGCCTGCAAACCACAACTGGAGAGTAGCCCCTGCTTGCCGCAACTGGAGAAAAGTCTGTGTAGTAACAAAGACACAGCACAGCCAATAAGGAAAGAAAGACAGTTTAAAAAAAAAAGAAAATGTGCATTGTAAAAAAATATATATAGGTAGAAAAAACAAATATAAATGTTGGTCTCACTGGTTCATTTCATATTATTTAGTGTCTACTATGCATAATGAGTGATTTAGATGGGTGTTAGAGAACAATACAAAGACGAATCTAATAGAATGTCTGTCTTCAAGCAGTAGAGACAAATAAAAATACATGTTAAAAAATCCCACACATGGGACTTCTTTGGTAGTCCAGTGGTTAAGAGTCTGCCTGGCAATGCAGGGGACATGGGCCCGAGCCCTGGTAGGGGAACTAAGATACCATGTGCCACGGGGCAATGAGGCCCACATGCTACAAATACTGAAACATGCTCACTCCAGAGCTTGAGTGCCACAACTCAAGAGTGTGTGTACAAGGAAAGATCCCACACGACACAAGGAAGAAGATCTCACGTGCCACAACTAAGACCCAACACAGCCAAAATTAATGACAATAATAATAATAACCCCACATATATTAGACTGCAAATTCCATATCAGAAATATGAACTAAGTGCTCTGACAACACAGAGGAGAAAGAGAAAATTAAACAAAATATAGGAAAATGAAGGATTTTCTTGGCTTGGGGGAAATCACACTATCTATAGACGGGGCAAGGAGGGGTGGACTTCCCCCACCCTTGGCTATGCTCCCTCACTCTCCCAAGCTGTAACAACCATAGTTTTGGTACAGGAGATATGGTAAGTATAAAAAATAGCCCAACCTTTCATAAAAAATCCACAAACAACAAATGCTGGGGACGTTGTGGAGAGAAGGGAACACTCCTGCACTGTAGGTGGGAATGCAAATTGGTACAGCCACTATGGAGAATAGCATGGAGGTTCCTTGAAAAACCAAAAATAGCTACCATAGGACTCTGCAATACCACTCCTGGTTATATACCCAAAGAAAAACATGGCCTCAAAAGATACATGAACCCCAATGTTCATTGCAGCAGTGTTTACAATAGCCAAGACATGGAAACAACCTAAATGTCCACACACACAACCTAAATACACACACACACACACACACACACACACACACAATGGAATACTGAATTTTCAAACTACCACACAATTGCACACATTTCACAAGATAGCAAGGTCATGCTCACAATCCTTCAAGCTAGGCTTCAACAGTATGTGAACCACCAACTTCAGATGTACAAAATGGATTTAGAAAAGGCTGAGGAACCAGAGATCAAATTGCCAACATCTGGTGGATCATAGAAAAAGCAAGAGAATTCCAGAAAAACATCTACCTCTGCTTCATTGGCTATGCTAACACTTTTGACTATGTGGATCACAACAAACTGTGGGAAATTCTTAAGAGATGGGAATACCAGACCACATTATCTGTCTCCTGAGAAACCTGTATGCAGGTCAAGAAGCAACAGTTTGAATCAGATGTGGAACAATGACTGGTTCAAAACTGGGAAAGGAGTATGACAAAACTGTATATTGTCACTCTGCTTATTTAACTTATATGCAGAGTACCTCGTGCCAAATGCCAGGCTGGATGAAGCACAAGCTGGAATCAAGATTGCCGGGAAAAATACCAACAACCTCGGATACACAGATGATACCACTTTATGGAAGAAAGTGAAGAGGAACTAATGAGCTTCTTGGTGAAGGTGAAAGAGGAGAGTGAACAAGCTGGCTTAAAACTCAACATTCAAAAAGCTAAGATCATGGCATCTGTTCCCAGCACTTCACAGCAATTAGATGCAGACACAATGGAAATGGTGACAGATTTTATTTTCTTGGGCTCCAAAATCACTGCAGACAGTGACTGCAGACATGAAATTTAAAGACGCTTGCTCCTTGAAGAAAAGCTATGATGAACCTAGAGGGCATATTAAAAAGCAGAGATATTACTTTCCTTCAGTTCAGTTCAGTCGTTCAGTTGTGCCTGACTCTTTGTGATCCCATGAATCGCAGCAGACCAGGCCTCCCTGTCCATCACCAACTCCCAGAGTTCACTCAGATTCACGTCCATCGAGTCCATGATGCCATCCAGCCATCTCATCCTCTGTTGTCCCCTTCTCCTCCTGCCCCCAATCCCTCCCAGCATCAGAGTCTTTTCGAATGAGTCAACTCTTCACATGAGATGGCCAAAGTACAGGAGTTTCAGCTTTGGTATCATTCCTTCCAAAGAAATCCCAGGGCTGATCTCCTTCAGAATGGACTGGTTGGATCTCCTTGCAGTCCAGTTCAGACTCTCTCAAGAGTCTTCTCCAACACCACAGTTCAAAAGCATCAATCCTTCAGCACTCAGTCTTCTTCACAGTCCAACTCTCACATCCATACATGACTACTGGAAAAACCATAGCCTTGACTAGACGGACCTTAGTCTGCAAAGTAATGTCTCTGCTTTTGAATATGCTATCTAGGTTGATCATAACTTTTCTTTCAAGGAGTAAGCATCTTTTAATTTCATGGCCGCAGTCACCATCTGCAGTGATTTTGGAGCCCCCCAAAATACAAAGGTCTATATATAGTCAAAGCTATGGGTTTTCCATTAGTCATGTATGGACGTGAGTTTTGGACCATAAAGAAGGCTGTTCGGTTCAGTTCAGTCTCTCAGTCATGTCTGACTCTTTGTGCCCCCGTGGACTGCAGCACACCAGGCTTCCCTGTCCATCACTAACTCCTGGAGCTTGCTCAAACTCGTGTCCACTGAGTCAGTGATGCCATCAAACTGTCTCATCCTCTGTTGTCCCCTTCTCCACCTGTCTTCAGTCTTTCCCAGCACCAGAGTCTCTTCCAATGAGTCAGTTCTTCACATCAGATAGCCAAAATAATGGAGCTTCAGCTTCAGCATCAGTCCTTCCAATGAATATTCAGGACTGATTACCTTTAAAGAAGGGTGAGTGGTGAAGAATTGATGCTTTTGAACTGTGGTATTGGAGAAGACTCTTGAGAGTCCCTTGGACTGCAAGGAGATCAAATCAGTCAATCCTAAAGGAAATAAACCCTGAATATTCATTAGAAGAACTGATGCTGAAGCTGAAGCTCCATTGGTTCGGCCACCTGATGGAGAGAGCCAATTCATTAGAAAAGACCCTAATGCTGGGAAAGATTGAAGGCAAGAGGTCAAGGGGATGGCAGAGGATGAGATGGTTGGATGGCATCACCAACTCAATGGACATGAGTTTGAGCAAGCTCCAGGAGATGGAAAAGAACAAGGAAGACTGGCTTGCTTCAGTCCATGGGGTTGCAAAGAGTTGGACATGACTGACCGACTGAACAACAACAAAATTACTCAGCTATTAAAAAGAATGATATAAGGCCATTTGTAGCAAAATGGATGGACCTACAGAGTTCATACTGAGTGAAGTAAGTAGACAGAGAAGGAGAAATTTCATATGACATCTCTTATATGTGGAGTCTAAAAAGAAATGATGCTAATGAACTTACTTATAAAACATAGAGTCTCAGAAAACAAACTCATAGTTGCAGGGGAGGAAGGGATAGTTAAGGACTTTGGGAAGGCCGCGTGTATACAGTGCTATATTTAAAACGGATAACTAACAAAAACCTAATTTAAAGTACATGGAGCTCTGCTCAATGCTATGCACCTGCTTGGATGTGGGGGATTTGGGGGAGAATGGTTATATGTACATGTATGGCTGAGTCCTTTCATTGTTCATCTGAAACAATCACAACATTGATAATCAGCTATACCCCAATACAAAATGTTTTTGGTATTAAAAAATAATGATAATAAATAATTAGTAGCCCATAGGACGGAGAAGGCAATGGCACCCCACTCCAGTACTCTTGCCTGGAAAATCCTATGGATGAAGGAGCCTGGTAGGCTGCAGTCCATGGGGTCGCTAGGAGTCGGACACGACTGAGCGACTTCACTTTTATGTTTCACTTTCATGAATTGGAGAAGGAAATGGTAACCCACTCCAGTGCTGTTGCCTGGAGAATCCCAGGGACGGGGGAGCCTGATGGGCTGCCATCTCTGGAGTTGCGCGGAGTTGGACGCGACTGGAGTGACTTAGCAGCAGCAGCAGCAGCCCATAGGAACAAGATATCACAAGAGAGCATACTGAAAAGCATACATGAAAAAGAGAATCACCCAATTCATGATACAAAGTAAAGGAATGTGTGGAGTGATTGTAGATATGGAAACCATAGCACCAAATTAAAAAGCCACTGTCGACTCACGTTTCCATGTGCTGCAATTGCCCACCACTTGTCTATATGAATGAGTGTGGCCCCAAACTCAGGGCCCAAGGTTTCATATCTTTTAAGATCATTCTGATTATGACTGGATTGTTATATGACTAGAAATAACCTTGTTGTAACTGGAGCAAAAAATAAATAGCTGACTTTATATGACTTCGTTAAACAGCCTTTCCTTCATTTTTGGTCTACTTCTCCATCGACAGAATTCAGCTCAAGGATGAAAACCAGCAAATATTTCCATAGCATGACAACTAACCAGAAGGTATATTTTTAAGGCTTTTGAGAGTGCAGTGATTAGACTTTTTTTTAAGCAAGAGTAAATCAGCAAGAAAGAAGCTGTCCTGAGTTTTTAGCTACCACCTCTCCTTCCATTCCCTTATTTGCTTTTCTATATATTTTATTTATAAATCTTCTCCTGCAGTTATTTCTCGTATTTATAACAAACTCAGAACATATCCATTATTCTTACATTTGGAGTAAGCTCCAGAAGAGTACTATACCAGCATAGGATCATCCTCTAAGCAGAACTTTGAGAAGATGGCTCTAGAATGTTCTAAAACACTGTTGTTTTATTAATGTATTGTAACAGAGCAAATTGATTAACCTCCAAAGTGTTTTGTGAATTAAAACAAACAAACAAAAAACAGAAAGGATAAACTGTACTAGGCTATGATATTGTCACAATTATTTCAAGACTGATCTCAGTGAATAATAACAGTGGGAGATAAGTTTCTAAAAAGGCTTTAAATAAAATAAAACAATATTTTTCAATTCTTTTCAGAAACACTTTAAATTCAATTAAGAAAAAAATTTTAAACATCAACAGACAGGTAAAGAGGCTTGCCTAATTTCTAATATATTCATTGTGAAGAAATGCAGTTTTTACAACGAGATTGGTAAGATTTGATCTTATAGTAAGAAAGAAAGGAAAGAAGAAGAGGGAAGGAAATAATCTAATAACTCTTCACTTGAAATTCAGTTTGGGTATTAAATACAGTACAAATAGTAAATGTTTACCTTAGTTTGCACCTTTATATGATTCAGTTAAAAAAAAGAAAATCTACTTCCAAAAAATGTCCCATTTGCCCCATGCCTCTTCTACCTTGCACAGGCACTATGGAATTACTGTTTATGAAATTAAAAGATGGACTGGTGGAAAAAACATTGGACAGGCCTAAATTCTTGTCCCAACTTCATTATTCCATGCAACTTTGAGTAAGTAAATTCGCTGAACCTCATTTTCTCACTTGAAAATGGAGACAAAAATTACTTGTAAGGTTGTTGTGATTATCAGATGAGATAACCTATGTAAAGTACTTTTTAAAAAAATTGAAGTGTAGTTGATTTACAATATTGTGTTAGTTTCATGTGTACAGCATAGTGATTCAGTATTTTTGCAGATTAAACTCCATTCCAGGTTATTATAAGATAATGAGTATTATCTCCTATGCTATACAGTATATCTTTCTTGCTTATCTATTTTATATGTGATAGTTGTTTGTATCTATTAATCCCATACCCCTAATTTGTCCCTCCTCTGCTTCCCTCTCCCCTTTGGTAACCATGAATGTGTTATCTAGGCCTGTGAGAGTGAGCATCTTTGTCTTGTTCCTGCATTTAGTGAAAAGGCTTTCAGCTTTTCACCCCTGAGTACCACGTTGGCTGTGGGTTTTTAGTAAATGGCCTTTGTGATGTTGCACTTTATGTATCCTTTACTAAAGACATGTAATGAAGCACCAATTATATATAAATATATATACTACTGAATATATATATTCAAACCATTTAAAAATACTTCAGTAAACCTCATCATGATTTTTTTAACCAGTTATTTTAAAGTAAGTAATATACATTAGAGCTTTAGTGTTGAGTTCAGTTCAGTCATTCAGTCATGTCCGACTCTGCGACACCATGAATCGCAGCATGCCAGGCCTCCTTGTCCAGCACCAACTCCCGGAGTTCACTCAGATTCATGTCCATCGAGTCAGTGATGCCATCCAGCCATCTATCTCATCCTCTGTCATCCCCTTCTCCTCCTGCCCACAATCCCTCCCAGCATCAGAGTCTTTTCCAATGAGTCAACTCTTCATATGAGGTGGCCAAAGTACTGGAGTTTCAGCTTTAGCATCATTCCTTCCAAAGAAATCCCAGGGCTGATCTCCTTCAGAATGGACTGGTTGGATCTCCTTGCAGTCCAAGGGACTCTCAAGAGTCTTCTCCAACACCACAGTTCAAAAGCATCAATTCTTCAGCGCTCAGCCTTCTTCACAGTCCAACTCTCACATCCATACATAACCACAGGAAAATCCATAGCTTTGACTAGACGGACCTTCGTCGACAAAGTAATATATCTGCTTTTGAATATGCTATCTAGGGTGGTCATAACTTTTCTTCCAAGGAGTAAGCATCTTTAATTCACATAGTCAAATTCTGAGTCAAACTGGTGCTTACTAAGGCAAACTACTTAATCTGTTTCTCAGTTTGCTAACCTATAAAATGCTATATAATAATAGTACCTACTTCATGAAGCTGTTTTGCATATTAAATTCATTAAAATATGCAAATAGTACCTAGAACAATTACTGTCACACAACAGATACTCAAAGTATTCTTCTAAGAAAAATAAGAATCTGAAAAGATACGTGAATCAGCTGGCACCTTTGTCATTAGAAGAAGTGGGTCTTTTCATAATCAGACCACATGATTTATTTACCATTTCAGAAAAATAAAATAAAACCTTGGAAATGTACTCATTTGTCTTAAAATCCATTCACCTATTGCATCTAAGAAGAAAAAAAATCACTAAAACCTTGAAAGCCTGTCTATTTTTCTGTAGTTTTCTTAAGATACAAAAAAATATAATCAATATGACTCAGCCATGAGAGAACATAGCCAAACGTCATATTCCAGGCTTCCATTTCCCTTTGGTGGCTAACGTCTGGGTCTGTAATGCTGTATTATAAGAACAAGGAAGCAATGGTTAAGACATTAAGTGAGAAATGTGTCTTCAAACTACCTAGCTGAGATATTTGAAATAATATGCTATGCCCGGAAAAAAGCAAGAGTGCCTCATGGTCGTGATGAACACAACAGAGCCGTCTTGAGAAACGGTCACAGGTCTGCTCTTTGTCTTACTTTCTTACCTTCTGAACAACTGTGAACTAGGTTTCAAAACTGACTGCAGCATCAGCTGTTTTTTCTATTGAAAACTCTAGTCCTTTTGCATCATTTTGACCCATGGACCAAAACATAGAGCGGCTACCTTCTCAATGGTAGTAAAGGAACAAAGACTTTTTTTTCATCACAGAAGTGAAGTGAAGTTGCTCAGTCGTGTCTGACTCTTTGCGACCCCATGGACTGTAGCCTACCAGGCTCCTCTGTCCATGGGATTTTCCAGGCAAGAATACTGGAGTGGGTTGCCATTTCCTTCTCCAGGTGACCTTCCCGACCCAGGGATTGAACCTGGGTCTCCCGCATTGTAGGCAGATGCTTTATCGTCTGTGCCACCAAAATTGCTTCATTTTCCTAAATAACCTGAATACTAACATACTAATTATGCGTCAGGTAATACTTCTAGTGCCCTTCATAGACTATTTCATTCTCACAGCAACTCTGTGGGTTAAAGCTGATATTAATTCTATTTTACAGATGAGGAACCTGAGCCTCACAGAGGTTAAGTAATTTGCTCATGGGGATATACTCAGCCAGTGTTAAAGCTAGGATTTTAAATCAAGTAGTCTAGAGCTTCATGAGAGGTCACATTTTTAATCACTTTGCTACATAGTCATTAAATAATTATAATGCTCAAGGTCAAACAGTCTTTCATTCCTCTTCAACATTTCCCTCTTTTCCCTATCTTTGAATACCTTACCACCATCCCCTCAAACTATACTTAATCAGTCACCAAATCTTATTAACTTTTTAATCTTTATCTTTTTCAGGAGGTCTATACTCATATATGGGCTTCCTAGGTGGCACCAGCAGTAAAGAATCCACTTGCCAATGTAGGAGATGTGGGTTCAGTCCCCAGGTTGGGAAGATCCTCTGGAGAAAGGTATGGCAACCCACTCCATTATTCTTGCCTAGAGAATCTCATGGACAGAGGAGCCTGGCAGGTTACAGTCCATAGGGTCACAGAGTCGGACACGACTAAGGTGACTTAGCATGCGCACACAGACACATCTGCCCAAGAAAATTTTCCACTTAAATATCCCACATGTACCTTCAATTCATAACTCACCAGTCTCTTAGTCATGTATTTCCTTTTACAGTGAATAACACCATTATCCTTTCATTTGAGAGAAAAAAGAGTAACTTGATAAACATCAGAAGTTAGATAATTTCTGCTCCTTTGACTATCTACCTGCCAAGCACATTTGTGCTTCATACACACAGATACACATACATACACATGCATAAAAATACATACAAATACCATTCCACTCATCTGACCAAATCACTAATGCCTGCTAATTTTCACCTAAACTATCACAAGTGCCTTTTTATTGACTTTCCTATCTGCTTCTAATTTCACTCCACATCACCTCAATCTAACTTCTGTACTGCTGCAGAATGGCCTTCACGGTGTCAACATTTGCTGTCTTCTTTCTGCTTGCATTTTCATAATAGATTATAAGATAAATTCTAAACACTTTCACAAACAATGTCAGACTTCAGAATCTGCCTACCCACTCAGATTAATTTTCCAGTTAATTTGAGTTTCCTTTGTTTGGAGTATCACTTCTCTGGGCCTCCCACAAGCCCTATAAGCTTCACTTGAAATGCTGCTTCCTTCATGAAGATGCCTTGTCTCTTCAAGGCATATTTAGATACTACTGCTTGCCTTTTTGTTTTTTTAACATATCTCTTATTATAACTACTGTATTGCTACTTTGGCTGTTCATATGACTATCTTCTTCACTAGAGTTTTGGAGGCAAATATAAAATTAGAAAAGTTTTTAATTTTTAAAATTAGAAGTTTTAAAATGTGATACACTGATACTGTAGACACTTCAGAAAATTCAAGAATGTCTAAGACAGTAAAATTATTTTTATTTTTTCCACAAAGAGGATACCATTATTTTAAAAATATTTTTATTTTTTTCATCTACATATACATACATACACACACAAACACACATGACATATTTTTTATTTGTCTTAGAATATTCATGGTTTGGTTTGTTTTTTCCCTACCAGCCTAGCAGAGGGCTCACAGCTAGCATATACAAAATAGTCAGCAGATATTTATTGAGTAAATGAATGATTCTAAATCTATGCCCTTTTCCTGCATTTCCCCAACTACTGTTTTATAATCATTCCGAGATACTCTAACTAAATCTTCAATTGGATTCATTGTCTCCAGTTTCTTTTCCCTTGAATTCATCCTCCACATTGCTGCCATGGTTATAACATAAAATAAAAATCTTGCCCCATTACTGCCATATTTATGAATCCTTTGATGGTTTTTATTTCCCATGAAATAAAAAGTAATTCTTTATCAACCAAAACTCTCCACAATTTAGTCCTATCTACTTTTCTGATCCTTCTTCTGTTATTTCTACTTCCTATATTGGCATCAATCTAAGTCACACTAGACCATTTACAGCTCTCAAAGACAGGAGATGGAGTCTCACTCTCGTGCCTCAACTCAGGCACTTCTGTCTAAAATATCCTTCCCTAGTCTTCCTCATCAGGCAAATATTTGATTCATCCTTCAAAGACAATCTTTTTTTTTTTTTTTTAAAAAAAAAAAAAAGCTCTTCTGTGAAGTCTTCTTCAATGCTACCTCCATTTTTATAGCCAAATAATGTGCTCTTTCAGCTGTTTCCAGAGAAGTAGTTCCCAGAACTAAAAATACAAAACAGCATTCTCTGACCTCCGTTCATGCACTCATGGAGGTTCAGATTTGCTAAGTCTGGAGTGGAGACAGGAATCCATTGTTTCAAAAACACACTACATCCCAAACCAAACAATGTGATTTCAGGGACAAACTAAACTCTGGGTTGCTAAGTGCTAAATATTATTCTTAAAGCATGACTCAGAATCATGCTAGAAACAGAAGCAGAGCATGTTGGGATCCATGCTTTCATGTATAAGCAAAATCAATCATTGATTTTAATAGGTTTTAGCGGGGTGTGAGTCCTTGGTAAATGAAATCCAGACTCTTATTTCAAACTGTTCAAAATACCAGAGAAAAGAGGGATTGAAAACAAAGTGAAGCAAAGGCATACAACTATTAAATATTAAAAAAAAAAAAAGAAAGGAAAGGACATGAAGCCACACAAGAGTGAGGAGATGAAGAAGCACAATTAAACTTGTTATAGGAAAATATGGTCCAAGGAGCCATCAAAGGCCTTGACTCATTCAAATCCTAGAATGGCATTACTGGCTCTAACAGGTCACTTAGCACAAAATTCTTGAGATTTTCCTCATTCACAAAGACATGCAGCTCCTTTTGAAGATTTCAGTTCAAAACAACTCTACGTAAAACCTGCCTGCCTTCTCTCTTGGATACAATATACTTACTCACTAAGCAAGTACCCAGAGAGGAAAAGTAGCTTTAAAGATAGAAGGGCTGTTAGAAGATCTAAATCACACTTCTTAACCATTTTTACAGCACACTGCACATGGAAAATTATGACTGTCTGGCACACTGAGATAAAAAGAAGAGACCATCTACTAGGAACTCAGTGTTTGGCAAGGAGGTCACGCTGCTGCAGGCAACACTTGGTCACAGAGATCAAGATCTCGCACATAACCTATCTCTCTGTAACTCACTTGAAAATATATTCTAGATAAACCAATGGATCATAGAAATGAGGAAAAAAATCAGGTCTCAAAGGATGGCTTAACACCAGAGAAGTTCACAAAGTCACTTAGTGGGAGAGTGAGGACTGGATTTTCACAGGCCTCATATGAACAGTAATTCTAATCTGTATGCCATTCAGAATTCACCAATTCTGAGCACTGATGGTGTCATTTTAAATGAAATACCAATTCACTGAGGCCTCCAGCACTAGCAAGAGAAAAGAAAATGACAAGACAACCATGTCTCTCACAAATATCTGTACCATTTTTATACTGTGTTTAAATGCTACTTGAAAAAATAAAAGAGAAATTCATTCATAATTCTCTAAACTAACTGAAAAGTTGCTAGATAAACTACTAATGACATTTTCTAAATGGATGGCAGAGGCTGCAGAAGAGCAGGAGTGTGAGTGTAGGGAAGGAGGTGAAAATGGAAGCAGCTGGGTGCCCTGGGGGATCCTGTATGCACAGGCCATCTAGAGCTGTGCATCTGCCCAGAGCAGAGAGCTCCATTGACAACCATCCAGTCTAAGAGTCATGCTCAGGAAAAGCCATTCGCAAGGAAGGGTTCACAAGGAACAAGTGAATGCATAACCATTCACAGAGTTAAGCAGGAAAGAAAACTGTCTAGAAGAGCTTGGGGTTGGGGGGGTCGGAGGGCGAGGACTCTTGAGAATCCGTAGCTACTGGAAGGTTCAGAGATGGGTTTAGGATCAAAATTTACACTGTTTACCTGGTAAAGAATATCATAAGCTAAAAAATTTCATTTCTGAACCAGTTTAAACTGGACCCAGGTCTGAAATGTCTTCATACCTATTGGGGAAAGCAGCACAAATCCTCCTTGGAGAAATGAATTTTAAAAGTTCAAAAGGTTGTGGTTTATTGTAAATAGAAGTTCATATTAAAAGAAACATAACAAGATACATGAGAAACTAAGCCACCATAAGCAAGTGTCACATACATTATAAAGAACAGGAACTTGGATATTAAAAATGCACAAATACAAGGAATATATTAGAAAATAAATTAAGTATATTTATACATTTAAAGATGGGCTTCCCTGGTGGCTCAAGAAGTTTTAAGATGGGGGAGGGAGGTTAAAAATATGACTAATCAGCAAGAGATTTAGGCAGAATTAGAGGAAGTGATCTCCCAGAAAAAAAAAATATGATAATTAAAAGTAAATATTCAGTGTTAAACAGAAGATAGTTACAATGGAGTAGACAACTAATGGAAGATTTTTATGTAAAATGAGAAATTACATAGAATAAAGCAATCAAGATAAAAAGGTAAAACAATTTTTTTTAATTAATAGAAGACAGAAAAGAATAAAGTCCAAAACATATACAGTCAGAATTTCAGAACCAGGAAAATTTAACCAAAAGAAAGTATTATAACTATAATAAATATCAGACAAAGTATGTTTTAAAGAAAAAATATCACCAATAAAGAAGGGAAGTCTATAAAAATAACAAGACATAATCAAAAGGATACCACATTGTAAACTTACACTGTTTACTATCATAACCTCAAAATAACTATAAAGAGAAAGTGACATGCCCATCAACATTGTGGGAAATTTCTAACTCATATCTCTTGGTCATTAATATTAAAGTAGATAAGAAAGTCAATAAGATTGCAATCAGTAGATGAATAAGTCCTATAGATCTAATGTACAGTATACTGAACTGAACTGAACTGAATACTGAATTTAGACAACAATATTGTATTATAAACACCAAACTTGCTCAGAGACTAGATCTTAATTATTCCTATCACAAAAAATATGATATCACATATCATAATATGTGATACGATAAAGGTGCTAATATCACTACAATGACAATCAAATTATATAAATGAATCAAATTAATATATTGTACACTTTTAACCTGCACAATGTTATATGTCAAACATATTTCAATAAAAAATAAAGTGGAAAAAACTTTTTTATTTTTTAAAAAGACCAGTAAGAATGTAGATAATTTGAACAATAAAATTAACTAATTTGATTTCATTTATGATATTACTTTGCCAACAAAGGTCCTCCCAGTCAAGGCTATGGTTTTCCAGTGGTCATGTATGGATGTGAGAGTTGGACTGTGAAAAAGGCTGAGCACTGAAGAATTGATGCGTTTGAACTGTGGTGTTGGAGAAGACTCTTGAGAGTCCCTTGGACTGCAAGGAGATTCAACCAGTCCATTCTAAAGGAGATTGGTCTTGGGTGTTTTGGAAGGAATGATGCTAAAGCTGAAACTCCAGTACTTTGGCCACTTCATGTGAAGAGTTGACTCATTGGAAAAGACTCTGATGCTGGGAAGGATTGGGGGCAGGAGGAGAAGGGGATGACAGAGGATGAGATGGCTGGATGGCATTACTGACTCGATGGGCGTGAGTCTGAGTGAACTCCGGGAGTTGGTGATGGACAGGGAGGCCTGGTGTGCTGCGATTCATGGGGTCACAAAGAGTCAGACATGACTGAGCAACTGAACTGAACCGAAATGATGTATACAGAAGCCTGTGTTCACTAACCGGAAAATATACATTATTTTTAAACAAACAGAACATTTACAAAAATTCACCGTATCTCAAATTTTCTAAAGATATCATACAGAACACATTTTTTTTTATCATAATCAGTTCATTTCAGTCGCTCAGTCGTGTCCAATTCTTTGCGACCCCATGAATCGCAGCACACCAGGCCTCCCTGTCCATCACCAATACCCAGAGTTCACTCAGACTCACGCCCATCGAGTCAGTGATGCCATCCAGCCATCTCATCCTCTGTCATCCCCTTCTCCTCCTGCCCCCAATCCCTCCCAGCATCACAGTCTTTTCCACTGAGTCAACTCTTCGCATGAGGTGGCCAAAGTACTGGAGTTTCAGCTTTGGCATCATCCTTTCCAAAGAAATCCCAGGGCTGATCTCCTTCAGAATGGACTGGTTGGATCTCCTTGCAGTCCAAGGGACTCTCAAGAGTCTTCTCCAACACCGCAGTTCAAAAGCATCAATTCTTTGGCACTCAGCCTTCTTCACAGTCCAACTCTCACATCCATACATGACTACAGGAAAAACCATATATAACTACATTAAAAATTATGGCACGTATTCTGATTTTTCCATCTGTCCCAGACATAAAAGTTAGATGTCATTTCCAGCCTCTGGTAAATTTAGAAGGCTTGGCTATGTCTTATGGAATGTGAGCAAAAGTTCTACATGAGGACGTCCCTGGTGGTCCAGAGGCAAAGACCACTTGCTCCCAATGCAGGGGGCCTGGATTCAATCCCTGGTCAAGGAACTAGATACCACCTGTTGCAACAAAAAGTTTTCCTACATGCCACAACTAAGACCCAGCACAGCTAAATAAATAAGTACATATATATATATATTTTGTTTTGTTTTGTTTTGTTTTGTTTTTTTAAAGCATTGCCTGTACTGTCAGGTCTGAACACATGAACATCATGTGCAATTCCACAGCCCTGCTTCCTCCTCTTCAAAAATATATGGAGCTGCACGTTGAGAAAGCTGGCAGCGTAAATGGGAAGAAGCTTATTTTCTGTGTCTTATAAGGAAACATTTTGGTTGGACTTCAAATGAACAAGGAATAAACTTGTATTGTGTTAAGCCCTGAGAGATCTGGAATTATTTGCTGCTGCTGCTAGCTTATTATGAGGACACAGAAATTAAAAATAAAATAAGAGCTTAAAATAATTATCTCTGTTTGCAAACTTTTAAACACAATTTTGGTAATTCAAGAGTTGAAGAGGAGAGTAAAAAAAAATATGATACTGGAATTAAAAAATAAATAAACCCCCCAAAGTTGGAAGAGTAAAATAGTATAGAAAATAAGAAAATAGAAACAAACATATAACAGAGGAAAAACAAAATGAAATGCTGACCTTTGAAAAGACTAATCAAACTAACCAAGCTCTAGAAAGGTTAATCCATGGCAAAAGAGGTAAGGTAAAAACTAACAATGTTACAAATGAAAATGGGGAACACTGTAGATACAGATATGAGACACTGTTTTATTTCTGGACTAACTTTTCAGGGGTGTTTGTATAATAAACGGCATTGGAAAGTATAATGTCTCCTTCTGGAGTAAAGAGCACTCATCTTTACTGAGCAGTGTAAAAGATTCAGGCTCTCTAAGCTTAGGGATCCTCTTCCATAATGCATCCAGTGCATACTCAGGCATTCATCTGAGTTTCTGAGCCCATCCATGTTGCTCCAGGGGACTTGGAGACAGGAGAACAGATGTGAATATGAAGCTCATGCTGCTTGTTGTGCCTTAAGTAAAGTCTTTTAACTCTGATTCAGGAGTTCACGTCTTCTGCTAGCATAATGAAACAGTGGTAAGCTAACTTACTAGCTTGAAAGCATGTTGATATCCAGAACTCAGTCTTGACATTGACAAAAAGCTTTTAATATGTATGTGGAAGATCCAAGATGAGTTAAGAGTTTCTTAAAGAAGAAAAACAAAGAGGATACTTCTTTCCCTGCCAGATAGATATAGATTCATTATGTTAGGTAGTTAGAATAGGAAAAAGGAGTCCAAAATGGAGGTGGCTAAAAGAAAGGAAAAAGCCTGCAAAAATGGAACAAAAGAAAATCTGAGGACCAGAGTGAGAACCTCAGGTGAAACAAACAGCCCTCCTGGGTAGCCCAACTTACACAGGGCAGGCTCAGAGGGAGGAGACAAAGCACATAAAAAGAGGAGAAAGACTGAGCTCCCTTCTTTTTGGGGGTCAGCCAACCCTCATGCCTTGAGGTTGTACTATACCTTGCTTGCCAAATAAAACTGAGCTGTAACACTGGTCTGCTGTGGTGAGACAGAACCGAGGAAATTACACACCCCCTTGACATATCTTGTGCCATTACGTGGATTTAACCTGGCTGAAGCAACCTCAGCTCAGCAGAAGTGCACCTCGGTGAAAGCTTACGCTGTAGAAGCTGAAGGCAAAGGAAACCCAGTGCAATGAAAGTGATGAGAAGCCCAGCGAGTTGGAAACTGGGACAGCAAAAACAAACTTGGCAGAAAGCACACATAGCTCAGTCTCAGATTGCAGAAGACCTCCAGTTTATGTAGGAGGTCTTTGCCCCTATGGGTGGAAGGATATACGGCTAACAAAATCTTAATTCTTTTACAATCTCTTGTTTCTTGTTTCCTGGAACCCCTTGCGAACAGCAGTGGGTGCAACTGAGGGACTCTGGCAGGGGCTACTCTCCAGTGTGTGCTGAAGACTCCACTATCTGCTGTGCCTTAGTAGCTGCTACCCAAGTGGGTGAGGGTTCTTCCATCCTTAATCTTCTTTCTGCCAAGCATCAGGCCAATGAAAACTGTGGGCACAGGTTAGGCATTTAACACTTTTTCTGATAGGTTATGAAGGGGGTTCCTTGGCATGTTTTTCCCACTGCTTTTCCCTCCCATCCTTCAGCTCCTTTCTCCATCTATGCCACTATTTACAAAGTATTGGGCAAGTCATCATCTTTTCATTTCTTAAAGGTGTGCTTGAAACTGTTTACCTAAGATTGGGACTCAAACCCACGTGGCAGGGATTCTGTGCTGTGCTTAGTCATTCAGTCATGTCCAACCAGGACTTGAGCCTGGCCAAAACACGCAGTGCCTGGTTTTAGGACCTAATGAAGCTTGGGTTCTTGATGTCTTATTGCATAAAAAGAATTCAGTGAGAGACACAGTGATAGGTAGGAGGTAGATTTGTTTGGATTCAGAGAGAAGCACACTCCACAGGGTGTAGCATGAAATGTGGCTGTGGTTAGGTTTTATGGGCTGGGTAAAAGGAAAGCAATACCCATTTGAACGCAGAGTTCCAAAGGATAGCAAGTAGAGATAAGAAAGCCTTCCTCAGTGATCAATGCAAAGAAAGAGAAGAAAACAATAGAATTGGGAAAGATAAGAGATCTCTTCAAGAAAATTAGAGATACCTAGGGAACTTTTCATGCAAAGATGGGCACAATAAAGGACAGAAATGCTATGGACCTTACAGAAGCAGAAGATATTAAGAAAATGTGGCAAGAATACACAGAAGATATGTTAAATACATTTTGTCTTATCTAAAAAAAAAAAAAGAATACACAGAAGAACTATACAAAAAAGATCTTCTTGACCCAGATAATCATGATACTGTGATCACTCATCTAGAGCCAGACATCCTGGAATGCAAAGTCAAGTGGGCCCTTGGAAGCATCACTACAAACAAAGCTAGTGGAGGTGATGGAATTCTAGCTGAGCTATTTCAAATCCTAAAAGATGATGCTGTGAAAGTGCTGCACTCAATATGCAAGCAAATTTGGAAAACTCAGCAGTGTCCACAGGACTGGAAAAGGGCAGTCTTCACTCCAGTCCCAAACAAAGGCAATGCCAAAGCATGCTCAAACTACCACACAATTCCACTCATCTCACATGCTAGCAAAGTAATGCTCAAAATTCTCCAACCAGACTTCAACTGTATGTGAACCATGAACTTTCAGATGTTCAAGTTGGATTTAGAAAAGGCAGAGGAACCAGAGATCAAATTGTCAATATCTGCTGGATCATCGAAAGAGCAAGAGAGTTCCAGAAAAACATCTGCTTCTGCTTTATTGACTATGCCAAAGCCTTTGACTGTGTGCATCACAACAAACTGTGGAAAATTCTTAAACAGATAGGAATACTAGACCACCTGACCTGTCTCCTAAGAAATCTGTATGCAGGTCAAGAATCAACAGTTAGCATTGGACATAGAACAACAGACTGGTTCCAAATCGGGAAAGGGGTACGTCAAGGCTGTATATTGTCACCCTGCTTATTTAACTTATATGAAGAGTTCACCATGCTGGGCTGGAAGAAGCACAAGCTGGAATAAGATTTCCAGGAGAAATATCAATAACCTCAGATATGCATGCAGATGATGCCACCCTTATGGCAGAAAATGAAGAAATAAAAAGCTTCTTGATGAAAGTGAAAGAAGAGAGTGAAAGGGTTGGCTTGAAACTCAACATTCAGAAAACTAAGATCATGGCATCTGGTCCCATCACTTCATGCAAATAGATGGAGAAACTGGAAAAAGTGACAGACTTTATTTTCTTGGGCTCCCAAATCACTGCCGGTGGTGACTGCAGCCATGAAATGAAAAGATGCTTGCTCCTTGGAAGAAAAGTTATGACCAACCTAGACAGCTTACTAAAAACCAGAGAGACATTACTTTGCCAACAAAGGTCTGAATACTCAGCTATGGTTTTTCCAGTAGTCATGTATGGGTGTGAGACTTGGACCATTAAAAAAAGCTGAGTGCCAAAGAATTGATGCTTTAGAACTGTGGTGTTGGAGAAGACTCTTGAGAGTCCCTTGGACTGCAAGGAGATCCAACCAGTCCATCCTAAAGGAGATCAGTACTGAATGTTCATTTGAAAGACTGATGCTGAAGCTGAAACTCCAATACTTGGGCCAACTGATCTAAAGAATTGACTCATTTGAAAAGACCCTGATGCTGGGAAAGACTGAAGGTGGGAGGAGAAGAAGACAGAGGATGAGATGGCTGGATGGCATCAGCGACTCAATGGACATGAGTTTGGGTAGGCTCCAGGAGCTGATGATGGACAGGGAGGCCTGTCGTGCTACAGTCCATGGGGTCACAAAGAGTCGGACAGGAGTGAGCAACTGAACTGAAGTGAACTGAATTTCATATGCTAATGAGTGGGAGGATCATTCCAATAATTGGGGAACCAACCACCTACTCTTTTGATAGTGCCTTGGAACTGTCATTGCATTTTTGGATGTGTCATTTAGCTTGCAAGTTGAAGATCAAGGTTTAGTTGAATTTGACTTGTTTGCCATCTTGGACCCACTTGATTTTAATCCGTTTATGTTATGCCCTTGGGCTATGTCATTCTTTGAAATTTGTGCCCTGTCCCCTTCTCTCCCATTTCATGCTTTTCCCCTGAGTCCCTTCCTGGACCACAATGTTGCCTCTACAATCTTCTGGAGGGACAACCAGAAAATAGTTGGCTCTTGGGAAGAAGATAACTGTATAATATTCAATCCCTCTAGAGTTTCAGGCCTTCATCTTCCATATTTCCTACAACATGTGCAAGAACAGCATCTCTCCACAAACCTGCTAGGGCGGATGAAGGGCACACAAAGCCTACTAGAAGTCCATCTGCTGGCATCCCTTCAAGGGCAGTTGGGCTTCCAGGGATAATGTTTGCCACTTTGGGAGTTAGACCTGCAGCCTCTTTGGACCCAAACCCTTACCACCCTTCTAAAGTTATAAACATACCTCAGGATCAGATCTCCCACTGCACTTTTATGGAACATCTGGTCTGTTGCCTCTTATCAATTTGTTCTTAAGCCACTTACTAAGTCCTACAACCAGGACCCTGCCCCCTTGTAAGCAACATCACTCCTTCTAGCTTATTAATAAAATATTCTTAATGCCCCTAACAGGACCAGATAACCCACTGCTTTGTCATCACTTCTGTTATTACCTAAAGCGGGTCTATGACAATGAAATGTTTACCATTGGAAACACCCTAAGCTGCTCTTATGGAGGACTAGGGGAGGAAATCAGTGACTTACATTCCCTCAGAGCAATAAGAGGATAAGGCTTATGGCTGCTTCTCCAGGTTCCCAGTCTCAGGGCACAGGCTTGGATTGCTGTACATCATGATATCTATTCCCATCCACAGTGGACAAACTGGCAATGAGTTAAGATTACATCTCCTTAATCCTACCCAGCACTGGTCAGGCTGGAGACCTTGGGGATGCCCAACTCCACCCTGGGGTCCCAGGGAGTCAACCTGCCTTGACCTCCCTTGGGATCTGGTCCTCAGGAGGTTGTCATGCCTCAGCCTGCTCAGGGATCCACCAGCTCAGGGTGCCAGGAGATTGACATGCCTCGACTTGCCCAGGGACCCTATTTTTGGGAGGCCAACATGCCTCAACCTGCCTGGGGATTCGATCTTCAGGAGGTTGTCACACCTTAACCTGTCTGGGGATCTGCACCCTGACCTGGCGATGCCTGGCTCTCAGGTTGCAACAGTACTGGGTAGGATAAGCTTCAGAAAGACTTACCCCTAAGGCAGTCCACCCATAGATATAGAAGGAAGCCTATTACTTAAGGGACTGTGCCTGGTCTCAGCAATAACTCAGGAGTCCAATGAGAACCCCATTGCCCTTCTGGAAAGTCCAAAAGAGGCCCTCCAAAAGTTTAGCAGTCTGGACTTAAGACTCTTACGAGGGACAGGTGAATTTAAAGGACAAATTCCTATCCCAATGTGCACCAGACATGGATAAAGTTACAACAGTTACAGCAGCAGGACCCTGTTGCCTCTTTAGATGAGATGGTCTGGACAGCCACCAATAACTTTTATAACAGAGAATAGGAGAGGAAGGCCAAGGCCCAGGAAAGGGAGGAAAGGAAAGATAAATGCATGCCCAGATGCTGGCTGCCCTTCAGGGAAGACCTATGGCAAACCCCAAGTCCTTGAGGACAAGGCACGAGGCAAATGCCTAATCTGTAGACAGGGGGAACATTGGGCCAGTTCAGTTCAGTTGCTCAGTCGTGTCCGACTCTTTGCGATCCCATAGACTGCAGCACGATAGGCTTCCCTGTCCATCACCAACTCCCAGAGGTTGCTCAAACTCATGTCCTTTGAATCGGTGATGCCATCCAACCATCTCATCCTCTGTTGTCGCCTTCTCCTCCTCCTGCCTTCAATCTTTCCTAGCATCAGAGTCTTTTCCAATGAGTCAGTTCTTTGCATCAGGTGGCCAAAGTATTGCATCAGCTTCAGCTCCAGCATCAGTCCTTCCAATGAATATTCAGGACTGATTTCCTTTAGGATGGACTGGTTGGATCTCTTTGCAGTTCAAGGCACTCTCAAGAGTCCTCTTCAACACCGCAGTTCAAAAGCATAAATTCTTTGGCACTCAGAGCTCTTTATAGTCCAACTCTCACATCCATACATGACTACTGGAAAAACCATAGCTTTGACTAGTTGGACCTTTGTTGGCAAAGTAATGTCTCTGCTTTTTAGTGTGCTGTCTAGGTTGGTCATAACTTTTCTTCCAAGGAGCAAGCGTCTTTTAATTTTGTGGCTGCAGTCACCATCTGCAGTGATTTTGGAGCCCCAGAAAATAAAGTCTGTCACTGTTTCCATTGTTTCTGCATTTATTTGCCGTGAAGTGATGGGACCGGATGCCATGATCTTCACGTTTTGAATGCTGAGTTTTAAGAAAGCCTTTTCACTTTCCTGTTTCACTTTCATCAAGAGGCTCTTTAGTTCCTCTTCACTTTCTGCCATAAGGATTGTGTCATCTATGTATCTGAGGTTACTGATATTTCTCCCAGCAATCTTTCAGGTTGGGTTTCATCCAGCCTGGCATTTTGCATGATGAATTCTACATATAAGTTAAATAAGCAGGGTGACAATATACAGCCTTGATGTACAAATGCCATCAATGGGGACACTGGGAGGCACTCTGCCCTTGGGACCCAAGAGCCTGAAGGTCAAGTGCCAAGCCTTCCCTCCCGATGTTTCAACATGACTGAAGCAGCCCCCTCCAGCCAGCCCACCTGTCACAGATAACCATCACAGGGCTGGAGCCAAGGGTGCAACTGGATGTGGCAGGTAGGTCTGAGAACTTCTTGGTTGACACAAGGGCTACCTATTCTGTCTTCACCTCCTATCTGGAGCCTTTTCCTCCAAAACCTGTACCATCTTGGGTGCTACAGGAAAAACAATCACAGAAAGATTCACCTGAGCACTTCTCTTTGCTTGACTGACAAATATTTTCCCACTAGTTTCTGGTGGTCCCTGAGTGTCCTACTCCCTTATTGGAAAGAGGTCTTTCCCTGCCTTCAGAATCTTGCAGCTATTGCAGTCCTGATAAAAGATGCTTTAAAACTCTCTCTTGGTGACAAATAACTATTTTTACCAGCCACCAAGTGAAACAACTCCTGAATGGGAGAGGCCATTTATGGATATCTGATCAAAGGATCCTCAGATATCAAGCAGTGCTGATAGAAAACCCAGGCCTGACTATATCCCTTTGTGAGGTTCTTAACCCAGCTACCCTTCTGCCTACCCTCAAGGGCTCTCTCCCCTCTCACTCTTGGCTAGAAATCTTGGACCACTGGACAAAACCCCGAGAGGCATTGTCAGAATATCCTCTGACCAATCTTGAGGAAATCTGGTACACCAATGGAAGCAGCTTTGTCTTGGATCGAAAAAGAAGAGCCGAATAAGTAGTAAGTAGTCTCCAATTTTGAGACCATAGAAGCTAAAGCTTTGCCATCAGGTACTTCAACCCAATCGGCTGAGCTCATAGCCCTGACTTCAACTTTAGAGCTGGGAAAAGGAAAAAGAGTAGCCATTTACACTGACTCCAAGTATGCCTTTCTGGTGCTACATGCACATGTTGATACTTGGAAAAAAAGAGGCCACTTGACCACCTGAGGATCCCCAATCAGGTATGGTGATCAGATCCTTAGACTCTTGGATGCAGTCCATCTGCCCACTGAGGTTCCAGTCTCCTGCTGTAAAGGACACCAAAAAGGGAGCACGGAAGTGGCACAAGGGAACCAAACAGATGATCAGGCAGCTAAGAGAGCAGCTTTACAGAACAGTGACCTAATAGGGGTTGCTACCTTAGTTCCACAGACTGATTTGCCAGAAACTCCTTCATATACTGAGGGTGAGACTCGTAAATCTAAACATGAGAGCTTTCAAAAAGATCATATGGGGTGGTTCCCAAAGGAGGGACTCCTTTTTCTGCCTGGGAACCTCCAATGGAAGTTGGTTAACTCCTTACACACCACCACTCATTTAGGGGAGAAGACCCTCCAAAGATGACTAGAAAGTTCCTTTAGAGGAACAGGCCTCCAAACAACTGTAAGACAAGTGGTCTCCTCTTGTCCCACTTGCCAGTTAAACAACCCTCACGGAGCTCAAAGACCCCAGCTGGCCCAGCCCGTCCAAAGACGTGGGGCCCACTCAGGGGGGACTGGCAGATGGAATTCACCTGGATGCCAGTTTCTCAAGGATATAAATACCTATTATTCATGATAGATACTTTCACAGGATGGATCGAAGGCTTTCCTACCCACACTGAGAAGGCCAAGGAGGTGGTAAAAACACTGCTCCATGAAATCATTCCGAGATTTGGCCTGCCCAGCTCATTACAAAGTAACAATGGGACATCATTTACTTCTAAGGTCACCCAAGGGGTCTCTAAAGAATTGGGCATTACTTATTACCTCCATTGGCCCTGGAAGCCTCAGTCTTCAGGAAAAGTTTAAAGAGCCAACCAATTCTTAAAATCAGTGATAAAAAGATAACCCAGGAGAGACCTCCCTTGGATGGAAGGAGGCTTTATCAATAGCTCTCCTCCACAACCGTATTGCCCCTAAAAAAAAGGTTAGTCTTAGCCCTTGTGAGATGCTATATGGGAGACCTTTCATTTATGTCAAAGACCTCTTCCTAGATTCAGAAGTTCATACTCTTCAGTCTTACACCATGGCTGTTGGGCAATTCCAACAAGAAAGATGCTTGTGGGTATCAACCAGGACCCAAAAGAGTCTAAAGAGCCACCACTATATGCTCCAGGGACTCAAGTCCTAATTAAAGTCTGGAAACATGGGTCCCCGAAGGCTTAACTCCAGCCCACATGGAAGGGTCCCTACCCTCACAGCAGTAAAGGCACAAGGGCATGACTCTTGGACTCACTATTCACGAGTCAAGCTGTGGAAGACAACAGAAGCGACAACTCAAAATACACCTGGGAGCCCCTGGGAGATCTCAGATACCTATTCAGGACTACAAATGAGTGCCATTCTAAGGAACACACCCAAAATTAAGTTTCTGGGGATAAGATTTCTCAGGATAGCTCTAAAGAGCCAACACAGCTTGGCAGGGGTTGTACTAGACAGGTGATAGATTTCCTGATCCCTGAACAAGGAGGGACTTGAGCCATCTTGAATGAGATGTGTTGTTTCTAGATAAATACCTCCAGCTAATTTAAAGTCTCACAGTCCTGAAGAAAAACATTCAGATCCTATGGGATCTCAAAAAACGAGCTAGAGAGTCCTCAGGGTGGCTAGAATCTCTCTTTGGGGGATCCTTCTCCTACTGAGGTGGGATTTGGGGTTGGCTAATGCCCCTATTAATTCCTGTTATCACCATATTGATGCTGCTTATGATTGCTTCATGTATTATCAATTGTCTAAACCATTTTGTCTCTGCCCAGGTCACCAAGCTAAAACATGCAGTGCCAGTTCAACAAGGATATATAAAACTACACCTGACCATGGAAAAATATCACTCACCCATAGATGGACACTGCTATAAGGACTCTGAGGCCTGAGACTAGCAAGAGGGGGAGGTCCAGTGCCCCTCGCCCTCCCACCTCAGCAGGAAGTAGCCAGAGAGACCTCGATGCCCCTATTCTGAAAGAATTGGGCCTCCCATTTCTTAAGGGGGGATTGTTAGGTGGTTAGAATTGGGAAAAGGAGTCCAAAAATGGTAGTGGCTAAAAGACAAAAAAAGGAAAAAGCCCACAAAAATGGAACAAAAGAAAATCTGAGGACCAGAGTGAGAACTCAGGTGAAACAAACAGCCCTCCTGGCTAGCCCAATTTACACAAGGCAGGCTCAGGGGGAGGAGACAAAACATAAAATGAGGAGCCAAGATTGAGCCCCCTTCTTTTTTGGGTCAGTCCACTCTCAGGCCTCAAGAATTTACTATACTTTGCTTGCCAAATAAAACTGAGCTGTAACACTGCTCCACCATTTCAAACCTTTGTTGTGGTGAGGCAGAACTGAGGAAATTACACACTCCCCCAACAATTAAAAAGTTATAAAATTGAAGAGAGTATGATATTGGGTGGAAACAGACTAATAGGCCAGTGAAACATGACAGATGTTGCAGAAACAGGCAAGCATATATAGAAACTTAATACTGATTCAGTGATAATCTACTTGTGAGATACAGAAATCCACACTCAGAGATCCCTCAATAGAGCAGGTAGAAAGGGTCTTTCATTGGTCAGCTAATCAGTCCCTGCATAAAAGGATGAAAAATGTAAAAAGAAAAACACCTAACATTAATAACAGTTTATAATTTTTATGGTATAAAAATGGCTTAACATTTAAGCCAAAAAAACCACAAACTTAGAGGGCAGAAAGTATGCTGCTGCTGCTGCTGCTGCTGCTAAGTCACTTCAGTCGTGTCCGACTCTAGAGAGCAAATATTTTAGGTATAAATGTAGTGCCTTCTAGATACAAAGGAGTTTTGTGTATACGTATACATTCATAGATTTATTTTGTAAAAGTACCAGATGCAATAGTTGTCTTCACATTCTCCTCTGTGTTGATGGTATGGCTTGATAAAAACAAACAAACAAAACAAGACAAAAAAAACAGGGACAGCCTTTGATCTTTCCTACTTACAGTCAGAGGAATTGCTGAAAGTATCATTTTAAAAGAAGACATTTTCCAAGTCAAATAGCAAATGGTAGATGAACTTAGTCAGTCATCCTTCTACAGGCACATTTGCAACCAAGTCATGGGTGCTCTGAAAAAGAAAACTTGCTCATAAAATTGAGGTATTCTGGAGGAAAGAAAGGATAGTTCCTTTACTTGATCCATAAATATTAAAAATTCTCTTTATCCACTTGGTTTTCTCCAATTCTTATGGAAGCTGTTCCAAAATCCTTCTCTTTCTTCCTTTTCATGCACCCTAAGCCCACAATTATTATCTTATCATATTCCTTTCCTCTTCTTATCACCAATCAAAATTCCTTCCTTTTTAACCTGGCCTTTCAGGAGACTTTCTTGAGCCACTTCTCCCCTTTTAAATGTAACTCAAGGAACATTTATTTCTGCTTTATTGACTATATCAAAGCCTTTGACTCCGTGGCTCTCAAGAAACTGTGGGAAATTCTTCAAAAGATGGGAATACAGAACACCTTGCCTGCCTCCTGAGAAATTCGTATGCAGGTCAAGAAGCAACAGTTAGAACTGGACACGGAACAACAGACTGGTTCCAAATCAGGAAAGGAGTATGTCAAGGTGATAATATTGTCATCCTGCTTATTTAACTTACATGCAGAGGACATCATGAGAAATGCCAGGCTGGATGAAGCACAAGCTGGAATCAAGATTGCTGGGAGAAATATCAATAACGTCAGATATGCAGATGACACCACACTTTTGGCAGAAAGTAAAGAAGAACTAAAGAGCCTCTTGATGAAAGTGAAAGAGGAGACTAAAAAAGTTGGCTTATGTGGTGGATTCATGTCAAGGTATGGCAAAACCAATACAGTATTGTACAGTAAAATAAAGTAAAAATAAAAAATTTTTTTAAAAAAAGAAAAAAGTTGGCTTAAAGCTCAACATTCAGAAAACGAAGATCATGGCATCTGGTCCAATCACTTCATGGCAAATAGATATGGAAACAGAGACAAACTTTATTTTGGGGGGCTCCAAAATCACTGCAGATGGTGACTGCAGCCATGAAATTAAAAGACACTTGCTCCTTGGAAGAAAAGCTATGACCAACCTAGGCAGCATATTAAAAAGCAAAAACATTACTTTGCTGACAAACGTCCATCCAGTCAAAAGCTATGGTTTTTCCAGTAGTCATGTACGGATGTGAGAGTTGGATCATAAAAAAAGCTGAGCGCCGAAGAATTGATGCTTTTGCACTGTGGTGTTGGAGAAGACTCTTGAGAGTCCCTTGGTCTGCAAGGAGATCAAACTAGTCAGTCCTACAGGAAATCAGTCCTGAATATTTGTTGGAAGGACTGATGCTGAAGCTGAAGCTCCAATACTTTGGCCACCTGATGGGAAGAACTGACTCATTGGAAATGACCCTGATGCTGGGAAAGATTGAAGTGAGGAGGAGAAGGGGACGACAGAGGATGAGATGGTTGGATGGCATCAGCGACTCAATGAACATGAGTTTCAGCAAGCTCTGGGAGTTGGTGATGGACAGGGAAGCCTGGCATTCTGCAGTCCATGGGGTCACAAAAAGTCAGACATGACTGAGCAACTGAACTGAACTGACTGAAGGAAGCCTCATCCACCTTCTCTTAAATCTGCAGCTCTCTGCTGCCAGAGGCTCAAAATATCCTTTAGGAATTGGCATCCAAAGGGAAAGCCATGTTGCTCTCTAGTCGCTAAGTCATGTCCAATTCTTTTAAGATCCCAAGGACTGTAGCCCACCAGGTTCCTCTGTTCAAAGGATTTCCCAGGCAAGAATACTGGAGTGGGTTGTTATTTCCTTCTCCAGAGGATCTTCCCCACCCAGGGACTGAACCCCATGTCTCCTGTGTTACAAATGGATACATTACCACTGGGCCACCTAGGAAGCAAGCCTAAAGTTGTGAATGCTGCTGCTAAGTCGCTTCAGTCGCGTCCGACTCTGTACGACCCCATAGACGGCAGCCCACCAGGCTCTGCCGTCCCTGGGATTCTCCAGGCAAGAACACTGGAGTGGGTTGCCATTTCCTTCTCCAATGCATGAAAGTGAAAAGTGAAAGGGAAGTCGCTCAGTTGTGTCCGACTCTTAGTGACCCCATGGACTTCAGCCTGCAAGGATCCTCCATCCATGGGATTTTCCAGGCAAGAGTACTGGAGTGGGGTACCATTGAAACTTGTTCTTTTTACTCAAGTCACATTGTATACAACTTTCACCTCTAATGGACTACAAATGCCTCAAAGCCTGGAACCATATTTTAATCATTTTTATAAATGTCTGCCACAGGTATGACTAACAAAACACTCAGTATGACTTGAGCTGCACAGCGTATACTTTCTACTATATGTGGGTGTTTAAGCCACTTCAGTGGGTGTTAAAGCATTTCATTTAGGAGCCTAGAGAGGATTTTGACAGAAGAAGGTCTGGGAGACTACTTTGAAACAAATGTTCACAGAGCAAGGAGATTGCTTTTGCTTATGTACATTTCTTTCATCCATTTATTAAAGTATATTTTTTAAGTGTCAACAATGTGTCAGATACTATCCTTGGTGCTGTGGATACAGCAGAGAAAATAACAGACAATACTTCATGCCTCATGGTATTTATTAAATATGGAAGACAGTGATTAGTATTATGGAGAAAAATAAATCTGGGAAGATAGCGAATTCTAGGGGAAGGAGGTGGTGCATTTTTAAATGGGGCAGACAAGGGATGCTCCCCTGGGAAAGTGGCATTGAATGAAGGCCCAATGTTGCTTAGCCACTCAGATATCTGGAGCAAAGCGTTCCTCTCAGAAGGAACTGCCTGGGATGTCTGAGAAAAGTAAAGAAGACTGGGAGTTTAGGGCAGCAAAAGTAAGAGAGAGTGTAGAAGGTGTGATCAGTGAGTTAACAGATGACATGGTCATGAAAGATATTTTAATGTAATTTTTTACTCTAATATAGGAATCATTGGAGCATTTTCAGCAGAGAAGTAAAATTTCATTTTAATTTTGGCTTAGATGGTAAACAATCTGATTGCAATATGGGAGACCCAAGTTCGATCCCTGGGTTGGAAAGATCCCCTGGAGAAGGGAATGGCTACCTACTCCAGTACTCTTGCCTAGAAAATTCCATGGACAGAGGAGCCTTGTGGGCTACAGTCTGTGGGGCTGTAGAGTCAGACATTACTGAGCAATAAGTTTTAGCTTTCAAAAAGTTCTAACTCCTTTTCAAGAACAGATGTAAGTGAGATACACATAGAAATGTTACTGAATAAGGTCCATCTCCCTGATGGGCAGCAAGCTAAACACTGAGATGCAGAGGTTTGCAACAGAGAAAGCATATATTCACAAGGCAGCCAATTGAGGAGACACAGATTAGGAGGATGAGTTTCAGATCTGCCTATTTGAAAGCAAGGGTAGTAGAGTATTTGAGAGAAGCAGGGTGGTCTCAGGTGTGGGGAAAGAAGATTAAAGATTGGGAAAAAGGTGAGGTAATCAGTTTTGTGCAGGTATATATCAGTTACAGTGCTTCTGCATATTCAAAAATGGAGGTGCTTAGTATGATCTGAGGGGGAGTTTCCTGGCCCTCTGACATCAAAAGTCCATTCATTGGACACCTGAATGATCTCAGTTTTAAGGCTGGTGATCTAATTAGTCTTAGTCAGCTCTCTCATCAGACATAAGCCAACTTCAAGTTCCTGTAATAAAACTGGGCTACATAAAGCTGGGAAGATATGCAGTTAAGAGGAGGAAATAAAGAAAGAAAACAATAATTTAAGCGAGCTTAATCAGTGAAGGCAGTTATAAGTAGGGGGGTTTTAACAAGCTGTTCCCCTATTTGTTGCTTTGCAAGACAAGCTCAAGAAATCATGTTAGTCATCAGCTTCTGTTGGGGCACAGTTTCAGAAACAGAATATTAGCTTTGAGGTTACTACAAAATCTAGGCAAGAGAAATGGATCAGAGTGGTAATAGTGGAGGTGGTGAGAAGGGGTCAGTTTCTGATATTTTGAAGCCTTCAATATTCAGGATTTGCTGACCAGATTTGATAAAGAGTGTGGGAGAAAGAGGTTGTAGTTTTTGTTGTTCAGTTGCTCAGCCATGTCTGATTCTGCCATTCCATGGACTGCAGCATATAAGCCTTCCCTGTCCATCTCCATCTCCCGGAGCTTGTTCAAACTCATGTCCACTGACTCAGTGACGCCATCCAAACATCTCATCCTCTGTCATCTCCTTCTCCTCCCGCCTTCAGCCTTTCCCAGCATCACGGTTTTTTCCAATGAGTCGGCTCTTTGCATCAAGTGGCCAATGTATTGGAACTTCAGCTTCAGCATCAGTCCTTCTAATGAATACTCATGATTGATTTCCTTTAGGATGGACTGGTTTAATCTCCTTGCAGTCCAAGGGACTCTCAAGAGTTTTCTCCAACACCACTGTGCAAAAACATCAGTTCTTCGGTGTTCAGCTTTCTTTGTGGTCTAACTCTCACATCCGTACATGACTACTGGAAAAACCATAGCTTTGACTAGATGGACCTTTGTTGACAGTAATATCTCTGCTTTTAAATTTGTTGTCCTCGTTGGTCATAGTTTTTCTTCCAAGGAGCAAACGTATTTTAATTTCATGGCTGCAGTCACCACCTGCAGTGATTTTGGAGCCTAAGAAAATAAAGTCTGTCACTGTTTCCACTGTTTCCCCATCTATTTGCCATGAAGTGATGGGACTGGATGCCATGATCTTCGTTTTCTGAATATTGAGCTTTACGCCAACTTTTTCACTCTCCTCTTTCACTTTCATCAAGAAGCTTTTTAGTTCCTCTTCACTTTCTGCCACAACGATGGTATCATCTGCGTATCTGAGGTTATTGCTATTTCTCCTGGCAATCCCGCTTTAAGTTTGTGCTTCATCCAGCCCAGCATTTCGTATGATGTATTCTCAGTTCACTTCAGTCGCTCAGTCGTGTCTGACTCTTTGAGACCCCATGGACTGCAACACGTCAGGTTTCCTTGTCCATCAACTCCCGGAGCTTGCTCAAACTCATGTCCATCAAGTCAGTGATGCCATCCAGCCATCTCATCCTCTGCCATCCCCTTCTCCTCCTGCCTTCAATCTTTCCCAGCAACAGTTCTTTCTATCAGGTGGCCAAAGTATTGGAGCCTAAGCTTCAGCATCAGTCCTTCCAATGAATATTCAGGACTGATTTCCTTTAGGATGGACTGGATGGATCTCCTTGCAGTCCAAAAGACTCTCAAGAGTCTTCTCCAACACCACTGGTCAAAAGCATTGATTCTTCAGCACTCAGCTTTCTATAATTTATAGTCCAACTCTCACATCCATAAATGACTACTGGAAATTTGACTAGATGGATCTTTGTTGGCAAAATGATGTCTCTGGTTTTTAATATGCTGTCTAGGTTTCTCATAACTATTCTTCCAAGGAGCAAGCATCTTTCAATTTCATGGCTGCATGATGTATTCTGCATGGAAGTTAAATAAACAGGGTGACAATATACAGCCTTGATGTACTCTTCTCCCAATTTGGAAACAGTCTGTTGTTCCATGTCTGGTTCTCACTGTTGCTTCTTGACCTGCATACAGGTCCCGCAGGAGGCAGAATGGGTGGTCTGGTTTTCCCATCTCTTGAAGTATTTTCCATATTTTGTTGTGATCTACACTGTCAAAGGCTTTAGCCCTAGTTGATGAAGCAGAAGTTTTTCTGAAGTTCCCTTGGTTTTTCTATGATCCAGTAAATGTGGCAATTTGAACTCTGGTTCCTTTGTCTTTTCTAAATCCAGCTTGAATATGTGGAAGTTATCGGTTCACATACTGTTGAAGCCTGGCTTGGAGAATTTTGAGCATTTCTTTGCTAGCACATGAAATGATTGCAACTGTGTGGTAGTTTGAGCATTCTTTGGCATTGCCCTTCTTTGGGACTGGAGTTAAGACTGACCTTTTCCAGTCCTGTGGCCACTGCTGAGTTTTTCAAATTTGCTGGCATATTGAGTGTAGCACTTTAACAGCATCATCTTTTCAGATTTGAAACAGCTAAGTTGGAATTCCATCACCTCCACTAGCTTTGTTGGTAGTGATGCTTCCTAAGACCCACTTGACTTGGCACTCCAGGATATCTGGCTCTAGGTGAGTGAGTACACCATCATGGTTACCTGGGTCATTAAGATCCTTTTTGTATAGTTCTTATGTGTATTCTTGCTACCTCTTCTTAATAATTCTGCTCCTGTTAGGTCCATAGCACTTCTGTCTTTTATTGTGCCTATCTTTGCATGAAATGTTCCCTTCGTATCTCTAATTTTCTTGAAGAGAACTCTAGTCTTTCCTATTCTATTGTTTTCCTGTTTCTTTGCATTGATTACCGAGGAAGGCTTTCTTATCTCTCCTTGCTATTCTTTGGAACTCTGCATTCAGATGGATATACCTTTTTTTCTTCTTTGCCTTTCACTTCTTTTCTTTTCTCAGCTATTTGTAAGGCCTCCTCAGAGAATCATTTAAATTTTTTTCATTTCTTTTTCTTGGGAATTGTTTGGATCATTGCCTCCTATACAACATAGGAACCTCTGTCCATAGTTCTTCAGGCACTCTGTCTATCAGATCTAATCCTTTGAATCTATTTCTCACTTCCACTGTATAATTGTAAGGGATTTAATTTAGGTCATACCTGAATGGCCTAGTGGTTTTCCCTACTTTCTTCAATTTATGTCTGAATTTGGCAATATGATCTGAGCCACAGTCAGCTCCTGGTCCTGTTTTTGCTGACTGTATAGAACTTCTCCATCTTTGACTGCAAAGAATATAATCAATCTGATTTCTGTACTGACCATCTGGTGATGTCTATGTGTAGACTTGTCTCTTGTATTGTTGTAAGAGGGTGTTTGCTATGACACTGTGTTCTCTTGGCAAAATTCTGTTAACCTTTGTCTTGCTTCATTTTGCATAAGAAATGAGTGAGTATAAGCAAAAAAAGAGAAGAGGTTCAAAGATGGGCCCCTGTAGCATTTTAACATTAAAAACTTGGGTTATTGAATAGGAACCAGCAAAGAGGATCTCATCTAGTCTCAAGGCCTTAAATATATAAGCACTGACAATATCATATGTGCCAGGGGCTTCCCTGGCGGCTCAGAGGGTAAAGCGTCTGCCTGCCATGCAGGAGACCTGGGTTTGATCCCTGGGTCAGGAAGATCCACTGGAGAAGGAAATGGCAACCCACTTCAGTACTCTTGCCTGGAAAATCCCATGGATGGAGAAGCCTGATAAGCTACAGTCCATGGTGTCGCAAAAAGTCAGACACGACTGAACAACTTCACTTTCACTGATATCATGTCTTATTTATATGACAATAACTATCATATAAGCACTGACAGTTCTCAAATTCATATTTCTACCCCAGATTTTCCCCTGGGATGTCTAGCAGACATCTCAAAGCTAACACTTTCAAATTTGAACTTTTGATATTCTCCTCCAAATACAATCTTCTCAGTCTTTGAAATCTCAGGGAATGGAAACTCTATTCTTCCCATTGGCTAGGTCCTCAAAGTTGGGAGTCACTTCTGCCTTTCATATCTTATATCCAATTCACCTGCAAATTCTGTTGGTTCTACTTTCAAGGTATATCCAGAAACAGACCACTTCTCACAACCTCTACTGCTCGCCACCCTGGACCAAGTCACCACCGTCTCTTGCCTAGATTATTGCAATAGCTTTCCTGAGAGGTCTGTCCTTGCTCCTCTATACACTATTCTCCATAGAGCAATCAGAGAGGCCATATCAGAACTACAGTCATAACTCTGGGTAAGACCCTCCAATAGCTTCCCATCCTAGAGGAAAACTAAAGTCCTTATGATGGCTGTTGAGGTTTACATTATCTCTGACCAATCTCCTAACCTCTCCCTCCCTTACTTTATCCTAGTCACACTAGTCTCTGTACTTTTCTCAAATATACTAGACATGTTACCACCTCAGGGCCTATGTACTTGTTCCTTCTTGCTGGGATGTTCTTCTCCTAATATATTCTGGCTTCCTCTTCCATCTCCTTCAGATCTTTAGCTGAGTGTCATCTTCTCAATGAGGTCTTCCTCAGTCATTCTACCTAGAACCACAATCCCTACTCCCAACAATGCTGTGTGTTTCCCCGACTTGTTTCCCTTATCTAACATACAGTATATTTCACTTGTTTATCTTGCTCCATGCCAACTTCTCCCACTAGAAAGTAAGCTCCATGATGGTGAGGATTTAAAAGTTTTTATTTCCTACTCAGTACTTAGAGGAGAAGGCAATGGCAACCCACTCCAGTGTTCTTGCCTGCAGAATTCCAGAGACGGGGGAGGCTGGTGGGCTGCCGTCTCTGGGGTCACACAGAGTTGGACATGACTGAAGCAGTTTAGCAGCAGCAGCAGCAGTACCTAGAATAGTAACTAATATATGATAGCTGGTCAGTAAATACTTGTTGAGTGAATAAACTAGGAAGGAAGAGAGGAGGAAAAACCAGGATTATAAAGTTTGCTGGAATGAGAAAACAAAACTTTTCAAGAGAAAAAGGTAACACTGATGCATTGTTTACTTGAGATGCATGTTTTTATTTGAGATGTCCTGAAGTCATGTCAGTATGACATGGACACCATTTTGGCATCGACAGTTTTGAATCAAAATAAGGGAGCGAAGGTCCACTGACCAATGCCACTTCTGGACCCACTGCCGCATATCATGGAATCAGGGGCTAAGAATGAAGAACGGATGGTTTAGCTGATGGTGGTAAAAGGAACTAATACACATTATATTCCTGCTATGTGCTAATCATTATGCTATGTCATCTAACAAATATTTACCACATGCTTACCATAAGCCAGCAGTATTTTAAGTACTAGAATTCCAAAGTGACTCAATTCCCTGATATGTCAGGAAATAAAACATTAGAACTTCGTTAGATGAAAGAGAATGAATATAATAATAGAGTCGATGTGTTGCACATACCAACATAACACAACATAAGCCCAGAAGAGCAAGTAACCCAAGAGCAAACATAAACTCTGCTTAGGAAGGTCAGAGGAGGTTTCAAGGAGATAGAGAAGTTTGTAGAAGGAGACCACAGAAAAAAATCAGTGGAGAATAACCAAATAAGGGAACGCAACAGGTAGAGGGAAAAACTATTGTTTGTAAAACTTTAAAGTTTCAAACAATGAACATCAGTAGAAACCTAAGAGCCTACCAACCCCAAGCCCAAACAAGAGCCTACAAACCCCAAGCTTTAATACAATCTTATCAGTCATATAAAATTAGAAACAGGAGAGAAGAACAAGAAGCCTGGGACTGGAGTTGATTTCATCTGTTGCTTGCTTGGAATAGACAGCAAAGAATGAAACAATACTTAGTTGTATATCCTCTCAAAACATTTGACTACAGCACCACTCAGCCTAACCAGATGTGTGCCTTAGGAGTCAAAAATCAGGTTACTGTCTCCTTTACTTCGTTGGGTAAGAGGGATGGGGTTGAGGTAGACTTCCATTCCCCTAACCTAAACATGACTTAAGAGCTTGATTAGATTATAAGAGGGAAAAGGAAGAAAAGAGGATTCTGGGTGATTTCTGGTTTGGTCTACTGTGTAGAGAGCAATGAGTATATTGTCTGAGTTTGAAGATTTAGGACAAGGAGCTTATATAAGAGGAAGATAAGCCCAGTTTGGGGGATGTTAATTTTGAGGTGTTTGTGTAGCACTAAAATGACGTTTCTAGTTGCAACTTGGAATCCAGTTAAGAGGCCAGGAGATAGGTTAGGATCTGCCATCTAGGAGATCACTCATCTCAAAAGTAATTTCAATGAAGTGATGGGGCACAGCCTAAGAGTAATCAAATTGGGAACTTGGCAAGTCTGGACCTGTTCAGCACCTGGTCCCTGGAAAACTTACCCCAATGATGGCATGTTACAAGGCCTTCTGATGGCACCTTTTGGCCCAGATGCCAAACCTCCATGCACATACTTCTTCCCTCCTACCAGGATTTCTCCCCAATGGTCAACCATCCAAGACTTAACATCTATCATTAAGTGAACCAGCCAAATATGAAATTATCAGAGTTGTTACTGTTTACACGTCATAATTTGTTTCACTTATCTCCAAACATGTTCAAGTTTTCTCTTTCAAAACACACATGCATACACACAAATTGCTTTTCTATTAGCTACTGAACACTCTCTCCTCTTTAGGTCACAGCCAGATCTTTTAAATAGTTTCCATTTGCAGTTTACACTTCCCATCCACTCTTTTTTGCCTTAAATCCTTTCTATTTGGGTTCTGTTAAGACCACATGAAAAAATGTCTCTAAATTCTGCCAGTGACCTACTTCTTGCTAAATCCAATGACCTTTTCTCATATGTCATCCTTTATAATCTCAGTGTAGAATTTGACAGTGCCTTAAATTTCTCTCTTCTCTTGAACTTTGCTCTCCTGTTTTTTTTTTTCTCCCCAATTTCTTTAACTTTTTCTGATTCATCCTTTCATTTACTCACTCATTCAACAAATACTAGACACTGAGTTTTTTAACTCTTAAAATGTGTCATAATATGTGAGATAAAGTAGATGGGTTTGGATTCACACAAACTCATGGGAAACTAATAGATTAATGGAGGTTTGCATGGGAGCATAGAATAAGAATAAGGAGAGTTATTCATACAATTCAGATTTTGTGCAATGATATTAGGTTCTGATGTGCTGGTAAATCACTCCCACATAGGATATACATACTCATACTTATCAAGTACACCAGACCCTTCACTGTTCTTTTCTATTTTATTTCTTAGCATTCCCTCTTCTGACCTACACATGCTTTATTTACGTATATTAGTCCAACAGCTCATTCATCTTCATATCTTTCTCAGTTAAGTAACTTTTCGACTTTTTCTATCTATGTGATCTTCAAAATGTGATTTAACCTCCCTGTGTCTTGTCTGCAAATAAGTATTAAGCTGCTATTTTTTAAGGTGACAACACATTTTGATTGTCATCCATTTACATGTTTATGCTAAAGTCAATCTTTTTGATGATAATAATGGCTAACATTTATCACACACTTAATATGAGCCAGGCATTGTGATAAGTACTATATCATGCAACAGCCTTATGATATTGATATTGTGATTGTCCTTATTTTATAATCATGCTACTGAGACTCTAGCATGTGAGACATGGCTGTGAAGTCTAGACTCTATCACTAACATCCTTGACTATACATTGTTCTTAAAAACATAATGTTCTCTTTAATTAACTCTTATTTAATTAGGTCATGCTAAATTTGTATATAAAAACAGAGATAAATTCTTGCAGGTGAGAGAACTGTCAAAGAAAATGCTTCTGTAGATGATAGGAAAAATACAGGTTGGCTACAACTGTGAAAGGAAATAGGACAAGGTTCTAAATAAATGCTGGGATTATGCAAGCAAAGGAAAAAAATGATTTGCAGGTTTTGTTTGGCAACTTCTTTCTTAATATTCCTGTATATGAATCTTTCTTTCTTTCCAAGTTCCCAACCCTATTACGTTAGCTTCTGTCCTTGACAAGCTTGGTCGCTGAGCCCTGTTTACCTCTCCTGTTCTCCCCAGTTTACCTTAAGGCTTAATTTAAAAGCCTAGAAGGAAATGCTTAAGTAAAACAACAACAACAACAAAATCGCAGAGGAAGACAGGTAAAACACTTGAGCTTGCCTGTAAATGGATTATTTTGATAGAATTGGATTTGATCCTTATTTTGGCAGTGACGTGTGTGGTACACTGGCCAGGAAAGGAAGGAGAGGTCTGCATAGCAAATGGCACATTTCCATTGTTTATGTTCAGCATTTTAATAACATTAGTATTTGCACAGCTGAAGGAAAGGAAGGCACCCTGAGGATAGACACCATGAGGAACTCTAGAAGTTTGCTAACCAGAAAAACATGAGTTGGGAAAGAGCCATAAATGTTAATAAGCAAAAAGTACCTCAGCCAAGATAAACCTAGTACTGGGATACTAAATTCCAAAAGGAGTCAATAAGGAGCAAAATGAAATGATTATTTTGACAATTGTTAACTCTATTTTTTTATTTTTATCATGAAGGTATCAATACAGAGATATTCAGAGACAGGAAGTTGGAGATTTCTCCACAATATAGTGAAAACACAAAAGGCTTTACATGAGAGAGAAACACCTTTTAATTTCATCTTTGTAACTTATGATACATGGGGGACTTTAATCTCTCAGAACCTCAATTTCCTCATCTGCAAAACAAAAGAAATACCTAGCAAATATTAACTAAAAAGAATTTGTAACAGTTCCTTTTACTATTAGTTGGTGCCCTTAGGCCTTTATTTGCCTTGCAATATCTCATTTTAGCTAGTAGGATAATCACCACAGCTTTGTTTATAATCTCCACTGCCCTTGCTTTGGGCCTGTAGGGAGATCAATTATAAGCTGGATCTTATTCATTATAGGAAAATAGAAACCATGGAAGGCATGGAAAGCCAATTAGCTATTAAGGAGAATGCACAGGGCTTTTGGGCTTCCCTGGTGGATCAGCTGATAAAGAATCCGCTTGCAATATGGGAGACCTGGGTTCAATCCCTGGGTTGGGAAGATCTCCTGGAGAAGGGAAAGGCTATCCACTCCAGAATTCTGGCCTGGAGGATTCCCTGGACTGTATGGGGTTGCAAAGAGTCAGACAGGACTGAGCAACTTGTGCTTCCCTGGTAGCTCAGCTGGTACAAAATCCACCTGCAGTGCAGGAGACTCCATTTTGATTCCTGGATGTGGAAGATCCGCTGGAGAAGGGATAGGCTACCCACTCCGGTATTCTTGGGTTTCCCTGGTGGCTCAGCTGGTAACAAATCCGCCTGCAATGGGGGAGACCTGGGTTCAATCCTTGGGTTCTGAAGATCCCCTGGAGAAGGGAAAGGGAGAAGTCTATGGACTACAGACAACTCCTATGCTGCATTTCATCATCAGTCTACTGCTAGGCCTGTGGAGTGCTCCCCTCTTCATCAGTGGAAAGCTTCCCATGATGGGCATCTCCACTTCAAGTAAAGGACTTTCTCCAAATCTATGAATACCTTCGACAACAATCATATGTCATGCCTCTTCTTAATCTGATGGTATCTAACAATCCTAAAACAGACTTGTGCAACACTTTGTACCCTAACTGTGGACATAACGTGACTTTTGCCTTTGCTGATTGTTCTGTTTTTGCTGTTTGCTCCCTGCATCTGTGACTGTGTGACTGGATTTGTTTCCAGCTACATGAAGGTTTTTAAGTTACAAATGGTTGCTCAAACTCCTGCCACTGTGGCAGTTTCCTCCAACTACTACTTGGGGCCCCTGGATCAGAGACCCTCAATATTAGGGTTAGGAGAATATGTTGCCTCACCAATTTAGGGATAACTCCCCTTTCCCTGTTGCTGCTTCTGCTGCTAAATCGCCTCAGTCGTGTCCGACTCTGTGCGACCCCATAGACGGCAGCCCTGGCTCCCCCATCCCTGGGATTCTCCAGGCAAGAACACTGGAGTGGGTTGGCATTTCCTTCTCCACCCCTTTCCCTAGGCAACATAATTCTTCTAAAAGAAAAGGAGGGAATGAGAGGGTAACAGAAAGGAAGGCTAGGGGTCTCCAAATGGAGGAAATAGGCTGCAAGTGTCCGACATTTTTTATCTCTCTGTCAAGCAGCAGGAGGAAATAAGCTACAAGTGTCAGATTTCTGGCTTCTCTGATAGCTCACTTGGTAAAGAATCCACCTGCAATGCAGGAGACCCTGGTTCGATTCCTGGGTCGGGAAGACCCCTTGGAGAAGGGAAAGGCTACCTATCCCAGTATTCTGGCCTGAGAACTCCATGGACTGCATAGACCATGGGGTTGTGAAGAGTTGAATATGACAGAGAGACTTTCACTTCACAGGGATTTTTTAAAATTTTAAATTTATTTATTTAAATTGGAGGCTAATTACTTTACAATATTGTATTGGTTTTCCCATACATGAAGATGAATCTGCCATGGGTGTACACCTGTTCCCCATCCTGAACCCCCCTCCCACCTCCGTCCCCATACCTTTTTGCAGAAACATAAGCCCATGTTTCCATAGACAGCCTCATCAGCTGTGAGTTTTTACACATTTTTATCCTTTCAAATAGATTCTTTCCTCCCAGGGTTACCACCATGTTTGAGACAATGAAGGCTGGTAAAGAACTGATCATCCTCTTAGATATGTCATTCAACACTAGCCTGGGGGTTACCCTGTTTGGGTTCTGTGTGCATTAATTCAGAATTGAGCCTCAGTAATGGTAATGTGCTGTCGGCCCACCTAGCAGACAGTCAGCCCTCAGATCCTGGGCTCCCTCCCCCTCCCCTGGATCCTGCCCTAATCTCCAACTGTCCACAGCCACCTAATACAGACCTAATATGGGACAAGGAGAAACACAGGATTAAAAAAAAAAAAGTGCTCAGTCAGAGGAAAATGAATGTAGACCTTGTTTACCACTCTAAAAGGGCTCATGTTTACCACTGGCTGAATAAGGTTGTCTTTCATGGGTCCTCATGGTGCAGATTTTTGCTGGGTGGTATATGGGCAGTAAAATTCATCTTATTTTTTAAGATTAACTTAATCTTTTTTGTCTTTTAGCAGGTGCTAAAAGAGTTGGAAATGCAACTGTGGCAGGCCCAGAAATGGAAAGAATTTGGTTATAGGGGCGTTGAAAATCTCCACCAAGAACTTCTTCCTTAACTAGCCTCCTAAGGCACCAAATTTTACCATTCAGTTCAGTTCAGTCGCTCAGTCGTGTCCGACTCTTTGTGACCCCATGAACTGCAGCACGCCAGGCCTCCCTGTCTATCCACCAACTCCCAGAGTTCACTCAAACTCACGTCCATCGAGTCAGTGATGCCATCCAGCCATCTCATCCTGTCGTCCCCTTCTCCTCCTGCCCCCAATCCCTCCTAGCATCAGAGTCTTTTCCAATGAGTCAACTCTTCGCATGAGGTGGCCAAAGCACTGGAGTTTCAGCTTTAGCATCATTCCTTCCAAAGAATACCCAGGACTGATCTCCTTTAGAATGGACTGGTTGGATCTCCTTACAATCCAAGGGACTCTCAAGAGTCTTCTCCAACACCACAGTTCAAAAGCATCAATTCTTGGGCGCTCAGCTTTCTTCACAGTCCAACTTTCACATCCATACATGACCACTGGAAAAAACATAGCCTTGACTAGATGGACCTTTGTTGGCAAAGTAATGTCTCTGCTTTTGAATATGCTATCTAGGTTGGTCATAACTTTCCTTCCCAGGAGTAAGCATCTTTTAATTTCATGGCTGCAATCACCATCTGTAGTGATTTTGGAATCCCATTATTTTGCCTACAATAGAAGAGTCTATCATTATCTTTACCACCAATTAGATCAAACTATTTAGGCCTTGAGAGGACAATAACGTACTACTCTGTTTAAATTGGGATTAGGGAGACACTTCAAGGACAGGGATGATGAGTAGGGCCAGTGTAGGTGCTGAGATCCCAGGGGGTAGGAGAGACTCTTTCCCAGTGTACAGTATGCATAGGGGTGGTGGGGATAGCCAAGGAGGGAGACAGTCCTGGGTCCAGAGGTGAGGAGGTGGGGCCTGCAGACAAAGAAAGATGGCAATATGACAAACCTGAGCAAAGTGTAATCTAGAGCCAGACCTCTGTGTAGATGAAACAGAATTATATTAACTGTGACTTGATTTAAAATTCAAATGCACTGGCTTTCAGCATGGACCATTTAAAAATGCAGTATAATAACCATTAAAGGTCTTTTTAAAATTTAGCTGTTGTGTCATAAAGCAATCGGATAGTATAACTGTCTTAAAGCTACAATACTAGTGACTAATTCTTTCTTCTTTTCAGAACAAATAATAAGTTAAAAACCAGAAAGCTATCAGAGATATGTACAAATGACTTTAAAATATAAGGCAAAACAATTTTAGGTGTCACTGAGAAATAAACAAAAACAAGTTAAGTTATATCCTTCAAAGCTTTTAAAATCTTTTAAAATAAACACTTTTCATTTTGGAAACCATAATCAACATAGTAATTATTGTCTTTTTGGGACACCATTTCAACCTTTAAACTGTATATAACACAAAATTGGGAACATATAAAGGTCACCAAGTAAGAAAACCATCTTTCTAAATATATTTTAATTTTTTATTGAATAATGCAGTTGACTGTTTTAAGGTTTTAAATCCTTTCATATTGCAGGAATAAAATAGTAAAAGGAAAAATTAACACTCAACTTTTATTAAGTATCAAGAATTTCTAAAATTGTTACATGTAAAATGCCCATGGTTCTATGTGATAGATATTGTAACCTTCATTTTACAAATGAAAAAACACAGCTTGAGAGACTTGATGAATGTCACACCACTGTAAATGCTAAAGCCAGGAATATATAAGCAGTTGAGAGATCTTGAGAAGAAATTTAAATTCAATGACTCGATTAACTGTTTCTCATTGGTACTTAATTAATAAGTTCAGTGCAAACATTTACTTAGAAGCAATTGCAATAAGTTAACTTAAACCTTCTCTTGTGTTGTTGGAAGAGGGTGTTTGCTATGACGAGTGCGTTCTCTTGGCAAAACTCTATTAGCCTTCGCCCTGCTTCATTCCATACTCCAAGGCCAAATTTGCCTGTTACCCCGGGTGTTTCTTGACTTCCTACTTTTGCATTCCAGTCCCCTATAATGAAAAGGGTGTTAGTTCCAAAAGGTCTTGTAGGTCTTCATAAAACTGTTCAATTTCAGCTTCTTCAGCTTCTTCAGCATTACTGGTTGGGGCATAGACCTGGATTACTGTGATATTGAATGGTTTTCCTTGGAAACGAACAGAGATCATTCTGTCGTTTTTGAGATTGCATCCAAGTACTGCATTTTGGACTCTTTTGTTGACCATGATGGCTACTCCATTTCTTCTAAGGGATTCCTGCCACAGTAGTAGATATAAGGGTCATCTGAGTTAAATTCACCCATTCCAGTCCATTTTAGTTCGCTGACTCCTAGAATGTCGACACTCACTCTTGCCATCTCCTGTTCGACTACTTCCAATTTGCCTTGATTCATGGACCTAACATTCCAGGTTCCTATGCAATATTGCTCTTTACAGCTTTGGACCTTGCTTCTATCACCAGTCACATCCACAGCTGGGTATTGTTTTTGCTTTGGCTTCATCCCTTAATTCTTTCTGGAGTTATTTCTCCAGTGATGTTCAGGAGTACACTGGGCTCCTACCGACCTGGGGAGTTCCTCTTTCAGTATCCCTTTTCATATTGTTCATAGGGTTCTCAAGGCAAGAATACTGAAGTGGTTTGCCATTCCCTTCTCCAGTGGACCACATTCTGTCAGACCTCTCTACCATGACCCACCCCTCTTGGGTGGCCCCACATAGCATGGCTTAGTTCCATTGAGTTAGAAAAGGCTGTGGTCCGACTCTACACATGGACATCATCAGATGGTCAACACCAAAATCAGATTGATTATATTCTTTGCAGCAAAAGATGGAGAAGCTCTACAGTCAGCAAAAACAAGACCGGGAGCTGACTGTGGCTCAGATCATGAACTCCTTATTACCAAATTCAGACTTAAATTGAAGAAAGTAGGGAAAACCACTAGACCATTCAGGTATGACCTAAATCAAATTCCTTATGATTATACAGTGGAAATGAGAAATAGATTTAAGGGCCTAGATCTAGACAGAGTGCCTGATGAACTATGGATGGAGGTTCGTGACACTGTACAGGAGACAGGGACCAAGACCATCCCTATAGAAAAGAAATGCAAAAAAGCAAAGGGGCTGTCTGGGGAGGCCTTACAAATAGCTGTGAAAAGAAGAGAGGCGAAAATCAAAGGAGAAAAGGAAAGATATAAGCATCTGAATGCAAAGTTCCAAAGAATAGCAAGAAGAGATAAGAAAGCCTTCCTCAGCGATCAATGCAGAAATAGAGGAAAACAACAGAATAGGATGGACTAGAGATCTCTTCAAGAAAATTAGAGATACCAAGGGAACATTTCATGCAAAGACGGGCTTGATAAAGGACAGAAAGCTTCTAACAGAAGCAGAAGATATTAAGAAGAGGTTGCAAGAATACACAGAAGAACTGTACAGAGAAGATCTTCATGACCCAGATAATCACGATGGTGTGATCACTCACCTAGAGCCAGACATCTTGGAATGTGAAGTCAAGTGGGCCTTAGAAAGCATCACTATGAACAAAGCTAGTGGAGGTGATGGAATTCCAGTTGAGCTATTTCAAATCCTGGAAGATGATGCTGTGAAAGTGCTGCACTCAATATGCCAACAAATTTGGAAAACTCAGCAGTGGCCACAGGACTGGAACAGGTCAGTTTTCATTCCAATCCCAAAGAAAGGCAATGCCAAAGAATGCTCAAACTATTGCACAATTGCACTCATCTCACATGCTAGTAAAGTAATGCTCAAAATTCTCCAAGCCAGGCTTCAGCAATACGTGAACCGTGAACTTCCAGATGTTCAAGCTGGTTTTAGGAAAGGCAGAGAAACCAGAGATCAAATTGCCAATATCTGCTGGATCATCAAAAAAGCAAGAGAGTTCCAGAAAAAACATCTATTTCTGCTTTATTGACTATGCCAAAGCCTTTGACTGTGTGGATCACAATAAACTGTGGAAAATTCTGAGAGAGATGGGAATACCAGACCACCTGACCTGCCTCTTGAGAAGCAGGTCAGGAAGCAACAGTTAGAACTGGACATGGAACAACAGACTGGTTCCAAATAGGAAAAGGAGTACGTCAAGGCTGTATATTGTCACCCTGCTTAGTTAACTTCTATGCAGAGTACATCATGAGAAATGCTGGACTGGAAGAAACACAAGCTGGAATCAAGATTGCCGAGAGAAATATCAATAACCTCAGATATGCAGATGACACCACCCTTATGGCAGAAAGTGAAGAGGAACTCAAAAGCCTCTTGATGAAAGTGAAAGAGGAGAGTGAAAAAGTTGGCTTAAAGCTCAACATTCAGAAAACGAAGATAATGGCATCTGGTCCCATCACTTCATGGCAAATAGATGTGAAAACAGTGGAAACAGTGTCAGACTTTATATTTTTGGGCTCCAAAATCACTGCAGATGGTGACTGCAGCCATGAAATTAAAAGACGCTTGGGGTTGGTGCATGGGGATGACTCACTGAGATGTTATGGGGAGGGAGATGGGAGGGGGGTTCATGTTTGGGAACACATGCAAAAATTAAAGATTTTAAAATTAAAAAAATAAAAAATAAAAAAAAAAAAAATAAAAGACGCTTACTCCTTGGAAGAAAAGTTATGACCAACCTAGATAGCATATTCAAAAGCAGAGACCTTCGTCAACAAAGGTCCGTCTAGTCAAGGCTATGGTTTTTCCAGTGGTCATGTATGGATGTGAGAGTTGGACTGTGAAGAAAGCTGAGCGCCGAAGAATTGATGTTTTCGCACTGTGGTGTTGTTGGAGAAGACTCTTGAGAGTCCCTTGGACTGCAAGGAATCCCACCAGTCCATTCTAAAGATCAGTCCTAGGTGTTTTTTGGAAAAACTGATGCTAAAGCTGAAACTCCTATAGTTTGGCCACCTCATGTGAACAGTTGACTCACTGGAAAAGACTGATGCTGGGAGGGATTGGGGGCAGGAGGAGAAGGGGATGATAGAGGATGAGATGGCTGGATGGCATTACCGATTCGATGGACATGAGTTTGAGTGAACTCCGGGAGTTGGTGATGGACAGTGAGGCCTGGTGTGCTGCAATCCATGGGGTCACAAAGAGTTGGACACGACTGAGCCACTGAACTGAAACCTACCATTTACTACCTTGAACTGTCAAGCCTATGATCAGCCACCTACTTCAGCTGCATACATAACAAACCTCTCCCTTTAGTAGCCACAATCATCTTATAATCAAGTGACTGTTTGTTTATTACAATTCTATTTCCCCAAGTGTTTGACATAACAGGAAAAGAATTCCAAACTGATGCCAAACCTTAAATGCATTCTACAATTAATCTCCAAACCACTCATTTATTCATTCATTAAATGAATATTGAATGTCCACCAATATATTAGACACAATTCTTGCTGCTGAAGATTTAAAACCTAAGTCCTTAGGAAGTTCATATTTTAATAGGAAAAAGAGATACGAGAGACAGATTGATAAAAGGATGATAGGTAGATAGATTGATAGAGATAAAATAATGCGGATATGTCCTTGTGGCAAAAACTGAGAGTTGTCACCCAATAATCATTATCGTCTTTGTCAGTAAGTTAAACTCTGAATTTAACTGGGTCCATGGCCACCCAGCATAAAATTTACATTTCCCAACCTCTCTTGAGCTGTGTATGGTTATGTGACTAAGTCCTGCCAACGGGATGTAAACAAAAGAGATCTGAGCCATATCAGGCTATGTTTGAAAGATATCATTCCTTTTTAATTTTTCCCATTGGCTGAAATAAGAGCATGCTGACTAGAGCTGAAGCAGTAATTTAGGCCCAAGGGTTTTCATTTTGGGGACAAGGGAGAAAGAAGTTAGAGGTGACTGAGCCCCTGATAAATATGTCAATCACATCAACTCTAGATTAATTATCTCTGGGAAGAGTTCATGTGTGAGAAAAACAAACATCTCCATCTTTTTGAAATTTCTGTTTTTAGGGTTCTCTGTCACATGCATTAGAATTTTAATCTAAACTAATACAAAAATATTTTAAAGATAAAGCAGAGTAAGGGACAAGAGTGTGGCTCTGTGTAGTATTTTAGACTGAGGGTGATTAAAGGGTGACTGAGGAAGGACTTTGAGGAATCAATAGTTGGGAGGAGTTCTAAATGCGTGAGTAAGCCAAGTGATAGCAGGAGAGAGTATTCCAGGAAGTGGGACATAGCAAAAGAAAAAGGATACAGGAGGAACATGCTTCTGTGTTCAAAGATCAGCAAGGTAGCCAAGATGGCCTACATTCTCAACTTCTTATCCTGATTCTCAAACAGGAATACTTGACTCCAGACCTTGAAGAGATCAGGCAATTTTGCAGGCACTGTTCTCTACAGAGTCTCTTCAGGAAGACTCATGACTCAGCTACGAGTCTAAACTTTTACTCAGATTCAAGGTTTAACTTTTAATACCATTACAAAAAGCTTCTCCACTTCACCCAAGTATCACCCATTTTTCTGAAGTTAGCATAGGTTCTCACTCTTGCTTAAGGGATGGCATTATTTAAGGGATAGCTCTGCCCTATATTGCTTTCTTTCTTCTTGAAACTCCTCAGACACTATTGTCAGTGCTTCCACTTTAATTTGTTAATAATCCATCATTCTGTTCTAATTCAAGTACGTATCTTTTGCCACCTCGATTAGGATGAAATGTAAGACTTATATCTTCAAAATTTAAAAAAATCTCTTTGGGCTACTAGCTCTTCAAACAGAAGGTGGTCCATAGAAACCTTCTGTATGCTCATTCAACCATCTCACAAGATAGAAACACAATGGAGAGAACCTAATCTTTCTTGGTTCCTCCCTTTCGCCAGGAAGATATGAGTAGCTGAAGTATTTGGTGCTATATATAGTCAGTTGATGTCAGCTGGATGCCAGTCTCTTCAGAAAGGCTCACTCTCCAGTTTGAGTCAGAACTAGGGACCATGCCGTCCCAGGCTCAAGGATAAAAACCATCGGGCCCAAGTGCCATCCATAGTCCATCTCCAGTCTTTCCTCCACAAATTGGGATTCCTCCTTCCTGAAAAGCAAGGTGAGTATATCGTTTCCTAAAATGTTGTATTAGTCAATTGTCCAAGGAAGTTCAGAGCTGTGACTCATTAGTGGGCTTTCTTTGCTTTAAAGGACAGCGGTTGATGCCAATATTAAAATGCTACCACCAAAGAGTTCTTATTTAATCTGGTGTCCTGTCTTCATTCTTACAGTTTGCTGGAACTGAAGGCCAGTAAGGAAGCAATGACAGGTTAAAATAAACTGTGAAAGTGAGAAAGGAAGGGGAAAGGAAGCCAGCTCTTTCATTGCTTCTCATTGCCCAATAATGATTGTACTAGTATATAGATAAGATGGCCTGAAACTGAGAATCAGCCTCTGTTCACTGTGACATTGCCTGTCAATGAATAGCATACTCTGTCACCAAACAAGGAATGGTATTAAAGCCTTTCAAAGGAAAGCAATAATAAAGAACAAAGATGCTCTCCTTCAAAAGGATGATTATAAAATATTGCAAATGAGTTCTTCACATTGCCTCAATAATGTTTCTTTATTTTTAACAGGGAACAAAAAAAATCATGCTATCACATAATACCATGGTGAAGCAGAGGAAAGAGCAAGCATCAGCCATCATGAAGGAAATCCATGGAAATGGTATCAGTGACAATCCTTCATAGCATTATCACAGCTCAGCACTAATGTAGACCCTTCCTGATGTTATTTAATATTCTATAGTTTACTTTCTGTAAATTCTTGCTATTCTGTCATAACAAACCTGGAGCTCCAGGGGGTGTGGAAAAGCCTATGGTAACTAATCCTTTTGTAGTCATCCTTTCTCATTTGAAAGCTATTTTCAGATGAACAACTGCTCTAAAGGAATGAAGCAATCTGACAGCTGATGTACATTCTGCTTGGCTTGCCTTTCACTCTTCACATTATAAGTTAATATCACCACTCTCAGATCATTTATTTTTTTCTTTTTCTGTTTTTTTTCAGACAGGTCTCATGAAATCTTGTGTTCGTTGTCCATCCCACAAGATCTATATTGATTTCTTTTACCATAAATTATTCAAAATCTGTTCTACTATCCCTTTAGGAAAAAAAAATGTTGTTAAATTAGAATTCATATTAATTGTGAACTTCTTTAACACTGAAATAGTCTTCATATTTAGTAACTGATTTACCAAGACATTTTGTGTGGAAATCTACTATTTATAATTTCTAGGAAAATACAGATTTCCTATAGTCTCAAAACATACAACTCAAAACAATTTAAATGTAAGATGTAAGGTGATACGTCATTCTTTTCTCTAAGTTCTAGTAAAAATTCTAGACTCTAGTACTTTATATATTGCATTTTGATTGTTGTAATGGAAATTCAACTTCGACTAAAAGAATAAAAGAAACTGAGCAAAGGATAGTGTCAATTTTAAAAGCAAATAAGTAGAATATCTAGATTCCTTTAAGGGCTAATTTGAGCCATTCCAGAATGTATCTGTGGAGTTTTCAGGGCATCTCCTTACTTCCCTTCTATTGACAAGGAATATGATCTTTTACCTGAACAATACTGAAACCTAAAGAAATGAGATCTGGTGAAGGCAGCTGAGAGCAGGCGTAAGGGTAGCATTTTTTTCTTTCTCTCTTTTAAATTTGTATTGGAGTATAGCTGATTTATAATGCCGTGTTAGTTTCAGGTGTACAAAGTGTAGCATTTTCATACTTCACCTTCCATAATGTGAGCTGAATAGAACCAATCAGAGATTGTGTTAGATGCTTCCCCCATAATGTAGTCATATTTAAGGATTCTGTTATTTTGTTTTCATTTTCTGTAATATAAAATCATCCAATATAAAATAGCAGATTCAACTTAGTTCTGTGTTTTACTATCATTTTGAGTTAGCTTAGAATAAAGTGAAGATAATTCTGAATCAGACCCCAGAACTAAATTTGTACCAATGTAAGGTTCCAAAATTCATGCTTCTTTTCATTTTTTTATGCTTCTTTGTACCTCCTGCTTCATGTTGTTTACTTGAAATTGTTTTAACAGCTTCCCTGATCAGGAAGGCAAAAATCAGATAATCATTTGAGTTTGTAACTAAACTTACTTACTTTCAAACTAGGCTTGGGATAATTTATGATTTTCTAATTATGTCATAATCATTAATCAGTCCATCATTTTAATTTATTTCCAGTTTAAATCATGTTTTGAATTCTACTCTATTGCTGATATAGACCTATAAAGAGTATCTTTTTCTTTTTTTGTAACATAACTTTTAAAATGAAATATAAAAAAAATACAATTATATCTCAAGGGATAAAAAAAATTCTCAAAACTACTATCTCATCACCAACAGGTCTTGGCCATGTAAAGTCTGCTAAAGCCTCCCTCCCAAATCACGGGTAGATTTCCAGTCCCTTAAGTAGGGTCACATGCTCTGCCTTAGTTTGGAGGTCAAGTACTACAGATAACACACGGATAATCACAGACTCTTTCTTAACTCATCTCAACTAAAATAGCTGTAGTACTTTAGGAAGTAATTTAAATAATCTCCCTCTTTTATTTCCTCTGACATATTACATGGAACTTTACTATTTGGATATGTCATATTGTTTAGAGATGTGGAATTAGATGGGCATCATTTTTCCTAAGGAGGCAGAAATGAGATGTGGACTGCACAGAAAACATTTTTAGGAACAATCCTCCAAATTTTCAAACACTTCACACCAGTAAAAACCTGGATAATGTATGATGAAGCATACCACAGTCTTGATCTTAATTCTAAGACTAAATAAGTAAAACTTGGACTGAATTGTCCTTTATAAACACGATCAGAGAAGTTCTTCTCCCAGTCTACATCCTTCTTCCATCCCCTCTTCCCCTTGTGCATCAAGATTTTTTTTTGCAGTATTATAATTCATTTATTTTTTATATTACTTTTCAGAAACATAGAGCCAGGAGGAGAATGAAATGTGACAATGAGATGGCTAAATGGGTTGCTTTCTAAACCTGAACTAGAAGTTCATTCCGGTTCTTGTTGTGGGGAGAGAGACTATAGTTAGTGAGCCTTGAGATCTGCCAATAGAAAAATATAAGAATCAAAAGAAGAGTTTTTCATCACAGCACTCACTTAATCTTAAGGAGAAATAACCTCAAAGAATCACAGGAAAATCCTATCCATACAGACTAGAATACATTGAACTGGATTGCCTGAGTAAAAATGAAGATGACCCCGCCTCTAACAAACCCCAAAATGTTCACTCATTATGGAGCCATCATGATTTGGTGTCAAATTATGTACCAGAAGCAAAAATACTACACTCTCAAAAGTAATTAATAGAAAGTATCCCTTAATACTAAGGCAGACCGTCCTCATCATCACATCCAGATGATCATCATCATGGTCATCACCATCAGTATCAGAAGTGTTAGAGCTGATGGTAGTAACTGTTTGGTGCTACAGCTGTGATACAAAACCTATAAGTATTAAACAGAAATATCAGAGCCATGCTGTTACCATCTAACAAGTGCTATTCTAAAAGACAAAAACACAGAAATATTTTGCCATTATTGGTGCATGAATTAGTTATGGAGACAAGAAAAGACTGCTTATAATGGTGGGTAATGCCCACCAATCCTGTGCTATTTCTCCTGAAGCTGTACCCATTCTCCAGTGGTGATCGTGTTTCTCTCTCAGGAACTCATTTGAGACCCAGGAAGGGTAGGGGGTGGGATAAATGAATAGTAAGCAATAAGTTGAAAGAGAAAGAGAAGGGGGAATGAGAATGGAAGAAGGAGAGGCACATTAGAACAACTGGCTTCTGTCAGAAATGGTGGGGAAAAGGAATTAAAATTATGCAAGAACTGGGAGTATGCTGGCCCCTGATTTTAAGCACAAATACACGTAAGAAGTAGAGCTTTCAGAAATAGAAAGACTACTGTTTCAGTGACCCTACAGTTTTCTCAGCTGGTTTTGTGAGGGCTTTTTTGGTATGTTTTTTGTTTGTTTGTTTTCCCTCATGACTGGTGAACAGCTGGTGAACAGTAACAGTACACAGAAGAAGACTGAGCAGATACTTTTTGTGATTTCAGGAAAAGAGGTTAGTCTGTGGTCTGAAAATAGGAAGCCAGGTTCTAAATGGAGTGCTGTTGTTGATATGGTACCAGGAGCCCTGGGTTCCAGACCAGACATCTAATTCCTCACCTGAGACTGAAGAGGTTGGGTTTGTTGAGACATCTACTTTTAAAATGTCATGACTCTAATGTATTGAGCTATGTGTGTTTGAGTTTCCCCACCAATAGCAAAGGCAATGATAATACTGACACAAATTGCAGGGACACATAATCATGATGTCTTAACTTTCAGATGGAAGACTAAGGTGAGGAACCCTTTTACTTTTCCTATACAGGCATATCTCAAACTATAATTGATCAAGTTACTGGTATAAAAATGAGGACACAAGGAAGGCCTTAAATACCACAGATCAAATATAAAAAGTCTGGGGGAGAAAAAGAACTTACCCTAACGCTTCAATGTACAAGTTTGAGAGTTTTCTTTGGTTTAAAATTTCACATTAGCATTCTCATGAGAAAAATCATGCATTATTTTGAAAATCAGTGTGCAGTAATATGTTATAAAATCGTGGATATTTCTAAATCTGCCATAGATTTCTAAACCTCTAATAAGGCCTTCCAGAAAAGTAGCAGCAGAGAACCAGGCTAAATTCCAGTTTATACCAAAGTTGAAATAATAATGTTTAATTCTAGCCATAATTTCATCATTCTAATTTCTTTATTGTCTTTTTCACTCTAACATACTCTAGATGTACATCCTATAAACAGTTCTGGTTGAATTACTGGTTAGTGTAATTCAATTTGCATACTTTAATACATTGGTAATCTCATTTTTTAAATGTTTATAGATTTACACAGTTTATAAGTGGCAATACTTTTAACAGTAAAGTTTTGAAAACTTTATAGTTTAGAATTCAAATCAAGGCAAAGAGATACAAAGTAGGAAAATATGCAATTCCAGATGAGTTTCAAAACCAACTTTTTTCATGTAGAGAAAACTATTAGAAATTAGTAGTGAACTTTTAACCAAATGTAGACTTTTAAAGCACTATTCAAAATCAAAATCAGTCTGGACTATTAACTTTTTTATATAGCATGTATATATGCATATTTCAGTATGCAATGATGTATATTTATGGATTATTATTCAGTGCACATAGGTTAACTGTAAGCAGGGCGAAGAGTCCTGTATAAATACAGAGATCTCTTGGATTTAAGCAGGCTTTTAACTAAATTGATAGGACCACTCTCAAGTAAATCAGATTCAATTATCTCCCAGTCTGTGACTTTGCCCATTCTACCAGAATTGCAGCTGCTAGTAAATTTTGTAGGGAAACAGTTGTAAAAGATTTTTGTCTTACTACAATTATTTGAATATCTTTATAAACTGTGAATTGGACTCACTGATCTAACTAAATATATAACACTGGCAGGATAAAATTTTCAAAATACAAACAGAACTATCTGTGCATCCATAAATCCTTGCTGACTAAGTTTCAGAATGTTAACCTATGAAATAAATGTGAAAAAAAGAATGTTTCCTTTTGTAAGAATTTAGATCCAGGGTCTGCTCATAAGACTACATATTGAAGAAAGGTTTGAAAAAGAAATAGATCACATTTTCAAAGACCACTGACACCTCTCCCACCAAAATGCATTTTTTCAATTGGTTTCCAGTACTCATAGTAACGTGGCTGAAGTGGAAGAAAAGCACACTCAAAAATCAAAATTTTGAACTTTTTAATGTAAGATTTAAAATCTTAATCTAACTAGAAAAAATGCATCTGATAAAAAATATTAGTTACAATTATTTAATATCTCTAGTAGATTGGAAAATGTGGAGTTTTTTGTGGAAATTAATTTTCTTATGGTCAAGACCCTAAAGGTATATTTTAATATTTTTTATAATTGGATATTTAATCCAAAATAACCACTGATCTCCCTAAAATAGCAGCAAGCTATAATGGATTAAGTCCTATAAGATCTTTAAAGAATAAATGGAAAATTCTGGGTCACTATGAATGACATCAACAGGAAAGTATGTCTAGCAATATTATTTTCAATAGATGATCTAATGCCACAAAGACAACCTTCTAATCCATCAGGGCAAGGATATGAACCCTGAATAAGTTATATCATTTATCAGGCATCCAGATAAAACACACTGTTAAGACCCTGCACAGAGGTTTGCAATAAAGAGCAGGGAACAGCTGAACTTGGATTCTGTCTGCTCAGTTGAGAGAATTCTTCACTCTGAAAATTTAAATAAATGAGTGTTCATACGTTAGATTTCCCAACTCATAGATGGTCTGGAACTCGAGCTCCAGTGACATCATAAACTCAACTACTGGAAAGGAAGGGGGAAAAAAAAAAACCTTGGAAAATTTGGTTATGTCTTTTATTGTTTGTTTATGCAAAACATGTTGACTTTAAATGTTCCTATGTCTATTAGTATGTTAGTGAATATTTAACTGGTTTTTTAGGTGGGGAATGCCTGTTTGTAGAGTTTGCAAAATTCTCTTGCTATAAACAAGTTTGAGCTACCATCAAGGAGAAACTGAATGCAGAGTTGGGAAGAGGTGTGTAGTAATACAATACTAAAGTATTTCCACCATACAGATATAATAGATATAAGAAAACATCAAGAGCATTGATAATAGCAAAAAGAATTATAAAGTGATATTTCTGAGTATCTATTGCTTTCTTTTTAATACAATTTATCTAATCATTAAGTTTATATAATTTAATTGTAATAGTGGCTATGTTCATTGACTTTAACTACTAGATCACAGAATTTCTGAAAATTTATTGACTCTTTGTGAGCCAGGACAAGCCTGCTTCAGATACCAGTAGACTTCTCATGAAGTTATCTCATCCCAGAGATCCACAGTACCTTTAGATGGTCATTCAAAGCCAATGAATTCCTTGTCTGTTACTTATAGAGTAAGAGAGATAATTTAGGCTTAACAAAAGTAAGTATGAAGAATAAGAAAAGAGAGTTGAGAGTTGGTCAATTACGTGTGCCTTCTCCTCTTTCTTTTTTGTCTCTTATTTCTCTATTGTGATATAAATTTACTGTAATAATGGATTGCACCAGCTGATTATTGAGGGTAGGTAAGTTCCTCATGGCTCTTGCTATACATCTATTCCTTGCAGCAGCTTGAGTGATAATTATTGTATTTTGCTAAAAAGGAGTGAATGTTTTTTATGAGTCCAAACAAGTCTGGCCAGAGGTATAGTTTATACCTCTGCTCTTTTTTCCCTTTCTTCTTCGAGACTCCCACTTACGGGTTTCTTGGCTATCCTTCTTTACTCTTTCTTGTGACTCCAATCTTAATAAACTTTTTGGACCTATATCAGTGAGATGAAGATCTGAAGAGAATGACCATATCAGTTAGCATGCTTTTTAAGTTGAAAATAGCAGAAAATCAGAAACCAACTAGATTGAAAAATAAAGGGAATTTACTGCCTAATATAACTGAAAAGTTCAGAGGTGATTCAATAAATCTTCATCTGGCACCTCAAGTATGTTATTAAGGACCAGTTTCTTTCTCTGCCTCTGCTCTGATTTCCTTGGGGTAAGCTTCACCTCATGTCTGACTCTATCATTTTATCAAGTACATATCAACAGTTTACGGGACAATATGCATCCATGCTTATATGTAGCAGGAAAAGAAAGTATCTTTGGCACAGTGTACACAAAGAAAAGTCCTGGTATTTTCTCTCACTGGCCTAAGTCATTACACACCTGTTCCTGTATCAATCACAAAGGTAATAATTCCTGTCAAATATACCTCAGAGGACTATTGTAAATCTAAGGGGCTAGTGGGATAGGATTCACTTAGGTCATGTGGTTATTTCAGAAACATTGGTGTAATCAGTGGTCATTAGGAAGAGGAAAATGAGAGAAAAGTTTTCTCAAATCCTTGTCTTGGAGTCCCCAAATTAAACTTATGCCATAGCTTGAAATTTAGAACTTTTAGAAAATAATAATACACTATTTCCTTTTTCTAGACTCTATTTTCATTTAACTGTTTATAATGACTCAAACTGGTAAAGAGGAGAAAGAGAGAAGCTGCATCCTTGTTTCGGTTTCCTTATGGAAAACCTTTATAGCATTAATTGTAAGAAGAAAGATTCCATAATAGTTAAGTCCCCTACCTATGAACTGTCAGGTTGGAAGCTTTCAAAGATGCCTGCATGCCAGCTCTTGTACTGTACTACTGTACTTTTCAAGATACTGTAAGATTATAAATGGTTTTTATGTATTATTTGTGTGAAATTATTACAGTATGGTGCTATATGGCTGATTGTGTTAGTTGGGTACCTAGGGTAACTTCACTGGACTTTATGGATGCACTCTTTGAATGGAACTCTTTCACATATAGGGGGCATACTGTACTATAAAGACTGTCATCTTTGCATTTTCTAGTGGTTGTCTGGTATGGGGCATTTTTTTAGTTCTTGAAAATGTCCCAGTTGAAAGGTTTTTCAGGAAAAATCTAAATTTCTTTAAAAACATTACTTGTAATATATAATTGTTAAACAGAATATGTATTCCTATGGATTTCAATTTTCTGTAATTCTTTTTATCTTCTCTGTCTTGCATTGCTAATTGAATTCTTTCAAGAAGCATTTAAAGGAGATTTCCCCTCCACCCCCTAGTATTGTGACGTGAAGTCAAAGTAGCTCAGTCATGTCCTAACTCTTTGACCCCATGGACTATAGCCCATGGAATTCACTAGGCCAGAATACTGGAGTGGGTAGCCTTTCTCTTCTCCAGGAGTTCTTCCCAACCCAGGATTGAACCCAGGTCTCCCACAATGCAGACGGATTCTTTACCAGCTGAGCCACAGGGAAAACCCAAGAATACTGCAGTGGGTAGCCTATCCCTTCTCCAGGGGATCTTCTGGACCTAGGAATTGAACTGGGGCCTCCTGCATTGCAGGTGGAGAATCAACTGAGCTATCAGGGAAGCCCTAATATTGTACCAAATTACTATAAGCATTATTGTGGCTTTTTTATCATTTGTGATCTAAAGGGAACTTATTTTGATTCCGGAATAAAAAAGCTGAAATAGTTCACTCCTGTCACACTTTCTAGAATATTGAGGGATATAGACATACCAAAAAATAACCCAGTTCCTCCTTCCATGTGGCAAGCACACAATAATAGAAACTCCAAACACTTGCAAATAAGAAGAAGTGAGTATTCCTTGTAGAACTCAGAGAGCTAGCAAACAAGCCCCAGGAAACTATAAAATAGTCTCACTCACTCTGCTGTTGGCCTTCATTCCTCTTCCATAAGCTACTTCTGTCATCCCAGGGACTGTAAAGCACAGAATTATTATTATTTTTTCCATCTTAACAGACAATGCCATTCTGCATTCATTAGGAAGTGCTATGAAAAAATTTTAAATTGAACATGTTAATTAGAATAGACTTAATTTTTTGGAGCAGTTTACAGAAAAATTGAACACAAAGTTAAGTAGTGTTCCTATATACCCTTCTTCTTCTAATATATAGTCTCTCCTATTACTGACATCATAGTGTATTATACTTGCTGTGATTGATAAATCAATATTGATATAGTATTATTAATTGAAGTCCATAGTTTATGTCAGGGTTCACACTGGCTTATATTGTTCAGTGGGTTTCAAGTGAATGCACACTGTCATGTACCTGCCATTATAATATCATGCAGAACAGTCTCCCTGCCCTAAAAGTCCTCTGTGCTCAACATCTTCATGTGCACTCCCTCCCCATAGGCGCTTGACAACCACTGATTCTTTTCCTTTCTTACAAAGTTGTGTCTTTTTCAGAAGTTGGAGTCACACAGTAACCCATTACATACTGGCTTCTTTCACTTAGCAATATACATTTAAGGATCCTTCATGTCTTTTCATGGTTGATAGCTCTTAATTAAACTTTTGATTTTGAGATAAAAGTTTACATGCAGCTGTAAGAATGAATAGGCTTCCCAGGTGGCTCAGTGGTAAAGAATCCGCCTGCCAATGCAGGAGACAAGAGTTTGATCCCTGAGTCAGGAAGATTCGCTGGAGAAGGGAATGGCTACCCAATCCAGTATTCTTGCCTGGAGAATTCCATGGACAGGAGCCTGACAGGCTATAGTCCGTGGGGTGGCAGAGTTGGACACAACTGAGCTGAGTGACTGAGTACAGATGCATGTAAGAATACAGAGCAAACCTGGTATGTTTTCCCAGTTTCCCCCAATATCAACATCTTCAAAACCATGGTACAATATCACAACGAGAATATTGACAATATCACAACGAGAATATTGACATTTATGCAGTCAAGAGACTCCTATCAATCAGTAATCTATCTCCTATATATATATATATATTTTTTTTTTTCATTTTAAGATGCTGTAAAATGGAATCATACATTATGTAACCTTTGAGGATAGCTTTTCTCACTCAGTGTAGTTCCCTGGAGGTAGATCCAGCTGTATGTTTCAATAGTTTGTTTGCTTTTATTGCTGAGTACCATGCCATGGATGGATCATAGCGTTTTTAACCATTTGTTGTTGTTTAGTAGCTAAGTTGTGTCCAACTTTCTTGAGACCCTATGGACTGTAGCCCACCAGGTTCCTCTGTCCATGGGATTTCCCAGGCAAGAATACTGGAGTGGGTTGTCATTTGCTTTTCCAGGAACTCTTTCCAAACCAGAGATTGCATCCACGTCTCTTGCATTGTAGAATTCTTTACTTGGGAAGCCCCTTTTAACCATTACTCATTAAAGTACACTTGACTCTTTTCTTATATTAAGAATAAAGCTGTGAACATTTGTGTATAAGTTTTTGTGTGAATATAAAACTTTCATTTCACTAGAATAAATGCCCAGTATTGCTGATGAATTCTATTTTCCATTTCACTTAGTTCAATGAATTTTTTATTTCCTTTGAGACTTCTTTGACCCACAGATTGCTTAGAAGTATTTTTTTCTTGTTGTTTCCAAATATTTGGAGATTTTCTTGTAATCGTTCTGTTACTGATTTCTAGTGTGATTCCACTGTGATCAAAGATCATACTGTGTATAATTTTCACTCTTTTGAATTTGTCAAAGCTTATTATATGGTACAGGAAATGGTCTATCTTGGTGTATACTCTATGTGCACCTGGAAAGAATGTGTAACTTTTGCTGTTCAGTAGAGTATTTTACAAACATTTACATCCTACTGGTTGATAGTGTCATTGACTTCTTTTATATCCTTGCTCATTTTCTCTCTGTTGCCCTATCATTTGTTGAGAAAGGGATATTGAAGTCTCCAACTATAATTGTGGATTTATCTATTTCTCCTTTTAGTTCTATTAATTTTTGCTCCATTTGCAGCTCTGTTTTCTGATGAATACACATTTAGTAGTTTTAGGTCTTCTTAGTGGACTGACACTTTAATCATTATATAACATTCTCTGTCTCTGGTTATTTCCTTTGTTCTGAAGTCCACTTTATCTGCTATTAATATAACCACTTCTACTTCCCATTGATTAATATTTGTTTGATATCTTTTTCTATCCTGTTACTTTCAATTTGCCTATATTGCTAAAGGTACTTATTTTTGAAGTGGGTTTCTTCTAGACAATTTATATTTGGGTCATGTTTTTAAATCCAATCACTAGTCTCTATCCTCTAATTAGTATATTTTTAGCATTTATATTTAATGTAAAATTATTGACATAGTAGACCTTAAGTCTATCATTTTATTTTTTGCTTTCTGTTTTTTACTTCTGTTTTCTTTTTCTTAGTTTCCTATGGGGTTTCTTGCCTATATTTCAGAATTAAATTTTTATTTACCTCTAGTTTTTCAAGTATATATTTATAGTTTTTAGTAGTAGTTCTATTACATTATATATGTTTAATTTATCAAAGTCTACTGATGTCATTTTATCAGTTTAAGTGCAGAAAACCTACCTATCTTTATGTCTATTTACCTCTTTCTGTTTATAACTGTTACTGTTTATAACTGTTAACTATTTTCTACATACATTTATAATTATATCTGAGAGGTTTATAATTTTTGCTTCTAGAGTCAAACATAATTTAGAAAACTCAAGAGGGAAAGGAAAACTTATTGTATTTATCCACATTTTTGCTTACTGTAATCTTTTCTCATTCTTGATGTTCTAAGTTTCCTTATTTTGTTTGCATTTTGTTTAAAGAACTTCATTTAGTTATTTGCTATGGTCTGAATATTTGTGTCCCCCTAGAATTCATATATTGAAATTCTAGTGCCCCTGATGGTGTTGGGAGATGAGGCCTTTGGGAGGTGATTAGGCCATGAGAGTGGAGTCTTCATGAATGATATTAACATCTTTATAAAAGAAGCCCAAGAGAGCTACCATGTCTCTTCCATTACATGAAAACAAAGTGAGAAGTAGGCAGTCTGCAACTCAGAAGAATGACTTCAACTGAACCAACTATGCTGGTACCCATATCTCACACTTCCAGCCTCCAGATCTATAAGAAATACATTTTTTGCTGTTTATAAGTCACCAGTCTTGGATGTTTTGTGATAATAGCATGAATCAATTCTTTTAGGGTAGGTCTCCAGGAAAAATAATCTCCTACTTTTCCTTCATCTGAAGTGAAGTCGCTCTCAGTTGTGCCCAACTCTTTGCAACTCCATAGACTGTAGCCTACCAGGCTCCTCTGTCCATGGGATTTTCCAGGCAACAGTACTGGAGTGGATTGCCATTTCCTTCTCCAGGGGATCTTCCCAACCCAGGGCTCGAACCCAGGTCTCCCGCATTGTAGACAGACGCTTTACCGTCTGAGCCACCAGAGAAGTCCTTCATCTGGAGATGTCTCAAATTCCCCTTTATTTCTAAAGAATATTTTCACTTGGTATCAGATTCTGGGTTGACATTTCTTTTCTTTCAGCATTTTTGTGCCACTTCCTTCTGGTCTTCATGGTTTGTGATGAGAAATCTACTGTCATTCTCATTTTTTTCTCCCTATAGGTAAGTTGTCATTTTTCTCTGGCTGCTTTCAAGATTTTCCCTTTGTCTTTCATTTTCAGAAGTTTATGATATGTCTTGTTGTAGAGTTCTATAGATTTATCTTTTATAGAATACTTTTGCTTCCTGAGTCTGTAGGTTTATAACTCTTGCCAAATTTGGGATGTTTTCAGTCATTATTTCTTTGTGTACTTTTCCAACCCCAAATACCTCCTCTCCTTCTGGGACTTCAGTGATACAAATGCTGTATCTTTTGTTCCAGTCACACTGATCCGTAAGGCTTTCTTTACTTTTTTTCCTATTTTTTTCCTCTGTTGTTCGTATTAGGTAATTTCCATTACTCTGTCTCCCAGTTCACTGATTCTTTCCTTTATCCCCTCCATTCTGCTACTGAATCCATCCACTGAACTTTTTATTTGGGCTATTTTTTCAGTTCTGAAGTTTCCATTTGGGTCTTTATAACTTTTATTTCAGTCATGATTTTTTTTCCTTTGCTAAAGTTTTCTAAAATTTTCCATTTGTTTCCAGAAACTTTGTAATTGCTCTTTGAAGCATTTTTATCATGGCCACTTTAAAATCTTTGTTATATAATTTTAATATCTCAGTCTTCTCACGCTGGCATGTATCTTTTTTCCCATTTAGTTTGAGATCTTCTTGTTTCTTGGTATGACAAATGAGTTTTTTATTTGAGCGTGCACATTTTCATATTATATTCTAAGAATCTTGCTCTTATTTAAGCCTTCAATTTTATCTATACTTGTCTGACATTGCTTCAGCAGGGGAAGGAGAGTGGCACCTCATTCACCACTGCCAGGTAGAAATAAGAAGTCTCAGTTGGCCCACAGTGAAACTTGAGGAGGGTCACTTAGTTACTATTAGGTGGTGGGAGTTCAGAATCTCCACCTAGTCTCTACTAACTCTGCAGGGGTTGAGGGTTGTTACTGGCTAACAGGGACAAAGTCCCAGCTTTCTCCTTGGCCTCTCAGATACCACCCTTATATAAGGGTGCACTGGGGTACCTCGTTATAGCTTTGCAAGGGTAAAATCCTGGGCTCTACACTTGAAATTTGTTGGTATGGGTGAGGCTAGGTTTTTTCTGTGGCATTTGGCTAAAGTAGAGTAGCTATTGTCTAAAAGTTTCTTGTCTTTGTAGGTTGCTCCTTTCCTGGTCTTGGCTAGTGAGAACAATCTTGCTGTAGGTTTTTGGCTGCACCTGCCGCATGTTTCTCAGTTAAAAGCATTTTCAGCTCCAAGTCTGGGATATGTCGGGCCAAAAGAAACCCAAAGAATTAGTACCGTGTTGTTCCTTGGTCCGGAGGTCCCTAGCTGCCTTCTTCCCTCCAACTTTTAGTCTTATGTTTATTTTATACTAATGTCCAGGATTTTTAGTTTTACTTAGTAAATGTACAGGGAAAAGTAGATCTATTCTATCTTCACAGAAACAGAAGTCTTGATATTACAATTTTTATAATTAGCAGAGTGCCTCTTCTAGTAACATCAAGATATATAAGCAAAGTGATTTCTTCAAAGCAAAATGGGGAGAAAATTTATAAGCAATTTTATCATTTTATCCCTAAAGACCTCAAAAAGCCTAATTATTAGGGTTAATTTGTAACATCAGAAAATGTTGTCCCAATCTTCCAGAATATTTATTTTACAAATGGTCCAATTTTTCTTCTCTGCATTTAACAGCAGTCCACAGTGGCAAAGGAACTCTGTGTGTTAACAAAAAAAAGCATTTCTGATTAAAGGAGCAAGTAGAGGGGTTTTAGTTCTTTGAGATTTCAGAAAAGTCCTTCAGTACTAGAAACAGAAAATAATAGTTGTTTACTGAACATCTCTATTTAAGGCATGGAGGACACAAAGACAAAAACATAAAGAAAATGCAAATCACAGAATAAGTAAAATGGAATCAAGTAATATTGATTCAGTGCTATGAGAATACAGAAAAGGCATAAATAATTATGAATAGAAATTTTAGAGAAGGAATTGACAGAAATGGCACATAAACTGGATTGAGAAGGATTATTCAATACTTATCACCTACCTACTTTATGTTAGGCTCCTTGATGCAAGATACAGAATTAATAGTATTCTGACAGAGAAATGGGTGGCAGGAGTCAAAGCATAAGCATTCTTGTAATGGAGACAGTTCAAACTGATACATAAAAATGCTGGGAGTCAAACAGAGCTTATGAACAGAACTATGAGTGGTACTGTTTGATAAGTCACTAAATAAGAAAAGAATAAATTAATAGTGTCATTAAACTTTACTCACTCTTTTATGTGCCAGGTATGATACTGTTTGATAAGAAACATTTTATTTAATCCTTACATAAAACCTATGCAGTAATATTATTATTATTAGTCCCACTTTAGAGATAAGAAAATTGAGGTTTACAAAAAAATAAGCAACATACCTATGATCATACAGTTAGAAAGTAGTAGACCCAGGATTTAACCCAAGGCAGTCTGAGTAAAGAGACTCTATTTTAGTCACTATACTAGCATATTGTTGTTTAGTTAACAAGTTGTGTTGGCTCTTTTGTGACCCCATGGACTGTAGCCTGTCAGGCTTCTCTGTCCATGGAATTTTCCAGGCAGAAATACTGGAGTGGGTTGCCATTTCCTTCTCCAGGGGATCTTTCCTACACAGGGATGGAACCAGCGTCTCCTGCACTGGCGGCTGCTGCTGCTGCTGCTAAGTCGCTTCAGTCGTATCCAACTCTGTGGGACCCCATAGACGGCAGCCCACCAGGCTCCGCCGTCCCTGGGATTCTCCAGGCAAGAACACTGGAGTGGGTTGCCATTTCCTTCTCCAATGCATAAAAATGAAAAGTGAAAGTGAAGTCGCTCAGTTGCATCTGACTCTTCACGACCCCATGGACTGCAGCCTACCAGGCTCCACCGTCCATGGGATTTTCCAGGCAAGAGTACTGGAGTGGGTTGCCATTGCCTTCTCTGCCTGCATTGGCAGGCAGATTCTTTACTATTGATCCACCAGGGAAGCCTATTTAGCATATAACAGATGGTAAATTATGAAATTTAGCAGAGCATTTAAAAATGCTTACCTTAGGGTTTTTCATGCACATGAATATTGTTTTACAGATGTAGATGTAATGCACCTGGGCAAAAAAGTCAGCATCCCCAGAGACATCATGTTGGAAGAATTATCCCATCTCAGTAACCGTGGTGCCAGACTATTTAAGATGCGACAAAGAAGATCTGACAAATACACATTTGAAAACTTCCGGTATGAAACTAAAGCACAAATAAACGTAGGTATAACTTGATAATATGGTTATCTAAATAAACGGGCAGCATTTCTAAATGTATATGTATTATTAAATTCCCAAATGAGTATTTTACAAATTTTCTTTTCATTGATTCTGTTACACTTTTTTTCATGATAATGAGTAATTTAGGTGGATAAACGAATATTATGCCTGATATGAGTGTCTTTTTGGTTCAGTAGAGACACTGCATGTTTGTAGATTTGGCACTGAAGAACTGGTCTGTTCTGCTAAGAGGAGGGAGAGGGAGTGGAGACTGATGGAACTACAAGTTTCCGTATCTTATCACCACTGGTTAAATGTTTGGGATGGAAACAATTCCAAAGCACACGGTGCTCTATAAAGCAAGTAGAAGCATTTTATTCGCTGAAAACATCCTGGCATTGAAAGATGCCTGGGAACTAGGCACAGCTGATCTCCTTTCAAAGTATCCATTCCACGTTGTATAGAGAAGTCTGGTACTCACTGACAATAAAATCGATGTGGATAAAACTCTTTGGACAACAGTTCCCATCGACCAAAAGTTAAAACAAACAAACTCATTAAATTATATTTTACATATTGCATGAATACCATATTCTTTTAAATTGTCATTCAGAGAAATTTTAGAGGAAGAAGTTCATAATTGAAAAACGATTAGCTTCAGGAAAATATTTTAAAAATAAAATACCAGTAAGAAGAATCAAAAAGGAATACTGCACTATAGGAGATGGTGGAGACTACAACAATATTTTTTTTTTAACTAAGGGTTTCTTTCTATAGCTATGAAAAGTTTACTCATGAATTTAAACCTGAAAGCTTTCCAACTACCATCACTGGTAAGCTGTTTTGAATGAACAGCTGAATTCTTTATAGCAAACAGACCAGTTTCACTGATCTTTTATCATAATTACTAAAACACACTACAGAACTAACATTTGCACTCACAAACCCTAAAATTTTACTCATTCTTGAAATTTCTATTTCCCTTGTTATGATCTGCTTAACAATAAATGGTTAGAGAACATCTTAAACAGTTTTTTTAACATTAATGAGCATCTTTCAACATCCATAATTGAATCTAGTTATAATTATGAATTCAGTTAGACATCAAATTTTACTCAACCATAGTATTTACATTTAATGAAGGAAGATTTTCACTTGAAGTCATGGATAAATGTAATGCTATGGTATCCTGTAATTAAGCTCAGTATCCTCTTATCAGAAAATGTCTGCAGCAAATACAGTATGAACCTAAAATAACCTCTGGCTCATCTGATGGATAATGACAATAGAGAGGTAGCTTTGAAGAATAATATGAAATATAGTGCCTTAATGGAAATTCTTTGAAAAGTTATCTACAAGTCTAGACATCTGAATAAATCCAGTTTTCATAACTAACATTTATATCTCTAAGTATAATGCTTTAATTACAATTCTGAAAGAAGGTATAAGATTTAAAATGTCCATTAGAATACAACATATTCTCTTATCACTAGTATTTCAAATTATTGACAATAATCTTATATATCTATGGTCAAACATTCTGGTCATAGGTAAAATATATAAGAATATGTCTTAATATTTTTCCAGCATTCCTAGAAGATTGAGAACTAAATAGTCCCAAACATCTGTACTGAAATATTTGAACATATACTGAATATACTGAAACAATTAAATACTAATAAGTAGCATAAAATAATACACAATAATATTATAGGGAATGAAGTCACCTGTCACTGAGTTACACAATATACTCTGAAGTCTGATGAAATTTGATGACACATTTGCTTTTATCAAGGCTTTAGACTGCAACTTTGAGCAAGCATTAATAATATGACAGAAATTTAGAAGATGATATTAGGTTTGGGTCTATTCCCATTCATTTATTTATACTTACAGCAAAAATTTATTGATTGCCTACTATGCTCTAGAGACTATGCTTGGATTTCAAACATAAATTAACACAGCCCTTGTCTAGTGATGGAGGGACAAAATAACATTGATAAATAGAAAACAATGATTTACTTAGAATCTAGTTCTTGAATCATCTTTATATGATTTATATCAAATTAATGTTATTGACTACATTTTCTGAAATAATATTTTACTGCTTCCCTTGAGCTTTAGATATTGTCAAAATAATTATTTAACTTACATTTATGTATTTCTTATAATTTCAGGAGATCATTAGATGAAAATATAAACCAACTCTTTGGTAATCAATGCCATCTATTTAAATATTAAGTATAATTAAAAAAATAAGCACAGCTTATTCTCTTGCTGAGAAACTAGTAAATTCAAGCCACACAAACCTTCTTATGATACAAATAACAACAGAAAACATGCATTTTTAAGATAAAACGAAGATACATTGCTTGCTACACATGCCAATTTCAAAGTCCTAGTTCATGAACTGATAACTTCTTACACATACACATACAAAAAGGAATGAAGAAAATAAGCATACAAGAGAAAATTCATCATAATTAAAATTCCTTTCTATAAGTTACCACAAAAGGATATTATTCAAAACAATCCACAGACTTCCCTGGTGGTACAGTGGATAAGAATCTGCCTGCCAAGGCAGGAGACATGGGTTCAATCCTTGGTCTGGGAAGATTCCACATCCTGTGGAGCAACCAAGCTTGTGAGCAGCAACTACTAAGGCTGTGTGCTGAACTACTGAAGCCCACATGCCTAGAGCCTGTGCTCTGCAACAAGAGAAGCCACTGCAGTGAGAAGCCCACACAGGGCAACAAACAGTAGCCGCCCCCCTCCCCAGACCTGGCCCACCACTTGCCACCACTAGAGAAAGCCCATGCAAAAGCAATGAAGAGCAGTCAATAAAAAAGAATCTGCCTTCCAATGCAGGAGACTCAATCTCTGGTCAAGGAACTAAGAAAAAAAAAATCCACAGTTTACAGTTAAAACTACATATGTTTGCAGTAACTAAGCACTTTTAAAATTCCTTGGAGGCACTTCCCTGGTGGCCCAGGGGTTAAGACTTCACCTTCCAATGCAAGGGGCATGGGTTAGATCTCTGGTCGGTGAGCTAAATCCCACATGCTTCACGACCAAAAAACCAGAACATAAACAACAGAAGCAAATTGTAACAAATTCAATAAAGACTTAAAAAAATCTTTAGAAATCTTATATAATATTGGAAAAGGGGAAATATACTGTAAAAAGTAATTCTGAAATAAGATGTAACTAAATACAGTGAGGTTCAAAAAAATATATATTTTGTTCAAAAAATAACATTATAAAAATCATTTAAGGCTATCATAACTAAAATAAGTCACTACCCAACTATTATAAGGCTTTCCTTGTATACTTAACAATGACAAACAGAGGTACTGAGTGTCTCCTGATAATTAATGACTAGCTAGAAAACGTTGATTTTCCTGTAAAGGAGGTTAGTATCACAATTTTTAAATTAATGTAGGTAGAATGATTTATAAGTTTAGGTGAAACTCATTTCATGGACAGTAACTTAGAAAAAGTAATTTTAATGCATGGTACAATTAAACTTTCTATATGTATCTCAGCTGGCTTTTATTTATAATTAAACTTAGCAAGACTTTCTTTTTTTTTTCTAAGAAGTGGTGAAGGTTCAGAAGTGAAAAAAGTTATTAACCAAGTCAATTAAATTGAATACTTAAGATAATAACTAAATTCAAAACACTAAAAACTGATGTATTTGAGTACAGCACTATTCATCTTTAGAAATTGTTTCTTTTTGCCTATTGAATAAAATGCAAACTCTTATGGCCAGTAATCAAGACCCATACTCACCTAGTTAATGTTACCTTGCATGCCTTCTTTCATGTCCCCACGTCAGCTTACAACTATCAACACTGCCCTGCTCATTTCCACAGCAACTTTACCAGGGTGCTGCCTAGAATAAGGTGAATGTAAAAGAGAGAATGTAAGGAGAATGTAAGGAGAATGTAAGGAGAGTGGCTGTGGGTGGGTGAAGGCTGAAAATGGGATAAACTTTATTCTTTTCATAATTTTGTCAGGTGAGGCCTTAATTTATGATCTTTAGTTATTGTAAGCATTTGGATTTTAGTATGAAATATTCACATTTCTATAAAGTTAAATAATTATTAAATTGCAAAAGTATACTTTATCATTTTATAAATAAATACAGAAATAAAAAATATTTTAAAATATGTTTGGCTTATTTCACACAGGAAAAACTCAAAATTGATGTTTATTTGCTATGGCCTTCAGTAAATTTTTCTTTATAAAGTTAAAAGATGATTTGACCTTATGCACTTGAATAGATCGGCTTCTTTTAAAACATATGTATCTCTCATGTATAATTAAAACAATATTTTATTATAGAGGTAAATCCTAGCTATACATCTGAGGATATAACCTATTACAATGTCTGTTCTTCTCTGTTAAAAATCAATTGACTGTTTTTACAGTGCTATATTGCCATAAAATAAATCCTAAATTATAACAGTAAAGCAAATTCACCTAAAACTTTAGACAAACGCTCTTTTAAATATTTTATTTTTTAGAAACCCCAATTCTTCCTTCTACAAGTTTATACAGCTTAAAATGAAAATATTTTTTGTTATACATGACTGATGTCCATATTTCAGATTTAACTTTAAAACAAGTCATATTAAAGAATATAATTAAATCCCAACTATAAGCAAACTAATAATGTAACAATGACTAAGTTGTGTATTTGGCAAGTATGTTATATGATATTAAATCAGTAAAGACTTAAAAACTAAATAGATTTATCTTATGGATATGTTGTGAATAGTAAATTAGATAATTGATATAAAGCCCTGGACACAGTGCCTGGCACACAGTAAGGTTTAATTAATTATTATTAAGTAGACTGTCATCATAAAACAGTTTAGATTGATATCAGTAAAATTTCTCATTCAATTACTCAACTCGGTACCATATAAATTATTAAGACAGTATGTAACAATGAATTGGCATTATATTTAAATTCCAAGTATACAAATGGCGTCTTGCACATATGATATGTCCTATTAGTGTACATTTTTGAGTTTTCAGTTGAGTTTACTTTTGATCAAATACAGCACAATATTGCCATGCAGAATGAGAAACTGGATGGAATCAACTTGGAAAGTGGTTCACAGCAAGCACCATTTACTCCTCCTAACACCCCGGATCCACGAAGTCCCCCAAATCCAGAAAACATTGCACCAGGTAATTAATCCCCTTACAAACAGAATAATAAAACTGCTATGCACATAAATATGACTCAAGTCACTTGGAGTCTTTAGTAAATGGGGTCTGAATGATACAGCTTTTCACATTATATACCTACTTTGTAGATAAGTTCAGGACAAATGTAAAGATTAGACCTAGACGAGTTTAGTAACACATTTACAGGAGTCTTATGTTCTTTCAGATGGCCCAAGGTTTTGTTGGCAATTGTTTATTATACTAAAAATTAAGTTTGTTTGTAATTATATTGAAATCCTATTTGTATAGAACTGTGTAATTTATGAAATACTATTATATGTATTTATCTTCTTTAATTTAGTAATAATTATGACAGTTATTATAATCCTCATTTTACCAACTATAATCCTCATTTAAGAACTTGAGGTTGTGAATAGCTAGAAGCCAACACTAACTGATCAAGAATTAAATCCAGCTCTGATACCAAACTCACAGATGTCTCATGTGAGTGACCTTGTGGAGATTGCTTTTGTTATTTTCTGCTCTCTCACAGGGCTTTAAATGCAATCCTCTAATATTGTATATTTGTTTATTATCTTAAAAAATAAGTAAAGTGAAAGTGAAAGTTGCTCAGTTGTGTCCGACTCTTTGAGACCCCATGGAATATACACATAGTCCAGGAATTCTCCAGGCCAGAATCCTGGAGTAGGTAGTCTTTTCCTTCTCCAGGGGATCTTGGCAATCCAGGGATCAAACTGGGGTCTCCTATGTTGCAACTGAGCTTTACCAACTGAGCTATGAGGAAGTCCAAAAAATAAGTAAATGTTTATTCAAACCAGTACATGCTATTTGAAATATTGTTAGGTTTTGAAATATTAAATCAGAAAAATTATCTGCTCTACTTAGACAATATCTTTCCAAAATAACTTAAAGTAAATACCTTTAAGTTTTTCCTCAGGAGTAATGTATACAGTAGATTTATAAAATTTTCAACTACTTTTATACTGAAATTAGCAATGCCTGTGTCATATTTTTGTAAATAGTAAATTTATCAAGAGTACTTCTGATGAACCTTCTCAAATAGCATAGTGTTTTTGAAAATATATAAGTAAAATAACTGTATAATATTAAATCTTATTTAAAAGTAAGTTGAATGTCAGTCACTGATGAGCTTAGATTTATTAGGACATTCTTACAGAACACAATGAGAAAATGTATTGATAGACAAAGTAATATTGAAGGAAACCAAATACACAATTAGAATACATAGAATTCTGAAGTAAAGCATTGTAATAAAATTCTCAAATAGCTTTCATATAGCTTTTTTTATGACAGAAGAGCAGGCAACAGGTTCTACACATACAACATTAAGGTCATGTGGCAAAAACAAACTTTAGAATCTGATGGGTCTGGGTTCAACCTGTGATCTCCTTTTTTCTTTTAATATGACTGCATACACGGACAACTGAGAATAGGAAAAAAAATTATTATTTTTTGGTTGAACCGAAATTATGGTTGAACCAAATTAATGGTTCAACATATTACAGCTGTTACTAAAGACAGTATGCTGGGATTTTAAGAAAACAGTCCAATAAATGAACCATCTCTAAATGAATCTAAATTAATCAAGCCCTCTTTTAATAAAAACATACTACAGTGGCAGAAGTTTACCCTTTTTTTCAATACTCCATAACAAAAACATGTGTTCCTTCAATGTTCTCTCTCCTTTAGTATTTAGTTACTAGTAGTCTCTCAAATGGTAAAATTAATTGAATTTATATTATCAAATGAAAGTGAAAGTTTGTACAGCCAAGCTCAGAAGCAAAAGTGAAGAAGGATGAAAGGTAAAAGCTGATGGATGCCATGCAGAACAAGGACTTTCACGGAGGTGTCCTGAGTGCCAAACACAGTCAACATCCCATCATTTTTTCCTTGCTCTTAAATGAGCAAAATCAAATTATTCTTACTTTTTATTTAAATAAATAATAAATTTTTATCCTGTCCCCCCATAATTTGTGATCAGGTAAGGCAAAAGTAAGTCCCATCACCACTGTGGACAGCAGCAATAAAGCTGCTGGATCCTTTCATCCATGCCCACTTTACTACTGTGCTGAGAAAGAAAATAAATATCTTTGAGTCTGTTTCTTCAATCTGTAAAATAAAGAAAATAAATCTCACTGCACATGGTTGTTGTGAAAATTAAATGTGAGAATGTGAGTGTAGTCCCTAATATACAATAAAATAATGAGTTAAAATTTTTCCTTTCCTTACCCATCTTTATATACCTAATACATAATAGGTCCCCTGGTGGCTCAGATGGTAAAGCATCTAACAATGTGGGAGACCTGGGTTTGATTCCTAGGTCGGGAAGATTCCATGGAGAAGGAAATGGCAACCCACTCCAGCTTGCCTAGAAAATCCTATGGATGGAGGAGCCTGGTGCAGGCTACTGTCCATGGGGTCGCAAAGAGTCGGACATGACTGAGCGATTCTAATACATAATAGACTATATATATTTTCTTTAAGCTCCAACCACTATACTGTAACCTCCTGCTATCTAATGTGTGGAATGGTAAGGTTTTTTAATAGGAAGAGAAGACATATAGAAAAGTTTATGTTGATTCAATATGGTACTTCCATTACTAAGTTAAAAGTTTTATTATGAATCAATAATCATCGATTATTATGAATCGATGGTGTGATCACTTACCTAGAGCCAGGCATCCTGGATTGTGAAGTCAAGTGGGCATTAGGAAGCATCACTATGAACAAAACTACTAGAGGTGATGGAATTCCAGCTGACCTATTTCAAATTCTAAAAGATGAAGCTGTTAGGTGCTGCACTCAATATGCCAGCAAATTTGGAAAACTCAGCAGTGGCTACAGGGTTGGAAAAGGTCAGTTTTTGCTCCATTCCCCAAAAAAGGTGATTCCAAAGAATGTTCAAACTCCTGCACAAATGCTCTCATTTCACATGCTAGCAAAGAAATGCTCAAAATTCTTCAAGCTCGGCTTCAACAGTACATGAACCAAGAACTTCCAGATGGTCAAGTTGGATTTAGAAAAGGCAGAGGAACCAGAGATCAAATTGGCAACATTTGCTGGATCATAGAAAAGACAATTCCAGAAAAACATCTACTTCTGCTCCATTGACTCCTCTAAAGCCTTTGTGTGGATCATAACAAACTGTGGAAAATTCTTAAAGAGATGGGCATACCAGATCCCCTTACCTGCTTCCTGAGAAATCTGTATGCTGGTCAAGAACCAATAGTTAGAACCGGATATGGAACAACAGACTGGTTCAAAATTGAGAAAGGAGTACATCAAAGCTGTATACTGTCATTCTGCCTATTAAACTTATATGCAGAGTACATCATGTGAAACGCCCGGCTGGATGAAGCATAAGCTGGAATCAAGATTGCCAGGAGAAATACCAATAACCTCCAATATGCAGATGCCAACACTCTTATGGCAAAAAGCAAAGAGGAACTAAAGAGCCTCCTGGTGAAGGTGAAAGAGGAAAGTGAAAAAGCTGGCTTAAAACTTAACATTAAAACACTAAGATCATGGCATCCAGGCCCATCACTTCATGGCAAATAGATGGGGAAACAGTGGAAACAGTGGCAGACTTTATTTTCTTGGGCTCTGAAATTACTGCATATGGTGACTGCACCCGTGAAATTAAAAGACACTTGCTCCTTGAAAGAGAAGTTATGACCAACCTAGACAGCATATTGAGAAGCAGAGACATTACTTTGCTGACAAAGGTACATCTAGTCAAAGCTATGGCTTTTTCAGTAGTCATGTATGGATGTGAGAGTTGCACCATAAAGAAGGCTGGGAGCTGAAGAATTGATGCTTTTGAACCGTTTTGTTGAAGAAGACTCTTGAGAGTCCCTTGGACAGCAAGGAGATCAAATCAGTCAATCCTCAAGGAAAATCAGTCCTGAATATTCATTGGAAGGGCTGATGCTAAAGCTGAATCTCCAATACTTTGGCCACCTGATGCAAAGGGATGCTGGGAAAGATTGAAGGCAGGATGCTGGGAAAGATTGAAGGCAGGAGGAGAAGGGGATGACAGAGGATGAGATGGTTGGATGGCATCACCAACTTGATGGGACATAAATTTGATCAAGCTCCAGGAGCTGGTGATGGACAGGGAAGCCTGGCGTGCTGCAGTCCATGGGGTCGCACAGAGTCGGACATGACTGAGCAACTAAACTGATTATAAACTATGAAATTTCAAAAAGAATAAAAAAGTTCTACCCTCAAGGAACTCATAGACAGGGACACAGGACAAATGTCCATGCTATATCTGTAGTCTCATTTTCTCTCTGCCATACAAACTTCAATATCATATGTATATTTTATTTACTATCGGGAATAATCTATGTATATTTACACACAAACACATACATATATTCTAATATATATATATAGAGAGAGAAATTTTGGAAGTATAAATTCATATAGCTACTTAAAGTTTAAATATTCAATTATTAAATATTAGGGCTTGTCTGCAATATAGACTAAGAAAAGGGAGAGTTTCAAGGTTATCAGATGGCTTGCAATGAAGCAAGAGTAATGGATCCTTCCTTCTTGGTTGATGAGTTGAAAAGTACAACAAATTCAGAGTACAAACTATAGATTATCCGAATTTAGCAAAGGTTACTATGAAAGCCTAGGCGAGATATGTACAGGGCCTGAACCAGGTATGGAAATGAGAAGAAGGAAAGAGAGAATTTGCTTGAACAGTTACTTCCCAGTGTTCTGTTTGCAAATCACTTGCATTAAATGTGTAAGCCATATCTGAGACCTCCTGTCTCTGGAAGGAAGAATCCATTATCAACATTTTCAGTAGGTGCCCATGGTGAGTCAGAAACTGCAAAGTTGAGAAGCTTATTTAAGAAATCCTTAAGTATAGCTGGTAATACTTAGTGATTTTTAGTGGGAATGAAAGATTGTTTAAGACAGTGCTTCTGTCTTAGATATCTAAGAATAGTGATAACATTTGCTATGATCAATATACAGAAAGAAGCAGAATGTATCGGAAAACAGCTGCATGTAGGTCTAGACAGATTATAAAGGATGTTAGGGGAATAGTAATTTGGATGAGTGTAATAGGTGGCTGAATAGAAGAGCATCAAGATAAAAAAACAAACCTTGGAATCATCAATATGTAGGTCACAATTAAAGCCAAATATATAAATTAAACTTCCTAAGCAGAGTAAAGCAGCCTACTGAAGAGACTGCCATTTGATCCTGGAGACAATCAGAAGAAAATTAAATTACTACAAACAAATAGCTGCCTATATGTGGAATAATCAAGAGTTTTTGAGAAAGAGAAACTAATTTTTAGTGTATAAAAAGGTCAGGCATGGTTTAACATAATAAAAGAGAAAACATTTTAGAGAAGGAAAAGAGCATCATGGAAACCTAAAAGCAGGAGTGACTGCATAGCAGAAGTTCTGATATGACAGAAGAGAGAACTGTGTAAAAGAGATAACTAGGCAGTAAGGTAGTGTAGCTGGAAAGTAAACAGTTCTGCCTTTGAAGACCTGAAGAATGTCACTTAATGTATGTGAAAATGGTTTCACAGTTATGCCAGGAATTGTGTGATATTTAAATGATACTTTCAGAAAACTTCTAGCTCATGTGAGAAGAATAAATTGAGGAGATAAGACTGGAAGCGGAAAAGTTAGGTTAGAAATCCTCAGGAATGAAATAAACAAAGGATAGGCACATCAGGGAATAAGAAGGGCCTGATGAAGACAGTGGAGACGAGCTACTTCACCATTCTGAAGCTTGAACATTTGACAGGCCACTCGGCAATTTCAGGCTTCCCTGATGGCTCAGAAGGTGAAGAGTCCATCTGCAATGTGGGAGATCTGGGTTCGATCCCTGGGTTGGGAAGATTCCTCTGGAGAAGGGAATGGTTACCCACTCCAGTATTCCTGAAACTTCCCTGACAATAGTGGTTAAGACTCCACACTTCCAAAGGAGCAGGCACTGGTTCGATCCCTGGTTGGGGACTAAGATCCCACATGCAAGGACAAAAAAAAAAATTAAAAATTGGGCTTCACAGGTGGCACTAGTGGTAAAAACAAAACAAAACAAAAAACCTGCCTGCCAATGCAGAGGCATAAGAGTTGTGGATTTGATCCCTGGATCACGAGATGCCCTGGAGGAAGACATGGCAACCCATTCTAGTATTCTTGCCTAAAGAATTCCATGGACAGAGGAGTCTGGAGGGCTGAGGTCCAAAGAGTCAGACACGACTTGAAGCAATTTAGCCACATGTAAGCACGCAGCAATTTTAGATAGTCAACACCTGAACACTACCTATAAAGAATCAGCTCCCAGGGGAGAGAGATCTGTCTTTATTGATATTTTTGCAGAACCTAGTTTCTAAATTAATGCAGTAACTGTGGTATATAAGGTCTAGTATAAATTAATGTAAGGTGCACAATTAATAGCTTCACTGAACAAATATATACTTATAATTTGGTAAAATGAAACACTAAGTGGTTTCTTTTGAAAATTCCATAAATTTAAAGGGATTTAAAAATGTCTAACGCTGTCAGACTACTCTTTTCTGAGAGATCATAAAAAGAATGCTGCTGCTGGGGCTGCTGCTGCGTCGCGTCAGTCGTGTCTGACTCTGTGGGACCCCATAGACAGAAGCGCAACACTCCTCTGTCCCTGGGATTCTCCAGGCAAGAACACTGGAGTGGGTTGCCATTTCCTTCTCCAATGCATGAAAGTGAAAAGTGAAAGTGAAGTCACTCAGTCGTGTCCGACTCTTAGCGACCCCATGGACTGCAGCCTACCAGGCTCCTCCATCCATGGGATTTCCCAGGCAAGAGTACTGGAGTGGGGTGCCATTGCCCTCTCCAAAAAAGAATGCATTCTTCATAAATTTACCCCTGCAGGAAAAATTAAACATGGTAAAATGCTAGGTGGAATTTAGTAACTCTCAGGTACTCTGTGTTTACTTATTCTTGCAATATTTTTCCAAAGGATATTCTGGACCACTGAAGGAAATTCCTCCTGAAAGATTCAACACCACAGCTGTCCCTAAGTACTACCAGTCGCCCTGGGAACAGGCCATTAGCAATGATCCGGAGCTTTTAGAAGCTTTATACCCTAAATTTTTCAAGCCTGAAGGAAAGGCAGAATTGCCTGATTACAGGAGCTTTAACAGGTAATTCAATTACCCTGGATGATACTTCAGCATGCAATACAAAGGCTGTTATATCACAGTATGGAGAACTGAATCCCCTGGTAGGGAAAAAAAAAAAAAAAAACTGAAAAACTACAAGCAATATATAGTATCTCTGCCTAGGCAAAGACTCATTTTTTGCAGTATTACTAATATGGTACATTTTTAGTATAAAAATGAAGGCTATGAATCACAAACTATCATTGTTGTAAGATCATCTCCAACATTTTAAAAAGCAATTTTAATATTGATTTCTAATGTGAAGGTTGATATTAGTTTATGTGTTGCTCCAAACAATCTTGTTAGTCACTACATAGATGACAAACTGTAAAAAATCATTTTAAGTCAGATCTGTGTTCAAAGAAATTATATTATGGGAATTACAGAGATGCACAGTTATTTTTTAGCAGAATATTCCAAATCTTTCAGTGGAATTTTTTGCTTTTCTAACTGAATAAAACTTGAAACTATTTTCAGAGATCTTAAAAATCTTACAAATATTCTCACACTCTGAATGCTTAACATTTCGGTTAAAAAGTTTACTTTGTGTCCGAAGGCAATAAAAATTTAAACAAACAGGATACAGTCTCAAATGGTGCCAAAGAAAAGAAAATTCTGCTTTTGAAACAATAATCTTTCACTGGATAAGTGGTAGGAGGTAGGAGATGGGTGATGAAATAGATGGGAATGTTTTCATTTACAGAAGAAAGTGACCCAAAAATTAAGAGGGAAAAACAAAACATACTGAATGAAAAGGGAAAAGCTAATGAACTAAATACCAAACTCAAATATTTGATTTCAGTGGCAGAAGAACATTTCTTTCTTCATTTAATTCAGAAAAAATAAATATAAGAATAAAAGTGATTTTTGGAATTAATAAATATAAGGTGGCTACTGCTAAGTCGCTTCAGTCGTGTCCGACTCTGTGCGACCCCATAGACAGAAGCCCACCACTCCTCTGTCCCTGGGATTCTCCAGGCAAGAACACTGGAGTGGGTTGCCATTTCCTTCTCCAATGCATGAAAGTGAAAAGTGAAAGTGAAGTCACTCAGTCGTGTCTGACTCTTCGTGACCCCATGGACTGCAACCTACCAGGCGCCTCCATCCATGGGATTTTCCAGGCAAGAGTACTGGAGTGGGGTGTCATTGCCTTCTCCAAATACAAGGTTAACTGAGCAAATTCACCCTAAATCTGATAATATTCAACTCCAGCCTCTTATATCCAATGGATAACAATATACTCTTATACTCCCTTGGATGTGTGGCTTGTGCAATTGCAGGGGGCCCCACAATTAAAAAGGCCATAGCTGATTTAAACTTTTGCTTTAAAGTCTGAAATTCCTCACAAGCTTTAAACAAAGAGTCCCAAGTTTTCATTTTGCACTGTGCCCTACAAAAGTGTTTAGATCAGATCCCAGGCTCTAAATTTTACCTTAAGTTCCTCTGTATTCAGGAAAATGTTCCCTCTAAGTAACTATCTTAGTCCATGACGTGTTCCCCCACAGCCCGCTTATATTTCTCTCTTTTCTTGTTTGTGAGTTCATTGAAATTAAGACCTACTACAATCTTTCCATCTTTGAATTCATAGCATATAGCAGAGTGTCTAGATATAATCAGGCTTCCCAGGTAGCGCTAGTGGTAAAGAACCTGCCTGTCAATGCAGAAGACACAGGATATGTGGGTTTGATCCCTGGCTCAGGAAGATCCCCTGGAGGAAGAAATGGCAACCCACTCCCAGTATTTGTGCCTGGAGAATCCCACGGACAGAGGAGCCTGGCGGGCTATCGTCCACAGTGTCACAAAGAGTCGGACACGACTGAAGCAACCGAGCACACACACATGCAACTTTTTTATATGAGTAAGCGAATGAACCAACAAATGAACTAATTATAGGTTTATAATGGTAAACTTCCAAAATGACAAAACATTGTCTTGGACATCTTGAACATCCAAGAATATGAAGTTTTACTTGTGCAGTGAGTCAAATTTGACTCTTAATGACTTCAATCCACTAAATCAAATAACAAAATGTGGGACATTAAATCACTCACTTATATCACAGATGTGAGTCCTCAATATACTTCTCTACTTAGAAACAATCTCAGAAGGCCCAATACTCCTTAAGAATTATGTCCAAGGGATACAACAAATGGTAGTATAGAAGAGCAGGCTTCAGTGAGTCTGAATAACCTGGGTTTAAATTCTGATTCTATACCTTATTAGGTGGGTGACATTGGGTAACTCATGTAACTATTTGTGTTTCAGTTTCATCTATTAAAAGGGGATGGAAAAATAATCAACTCAAATAGTTGTTTTGAGAATTTAATGAGACAATCATGTAAAGCCTTGGTACTCAAAGTGTGGTGAGACCAGTTGTGCTGGCATCACCTGGGAACTGGTTAAAAATGAAGAATCTCAGGACACATACTAGATTGACTGAATTAGCATCTGTAGCTTAACAAGATCACAAGGTGATTTCCATACTAACAGAACAGGTGCACAGCACTGTAGATACGTATTAGCTTTCATTATTACTATGTCTTCTGAAGTTTAATGATCACAAAGCACCTGACTGATCATTTAAATTCTTAAAGTTCTTTTCCTAACCAATCTCTCTCACCCCCAGAGTAATGGTTTTAGGCCCTAGACATGAAAGACTCTACTGATATGATTGCTGAAATCCTCCATTAGACTGAGGTTACTGCATTACTCACTGATCTGTTGTTATCCATATTTTCCACAGCGATTTGGGGAAATATTTTAAGAGGCCAGCCATCTTGAGAAAAGATGCAACAGAAAGTAAAACATACTGTTCTTCAGGAAAAAAAAACAACTAGAAGACAAGAAAATTATGGGCCAATAAGACATGAGAACTTCCCTGGTGGCTCAAAGAATCTGCCTGCAACGCAGGAGATCCTGGTTCAGTCCCCAGCTCAGGAAGATCCCCTGGATAACGGAATAGCTACCCACTCTAGTATTCTTGCCTGGAGAATTCCATTGACAGAGTAGCCTGGTGGGCTACAGTCCACGGGGTAGAAAACAGCAGACATGACTGAGTGACTGACACTTTCACTTATGGTAAAGAATTTGCCTGGAATGTGGAAGACATGGGTTTGATCCCTAGGTTGGGAAGATCCCCTGGAGGAGGGCATGGCAACCCACTCCAGTATTCTTGGCTGGAGAATCCCCATAGACAGAGGAGCCTGGCATGCTGCAGTCCAAGGGGTTGCAACGAGTCAGACACGACTGAGCAACTAATCACACATAGCAAGACATGAGATTCTATACTATTACTGCATTGGCCAAAACCTGCATTCTTTCAGGTTTTTCTGTAACATCTTATGGAAACCCTAAAGGAGCAAAATTTTTGGCCAGTCCAATACATGACACAGTTACATGTGCTATAGCCATCATTGAGGTCACCTATCTACCCTGTGGACACTGAAGATTTTATCTGGGTCTCAGTCTTTTTCCCAAGGACTATTCCTGTTATCACTTTTTGGTGGGTTAAATGATTCACTGAATTCTCAGCCCTTTTAAGTCCTTGACTGTATTGCTTTAAAGGATCTCTCTCTCAATCCCATCTTAGTCACTACTGACTTTCCTTAAAGTTTGCCATTACCAATATCTATGCTATTGCTGCTGCTTAGTCACTTCAAGTCATGTCTGACTCTGTGTGACTTCATGGACTATAGCCCACCAGGCTCCTCTGTCCATGGAATTCTCCAGGCAAGAGTGCTGGAGTAGATTGCCAGACCCTCCTCCAGGGGATCTTCCCAACCCAGGGATCGAACCCAGGTCTCCTGCATTGCAGGCAGATTCTTTACCACTGAGCTACCAGGGAAGCCGACCAATATCTGCATCATCTTCAAAATCTAAATTTCAAGCATCTCACTACCACATTTTATCTTTAATTTTTTCATTTATTACTTATTTCAATCATGCTTCAGGTCCACACATCAAAGCCATCTCATTTTTCAAAGTCCATCATTCATTTCCGCCTTACTTTACTAGACTCCATAGTCCCTTACTATTATCATCCAGAAATTAAGATATTCAAGAAAGATCACAGGTGATTGAGCGTCAAAGAAAATCAGATCTCTTCTAGGCTTTAAAATGATCTCCACAATACTGGAGAATTTATAGTCCTGCCAATTCCATTGTCCAAATGTTTATGAGGATCGTCCAGGCAAAATACATTAAACAGTTACATATATTGAGCAAGATATAAAGATATATCAGAGAGAATTCCAGTCTTCTTGGAGTGTAGTCTGATAAGAAATTAGGCAGACAGACTATTGAATATAATGAAAGAAGGAAAATGAGGTTACAGGGAGGTAAAAATAGAGTTCATGGAAACTTAGGGAGAAAGAGTTTAGTTCTGGCTGTGGGAGATCAGGGAAAGCTTCAAGAATAAAATTAAATATCAAATGTGAAGTGAAGTCGCTCAGTTGTGTCCGACTCTTTGTGACCCCATAGACTGTAGCCTACCAGGCTCTTCCTTCCATGGGATTTTCCAGGCAAGAGTACTGGAGTGGGCTGCCATTTCCTACTTAAGTATAAATTACTTAAAGAACATACTTAAAACTTAAAGGGGATTTAGAAATGTCAGTAATGATGGTCAGAGCACTCCAGGCAGAGAAAAATGAGTGAGTAAACGCAATGACGTTGGAGAGCAGAGGGAGAAGCTGCTGCTGCTGCTAAGTCGCTTCAGTCGTGTCTGACTCTGTGGGAGCCCGTTGATGGCAGCCCATCAGGCTCCTCTGTCCCTGGGATTCTCCAGGCAAGAACACTGGAGTGGGTTGCCATTTCCTTCTCCAACAAGGTGAAGAGCAAGCAGTATATCAGTTTGACTGGAACAAAGACTAAACAAAAGTGTATAGGGTAAAATTAGCAGGACTGACCTTTCCACTACAATGTCAAAGTCATTTTTTTCCACACACACAAATACCAAACCTGTTTCTCCTTGCCTTCTACCAGTGAGCTACTGAAACTCTAAACCATGGAATAATCATTGATTTTTACATTTCCCTCACAATTTTCATCCAATCTGTCAGCATATCCTGTTGACCCTACCTGTAGAACACATCCTGAAACCACCCACTTCTTCAAGGAAAACACATGAAATCTAAGCTATCATCATTTCTCACCTGAATTGGTACCATATCTCTTCTTTCATTCTTGTCCACCTATACTTGTTCACACAGTAACAGGTGCCAGAGTATTCTTTATTAAAATTTTCTCAAGTTATACTGCTCCTGTTTTTGTTGTTCAGTTGCTCAGTCTTATCCAATTCTTTGCGACCCCATGGATTGCAGCACGCCAGGATTCCCTGTCTTTCACCATCTCTTGGAGCTTGCTCAAACTCACGTCCATTAAGTTGGTGATGCCATCCAAGCATCTCGTCTCTTGTTATTCCCTTCTGTTCCTGCCTTCAATCATTCCCAGCATCAGGGTCTTTTTCTAATTAGTCGGCTCTTCACATCAGGTGGCCAAAGTATTGGAGCATCAGGTGGCCAAAGTATTGGAGTTTCAGCTTTAGCATCTGTCCTGTCAATGGTTATTCAGGACTGATTTCCTTGAGGATTGACTGATTTGATTTTCTTGCAGTCCAAGGGATTTTCAAGAGTCTTCTTCAACACCACAGTTCAAAAGCATCAATTCTTTGGCTCTCAGCCTTCTTTACGGTCCAACTCTCACGTTCATACATGACCACAGGAAAAACCAAAGCTTTAACTAGATGGACCTTTGTTGGCAAAGTAATGTCTCTGCTTTTAAATATGCTGTCCGGGTTGGTCATAGTTTTTCTTCCAAGGAGCAAGCATCTTTTAATTTCATGGCTGCAGTCACCATCTGCAGTGATTTTGGAACCCAAGAAAATAAAGTCTGTCACCGTTTCCATTGTTTCCCCATCTATTTGCCATGAAGTTATGGGACCAGATGCCATGATCTTTGTTTTTTGAAGGTTGAGTTTTAAGCCAGCATTTTTACTCTCCTCTTTCACCTTCAGCAAGAGCCTCTTTAGTTTCTCTTCGCTTTCTGCCATAAGGCTGGTGTCATCAGCATATCTGAGATTATTGATATTTCTCCCAGCAATCTTGATTTGGGCTGTGCTTCATCCAGCCCAGCGTTTCTCATGATGTACTATGCATATAAGTTACATAAGCAAGGTGACAATATACAGCCTTGATGTACTCCTTTCCCAACTGGGAACCAGTCTGTTGTTCCATATCCGGTTCTAACTGTTGTTTCTTAATCTGCATACAGGTTTTGCAGGAGGCAGGTCAGGTGGTCTGGTATTCCCATCTCTTGAAGAATATTCCACAATTTGTTGTGATCCACACAGTCAAAGGCTTTAGTGTAGTCAATGAAACAGAATTAGATGTTTTTCTGAGATTCTCTATTTTTCTATGATCCAGCAAGTGTTGGCAATTTGATCTCTGGTTCCTGTGTCTTTTCTAAATCCAGCTTGAACATCTGGAAGTTCACGGTTCATGTACTATTAAAGCCTGGCTTGGAGAATTTTGAGCATTACTTTACAAGCGTGTGAGATGAGCGCAATTGTGCAGTAGTTTGAACATTCTTTGGCATTGCCTTTGGGAATGGAATGAAAACTGACCTTTTTAAGTTTTCAATGGCTTCCCTTCACACTTAGAATGAAATCCATGTTCCTTATTGGCCAAAATTCCACATAATCTACCCCTCCGTCCTCTCTCCCTTCTACCATCCCACTCACTTACCTGTCTAGCAACACAGGCTTTCTCTCATTTCTGAAAAGGTCAACATTATTTCTGCCTTAGATTCTTTGTATTAGCTACTCTATCTGAAATGCTGAAGTGCTTCTGTTATATTGTCCATGGCTAACTTCTGACCTTCAGATGGCAGTTTAAATGTCACCTCTTCAGAGAAGTCTTTTCTCCCTATCTAGTCATTCAGTTATGCTCTATCGTATCACCCTATTTTAAATTTCTCATAGCTCTTATTACTGAATGTTTGTCTGTATGTTTAGTGTTTTATTAAAAATTTTATTAAAAATTAAAAATCATTATTTTTATTGAAGTATAATTAACTTACATGTTTATTTTTTGTCTATCTCTTTCACTAGAAATATAAAACCTTACACTCTGACTACATTGCTCACTGCCATATGTTCAGCATTTAGAAATGTGCCTGGCACTGGATCAATAATTAATGGCTGAATCAAAAAAAGCTAGACTGTTACATGACATCTTGAATGCCAAGATAAGGAAGGTGGACTTTCTTCAGATGAGTAGGATTTCGATGTTTTTGTGGCACAACCAGAAAAATGCAAAGATATATTTCTTACCCTTAAAGAATTTATAATTCACAGATGACCGAAACCAAATCATATTCTGAAAGATAGAAGCTGACAATACCAAATGCCATATTATTAACAGATGCACTATAAGACTAACATAAAACAATCAATGCTATAGGAATTTGGTTAAGAAAGGGAGTGAGGGCTTGGGGTAGTTAAGTGAAGTGAAGTGAAGTCACTCAGTCGTGTTCGACTCTTTGCGACCCCATGGATTGTAGCCTACCAGGCTCCTCCCTCCATGAGATTCTCCTGGCAAGAGTACTGGAGTGGGTTGCCATTTCCTTCTCCAGGGGATCTTCCCGACCCAGGGATCGAGGGGGAAGTTAAAATTTAAAGGCCACAGGATATATACAGGTGGAAAGGAGGCACAGAGGAAATACCTTTTTTTTCTTTTCCTCCCCCAGAGGAAATAAGCAAGTATAACATTGTTAGCAAAAGCAGGAAGGCAAGAAATGTTTGTGATGACTCAGCGTCCAGGGAACAGAATAGTTCAGTCCAAAACTAAGCGTACATACAAAAGGTCTTTACACAAATTCATTATCAAATATCTGTTTTATCATAAAGGCATGGTCCTTGAATGGAAACACTTATTTCAGAGGCCAAAAATTGAAACCCTAGTAAGACTGTAACATGACAACACGCCCCATAAGATCATGCATTAAATTGTTTTCTATTTTCTAGCAAATAAATTTGAATATTAATTTATTCTTTTTCTTTTCACTCCTCACAGAGTTGCCACCCCATTTGGAGGTTTTGAAAAAGCATCAAAAATGGTTAAATTCAAGGTTCCAGATTTTGACCTACTACTTCTAACAGATCCCAGGTTCATGGCCTTTACCAATCCTCTTTCTGGCAGACGGTCCTTTAATAGGACTCCAAAGGGATGGATATCTGAGAATATTCCTATAGTTATAACAACTGAACCTACAGAGGATAACACCATACCAGAATCAGAAGACCTATAAAAGAAAGTTGTATGTGCGACAAAAACCTCTGAATATAAATGTTGCTGTATTATTATTCTACTCACTGGCAAAGCCACTAACACTCTTCATTAGTAGCAATAATTTAATAGCAATTTAGCAATTTTCCTTTTATGGCATTTAATTTCAATCTCAGATCAAAATCTAATAAACAATTCAAAATCTTATTAAAAAAAAGAAACAAAAACTTTTAACTCACTTGTCTTTACTCATAATCTTGTTACTGCTTGGTTAAACAATCCGGTCTCCACACTGGGAAAATCCAGAAAAGTTACTGACAACAAAGGGTTTCATCTTTGTTGCCTTTAATATAAGCTATTCCTGAATAAAGTTTTTAGATGGATCTAGAATCAAAATACAGCACAAAATATTTAGATTAATTCAGAGTTTTATTTAAGGGATGAAAGCTATAGAAGTTGATATACAAGCATTATTGATGGAGAAAGGGTTGGGTTCTTCTTTTCTGACAAGCTTCCATGATAAAATAACTTGTCTAGATGAAGTCTTTTCAATAGTCTTTCTTAAAATTTCAAATTTCTTAGAACTTTGAAACTGCTTTGTATTTTTCAACATGCTTTGAATCATCATATAATTATTCCAGATGACAGTCTCCAGAGTTCAATTGGGTTATTATTGTTGTCTAGTATTAAATCAACAATATGGAGAGAAAATGACTCAAAGAACGTCGTACTATTGTAGTTTTCATGACCAAGGTAAACTTGGAATTCAAGTTCTGCAAATCCTAATGTTGTGTGTTGTTTAGGTTCAACTTCATGAATACATTTTTAGAAGAGTAATAACAAGACACATGCTAATAGACACATAAATAAGTATGAATATGAAGGAGAGAACAAGTGCGTAATTTGAATTAGCAGCTTTCTCTGCTGAATCTTTAAATTCTGCTCAAATCCTTAAGCTCTAGGGAGTATATGCCATAAAACAAAAGCAAGAAATGGAAGAAAACAAGGGCATTTGAATGTAATACGGCACATTTCTGTCATAAATATATGAAAATATTAGTATAAAAGACTCTAATATAAAGTTATAGGTATATTTTAAAATATGATTGAATATACAACATGGAGTTGGAAAGAAATAAATACCAATTCTTCCCATTTCAATTCAGTTAAAAGTTCTGTGGTAGATGTTTATATCAGAGAATAAAGGTCTCATACACAGAAAACTACCTACCAGATTAAATTTAGGAGACTGGAAGGAAAGTGCACAACAGAGTAATGAAAATGCCATGTAGCAACATCACATATTTATAAAAGTATGTAATCCTGAACGCGCCCGATCTCGTCTGATCTCGGAAGCTAAGCAGGGTTGGGCCTGTTTAGTACTTGGATGGGAGACAGCCTGGGAATACTGGGTGCTGTAGGCTTTATGGGATTCCCTGGTGGCTCAGAGGATAAAGCATCTGCCTGCAATGCAGGAGAACCAAGTTCAATCCCTGGGTTGGGAAGATCCCCTGGAGAAGGAAATGGCAACCCACTCCAGTACTTGCCTGGAGAATCCCACAGACAGAGGAGCCTGGCGGGCTACAGTCCACGGGGTCGCAGAGTTGGACACGACTGAGTGACTTCACTTTCTTTCTTTCTTTGACTTTAATGCTGAAATTGGTGGTTGTGTTGCAGGAAGGGGACCCTTCCCAGGGCCCGAAACTGGGCTCTTGTCTAACACTCGGAAATGAATTGTCCGAGGAGACACATGTGCTGACAAAGCAAGAGATTTTATTGGGAAAGGACACTCGGGTGGAGAGCAGTAGGGTAAGGGAACCCAGGAGAACAGCTCTGCAGTTTAGGGTTTTATGGTGATGGGATTAGTTTCAGGGTGGTCTTTGCCCAATCATTCTAATTCAGTCTTTCCTGGTGGTGCACGCCACCCACCCTGGCCAGGCACCATAGTAACCATTTGCATGAGTTGGTTTATGACAAGAGATCTTGATAAGGAATACGGAACTAATAAGCCACCACCAACCAGAAGAGTTCAGGAAAGGTCGAAAGGAGACACCGCATGTCCATCCACTTCCCAAAATCCCTCTGGCTAGCATCCATCTTGGCTGAGCGCTGCCTGCGCCACCAGGAAAGACTCTGAATTAGAATGATTGGCCAAAGACCACCCTGAAACTAATCCCATCACCATAAAACCCTAAACTGCAGAGCTGTTCTCCTGGGTTCCCTTACCCTACTGCTCTCCACCCAAGTGTCCTTTCCCAATAAAATCTCTTGCTTTGTCAGCACATGTGTCTCCTCAGATAATTCATTTCTCAGTGTTAGACAAGGGTCCAGTTTCAGGCCCTGGAAGGGGTCCCCCTTCCTGCAACAGTTGTTTTGATGATCTTCAATCTTGAAAGCAGAGAAATTAAAAAAAAAAAAAAATGCGTATGAGAAATGCAATCTCTAGAAAGGAACAATATCAATATATCTTATACATATTATCATTGTAGGGAATTAAAGTTTTATTTAAAATATATCTTTAAGTTATTTTAGTTTTATGTTGGTGTTTACTCATTTCACTTATATTTTTTTGGCCACACCAAGCAAGCTTGTGCGATCTTAGTTCTCTGACCAGAGATTGAAACTGGGCCCTTGGCAGAGAAAGCACAGATTCCTAACCATTGGACTGCCAGGGAATTCCCCGTTTACCTGTTTTAAAATAACAGTGTTGGCATCTGTAATAAACTCTAGATATCAGAGAACCTTCATGCTTTTTTTTAATTTAATCTTTTTAAAAAGAAAAAGAATTAGTCCTATTATGTATTTTGATGAAATGGTTTAGTTCTTTATTAGCAATTCAAAATGCTATTTTTCATTACACTGAAATTTTATTATGTTATTATAATTATCTCAAAGTAGTTAAACTCTATGCTCAGGGTCACCACTCCGACAATCACCAAAAGGGGACCAGCAATTAAATATGTTAGCTATAGAACAGTATTCTCCATTTCATAAAGGAAAATTTTAACTTTTTATAGTATTTTTTTTAATTGGTTAGAAAATAATGGAATAACTCTCTGCTCACTATTGTATTTCTTCCTTTCCTGGGAAGTGTCTATTAATTCGAATTCAGCTGTCTGACACCTTTAGAAATGCCAAATTTCACACTCTGGTTGCTACACAATTAAAATTTGAAAGGAATTTTGAATGGGTTTTTCAATGACCTGAAAAGCAGCTAAATCTTTTTAAGTCTGAAGAAATATGATAGCCTTTTCAGAACAGCGAAAGACTGGCATTTTTTTCCACCCACGTTTGTACATATGGAAAATGAAACAGAAGAGAAAAAAAGGTTAAAAAAGTTAAAAGAAAATGAATAAAAATAGCATTTGCTGATGGACTACTAAATGCCAGGCACTATACTCACTACTTAACAGTGTAGTGGGTATTTTGAAAAAAAAAAGCCTAATAAAGGCTAATGTGTATTTTAAAATATTATATTTATTTATTTTGGCTGCACCATACCACACAGATTTGCAGGATCTTAGTTCCCAACTAGGGACTGAAGCCAGCCCATCACAGTGAAAGCACCTTGTACTAACCACTGGACTGCTAGGGAATTCCCTGTATTTTTAACATCATTTTATTTTTGTGATTATCCTGTGAGAACTGTATTATAAATAATCTCCATTTTGTGCTAGAAAAGTGAGCCTCAGGGAACTAGAGTGACTAGCTTAATACTAGCTCCAAAGTGGAAGAACTTGGTGAGTCTGAATCTAAAACATATGCTCTAAGAACTCATAATTTATAACTTCTCCTTCAGAAATAACTTCAACCTCAAAATTATTTTATTACTAGAAAAAATAATAAAAAATCTCCATCATATTAATTTTAACTTTGTGAAAATATATCTATAAATTGAGAATTTTAGTCATCCATTAAAGTCATTCAGGTACTCATAATCACGAAAAGCTAAACTTTCAGATTTTCAAACTAGCAATATGCATGCTTAATTATGAATTTTTGTTGTTGTTGTTGTGTCCAACTCTTTTTGTAATTCCATGGACTGTTCATGTAATCTTTTTTTTCCCCCTCTTGAAAGAAGAGGAAATAAAGAGGACAGAAATACAGAACACTAATACCCATAAGGCTGAATGAAATCTAGTATAATAACATACACCAAACACATTCATTTAAATGAAAATATTTTCTACTTTTCAAAACTTTAGAAGAATTTGTATTATACTGTTCAATAGAATTCTGGGTCATAAAATCATATCTATTTTATTTAGCCAATTTCTTGTTGATCAGTTGGTCAGCTGCTTTCTGGATAATATTAGAGCTACATTAACAACTAGACCAGTGCTCATTCTTGGCTTTTAACTCTTTGCTCCCTTCAATCATTTCTCCATTTCTTAACTCAATATTTGAAAGGACTTGATAGTTTAAAATAACTAATTATTGGTTATTATTAAATCAAGGTAAATATGGAAAATAATTTTGTCAAAATGATCACTTACTACATCCACTGAAAATTTCACATTTTCTAAATAGACTCATTTATAAATGTTTTAGCAGCTTGGAAACGGAAAGAGCCAATTACTTTCACAAAGGCTGATGTGGAGCAAAATGTCCAGTCAGTGAGAGTGAAAAGTACATCCTGAACTTTCCAACTCAGGGCACAGCTGTACCAGCAGACTTATTAATTCTGGAATTTCCTCACTCTGCTGCTTATGCAAGATAAAACTTACATGACATCATTGCAATTTCTCAGTCACAACTGCTTTTTATTAAGCTTAGCTAAGTATTGCTCTGAATGCCCCTTTTCTTATGAAAAATACTTTCGACCTCCACATGCTCTATTCTGTAGGAAGAAGGGCAGTTTACTGTCTATGAAAGGTGGAAGAATGCCAGGTTTTTGCCAAAAGAACAAGCAAGGGGAATCTATTTCAAACTAACTGATCAAAGCACTTCACAAATACACAAAAGGATTTTTAGAAAATTATAATGCTTTAAAAAGTTTAACTTTTCAGAGCTAAGAAAAAAGCGAAATTGTAAAATTGTATAAGAATTTCAATAGCTGAAGATGATGTATTATTAGATTAAAAACAAAAAGGTGTGTCCCTATTTAAATTCCTTAAATGAAAGAACTAGATTTCAACTCAGGATACAAACCTCCCTGACTTGTCAATGTAATGTGATTTCAACAGGAAGATTTGGTGCATATGGGCAAAGAGCAGGTGGTGGGGGAGCTATTTCTAAGAGGTTATAGTTCAGATTCAAAATGAATGTGCTTATTATTCTGGATTGTGTAATATTTTGAAACACATTTCAACAACTTAGGCAGTGTAGGAGATGGAGACAGTTCAGGAAACAGAACCGGAAAAAGTCAGAAAGAAAAAAGGTAAATTCTGCTGATTTGGTATAGAAGAATTGGTATAGAAGCTGCAGCACTAGTAAAATAAAAGAACAGGGGGAAGAAAGGAATGCCAGAATGAAGTAGGCTGAAAAGAAATAATTGCATCATTCTATGGTTTCTAGAGCTTTCTCCTCACTCCTTCCGAAGCAGTTTTGCTCTATGTGTATCAATTGTCTAATATGAACTGTCACCTAAATAGATACTCTCATTCATTTTCCTTATCATCACTTACTTATAAACTGCATATAAAACAGCAGTTGCATTTAAATGTGCCAGCTATTTGCTGATTTATCACTAATTAATAATATAATCTCAAGCAATTTACTTTACTCTGGAATTTTGTCCAACTATTTCTGTTTCACAGGCCACTTCTGCTTAAGACCTTCCCTGACCACCCTTACTTAAGAGAGCACACATATAACCCCTTACTGTGCTTTTGTTTTTCTTTATAACCCTTATTACTTCCTAACATAATGTATTAGTCTGGGTCCTCTGAGAATCAGAAGCCAAGATGCAGTTATATCTGTAACAATTTTATTAGGAAAATGGGGAGACAGGTCAAAGAAAGGCTGGGAGAGACCCAAGGGACCTCAGGTGGAAGTATATGGATATGTTCTAGACTGCCTGAGAGTCCAGGGAAAATTCAGCAAGGTTGTTGGAAGATCTGCGAGCCAACATCATCTGCAGAAGAGGTCCAGTGTTTCTCAGCAACATGTCTGCCTTAAGGTCACTGTCATGGTTACTCACTGGCTGGGAGCATACTGTGAAAGACAGACTCAGCACGAATGCACTGATGGAAGTCAGAGTAAGGAGAACTTAGTCAACTCAGAGTAAGGGGCCCTCAGTCAACCACGTTGTTTAAGACCCACAAGTTGTAGCTGCCACACACAATATATTTACTCCTTTATTATTTATCTCACCCACTGGAATGAATGCTCTCTGAGGATAGAGACTGCCTTTTTTATTAGCTGCTGTATCCTCTATGCCTGATACATAGTGAAGAACAATAAAAAAATTTTTACATAAATAAATTCATCTTAATTATGGGGATAATTAGCTATTATTAGTAACAAAAAATTATCAAGACCACACAGTAAGAAAGCAAAGACATTTAGAATGAAGTTAGATTAGGTTACACTGGAACTGCTTTGGGATAAATATATTTGACCCTGATTTAGAAGTAAAATATGTTGGAGCAGTGAGTATATTAAACACACGTATAATCAGAAACACTAACATGGCCTGACTATTTTTTAGCATAAGCATTAATGCCAACTCTGCTCTCAGACTTAAAATTGCAGTTAGGGTAGACTTTTTAGGATCTTGCTAGAACAGCGCGATTTCTTGTGAGCATTCACATACTTTGTAGGTCACTTGAGAATTAAAAAAATCAATATGATGGATATTTCTCTTGAGCAGTATACCCTATCTCTTTTAGAAACTACATTATACAACCAGAAAGGAGTTCCCAAGGACAGATGGCTACATAATCCTTCATTTTCTTAAAAAACTAAAATGACTTTTCATTCATACACCTGTTTAGAATATTTCAAATCATGAAGTACATAGCCGCCCCTGAATTCTAACGTTTTGGCACAGTCATCTCTGTAGTACAATGAATAAAAACATTCACCCCAAAGTCCTTTCTCCACGCTGCTTCAAGAACTGAGGCATCTGAGAGTAATAAACAGGGAAAGGAGCTGATTCCTCTACGAGCTGATGCTAACATAATGGAAAACTTACCTAAATATAATCAACCTGAAATAACTTTTTCTTCTTTTCCAACTTATCTTGAAAAAGCAGGACTACTTTCCAAGCTTAACTTTAAACTCAGTACCTAATACCTATTTTACCTTACTTCTACCTGTATGAGAAACTAGAGCTAATGAAGACTCTAACCAACTTGCCTCAGGTGCAGGTCTCCCGCCAGGCTGTCTTCTGGGTCAGCTGAGCACTCTAGGCTCGGCTGCTATTTCAGAACATAAAGTCAAATGCAAACACGGACCACATTTATTCAAGAAACATTCTTTACTTCTGATACATAGAAAGGGATGTGGATATAATTTATGATTATTAAAATAAAACTCAAAACTCATCAAAAACTTATCAAGAACTCATCAAAATCTATTAAAGAAACATTAAACTTAAAATACTATAGACAAGGTGCATGGCACCCCTAAAATCAATATGTTGAAATCCTAACTCCCATATAATTAGTATTAGGAGGTGGAGCCTTTTGGAGGTAATTAAATGATAGCATGTAGTGCTCATGAATGGGATTAGTATCTCATAAAAGAGACTCCACAAAGCTCTCTTGTCCCTTTCCCCATGTGAGTACAGAGAGAAAATGGCCAAATACAAATCAGGAAGTAGATTCATACCAGACACCAATCTGTCAGCACCTTGCCCTTGGACTTCCCAGATTCTAGAACTACGGGAAATAAATTTCTGTTGTCTATAAGGCACTCAATCTGTTATTGTACCCTGAACAGACTAAGATGCATAGCAACACAGAAGAATTATGTTTTCAGATGCATTTACATATAATATTAATTATGGCTAATGATCATAATTATCAGAAAGTATTAGACTATGCCGCTTGTACAAATCCATACACTGATGTTTATTTAAGTGTCCTCTTATTAATCCAAAAGGATATTAATATTTTAGATATTAATATATAATTAGAATAGTGAAAACAGTTACTCTTTTACCAAATACAAGCCACTAGTACTGTTACTAGCATAATACTAACTCTCTTTGGTTTAAATAAACAATCATTTACTTAGAACCACGGCACTTTAGAATTAGCCTCTATCTTGAAATATTTTATATCAATTCCCTCATTTAAGGAATATAAACTTAGATCAGAGAAGAAACTGTCACTGTCTCACATTGCATGTCTAAAATTAGAACCCAAGGGTTCTGCTTCTGATCTTTTAATAACACTCCTCCCACTATCTTATTCTATCTCCTATCTCAGTGGAGAACACAATCATCCAGAACACGGGCACAATCAACACACCTTCTGTGACATAACATACTGTACATGATTTCATATTTATCTGCATCTATATAAATATAGGCTTATATAATTTGTATACATTATTTATTAGCCACAAAGAAATAAAACTGTGAGTCAGGATAATGTCAGTAAAATGTAGAAACAGAGAGTAAAGTTTTCTTAAGAAAACAATGTTAAAAAATTTTACTTTAAACAGTAAAAAAAAATGTTAATATAATAATATTCTTCCTAACTAGAAGGGAGTAAAATTCCATACTCTTTAGTATTAAAGGAAAGCGTAAATGTTGCTCCTTCCACTAAAAACCTCTTGGTCCATGTCTTTCAAATTATCATTGTGTCCTGTTAGGTGATGTAAAAATTAACATAGATTAGAAGTTTTTCAAATGAAATAGAATAGAATAAAAGAAAATATCAGAGCATACCACTAGAAACAGTATTATTTCAGGAAACTATATTTTTTTAATATGTGTTCTTGTAAACTGGATTACAATGTAAAATATACTGCTTATTCTAGGTTGCGGTCTAAGATGTTTGAAAATTACTGCTCTACCTATCACTAAATACTGTTTAAAACAGAAATGTCAGCATTGTTATTGGTAATTGGAATTGCTTTTCTCCACCACATCAAAACTATTATAACTAATTTGATAGAGTTCTTCAGAATTAAAAGAATCTGAAACTGTAGCAGAGCAAAACTTGTAGAAAACAATTTAATTAGAAACTTTGATTTAAAAATTTACAAAAAGACATTCCAGGGATATTACCTGCCAAAAGTTTGTTTTTTTTCTCCAGCACAATTTCAGTTTGAGAGCTTGTTTTCCAGACAAGAGACTGAAAACTCAAGACCACTAACAGTTACAAAATAAAGAAATTAAATACTCTAAAATTTCTGCCTTTACATATAATTCTTTGTATAGTAATATTTAGTAATATTTCTATCACTGAATATTTTCCAGTAATTTTATTACTGTATTAAAAAACAAACATTTTCTTTTGTGAAGTGAATTTCAACAAGGAAGTTCAACTTGAAAACACTGGTGCCCTGAATATCTTTGCCATCTTTACAAAGCAAAGTGCTCTCCAGGGCAACTTGCTTTGGGTTTGTGGCTTCAGCCAATATGCAATGAGTGAAAGACATGGTCTTATTTCACTATTGTATTTCTTAAAGAAGTACATCAAAAACAAGTCAGTCTAAGATATATAATAGTATGTGTGTGTGGGCATATGTGTGTGCATGTGCACACATATACATCACAGACACTTAGATTTGTTACATTCCAAAGAGATAGGAAATTAAGTTTGGTAAATTTCTGAACATCATACTGTTTTTCATAAAGTCAGAATACGACTACAGATATCACAATTCAGAAAAAGATAACCTTTACCTGTGAAACGCTCTTGACTTCTTTCTTTTGTTTCCCTTCCCTTGTCTTTCAGAAAGGGACAAAAGTGTCAATTTTGTTTATCAACAGTGTTTGAATATGGAAGAAATTTGGTTGTACTTTAAGGAACAAAAGAGTGCTATCTCCTGTGAAATTTCAGAATATATCACAGAAAATATTTTATACTAGGCAAATTCCAAGTGACTAGAAATTGAATTTTAGTCCTGCTTCTATCAGTGTCTAGCATGTCCCTCAGTTTAAGTGCTTTCATCTGTTAAATAAGGGATTTTGGCAAACTAATCTCTCAGATCCTTTCCATCTCTAAGATTCTAAAGAACTATACAAATATAACATGCTATAAAACTTGGCTTCAAAAAATTAAAGAGAAATTACATTCACGCACAAAAATCCTAGCACTAGCTTTCAAACAAAACCTAGATGGTTTTGGCCTTTACTTCTGGATTTATTAGTATGACACACATTGCCTTCCTCATTTTGACTGACTATATTTCCTGGCTGTAACCTGATGTCATACTTAACTGATAGTTCTTTTATTAAATCATTCAGTGTGTTTACTGAGTGGCTATTATATGGCAGACACTGTGCTAAGTACCTAACTTTCACTGTTTCTAAACTCAGGATATTCAGTTCAGTTCAGTTCAGTCAATCAGTCATGTCCGACTCTTTGCAACCCCATGAATTGCAGCACGCCAGGCCTCCCTGTCCATCACCATCTCCTGGAGTTCACTCAAACTCATGAACATCGAGTTGGTGATGCCATCCAGCCATCTCATCCTCTGTTGTCCCCTTTACCTCCTGTCCCCAATCCCTCCCAGCATCAGAGTCTTTTCCAATGAGTCAACTCTTCGCATGAGGTGGCCAAAGTACTGGAGTTTCAGCTCTGGCATCATTCCTTCCAAAGAACACCAAGGACTGATCTCCTTTAGAATGGACTGGTTGGATCTCCTTGCAGTCCAAGGGACTCTCAAGAGTCTTCTCCAACAACATAGTTCAAAAGCATCAATTCTTGGGTGCTCAGCTTTCTTCACAGTCCAACTCTCACATCCATACATGACTACTGGAAAAACCATAGCCTTGAGTAGACATACTTTTGTTGACAAAATAATGTCTCTGCTTTCAATATGCTATCTAGGTTGGTCATAACTTTCCTTCCAAGGAGTAAGCGTCTTTTAATTTCATGGCTGCAATCACCATCTGCAGTAAATTTGGAGTCCTCCAAAATAAAGTCTGACACTGTTTCCACTGTTTCTCCATCTATTTCCCATGAAGTGATGGGACCAGATGCCATGACCTTAGTTTTCTGAATGTTGAGCTTAGAGCCAACCTTTTCACTCTCCTCTTTCATTTTCATCAAGAGAGGCTTTTTAGTTCCTCTTCACGTTCTGCCATTGGGTGGTGGCATCTGCATGCTGCTGCTGCTAAGTCACTTCAGTCGTGTCTGACTCTGTGTGACCCCATAGGTGGCAGCCCACCAGGCTCTCCCATCCCTGGGATTCTCCAGGCAATGACACTGGAGTGGGTTTCCATTTCCTTCTCCAATGCGTGAAAGTGAAAAGTGAAAGTGAAGCCACTCAGTCGTGTCCAACTACTGATATTTTTCCCTGCAATCTTGATTCTAGCTTGTGTTTCTTCCAGCCCAGCGTTTCTCATGATGTACTCTGCATATAAGTTAAATAAGCAGGGTGACAATATACAGCCTTGACGTACTCCTTTCCCTATTTGGAACCAGTCTGTTGTTCCATGTCCAGTTCTAACTGTTGCTTCCTGACCTGCATACAGGTTTCTCAGGAGGCAGGTCAGGTGGTCTGGTATTCCCATCTCTCTCAGAATTTTCCACAGTTTATTGTGATCCACACAGTCAAAGGCTTTGACATAGTCACTAAAGCAGAAATAGATGTTTTTCAGGAACTCTCTTGCTTTTTTGATGATCCAGCAGATGCTGGCAATTTGATTTCTAGTTCCTCTGCTTTTTCTAAAACCAGCTTGAATATCTGGAAGTTCACGGTTCATGTATTGCTGAAGCCTGGTTTGGAGAATTTTGAGCATTACTCTACTAGCGTGGGAGATGAGTGCAATTGGGGGAGGGAGCCAAAGCAAAAACAATACCCAGCTGAGGATGTGACTGGTGATAGAAGCAAGGTCCTGTGTTGTAAAGAGCAGTATTGCATAGGAACCTGGAATGTTAGGTCCATGAATCAAGGCAAACTGGAAGTGGTCAAACAGGAGATGGCAAGAGTGAATGTCGATATTCTAGGAATCAGCGAACTAAAATGGACTGAAATGGGTGAATTTAACTGAGATGACCATTATATATACTACTGCGGGCAAGAATCCCTTAGAAGAAATGGAGTAGCCATCATGGTCAACAAAAGAGTCCAAAATGCAGTACTTGGATGCAATCTCAAAAACAACAGAATGATCTCTGTTCGTTTCCAAGGAAAACCATTCAGTATCACAGGAATCCAGGCCTATGCCCTGACCAGTAACGCTGAAGAAGCTGAAGTTGAACGGTTCTATGAAGACCTACAAGACCTTTTGGAACTAACAACCAAAAAAGATGTCCTTTTCATTATAGGGGACTGGAATGCAAAAGTAGGAAGTCAAGAAACACCTGGAGTGAAAGGCAAATTTGGCCTTGGGATACGGAATGAAGCAGGGCAAAGGCTAATAGAGTTTTGCCAACAGATTGCACTGGTCATAAGCAAACATCCTCTTCAATAACACAAGAGAAGACTCTACACATGGACATCACCAAATGGTCAACACCGAAATCAGATTGACTATATTCTTTGCAGCCAAAAATGGAGAAGCTCTATATAGTCAGCAAAAACAAGACTGGGAGCTGACTGTGGCTCAGATCATGAACTGCTTATTGCCAAATCTGTACTTAAATTGAAGAAGGGAGGGAAAACCACTAGACTATTCAGGTATGACCTAAATCAAATCCCTTATGATTATACAGTGGAAGTGAGAAATAGATTTAAGGGACTAGATCTGACAGACAGAGTGCCTGATGAACTATGGATGGAGGTTTGTGACACTGTACAGGAGACAGGGATAAAGACCATCCCTCTGGAAAAGAAATGCAAAAAAGTAAAATGGCTGTCTGGGGAGGCCTTACAAAAGAAGAGAAGTGAAAAGCAAAGGAGAAAAGGAAAGATATAAGAATCTGAATGCAGAGTTCCAAAGAATAGCAAGAAGAGATAAGAAAGGCTTCCTTAGCGATCAGTGCAAAGAAATAGAGGAAAACAACAGAATGGATAGACTAGAGATCTCTTCAAGAAAATTAGAGATACCAAGGGAACATTTCATGCAAAGATGGGCTTGATAAAGGACAGAAATGGTATGGACCTAACAGAAGCAGAAGATATTAAGGAGGTGGCAAGAATACACAGAAGAACTGTACAAAAAAGAGCTTCATGACCAAGATAATCATGATGGTGTGATCACTCACCTAGGGTCAGACATCCTGGAATGGGAAGTCAAGTGGGCCTTAGAAAGCATCACTACAAACAAAGCTAGTGGAGGTGATGGAATTCCAGTTGAGCTATTTCAAATCCTGAAAGATGATGCTGTGAAAGTGCTGCACTCAATATGGAAAACTCAGCAGTGGCCACAGGACTGGAAAAGGTCAGTTTTCATTACAATCCCTAAGAAAGGCAATGCCAAAGAATGCTCAAACTACTGCATAACTGCACTCTTCTCACATGCTAATAAAATCAGGATATTAATCATATCTAAATATTAACACTTTACAGTTGTTAGGAAAGTTAAATAAAATACTCTGCATAAACCACTTAGTTCCTGACATATTCTGTAATTAGGTAACAACTGGGAAAAGACTCCTTCATTTCACAGCTTTAGAATTTAGAATCATGTGGTCCAATTTCTTCTTTTAAGGATCAAGAAAAGTTAAGAAGTAAACTAACCTCCCCACAGCACACATCTACTTGAGAGCAAGAGAGTTCCCTAATTCTTTATCCATTCTTTCTATCATATACGTTCCTTTTGAACGCAAGCAATTCCACTGTTTTTTTTTTCATTCTTTCCCTCAGATTACAAAATACTGCAAGAAAAAAAAAAAATCAAGCAAATATATGCCCAGAGCAGTGGCCTGCCTGTCAACAGCAATCCAGTTAGGGATTAGCTAGGAAACATTGCTATGTACAGATGAGGAAACTAGGCTTTAGAGTAGTTACTAACTGCTCAAGGTCACACAAAAAAACGGTAAAGTTAGGATTTGAACCTGCTTTTGCTGCTGCTGCAAGTCGCTTCAGTCGTGTCCGACTCTGTGCGACCCCATAGACGGCAGCCCACCAGGCTCCCCCGTCGCTGGGATCCTCCAGGCAAGAACACTGGAGTGGGCTGCCATTGAACCTAAAGTCTGTCCAAATCTAAAGGTCATGCTACATGCTAAGTCAATTCAGTTGTGTCCGACCCTGTGTGACCCCACAGATGGCAGCCCACCAGGCTCCCCTGGCCCCAGGATTCTCCAGGCAAGAACACTGGAGTGGGCCGCCATTTCCTTCTCCAATGCATGAAAGTGAAAAGTGAAAGTGAAGTCACTCAGTCGTGTCCGACTCTTAGCGACCCCATGGACCGCAGCTTACCAGGCTCCACTGTCCATGGGATTTTCCAGGCAACAGTACTGGAGTGGGGTGCCAAGGTCATACTTTTTATGATACCTTGTTGCCCTTAAACATGGTCTCTACTTAGCTTTCTAAATAATTTTAATGCTACCACTAGGGGTTAATGTGGGCTATGGCTGGAACTGAATGTCAAGGATCCAACATTCACCAACATTTTCCTCAGTGATTTAGCTGAAGACAAATAAGACGTCATTAATTTTGGCAATATAAAAACGGAGGAAGAATATAAATCTTAAGAAATACGGACTAAAACTTCAAAAAATAATAGGATGTTTTAAAGAAATGAAAGAAACAGATGATGAAGATGCTGATGTGCTGAAGTAATAAAAGCATTTGTGCCCCAAAAAACTAAGGGCATTAAAATTTGTGAAACGTGCCTTAATATCAATTCATAACGACCAAATAATGGAACAAAAAAGTTAGTATTTTGGACACAAATTTACATTGGCCAATGAAATGACATCATTACAAAATACCTTAAAACAATCTTACTTAAACTGCTGAACCAAGAGATGAAATAATTTGCTCAAACCATTATCATGCTGAATTAAATTCACCCATTCCAGTCCATTTTAGTTCACTGATGCTGCTGCTGCTGCTGCTAAGTCACTTCAGTCGTGTCCGACTCTGTGTGACCCCACAGACGGCAGCTCACCAGGCTCCCCCGTCCCTGGGGTTCTCCAGGCAAGAGCACTGGAGTGGGTTGCCATTTCCTTCTCCAATGCATGAAAGTGAAAAGTGAAAGTGAAGTTGCTCAGTCGTGTCTGACCCTCAGCGACCCCATGGACTGCAGCCTTCCAGGCTCCTCCATCCATGGGATTTTCGAGGCAAGAGTGCTGGAGTGGGGTGCCATTGCCTTCTCCTTAGTTCATTGATGCCTAATGTCAATGTTCACTCTTCACATCTCCTGTTTGACCACTTCTAATTTACCTTGAATGGGCGAATTTAATTCAGATGACCATTGTATCTACTACTGTGGGCAAGAATCCCTTAGAAGAAATGGAGTAGCCATCACATTCAACATAAGAGTCTGAAATGCAGTACTTGGGTGCAACCTCAAAAATGACAGAATGATCTCTGTTTGTTTCCAAGGCAAACCAGTCAGTATCACAGTAATCCAAGTCTATGCCCCATCCATTAATGCTGAAAGAGCTAAATTGAATGGTTCTATGAAGACCTACAAGACCTTCCAGAAATAACACCAAAAAAAAGATGTCCTTTTCATCACAGGAGACTGGAATGCAAAAGTAGGAAGTCAAGAGAGATACCTGGAGTAACAGGCAAGTTTGGCCTCAGAGAACAAAATGAACCAGGGCAAAGGCTAACAGAGTTTTCCCAAGAGAACACACTGGTCAAAGCAAACACCCTCTTCCAACAACACAAGAGACGAATCTACACATGGACATCGCCAGGTGGTAAATACTGAAATCACATTGATTATATTCTTTGCAGCCAAAGATGGAGAAGCTCTATATAGTCAGCAAAAACAATATCGGGAGCTGACTGTGACTCAGATCATGAACTCCTTATTGTCAAATTCATACCGAAATTGAAGAAAGTAGGGAAAACCACTGGACCATTCAGGTATGACCTAAATCAAATCCCTAACGATTATACAGTGGAAGTGAGAAATAGATTTAAGGGACTAGATCTGATAGAGTGCCTGATGAACTATGGATGGAGGTTCGTGACATTGTACAGGAGGCAGGGTGCAAGACCATCCCTAAGAAAAAGAAATGCAAAATGGCAAAATGGTTGTCTGAGGAGGCCTTACAAACAGCTGTGAAAAGAAGAGAAGATAAAGGCAAAGGAGAAAAGGAAATATAGAATGATTTGAATGCAGAGTTCTAACAAATAGCAAGGAGAGATAAGAAAGCCTTTCTCAGTGATCATTGCAAAGAAAAAAATGAAAACAACAAAATGGGAAAGAGTAGACATCTCTTCAAGAAAATCAGAGATACCATGGGAACATTTTATGCAAAGATGGGCTCAATAAAGGACAGAAATGCTATGGACCTAACAGAAGCAGAAGATATTAGGAAGAAGTGGCAAGAATATACAGAAGAACTATACCAAAATTATCTTCAGGACCCAGCTAACCATGATGGTGTGATCACTCACCTAGAGCCAGATATCCTGGAATGTGAAGTCAAGTGGGCCTCATGAAGCATCACTACAAACAAAGCTAGTGGAGGTGATGGAATTCCAGCTGAGCTATTTCAAATCCTGAAAGATGATGCTGTGAAAGTGTTGCACTCAATATGCCAGCACATTTGGAAAACTCAGCAGTGGCCACAGGACTGGAAAAGGTCAGTTTTCATTTCAGTCCCAATGAAAGGCAATGCCAAGAATGTTCAAACTACCACACAGTTGCACTCATCTCACATGCTAGCGAAGTAATGCTGAAAATCCTCCAAGCCAGGTTTCAACAGTATGTGAACCATGAACTTCCAGATGTTCAAGCTGGATTTAGAAAAGGCAGATGAACCAGAGATCAAATTGCCAACATCTGTAGGATCATAGAAAAAGCAAGAGAATTCCAGAAAAATATCTACTTCTGCTTTATTGAAAACACCAAAACCTTTGAATATGTAGATTACAACAAACTGCGGAAAATGCTTCAAGAGATGGGAATACTAGACCACCTGACTTGCCTCCTGCAAAATCTGTATGCAGGTCAAGAAGCAACAGTTAGAACCGGACATGGAACAACAGACTGGTTCCAAATTGGGAAAGGAGTACATCAAGGCTGTATATTGTTACCGTACTTATTTAACTTCTGTGGAGAGTACAACATGTAAAATTCCCCGGCTGGATAAAGCACAAGCCAGAATCAAGACTGCCAGGAGAAATAGAAATAACCTCAGACATGCAGATCATACCACCTTTCTGGCAGAAAGTGAAGAGGAACTAAAGAGCCTCTTGATGAAAGTGAAAGTGGAAAGTGAAAAATCTGGCTTAAATCTCAACATTCAAGAAACTAAGATCATGGCATCCGGTCCCATCACTTCATGGCAAATAGATGGGGAAACAATGGAAAGAGTGACAGACTTTATTTTCTTGGGCTCCAAAATCACTGCAGATGGTGACTGCAGCCATGAAATTAAAAGATGCTTGCTCCTTGGAAGAAAAGCCATGACCAATCTAGACAGCATACTAAAAAGCAGAGACATTACTTTGCCAGCAAAGGTCCATCTAGTGAAAGCTATGGTTTTTCCAGTAGTCATGTATAGATATGAGACTTGGACTATAAAGAAAGCTGAGTGCCAAAGAATTTATGCGTTTGAACTGTGGTGTTGGAGAAGACTCTTAAGAGTCCCTTGGACTGCAAGGAGATCAGACCATCAATTCTCAAGGAAATCAGTCCTGAATATTCACTGGAAGCACTGATGTTGAAGCTGAAACTCCAATACTTTGGCCACCTGATGCAAAGAACTGACTCATTGGAAAAGACCCTGATGCTGGGAAAGATTGAAGGCAGGGGGAGAAGGGGATGACAGAGGATGATATGGTTGGATGGCATCATGGACTCAACGGACATGAGATTGAGCAAGCTCCAGGAATTGGTGATGGACAGGGAAGCCTGGCGTGCTGCAGTCCATGGGGTCGCAAAGAGTCGGACACGACTGAGCAACTGAACTGAACTGATAAGCATGCTAATTGCAGAAGTATGTTTTTTTCTTTTGGTCACCATATTTTTGCAGAAGTTGACAACAAAATTGCATCCTGAAGTCAGTTTCATGGATTATGAATCCTATAACTGCATTTTCCAGGGACATATGGATGAGTCTATTGTCAGTGAACACAGGTAAGAGCCTTCTTAGATGAAGGCCAACGTACAGGAAAAAGCATTTTAGATGATGACAGGAAAATGTTTCCTGTCACTGATAACTTAAATATCATATTCACTTATAATTTCAGATCAGATTCAAACAAACTTAAGCCACAGGCTCATGCTTATTTCTATTCTTTCATTCTCACTCTTTACATTCTACTCATATTCTACTTTCTCATGGTTCTGATTCTTTTTCTTATTTATGTTTGACCATTGTTTTATATTATATGTTAGAATTTATTTTATTTTTTAGAATTTACTTTAAATCTTTGTGGGATAAGGTGAAGTAGAATGAATGAATGAATGAATGAATGAACAGATTAGTTTAATATTTTACTAGGCCTTCAAAAATTTTTTGAGAGAACTTTTAGCTAGAAAACACAAAACATGTTTTCAAAGTTCAGTAGTGTCTTATGGAAAAGAGAACATAGATCTCCATTCCTGTAAAGGACAGAAATAAGATCTGTGTATAGAAATTACTAGAAGGTGAATTTCAACTCACCGTGATGAAAATTTCTTAGTGGTTAAAGAATTCTTAAAAAGAAAAGGATGTCTCACAGAACATCAAGTTTTCTACTGCTGTTACCATATTTGAACAGAGGTTGGACAACTACTGTCAGGGATAATCCTTCAGTGACTAGGAGGCTGGACCAAAAGGAATCTAAAGCCTTGTGTATCTTTGAGACTGTAATAAAATACATATTATAGCAAGAAAAACAATATACAGGTTCTTACAGCAACATATTATCATTGATGACAGCAGTATTGGTAACTGTAATAACAACACTAATGGCCATAATAACACAGTATAAGACTTTACAGTTGCTTTTATCTGGGAACATCAAAATACATCATATATAAGTATTACTTCTCATCCCAACTTTACAGATAAGAAAATTAGGATGTTTCAAAGTGAAATAACAGAGGTAATGAAATTGCTTAAGCTGACAATAAGTCAGCAAAATTAAGGAGGTTACTGGTTAAAGCACTCAATGTGGTTAACTGGCTAAAAGAAAGATTGGAATATAAGGCTAGTAAAGTTTTGCCTAAGGAAGAGCTGGCTAAGATGCTGTGGATACTGAATTTGACCTTCTGATGTTTAACAAAAGGTCATGCTGCAGAGCTTTAAGGAGTTTAGTGAACACTCAGTTCCTGAATCACCTATTTTATAAGAGGCTAGAGAACCCTTAGGAACTTTTCTCTTTCCCCTCTCCTCCAAAGCTGCCTTATTCTTTCAGACCAGATACTGTAAATGACAAGGCACATTGCCACAAGCACTTCTGAGCTTAGTTTTATAGCTTTGAACACAGAGGAAAAAAAAAGGATCTTTCCTGTAAGCTCTATTAATAATTTGAAAACTGAGAAAGAAATTCTTTCCTGAGAAAGAATACTGATTAGCTCAAATCACCCATACTCGAATCACCAGAGCCAGAAAATGATGAAATGCTCAACATGGAGTTATGCCCATTCTGGGGTTAAGTGGTATGGATCTATTATTACTGGTAAAAGCAGGAAAGGACAAAGCAATATATGTCCACAGTACATATTTTCTTAATTGAAAAAAAATGTATATTAACCAGGTACTTCTAAATACAGTTTTGAAATAGCTTTGTAAAGACATGCACATATTAAAACATTAGGTCTTCTAAACTTCTTAGTTTGATCAAATAATTTTATATCATTTTTGGTACTATTCATCCTTGTTTCTTTTTTTCCTTCCTGACTGATTCTCTTTACTTCACAGACATTAGTTAAATTGGCCATAGTATGATTCTACTTTTGGTTCTGATTGTGAGAAGCTACTTAGGAAGGAAGGGTATTTGCGGAGCATATCTGAATACTGACCTCAGACCAGCTGACTTCCAGAAGACACTCTGAGTGATGACAACTTCCTTGCAGGTGTCTTCAATCTGTTCTCTCAGTAACTGCATATTTTAATTTTATAGAAAAAAAGAAGAAAAAGCCTTATTGTTAAGTTTTCATTCCGTGACATATTGTAGATCCAGATTCAGGTGTCAAATAACTCTTTATTGATGCGTACTCTGTGCCACTGTATTAGCCTGTACAGAAAGAATAATGATGGAGAGAGGCTTTTCATTGGATCTGCTTTCTAGATAGTGAGAAAGACAAACAAATAAACTAAATAATCACATGTTGTGAAAAGTGGTATGAGATGAATAAACAGAACACTGTGATAGAGACAGGTAGGAGTTCTAAGTCAAAGATGACTTCTAGGAAGACAGTTAAAACTAGAGTATAGAGGATGAAAAGGAGTCAGCCACTTGGAGACTCAGGGGAAGGCATTGTAGGTCAGGGTTTCTCAGCTTTGGCACTAATGACATTTTGAACCATGTAATTCTTTGTTGTGCGTGACTGTCTTGTCTGTTGTGTGGTGTTTAGAATTGGCCTCACCCCAACTGGATACCAGTAGCAGCACTCCCTTCCTACCCTGTGACAATCAGCAACGTATTGGCCTTTGCCAAATGTTCCTTGAGAGACAATATCACCCCCCATTAAGAACCAGGCTTCTAGGTATAGGGAATAAAGTGTGCAAAATCCTTGATAGCATGAGATGCTGTTAGGGAGGGAAGAATAGCTCCTTCAGGTGTCTATTTGGATTTTATTTTATGTAGATAGTAAGTCTTTGAACAATTTTAAGTAGGGGGGTAACATGTCAACATTTAAAATAGGCTACTTTGGCTGCTGTGTGCAAAATATATATTTAAAACCATGAGGATAAAACCTGGTCTTAGGGCCAGGCACTACGGAACACCATCATCTAGAAAGTGTAAGAGAAAAGCAGGTTGAAAATGTTGAAAAGGAACAACCAAACAGGTTGGAGGAAAGCCATGTATGAGGATGGTGTTACAAAAATTGGTATGTGAGTCAGAGGAAGTGGTTGATTATGACTAGATTTTTTGCTTGGCCTCATCATCACTGAAGGTTTCTCTGAAATTGTACTGATTTAGCTCATATTCTTGCCTCACTACAATTTCCCCTACAAATCCGTATATAATTCCAAACTAAACATCCTGTTCAAGAACTTAAAAGGCTTCCTATTATAGCCCTTCATTGGCTTTAATTCCTGTTTCTAAAACTTTGCTCTTGAATAGTCGTATCTCCTCCACAGTGCCTTCAAATATGCCTACCCGTGAACCTTCCAAGTTGAAGCTCATATCTGATCTCCCGTAGCAGCTTTCCCCAACAATTCTGGTCCACACAGATGTCTCTATTCTCTAAAAAATTAACAAAACTTCTAGTTCTTCAGCCCATCCACTAAACACATTTGTTATATATCTATGCCAGGCACTGTGCTATGCCCTAGAAATTCACAGTGAAAAAATATAGTCCCTGTTCTCTACAAGTTTACTAAGAAGATAACACTTTTGAACATTTCCTTCATGTAATTAGGAAAAAAGGAGTTAGTCTCACATCCAATCCTGAGATAGCCATTTAGCTACAACTTCTCTACGCTGTATTTCACTTTATCCTAACCAGCCCATTCATGGTTTGCCATGTCTTTAGCTGTTTCTTAGGAAAGATACTGTTACCTCTACTACTTATTAGTGAATAGGGTGAATAGAACCACAAGGTGGTACATCTCCCAGTCTGGATTATAATCATTCCAGAATAATAAAGAGGCATGTAAGTGTGGTGGTGCTGATGATGTAAACTTTGGCTCGGCCTCATTCAAACAACATAAGGTGGTCTTTGGCATTCCAAATCTTTCCTTTCATGATCTCAAGTCAGTGAGAAGTGCAGAGATTTTTCCTCATTAATTTAGGTCTGCCCAATAAAATAACTACTGAATTAAACGTATACACATATACTTGGAGAACAAGCAGTAATTCTCAGAGGCAGTACAGTTAAAACTTATGTTGTGACATTTCTAACTACAAAGTTTTTTGGGAGCAACTCCTGTCCTAAAATACAGTGCACTGTCAATTTTCCTTTTTTTCATCTGTTTGCTTCAGACTGCCCATTTGACTCTAACTTGTGACCTAGTATACCATGTAAAACTCAGTACTTAAATATGCCAAGAAGTACAGAAAGTTTGAAGTTAGAGAATTAAAAAACCTGTACAGTCATGGTTTTGTCAAATTCTTGAGCATGGTAAACTGAAGGTCATTCTTCTACAATCTAGAAAGAAGGCAGGGAGATAGTATGAGTCTTTATTATCCATAGTTAAAATTATTTTTCAAGAGTGCTCTGTCAGTTACATTTGCAAAGAAATAACTATAGTACAACATAATTGTTATAAATAAACCCAAAAAGGGTGAAGGGCAAATCTGTCTCAGGAATTTATGAAAGTTTCCATGGATGAAATAAGTATTCAACTGAGACCTAAAAGATCTTGAGAGAACCTAGTAGAAACACAGATGAGCAAGGAATTCTATATAGCTAGCGTGGAGTAAATGGACAAGAGTAGTAGATGAGACTAAGCCTGGGGCCAGGTCCTGAAGGAGATGGGGAGCTCCTGAAAAAAGCTTGGTAATATTGTAATCATATTTTCATGTTAGAAAAATTATAACAGACGTGGATGTTGGACTGGAGTGGGAAATAATTAGAGCCTATTGCAGTGGTCCAAGGGAGATGAGTTAGGAGAGATGATGATTAACCGATAGATTAAGACAGCGAGAGTGGAGATTAAAAGGGGTGCAGGGGTTGAGAGATCCTTAAGGAGATGAATTAATCAAATTTGATATCAGGACAGAGGAAGTGAAGGAAATGTAATATAGGGGTACACATGGATTCTTGATTTGGGCAACTGGGTGCTATTATCTAAAATACGGAATGAAAGCAGTGTAGGTTCCAGATGGGTGGGAAGAGATAGGCACTAGGAGTAGGGAACAGAAAAGATGTCCAAGTCAATTTGGGACATAAGTACCTATATGACTGCCTGCAATGCAGAAGCCATAAGAAATGAGAGACAAGGGTTCAATTCCTGGGTCGGGAAGAGCCCCTGGAGAAGGGAATGATAATCCACTCCAGTATTCTTGCCTGGAGAATCCCATGGACAGAGGGGCCTGGTGTGCTACAGTTCATAGGACTGCAAAGCGTTTGACACTACTGAAATGACTCAGCACATGACACCCAAAGATGCTGTTGCTTAAAAGGGTCTAAGCTGAAGGTATCCATTTGGGAGTCCTTGGTGCCTAGGATGCTGCTGCTGCTGCTGCTGCTAAGTCACGGCAGTCATGTCCGACTCCGTGCAACCCCATAGACAGCAGCCCACCGGGTTCCTCTTTCCTTCTCCAGGTGCCCAGGATATCTAGTAGCTAAGTCCATCGTGGGGAAAAGACTGTTCAAGGAGACAAAAGAAATAACACAAGAAAATGGAGAGTTTGGGAACACAGAGGGCACAGTTAAGAATAAAAATATTTAAAGTGTCTCAGAGAGGTAGTCGCAAAACCAGGAGAAAGTAGCACTAGGGAAAGCAAGGGGGGGATCAATGGTGCTATTTTTTAAATGTAGTTCTTTTTCTCACTCTCCAAGTTTAAATTTCCTGAGGGCAAGAACCGTATTTTCTTCAGTGCCCAATTCAGTGAAGGGAACAATAAATGCTCAACAAATTCTCCTTGATTCAGTCACAGGTACTACTCGCCTATACCAATCTAAAATGTTTCCTCCTTCTGTTTCTTCAAACAGACAGAGTTACCTACCTGTTTAAGAGTTTAGTTAAATCAATTTTTAGAATCTGTATGTTGAACCTGCAACAGCTTTGAAGTGAGTTCCAAAACCTTACTACTCATTGAGAGGCATCTTTTATACTAAAGATGACAGTGGGCTTTCCTTTTACTACTATTCCTAAGAAACAAGTTATTACAAAACTAAGTTTCGCCCATTTCCCAAACATTAGCTTGCAACTTAAAACCTGTTGAAAGCACAGTAAGGAGGCAGCCACATTTTTCTCACAATTGACCATTAACCGGGTCAATGTTTATTAAGTCTTTCATTTTATTAAATAGTCATGAAACAACCAGTTGGCGAATATACACTCAAGTCAATGTAAATCATTTAACTGCAGATTGTAAAGATTCACAGAAAGCTAAAGAGAACTGCGAATTCGCCTAGGTTTTCGAGGCGAGGAGCGATACAGGTCGTTTTCTCTGAGGTAATAACAACCTAAAGCCCAGTCTGTGGTGGATTCGTGTCCCAGAGCTTAGAAAATAATGAATAAATAAATGACCAAGAGTATCGGAATAACCACTTCCACCTGAAGAACTAGTCCTTTCTTCTCTCTACACCACAAAAACCAACCTGCAGCCTCCTTTCTCGAACAACAGTTAACCCCAGCGCTCCGCTCCCTCCTTAAGAAAAATGGTCAACTCCCTGCTCTCGCGGGATCTCGCTGCTCAAAGTCAGTCAACTGGATCGCCAGCCCTATTGAACCCGCGCGGGAACACAGATCTGCAGGTCCGGAAAGCCGGGAAATCGCGCGTGGGGGCGGAGCCAGCTCATGGAGCCTGAGGGCGGGGTCAGCTTCGAGGAGGCGGGGCGAGAGTGAGGCGGGGATTTGGGCGGGGCTCCCAGGACCTGTTGATCGCAGGTGTCACTGGCCTGACTGGCCTTTGGGTGGTGAGGCGTGTGCGCATGCTCCATTCGCTGGGTCGAGGTCTGGGCGGCAGAGACCAGTCGCCTCTGCTCCAGTTCCCAGTGAGCCTCGGTTTCGGTGGCAGCTGTTGGTGTGTCAGCCTGGTGTCAGCTTGACGCGGAGCTGGGCCAGCAGGAGATTGCCCTGTGGCGGTAGAAGGCCCATATTTCTCTACCTGGACCGCACGCCCTTCTCGCTAAAAGGGCAGAGCTCAAGGTAAGTCTCCGAAACTAGTCCCTGGCTGGAGATCCAAAGACCTGCGACCTCCGCGGGCCTGACTGGAAGACCCTCGTTCCAGTCCCAGACTCGGTGTCTCTCCTCGCTGCCCCCCGACCTCCTCCCCCACCCGCTTCGGGGCGGACTCTGGAGGTCACGCAGCCCTCCCGCCGCGTCCAGAGCTGGCGGAGGTTCCTTTGGCCAGGCTGGAGGCGACCGCGTTGGGAGGAGGTCCTGTACTTACTGGGTTGTGGTTGTTCCGGCTGTGTTTGAGGGCTGGCCAGAGGCGGAACCTGGGATCCTGCTGGGTCGCTTAGTGCTTTGGAATTATGACTATTACGCTTACCTGGTGCCTGCCCCTCACTATCCAAGCCATTGCCTCTCGAGCAGCCGCTTTTAAAAGAGGTTTTGTTGCTCTGTTTGGAGAAGAGATGATTCGTGAGACTCTTCGGACTGGTGATTTCTGAGTGGTAGTAGTAATACTTAGTGATTTAGTAGTAGTAATTTATGAAGTTAATGTTTAGCTTCTAAATGGCGATTTAGTGGACATTTCTGGTCTGGTGTGTGCCCAGTCTTGTCCGACTCTTGCGACCCTTTGGACTGTAGCCCGCCAGGCTCGTCCGTCCTTGAGATTTTCCAGGCAAGAATACTGGAGTGGGTTGCCATTTCTTTCTCCAACGGGACATTTACCAAACAACTTTAAATATCTTTGGAGAACAGGAAGTGCTTGCACAGGTGTGGCAGAGAGCGTTTCTGAAGCCTGCAATTTCAGCGTGCTCTGAGGTTTTGTTACTCCACTACAAGGTTTTCTCCATCAGTGCGAAGCCTCATTAATGCTTGCAAATGTACTGCAAGGCTTTTATTTGTTAGATAAGAGCTTGCCAAACGTTTCCTTATCTGGAAGAAAATATGTATTTTTTGCAGTGAGTTATCAAGGCTGTTTCTGAGGCTGTTTAAATTTAGGAGGTTCTTTGTGATTAGGATCTGATTCACTTTTAGTAATGTTCTTTTAAGAAAAGCGTTCGTAATTCTCAGTATTTAAAAGAAGGAGAAATTCCTAACAAAATTTGGATTGAAATGAACTTTTGGCTAAGTTAATATTAAATACTTCTTGGAAAATAAATAAATAAATAAATACTTCTTGTTAGTTTAATGTTCTATTCTTTTCAGTTCCATGATGATGGTCTAGGCAAAAAGAAATGAAAACAAATGAAACATATTGCAAAAGTAATATATGATTTATCTGCCGTTGTCATAATTTCAAATAGACAAACACGCTGTAGGAAGGAGTTAGTTATGCTCTGAAAAAACAAGGTTTTTGTTTTTATTTTAAATTTTATTCGTTTTTAAAATGAACTCACTGTACAGTTTGTTTAGGTTTACAATTACTAGTGATAAAACATGAAAGTGATTTATTCTGCTCAACTCACTAGTTATGTGTGTTTTTTTCCTACAGTGTGAAAAATAAGTAACCAAGAACAGATCTTTCATTTTCCCTATTAACTAAAAAAATGTTTTTATAAATGTAGGTAGATTTGTATAGCTCTTGTAACTTGACACTAATAGTAACTTATTAATATTTTCTTTAGAAGATACAAAAAAGTGGTTTTTTTCGAAGAAAGCTGTTTTAATGGTGGAAGGGCACCATTTCTCATCTAGTTTATTCTTTTTCTTAAAAAATCAAAAAACGACTTTAGTAAATACTGTGATTCAAGATCTTTTCCATTATTTAGTGTCAAGTGTATATTTTAAACTGTGCAGTACCAGGATATTTTGGGAATAATGATTTAGAAGTTTTTTTTTAGCCAGACAAAGAGTTCAAAAATGAAAATTCTGTTTTAAGGTAATGTACACATTCAGTCGTCAAATCACAAATTATTTTCCTGCTGAAACTGTTATTTTGCATTATAGTATGTGCACAGTAGGAATAAGAAATGTTCTACCAGAGATAAAAACTTTCAAAGGTTTTTTAAACTTTAAATAACTATATAATATCCTAATCTTGGCAAGTTACTTTTTTAAATACTAGGAATACTACATGTATAGAATATTTAGGCAAAAGTATTTCCTTTTTGCTTTTCCAGGTTAATCCATGTCCTCTATCAGCAGTTCTTTTATTAACTGAGGATTGATAATTCAAACTGTGGTCTATGATTAGAACTGAATTTTAATGTAACTGGTTTTCTTGGGACTCTTATACACTTTTTTCGTCCTTTTTTAATTGTAATCCCATGAATTATATTTTATGTTTTTACAAACATCATCCTAAGGGGTCTATAGGCTGCCATCAGAGGTGTTCTGTGACATACCCCAACGTGCTACAAGCCGTTGGATATGGTTGAAGAACTTTTATTTCACATGAGTCACTTCAGAAAAGTTGCTAGTTATTGTTTATGGCTGCATGGTTGTCGTGTTTTTTATGAATTAAAATTGTCATTAAGGAAGTTTTGAATTTTTCTGAAAAGTTGTATATAGGTTGAATTCTTCTAAATTAAATCTCTGTTGCTTACATTATTTCAGAATTGCTTTCACTTTATTTCTGATGCATTGCCTTCTAACATTGTAACTCATTTCTCTTTCTCTAGCTCAGTTCGTAAATGAATGTTTAAAATAATACTGTGGTGAATCCACTTGTAAAGTGAAGCATTCCCAAACTTTTTTTTGTAATTAGTTTTCATATTTTGAGTTTTCTTAAAGTAGGATAGCTCTACAAATGAAACTGCTTATTTTCTGCTAAGAATGACTTAATAGATTTTAAAATTTGGAAGTTAATAATTCATTGTACAGTTTATCTGATGCCACTAATCTGGATTAAGTCTTTAGTCAAGATTGATACGTCAGTTTAAAGAAATGGAGGAATAACAAAATGGGGTGTAAAATATCAATACAGCTTTTGCTTTTTCTTCAAATGTGTTTTTTATATTGTTAAATATTTTATATCAAAGATTGTGTTTTTGCTGTCATTATAGTTAGCTTGCACTTTTACTGAGTGCTTGCCATGTTTTGGGCATTTATTAGTTCTTTTAGACATGGTTTATGATTCTTACAATAATTCTATGAACTTTTTAATATAGATTATAATTATAGATAATGGAATTCATTTGCTTTTAATGATTAAGTAGTTGAGTAATATGCTGTGTTGGTGGAAATTTTTCAGAGGTAGAATAATTGGAAATCATGAGGTCAGTATCAGAACATGAATTCCATCCTTGTCAAGAACCCATCAGGGCATTCTTTGTTAACCAGGTACTTTGTACTTTATCTTCTAAACTTCTCACCCTACATAATAAAATCTTGGCCCTCTAATGATGGCCCTCCCTGTTTTTAGGTGAGCAGTCTGTTTGAACCCTAGAAGATGTTTCCTCTTACAAGGTACTGCTGTATAGGCCTGAGATAATCTTGCCTCCTTGTCAGTATACTACTGACACTAACCTAGCTGCCAACTGGTGGGAAATTGTCCTATACCCTTAATGCCTAGGCCCTCTTTGTTGATTTCATAGGGTTTGTTGATTGAGGTTTCGCTTTGTTTCCTGAGCTTCATTCAGTAAGTATTTAATGACTGCCTACAATGTACTTTGTATTGTTCTAGTTGCTTGGAATTCAGTTTATATTCTAAGAGGATTGGGAGGAGAAACAATGATAAACAGTGATAAAAAACAATAAGTCAGTTGTATGCTATCATAGTTGGTGAAGAATGCCAAGGAGAAAAGAAAAAGTACAACAGGGCAAGGGGAATTGGGGATATGGAGTGGGTTGCAATTTTAAGTGTAAGCCTCATATAGAAGGTGATTTTTGAGCAAAGCAAACATGAAGTGAGCCAGGGAGAAGTCATGTGGGTATCAAGAGGAAGTGTATTCCAGGCAGAGGAATAGAGTGTCAAGGCTTTAGAGCAGGAGTTTGCGTGGTTTGTTCAGGAATAATGAGGAGGCCCATAAAGTTGAAAACTGAGAATGTAAAGGGAAAGTAGTTAGGGATGGAGTTAGAGGTGAGAAGATGGGCCGGTGTTACATAAGAAGAAATGTATATTTGGTCTCTGCCTGTTTCCTGGCACACAGCTCCGAAAATTCTTGGTATCTGCAAGGTGATAAATGTGTGTTGAGATGGCGGTGGTTGAGATAAATGTGTGTTGGTAACTGGGTGCTAGCCGCAGAGTGAGAACTGATTGCCACGAAGCCAACCATGTGATTAGAGGATTGAAATTTTCAGCCCGCCTCCCTCTCTACTCACCATTCGCATACACACAAACCTCCAGAGAGGGGAGACGTGGAGGTTGAGCTACTCACCAGTGGCCAAATATTTAATCAAGCATGGCCACACAATGAAGCCTCCATTTAAAAATCCTAACTGAAGCGGTTTGGAGAGCTTTTGGGTTGGTGAACTTGTAGAGGTGTTGGGAGGATGGTGTTCTTGAGAGGGTGTGGAAGCTCCTTGCCCCTTCCCACATTCTTTGCCCTGTGCAGCTCTTCCATCAGACTGTTCGTGAGTTGTATCCTTTTATAATGAACTTGAAATCCACTCAGGTAAGCTGTTTTCCAGAGTCATGCCAGCAAATTAATTGAATCCTTGGCAGAGGTTAGAGGGAACCCCTAACTGATTGGTGCTTGATCAGAAATACAGGTGACTACTTGGGACTTGTGGTTGGTGTCTGAAATGGGGAGTCAGTCTGGTGGAACTGAGCCGTTGGCTTGTGGAATGTGCTCCAGTAGTGTCAAATCGAGTTAAATTGTAGTGTCTTTTGAGAATTAGAGAATTGCTTATTGTGTAAAACCACACACATCTGGGCTCAGAAGTGGTGTGAGTTTAGAAAAAAGTGTTTTTACTTTCAGCGGGTAGTGAAGGCAATGGCACCCCACTCCAGTACTCTTGCCTCGAAAATCCCATGGATGGAGGAGCCTGGTAGGCTGCAGTCTCTGGGGTCGCTAAGAGTCGGACACAAATGAGTGACTTCACTTTGACTTTTCACTTTCATGCACTGGAGAAGGAAATGGCAACCCACTCCAGTGTTCTTGCCTGGAGAATCCCAGGGGTGAGGGAGCCTGGTGGGCTGCTGTCTATGGGGTCACACAGAGTTGGACATGACTGAAGCGACTTAGCAGCAGCAGCGTAAGCTTTGCAGGCCATTGTAAAGACTTTCATTTTTAATCTGAGTGTAATAAGGACCCATTAAAAAGTTTTGAGCAGAGGGATGGGTTTATCATTTAATTTTAGAAGTTTTATGTCTAATCTTGAGCATAGACTGTAACAGTTAATGATAGACGTAAGGAGACAATTGGGACATTAATTGGCAATCCAGGAAAGATCTGATGACGGCAAAGTCTAGAATAGTAGAAGTGGAAATGGTAAGAATTGGGCACATTCTTTCTGAGATATTCAAGAAAGAGGCGTCAAAGAGGATACGAAGATTATTTCTTCTGAGTGACTAGAATGATGAAGTTACCATCAGCTAAGATGGGGAAGAAGATAGAGGTAAAGCAGGAGTTCAGTTTGGGGCTTTGTCAAGGCAAAGGAATGTTGGGTGATCCCTGCCTTGGCATACTTTTCTTCTGAAGATCATGTCTTAAAGCAGATTGCCATAAGCCATTGTCTTTCATGTTCATACTCTGTATTCCGGATACATATGCACTCTTGTTTTTCTCTAATTAGTTACCATTGGAAACTAGTGATTAGTAACAGCCAGAATAAATAAAGCACAGTTCTTTATTGGACATAAAGAAGTTGAGCAAAAAGATACAAACATTGAAAGTTACTTAAAATTTGTTTTTTTGGGTGGTGGTAGTATAGTTTGTCCTTATTACTTTAATTTTATTTTGTGTTTAATAAATTTTCTAGTATCATCTCTAGTTCCTCCATTTGTAGAGTGACAGTGGTTTTCTGTATCAAAAGTCATCTATTCTTCGATTATCTTTCTTACTGTAATCCTTCAACTTTATAAAAAGGAGCCCTATAATGAATGAGGTTTTTTGTTGTTGTTGTTGTTGTTGTTGTTGTTGTTTTGCTTTAACTTACTTATCTACCTACATATGGGAAGATCCCTTGGAGGAGGGGATGGCAACCCACTCTAGTCAGTATTCTTGCCTGGAGAATCTGCATGGACAGAGGAGTCTGGTGGGCTGCAGTCCATAGGGTTGCAGAGTTGGACATGACTAAAGGGACTTACCATGCACACTTACCTATGTATAGGTATATATAAGTATTATATAAGTATAGGTATACTTATAGATAGCTTGCTAAAGTTTTTATTTATTTATTTATTTATTTTTTTTTAAATCTTTAATTCTTACATGTGTTCCCAAACATGAACCCCCCTCCCACCTCCCTCCCCATAACATCTCTGTGGGTCATCCCCATGCACCAGCCCCAAGCATGCTGTAACCTGCGTCAGACATAGACTGGCGACTCAATTCTTACATGACAGCATACATGATAGAATGCCATTCTCCCAAATCATCCCACCCTCTCCCTCTCCCTCTGAGTCCAAAAGTCCGTTATACACAGCTGCTAAAGTTTTAAATAGTTTTACTAGTAAGGTAGACGGTTGTAATATATCACTGAAAAGTCTTCAGTGTGTCCCTTAGTTAGCTATATTGCTTATTAGTGAAAAGATTTTAAAATGAAATTTCACTTAAGAGTTTGATGGTTAGGCCAGGGTACTATTAAGAATGTATTTCAGTAGCTTTATTAACAGTGATTCTCTCCTTCTATGGGATTGTATGTATTTCTAAATTTTCTGTTTGCAATATTTATGTGTATTTTAGATATCTATATAAAAAACAAATACTATTTTATAATCAAGAAAAAAACAGTATACTTAAAAGAACAAAGAAGTCTCTAAGGCTTTATCAGCTATTGTGTTAGTTTCCTAGGGCTGCTGTCACAGAGGACCACAAACCAGACAGCCTAAAGCAATAGAATTGTTCTCTCATGGTTCTGGAGGCTAGAAGTCCAAAATCGAGGTTTTAGCAGGATTGGTTCCTTTCTAGGGCTCTGTACAGAATCCTTCCTTGCCACTGTCTAGCTTCTGGTGGTAGCTGTCAATTCTTGATGTTCTTTTCCTTGTAGCTGTATCATTCTAACCTCTGCCTGTCATCTTCACATGATATTCTGTTTGTCTCTTCTTCTAATGACTTCTGCTAGTCTTTTTGATTAGGCCCCATCCTAACGATCTCATCATAATCTAATCTCATCTGTAAAAACCCTATTTCCAAATGAGATCATGTTCACAGGTACTAGAGGCTAGGACTTCAAAATACTTGGGGGGCGGAGCACAGTTCAACCATAACAGCTATGAAGTGAAGTCGCTCAGTGTCTGACTCTTTGAGACCCCATGAACTGTAGCCTACCAGGAACTCCGTCCATGGGATTTTCTAGGCAAGAGTACTGGAGTGAGTTGCCATTTCCTTCTCCAGAGGATCTTCCAAACCCAGGGATTGAAACCAGGTCTCCCACATTGTAGCCAGATGCTTTACTGTCTGAGCCACAAGGGAAGCCCTGTAACAGCTAGAATGAGTACAATTTCAGCTATTACTACCATTTACCAAGACTGATCTAGTAGCCTAACCAAATCATTGGTGGTTAGAATTTACAATTACATTTAAAAAAATACAAACTTAGAAAAAGATTTAACTCTGGAGGTAAAAGACCTGTTGTTCTTTAGTCACTAAGTTGTATCTGACTCTGTGACCCCATGGATTGTAGTCTGGTACTTCAGTTCAGTTCAGTTGCTCAGTTGTGTCCAACTCTTTGTGACCCCATGGACTGTACCACGCCAGGCCTCCTGGTCCATCACCAACTCCTGGAGTTTACCCAAAGCCATGTCCATTGAGTCGGTGATGCCATCCAGCCATCTCATCCTCTGTTGTCCCCTTCTCCTCCCGTAAATCCCTCCCAGCATCAGGATCTTTTCCAATGAGTCAGCTCTTCGCATCAGGTGGCAAAAGTATTGGCGTTTCAGCTTCAACATCAGTCCTTCCAATGAACACTCATGACTAATCTCCTTTAGAATGGACTGGTTGGATCTCCTTGCAGTCCAAGGGACTCTCAAGAGTCTTCTCCAACACCACAGTTCAAAAGCATCAATTCTTTGGCACTCAGCTTTCTTTATAGTCCAACTCTCACATCCATACATGACCACTAGAAAAACCATAGCCTTGACTAGATAGACCTTTGTTGGCAAATTAATGTCTCTGCTTTTCAATATTCTGTCTAGGTTGGATATAACTTTTCTTCCAAGGAGCAAGCGTCTTTTAATTTTATGGCTGCAATCACCATCTACAGTGATTTTGAAGCCCCCCAAAATAAAGTCTGCCACTGTTTTCACCGTTTCTCCATATATTTGCCATGAAGTGATTGGACCAGATGCCATGATCTTTGTTTTCTGAATGTTGAGCTTTAAGCCAACTTTTTCACTCTCCACTTTCATTTTCATCAAGAGGCTTTTTAGTTCTTCTTCGCTTTCTGCCATAATGGTGGTGTCATTTGCATATCTGAGGTTATTGATATTTCTCCCAGCAATCTTGATCTCAGCTTGTGCTTCTTCCAGCCCAGCGTTTCTCATGATGTACTCTGCATAGAAGTTAAATAAGCAGGGTGACAATATACAGCCTTGACGTACTCCTTTTCCTATTTGGAACCAGTCTGTTGTTCCATGTCCAGTTCTAACTGTTGCTTCCTGACCTGCATACAGGTTTCTCAAGAGGCCGGTCAGGTGGTCTGGTATTCCCATCTCTTTCAGAATTTTCCACAGTTTATTGTGATCCACACAGTCAAAGGCTTTGGTATAGTCAATAAAGCAGAAGTAGATTTTTTTTCTGGAACTCTCTTGCTTTTTCCATGATCCAACGGATATTGACAATTTGATATCTGGTTTCTCTGCCTTTTCTAAAACAGCTTGAACATCTGGAAGTTCATGGTTCACATACTACTGAAGCCTGGCTTGGAGAAATTTGAGGATTACTTCACTAGCATGTGAGATGAGTGTAATTGTGCAGTAGTCTGAACATTCTTCAGCATTGCCTTTCTTTGTGATTGGAATGAAAACTGACTTTTTCCAGTCCTGTGGCCACAGCTGAATTTTCCTTTGCTGGCATAATGAGTGCAGCACTTTCACAGCTTCATCTTTCAGGATTTTAAATAGCTCAACTGGAATTCTACCACCTACACTAGCTTTGTTCGTAGTGATGCTTTCTAAGGCCCACTTGACTTCACATTCCAGGATATCTGGCTCTAGGTGAGTGATCACACCATCGTGATTATCTGGGTCATGAACATATTTTTTATATAGTTCTTCTGTGTATTCTTGCCACCTAGTCTTAATAACTTCTGCTTCTGTTAGGTCCATACCATTTCTGTCCTTTATTGAGCCCATCTTTGCATGAAATGTTCCCTTGGTATCTCTGATTTTCTTGAAGAGATCTTTAGTCTTTCCCATTCTCTTGTTTTCCTCTATTTCTTTGCCTTGATCGCTGAGGAAGGCTCTCATCTCTCCTTGCTATTTTTTGGAACTCTGCATTCAAATGAGTATATCTTTCCTTTTCTCCTTTGCTTTTTGGGTCTCTTCACAGCTATTTGTAAGGCCTCCCCAGACAGCCATTTTGCTTTTTTGCATTTCTTTTTCTTAAAGATGGTTTTGATCCCTTTCTCCTGTACAATGTCACGAACCCCCATCCATAGTTCATCAGGCACTCTATCAGACATAATCCTTAAAGCTATTTCTCAGTTCCACTGTATAATCATAAGGGATTTGATTTAGGCCATACCTGAATGGTCTAGTGGTTTCCCCCACTTTCTTCAATTTAAGTTGGATTTGGCAATAAGAAGTTTATGATCTCAGCCACAGTCAGTTCCCCATTTGTTTTTGTTGACTGTATAGAGTTTCTCCATCTTTGGCTGCAACAAATATAATCAGTCCAAGTGCTGACCATCTGGAGATGTCCATGTGTAGATTCCTCTCTTTTGTTGTTGGAAGAGGATGTTTGCTATGACCAGTGCGTTCTCTTGGCAGAACTCTATTAGCCTTTACCCTGCTTCGTTCTGTACTCCAAGGCCAAATTTGCCTGCTACTCCAGGTATTTCTCAACTCCCTACTTTTGCAATCCAGTCTCCTATAATGAAAAGGACATCAGTTTTGGGTGTTAGTTCTAAAAAGTCTTGTAGGTCTTCATAGAACTGTTCAACTTCAGCTTTTTCAGCATTACTGGACTGGGCATAGAGTTGGATTACCGTGATATTGAATGGTCTGCCTTGAAAATGAACAGAGATCATTCTGTCATTTTTGAGACTGCATCCAAGTACTGCATTTCAGGCTCTTTTGTTGACTGTGATGGCTACTGCATTTCTTTTAAGGAATTCTTGCCCACAGTAGTAGATACAATAGTCATCTGAGTTAAATTCACCTTTCTAGTCCATTTTAGTTTGCTGATTCCTAAAATGTCGACATTCACTCTTGCCATCTCCTGTTTGATTACCAGACAATAAGGGACTGATTAAAGAAACTGAAGAGAACACAAATAGATGGAAAGATATACTGTGTTCATGGATTGGAATAATTAATATTATTAAAATGATCCTACTACTCAAGACGATCTACAGATTCAGTGCAATCTGTATCAAAATACGGGTGGCATTTTTCACAGGACTAGGCCAGATAATCCTACAATTAGTATGGAAAAAAGACCCTGAATAGCTAAAACATTTTTGAGAGAGAAGAGTAAAACTTGGTATATCATGTCCCCTTACTTCAAGCTATATTACCAAAAGAATACAGTATGGCAGAAAAACAGATACATAGATCAATGGAACAGAATAGAGAGCTCATAAATGAACCCACAGTTGATCTATAACAAAGGAAGCAAGAATATACCACGGGAAAGACAGTCTTAGTAAATGGTCCTGGGAGAAGTGGATAGCTCTGTGCAAAGGAATCACTGGACTAATGTGTCACACCATGCACAAGTATAAATTCAAAGTGGATTAAAGATTGAAATATAAGAGCTAAAACCATAAATTCTGGAGGAATACATAGGCTACACCATCTTTGACATTAGTCTTAGTAATATTTGGGGGGCTATATCTCCACAGGTAAAGCAAATAAAAGTAAAAACATACAAATGGGACTACGTCAAACCAAAAATCTTTTGCACAGCAAAGGAAACTGTCAACAAAAGGAAAAGGCTACCTGCTGAATGGGAGAAGGTGTTTGTTAATAATATATCTGATAAAGGGTTAATGCCCAAAATATACAAGGAACTCATACAACACAATATCAGAAGAAAACAAGCTGATTAAAAAGTGGGCAGAGGATCTGAATAGATATTTTTTCAAAAAAGATAGATTGCCAACAGGCATGTGAAAAGATGCTCAACATCACTAATCATCAAGGAAATGCAAATCAGAAACAATGAAATATCACCTCATACTTGTCAGAATGGCTGTCATTTTAAAAAACGACAGGGACTTCCTTGGTAGTCTAGTGACTAAGATTCTGCACTCCCACTGCAGGGGGCCTAGTTTTGATCCTTGTCAAGGAATGAGATCCCATGTGTTTCCAATAAAGATCCTGTATGTCTCAATGAAGAGCCACAACTAAGACCCAGCACAGCCAAAACAAAGACAACAGGTAACAAATGTTGGCCAGGATGTGGAGAAAAGGGGACAATTGTGCACTATTGGTGAAGATTTAAATTGACCAGCCACTGTGGAAAGTAATATGGAAACTTCTCAAGAAATTAAAAATAGGACTGCCAAAAAAGAGAGAGAGAGAGAGAGCTGTCAAATGATCCAGTAATTGCAGTCCTGAGTATTTATCGAAAGAAAGCAAAAACACTATTTTGAACAGATGTATGCACCCCTGTGTTTATTGCAGCATTATTTACAACAGTCAAGCTTCGGAAGCAACCAAGGTGGCCATCAATAGATGAATGGGTGAAGAAGAGGTGCTGCATGTATTTATATTCATACAGTGGAATATTATTCACCCATAAAAAATGAAATTTGCCAATTGTGACAACTTAGACGGACCTTAGAGAGTATTATGTTAACTGGAATAAATCACGTATAAAAAAACAAATACTGTTTGATTTCATTTATGTCTGGAATCTAAAAAACAAAACAAACAATTACACATAGCGAAATAAAGACAGAATTATGAATAGAGAGAGCAAACAAGTGGTTGCCAGAGGACCGAGGTTGAAGGAAAGAAGGGAGTATGTGAGGGAGCTTAAGAGGTATAAGCTTCCATTCGCAAAATAAACCAGTCATGGGTATGAAATGTACAGTGTGGGAAATATAGTCAATAACTGTGTAATGTTTTTGTAAGGTGACATTTTGTAACTTTTTTTTTCTTGAAATGTGTAGAAGTGGCAAATTACTATGTTGTATAACAGGAGCTAACATAATGTTATAGGTCAGTTATACTTCAAAAACAAGCAAACATACAAATAAACTCATGGAAAAAGGGCAGATTGTGGTTACCAGAAGTGGGGGCTTGGGGAAGTGGGTAAACTGACGGAGGTTGTCAAAAGGTACAGGTTATGCCTCCTAGTTATAAGATAAATAAGAACTAGGAATGTAATGTACAATGTGATGATTATAATTAACACTGCTATTTGTTATATGAAAGTTCTTAGAGTCAATCCTAAGAATTCTCATCACAAGGAACATATTTTTTCCTGCTTCTTTAATTCTGTATCTATATTTGATGATGAATGTTTCACTGAACTTATTGTGATAATCACTTCATCATGTATTAAGTCAAATCTTTATGCCATACACCTTAAACTTATACGGTGCATGTGTCAGTTATGTCTCAATAAAACTGGAAGGAGAAAAATCTGAATACCCTTTAGCTGTCACTCTCCAACCCTGTCTTCACTTGTTCTCCATAGCCCTCACGTCTCCAGTGTAAGCAACTTCTTATCTACTGTCTGTCTCCAGAGGTGTTTCTTTTGGACATTTTGGATGAATGGGATCTTACAGTGTGTGGTCTTCTGTGACTTTCACTTATCAGCATGTTTTTGGTGTTTATGTTGTAGCATGGTTAAGTACTTCACTTCTTTTTATGGCTAAATAATATATTCTGTTGTGTGTGTACACACATATTCATATACACACATACACCATCTTTTATTTATTCTTTAGTCAAATATATGGGTTGTTTTTCCACCTTTCAGCTGCTGTAAATATTGCTGTTAGCTCTTTTCTGTACAACTTCCCCAAATTTATTGAAAGAGAAAATACAGAATTACATTTGAATTCCTAGAATAAATCTTATTAATTTTCCAGTGGCACATTGTTCTTTTGACACACTGGTAGATTGTCGGGGTAGAGTGAAGATAGAACATGCGGGGGCCTTGAAGGTGTCTCCACTTGTTGTATTGTTAGGTGATATCTGATTCTTCGTGACCTCATGAACTGCAGCATGCCAGGCTTCCCTGTCTTTTATTATCTCTTGGAGTTTGCTCAAACTCATGTCTATTGAGTCAGTGATGCCATCCAACCATCTCATCCTCTGTTACCCCCTTCTCCTCTTGTTCTCAATCTTTCCCAGCATCAGGGTGTTTTTGAGTGAGTTGGCTCTTGGCCTCATGGGGCCAAAGCATTGGAGCTTCAGCTACAGCATCAATCCTTCCAATGAACACCCAGGACTGATTTCCTTTCGGATTAACTGTTTTGATCTCTTTGCAGTCCAGGGGACTCTCAAGAGTCTTCTCCAACACCACAGTTCAAAAGCATCAGTTCTTTGGCACTCAGCCCTCTTTATGGTCCAACTCTCACATCCATGCATGACTACTGGGAAAACCATCAAAATCAAAATGACTCAAATGAAGTTGCTCAGTTGTGTCCGACTCTTTGCGACCCGTGGACTGTAGCCTACCAGGCTCCTCTGTCCATGGGATTCTCCAGGCAAGAGTACTGGAGTGAGTTGCCATTTCCTTCTCCAGGGGATCTTCCCAACCCAGGGATCGAACCCAGGTCGAACCCGCATTGGAGGCAGACACTTTAACCTCTGAGCCACCAGGCAAATCCATAGGTTTGACTATATGGACCTTTGTTGGCAAAGTGATGTCTCTGCTTTTTAATATGCTATCTAGTTTGTCATAGCTTTCCTTCCAAGGAGTAAGTGTCTTTTAATTTTGTGACTGCAGTCACCATCCACAGTGATTTTGGAGCCCTAGAAAATAAAATCTGTCACTGTTTCCATATCTATTTGCTGTGAAGTGGTGGGACCCAAAGCCGTGATCTTAACATTTTTGAATGTTGAATTTCAAGCCAGCTTTTTCACTCTTCTCTTTCACCCTCATCAAGAGACTCTTTAGTTCCTCTTTACTTTCTATCATTACAGTGGTATCATCTGCATATCTGAGGTTGTTAATATTTCTCCTGGCAGTCTTGATTCCAGCTTGTGAGTCATCCAGCCCAACATTTTGTATGATGTACTTACTCTAAATAAAGGTTAAATAAGCAGGGTGACAATATACAGCCTTGACATAGTCCTTTTCCCATTTTGAACCAGTCCGTTGTTCCATGTCCAATTCTAACTTGCTTCTTGTGACTGTGGCTCAGATCATGAGGTCCTTATTGCAAAATTCAGGCTTAAATTGAAGAAAATAGGGAAAACCACTAGACCTTTCAGGTATGACCTAAATGAAATCCATTATAATTATACTGTGAAGGTGACGAAGAGATTCCAGGGATTAGATCTGGTAGGCAGAGTGCCTGAAGAACTATGGATGGGATTCATAACACTGTACAAGAGGTGGTGACCAAAACCATCCCCAAGATAAAGAAATACAGGATGGCAAAGTGTTTCTTTGAGGTGGCTTTACAAATAGCTAAGAAAAGTCAAAGAAGAAAGATATACCCAGCTGAATGCAGAGTTCCAGGGAATAGCAAGGAGAGATGAGAAAGCCTTCCTACGTGAACAATGCAAAGAAATAGCGAAAAACAATAGAATGAGAAAGACTAGAGATCTCTTCAAGAAAAGCGATATCAAGGGAACATTTTATGAAAGATGGGCACAATAAAGGACAAGAGTGGTATGGACCTAACAGAAGCAGAATATATTAAGAAGAGGTGTCAAGAATACACAGAAGAACTGTACAAAAAAGGTCTTAATGACCCAGATAGTCATGATGGTGTGATCACTCACACTCATGTAGAGCCAGACTTCATGGACTGTGAAGTCAAGTGGGCCTTAGGAAACATTACTATGAACAAAGCTGGTGGAAGTGATGGAATTCCAACTGAGCTATTTCAAATGCCAAAAGATGATGCTGTGAAAGTGCTGCAATCAGTATGCCAACAAATTTGGAAAACTCAGCAGTGGCCACAGGACTGCTGCTGCTGCTGCTAAATCGCTTCAGTCGTGTCCAACTCTGCGCGACCCCATAGACGGCAGCCCACCAGGCTCCCCCGTCCCTGGGATTCTCCAGGCAAGAACACTGGAGTGGGTTGCCATTTCCTTCTCCAATGGGTGAAAGTGAAGTCACTCAGTCGTGACTCTTCGCGACCCCATGGACTGCAGCCTGCCAGGCTCCTCCATCCATGGGATTTTCCAGGCAAGAGTACTGGAGTAGGGTGCCATCACCTTCTCTGAGAAAAGGTCAATTTTCATTCCAATCCCAAAGAAAGGCAATGCCAAAGAATGTTCAGAATACTGGATGGAGGAGCCTGGTAGGCTGCAGTCCATGGGGTCACCAAGAGTCGGACACGACTGAGTGACTTCACTTTCACTTTTCACTTTCATGCATTGGAGAAGGAAATGGCAACCCACTCCGGTGTTCTTGCCTGGAGAATCCCAGGGACGGGGAAGCCTGGTGGGCTGCTGTCTATGGGGTTGCACAGAGTCGGACACGACTGAAGTGACTTAGCAGCAGCAGCACTCATTTCACATGCTAGCAAGGTAGTGCTCAAAATCCTTCAAGCTAGGTTTCAACAGTACATGAATCAAGAACTTCCAGATGTACAAGCTGGATTTAGAAAAGGCAAAGGAACCAGAGATCAAATTGCCAACATTTGTTGGATCATAGAAAAACCAAGGGACTTCCTGAAAAAACATCTACTTCTTCATGTTGCACTTGTTACCACTGGCTGTACTCTGATCTCACCTGATGTTTTAATCTCATTTACACTCCAAATGGCACTGGGGTGGTAACAGAACTTTCCTGTTTCTTTGCATTGTGTGGGGTGGGATTCTCCGCCTACAATGTAAAGGATGGAACGTTCACAACTAGACACATCTTCCCAGTCTGTAACCTTTGGCCCTCTGTGTCTCTGAATGCTGTTTCTCTCCCAGTCTATGAGCCAGTTACTGTACTTAATGTTTGTCCCTGTTTCTACTTAGACTATTTGTTGCTTTTTTATAATCTCCACAGAGTTGCATTGGAGGAAGAAAACCAGGAGGACATATTAGTTTGACATTTTGCCCAAGAACAGCAGCTAAATATTTTTTAAATTATCTGTTTGTGTCTGTGTCCATCACAGAACCGAACTCATTATGGTAGGGATTGTTTCACAAATCTTTTAACCATTCAGGGTAAGACCTGATGCCTAGTTATACGATTGTTGACAGAATATCATTTCAAAGGTTTCTTCCATTAAAAATACAAATTTACGACTGATACAGTGCTCCCTTACTATTGTAAAATCATGACTGCGTTTATTAAAATTTTCTGTGAAAGTTTTCAGAATCATTTAGATCACTTTAGAAGAAGTTACAATCCACAGAGTTGAAAAGAAGAAAACCGCTAACATAATGTAGTGTTTTATAACTCTTGAAACTTTTAACCTATCTTAAGCAGGGCTATTATTATTGTCATTCCCATTTTATAGATGAAGCTATGAATGAGATGACAAAAATTTATCTAAGACCGAACATCTAAGACATGATCAATAATATGTGGGGCGGGAAGCAAGAATCTCGACCTGAATTCTGTGAAGAATACTGCTTTTCTTCTTTATTCCTCAGTGCTTTGCCAGCATATTGGGCATTTGATCAGTGGTGTTGAACTGACTGGTAACATTCTGTCCTCATGCTTTTGTGCTGTGAAGTGAAACTCAGGGACGTTCACCCAGAGTTTAAATGGAAAGAAGTCCTCGCACAGGACTTTTGAGGCCCACCATGATCTCTCTTTCCCAGGGATCCTCTATTTTTATCTACTCTCCTCTTTGTTCATATTTCTTCTGCCACACTGGGCTTCTTAAAATCTTCTGGTATGCCCGGCATGCTAGGAAAGTCTTTCCAAGATAGCATCTTCACCTCCTTCAAATCTTTGTGTAAAGGTAACCTCAATTATACTTTCTGTGACTATCCTGTTTAAAAGTTCAAACCCTGTCCCATTATATACACTTCTCATCCCCTTTGCTTACATTGTTTTTATGTTAGCACTCAGTGCACAGTTCTTCTAGTACCTTCTACAATTCATTACTCACTGAATTATGGTCTGTCTTTCCTCATCAAAATGTCAGTTCTAGTGCTTGGCACAGAACCTGTCTCAGTCTAATGTTTGTTGAATGAGTGAATGCAGAAGAAAATTCAGTTGATTAAACTTTGTTAGTAATACTTGATTGTTTTTAATTAAGAAGTTGAACATTTTGAAATCCTTTTAGCCAGGAGCATGTGTTCATGAACAGTGTGGAAATTTAATTCCCTAAGATTTATCAGTTTAATGTTTCTCCTGAGTTTTAATGGATGTCAATTTACATAAAATCTATTGACATTCTTAAAGAAATATGATTCTGTGTAGGGTGGGTGACAATGCAGAGGCTCTGTAGATGAGAATGTTTTAATAAACAGAAATACATAGTAGTATTGACAGTAAAGTTAGTACTATTCAAAGGACTACCTGAAATCTAAGTTAATTCTATTAGTCTTTTTGAAACCATCATGCAACCATTGAAATCTTGAAGTAGATAGTGATTAATATCACCTTGATATTTTTTGAAAATTTAAATGATGAACCATGTTTTCATTTTCTTAATTTGAAAAGAACTTTATTCTGATCCTTTTATGAGTGCACATATACTTTTTTACTTATGTATTCAATATTGGTGTTCATAAAGTAAAACAGGAATTTTCTTGATTAGCCTTTTATTTAAACATTTCTTTTCTTTTCTTGTAGATATGCTTTGAGGTCACATTGGTATGAAATATGGAGTCACCTTTAATAACTTCACCTGGAAAAGAGTCTTCTTTCTTGTTAACAAAACATAAGGAAAACAAATGACCAAAGGAATCATACCAAATGCTAACTCTGCATCTTTTTGTATCATCTGTTTTTGAAACCATCAAGACAAATGACTTGTGCTTTAAAGAATATGGTTTCCTCATCGAGGTTATTTTTAACAGTTTTTAAAAAATATTTTAATCTTTTTCATCTTAAATTGTACTCTTAGAAAACTTAGCACCAGGATTTTTAAATCTTTAAGGCCTTGTTTAAAATAGCTTGCTTCTTTAGTTTTCAGAACCTTAATGCTTTTGTATCCTATTTTTACTTGACAAAGTCCTCAAAACTACAGCATCAGGAAAGATATGGACTTGGAAACTTACATTATTGTAATAGACTGGAGCAGATTTAAGTGGACCATTCAAGACCCTGTCCATTTTATCATCAGAAGTATCACATAAGTACCCACATCTTAGCTTTGATGCAAGCAAAGTTGCTTGAAAATGGCATGGGTAAAATTCTTACGGAAACCTGGTGGCAATCTTGGAAAAGCTTATCAGCCTGGGAGTATGCTGTCCCTGGCCCCTACCAAAGGCTTGTTGAATGAACCAGGACAAAACAGCTGCTTTCTTAACAGTGCTGTACAGGTGAGATGGTCGTTTCTTGTCAAATTTTAAAAAGTGCCTTTCAAGAAATTCTTTAATTAATGCCTCTTTAACTTGTAAATGAAGAATAAAGTAATTATTGACTGGAATGACTTTTTAATATCACTTTTAATAGTAGCAAATATTTTGACTGGGCATTTTGGTTTTTATAATAAATGGCATTTTTTTCAACAGAATGCTACATTATTATTAGGATATAAAAACATCTGTGGCTTAAATGTTCATTTAGTGAGGTAAGAATGCTTATAAAATACATAAAATTTCTTTTTTTTTAATTAGCTACTATATCCTGTCCCACCCTTGTTTTGGTTAAGAAATTCAGATGAATCCTCACGGTGGTGGTTTAGTCTGCTAATAGCATTAAAAAAAAAAAAAAAAAAGCTGCTTGGATTAAAATAAGAATGAATGAGTTTTTAATCATCATTTCTCAAACTCCCTTCACCTCCCACTGTGGCCTTAAATCACCTTTTTAGAATTGTAATTTGGACACCACTGTTTCAGTTAAACTTACAGTTACTTTCTTTTGCTTCAGTCTTTGTTGCAACAGTTCTTTTAATTAGCAAATATGTATTAATCCAGTTTTCTGCCTTAGATAAATATCCTTTCTTATATATGATAATTTTTATTCAACGTTGTCAGATTTCATAGGTGCCTTTATTCTTCTGACTATTGACTCTACAGTATGAAAGGTAAAGAAGAATCAGAATGTTGAATGTTATTCTACTGACCCTAGAATGTACCTTAAAAGATTGTATTGAAAATAAATGGCTTCTCATATTTGTCTTTCTGTTGCTTTATTTCCCCGTCCAGGGGCTTCCCTGGTGGCTCAGTCAGTAAAGAATCCACCTGTGATGCAGGGGACTGCCTACAGTGCAGGACACATGGGTTCAGTCCCCAGGTGGGGAGGATCCCCTGGGGAAGGCAGTGGCAACCCACTCCAGTGTTCTTGCCTGGCAGATCCCATCGACAGAGGAGCCTGGTGGGCCACAGTCCGTGGGGTCGCAAGACTTGGTCACGACTTAGCAACTAAACCACCATCAGCACCTGAAATTTGAGAGCAGAAAGTGACGTGCTGCTTGAATAACTCATTTGATAAATGAGTGCATCGCAAATGTGTCAGGTGCCCAGACATCTGACCCAGACTTGTGTTCTCAGTTGCTCAATACTTCTTAAACCTTGGAATAAATTGTGCAATATGTTTTGTAAGAAATTACTAAAAGTGGACATTATTAAAATATTTTAGACATGACTCAGAAAAATGAGTTTATATGCCATTTCCCCTTAGTTTTTATTCTTATATTATTTTGAAGTGAGAAATATTATAAAAGGTTTATATTTATATGACTAAATACATATACATATCTGTATTAATCTTTTCAAAATGCATTAATTTTGTTAGATACCATGTTAAAGTGCAACATGCAAATAATGCAAGAGAAAAATGCTTATATTATAAAATTATATTGCTAAAAACTAGTTCAACAACTAGCTTAGACTCTAACTTTTTAAAACAGGTGGTACAATATAGTCAACATTTGCAGATGAACTAGAATAAAGGTTAACTGTAGTGAAGATAATTTTTGGTATGGTTTTGTGAAATCATTTTTAAACTTTTATATTAAGTGATATACAGAGAGGTCACATAAAATATGTTTTCTATAGTTTGGATCCAGTATGACTTAAACATTTTGCTAATCCTATAAAGCATTCTGGTTACATTTGAAAGACTTAGTTTGTTAGCCTTCTAAGCAGATTATAGAAATACTCTTTTGGCTTTATATTTTAAGCTTTCATTTGATGAGGAAGTAGTACAATTAAGTAGATCTGACATACTGGTATGATTTTAAGATCTCTAAGTTAAAAGCAAAGTTGAAATATTTAAAAGCTAATATTTATTGTTTTCTTACTGTATGTTTGTACAATATAATCTAATCTTACAATGACCCTAAAAGGTAGATACTACTGTTATCCTCCTTATGGTGATAAGAATGTTGAGCTTGAGAAAATATTTTGCTCAAGTCAGTCCGAGAACTGTTAAAAGTAAAGCCAGAATTGGAATCCAGGAGATCTCCCTTCAGAGGCTGCATCATTAACCACAGTGCTGTGTACTTTCCACTGCTGGGCTGTCGTGGTCCGTCATCTCGACAAACGAATGAATTTCAGTGTCGTGCATTTTATGGTGTGATAGAATATGGTGTGCAAGAAAGTTACTAAACATTTTCAAGTGCTTTGTAAAACACTGTGTTATTTGTGATACATAAATGCATCCTGTTAATTATGCTTTAAAAAAAAGCAACTATCAAAGAGAAATTCTGAAATTCTGGCTTTTAGTTATTGAGTAATTAAAAACGTTGGAAACTTCTAAAATTACTTGCTTTTAGTTGGAGAGAAAATTTTCTTTTTAGTTGGAAGAAATGCAAGATGGTGAATAGATTTTATTACTTTTATTATTTGAAGAAATAACTGAAAGGTATAGAGAAACTTGAAGATCTTAATTGTTGTAATATTACAGTAACAAATAGCAGCTTGAATTCAGTGCTTGCCAGTTGTGTACTAGACACTACTCTGGACACCTCACATATTGCAAACATATTTCATTCTTACGAGAAGTCTATGAGTTATCCTCATTGTATAGATTTCAGATTTTTCTAGAATGATTTTAAGTATTGGACTGATTTATTTAAACAACTGCAGTCCTTTTAAATTCTGTTTTTGTTTTTAGTAGTAAATGATGATTAGATAATTGCAGCAAATCTATTTATTTTTTAACTGCTGCTTCATATTCTGCTGTATCCCCATTACTATACATACGTTCCCTTTCTCATTCTTTATACAGTGACCACACAGGCCTCTGCCACTTTGCCTTGTCATTACATACTGACCCTTACTTGGTACACCCTGACTTTTAACTGCAATCATACGTCCTTCCTAAATTTCAGTTCATTCCAAGTATTATAATCACTTCTTCTTTCAAGTCTCGTCCAAGTCCTCCATTCAGTATCTGCGTGTTTCCTATTCATATAAATTCCTTAACAGAGGAGTTATTTTTCTCTTGTTCTATGCCTCTGATAGTTTTTACTTGTGAATCAACAGAAACGGTTTCTGAATCGATCTTTTATATATGAACTACATATACATAGCAGTTTTATACTTATTATTTTTAGTGGTTGTATATATCTGATTATGTACAAGAGATTGAAAGATGTTATTAGCCTCCTGCAGTTTAAAAAATATATTTAAATCTGTCTTTAATTCACAGTGAGAAAAATATTACTACACTTCATTCTTCACATCTCAACTGTTTTTTAGGTTTTATGGCAATTAGATATATTCCGAAGAAGCTTGCGGCTTCTGACTGGACATATTTGTCAGGGAGATGCCTGCATATTTTGTGCATTGAAGGTAACTTTTAATAGTTCTGAAAAAGTACTATTGTTCCTCAAAAATTTTATTTGATAGTTTGCTTTTTTTGACATATTTGGTTAGTTTATTTGTAATTAAAGTTATTACCAAGTGACTTAGAGTTTTGAAGATGAATTCTTAAAGTATGACTTATTCAGGTTTATATTTCCATTTTCCTGTAAGAACAGTTTAATAAACAGTGTAGCATTGTTAGAAACATTATATTTTTCATTATTTTGAAATAATCCTTTATTTTAACAAATGTTTTTTTGAGTTACTACTGAATTCTGGGTACTGCTATAGTTACTAAGAATACAGCAGTGAATTGAACTAATAAAAAACCCTGTTATGTAGCTTATATTCTTGTGGGGGAGAAGAAAATAAGTAAACAAAATATAAAGTATGTTAGGTAATAATAATTGCAAAGGAGGAAATATAAATCAGGGAAGAGAATGGTGAATGTTGAGTAGCAAGGAAAGCCTCACTGAGAAAGTGACATTTAAAGGGAAAAGGGATGGAGTGGTCTAGAGCATTCCAGGCAGGCAGGGACACAGCCAGTGCAAAGACCCTGAGGTGGATACTCAAGGACAACTGACCCCTGGCAGAGGCTTCATGAGCAAGGAGGGCAGTGATGGGAGATGAGCTCAGAGGTCAGATGAGTTCCCATGACTTCAGACATGCCTGCAGATTCTTTTGGACTGTTGTATCAAAGGGTGGAGTTTGATTTCTTGAAATGCATTGCCCTTGATGATTCATTTCCATCAAATAGGATGTGGCAGAAAAGGGATTAGGTTAGATTAGAAACAATAATGAAGCTTTCACCTGGCTCTTTCTGTCGATGAGTCACAGTGCTGGTTACAGCTACAGCAAAGATTTTGGCCAACAGGCATCGCCAACCACCAGCATCAACTTCTAGACGACTGTCAGATGACCAACAATCCCAGCGTTCAGACTATCACAGATGACTGCAAGTGCAGCAGGGTTGAGCTGTCCTCACCCAAACCACAGATCTGTGACCAAAATAAATGTTATTTTTAGTATCTTAAGATTTGGGGTGGTTTTGTTAATGGAGCAATAAATAACTGGAACAAGAATCTGGATTGTGAAGGGTCCTTTGAGCCTTTGTGAGGACCTTGATTTTTTTTTCTCTTGAGTGATTTAGGAAGTTGTGGGTATTGTTTTGAGTAGAGGTGTGATATAACCTGTGCTAACTAAGTATAATATTTGGACTAGATCTCTCTGGCTTCTTGGATGAGAGTAAACAGAATAGGGATGAAAGTGGAAACGGGGAGCCCAGTATATATTAGCAACTCATTAATGTCATTGAAATCTTTGCCCAATAATTTAAGATTGGATTATTGTTTTCAGAAGTAAATATTTCAGCCCTTACATTCTTGAATATTCTTACTACACACAGATATACATAATAGAGGAAAATGAAAGGTCATTTTCACACTTTGATTTACATTCCTAAAAAGACTGTTTGAATAAGTCACCAAAGGAGGCAGTTGTATATTCCCTTTTTTATATGGCAAAATAAGGTAGATAAAGAATGAATTTAAATCAAATTACAGTTTTGCATTTTATTTCGTCAGCAGTAAATTTTTTAATTATTTATTTTTAATTGAAGGATAATTGCTTTACAATATTGTTGGTTTCTGCCATACATCAACATGAATCAGCCATAGGTCTACATATGTCCCCTCCCTCTTAAACCTCCCTCCGACTTCCCACCCCAGCCCACCGCTCTGGGTTGTCAGAGAGGCCTGATGTGAGTTCCGAGTCATACAGCAGATTCCCACTAGCTGTGTATTTTACATATGGTTGTGCGTATGTTTCCATGCTGCTCTCTCCATCCGTCACACTCTCTCCTCCACCCGCCTGCGCCCACTGACAGCAGTGGAGCCACAGACATAAAGAACAGTCTTCTACAATAAATCTTAAATGTTTTATCCAGCTGTAGCCTTACATATCACCTACCTCTTCCTCCTGCTTGCCTCCCCGACCTCAAAACATGGGCTTGTAAGAGTGCCTGCGTGCACGTGTGCAGACACACACACATACAGTGCTGTCCTCCTTGAAGTTTCTCAGAGCTACCTTTGCTCTCTGGGTGTTTTCATTATTATTCCTTTCGTCTAGAATGATTTTCTTGCAGATGTCCCTGAGGCTGACCCCCTCACTCCCTTTATGCCTCTCCGTCATGTGTTTTTTTCCATCAGTGAGACGTTCCCTGACGACCCTAGGTAGTAGGTCACCTCCCTCCCTCCCTTCTCCCCCCAGCATCCCTGTCCCTGTTGTACCACCCTATCTTTCTCTCTCGTTTTATATTTCTTTGTTTTTCCTCTGTTGTACTTACTACCTCTTGACATATCATTACTTACCTGATCTCTCCTCATTACTACAACTAGAATATGCATCCACAAGGCAGGGTCTTTGTTTTCTGGTGTAGAACAATGCCACATATACCAGGAAATCAAAAAACAGATATTGAATGAACATCAGTCTTGTGCAGGATTAATACCTTAAACATTACCTGGAAAAGTTGACTTCCAGTAAGAAATGACTTGTGAGATTATGTTTCATTTTTGAGCATCTGTAATTGTAGCTAAAATTTTTTTTTAATACCTTAAACATTACCTGGAAAAGTGGACTACCCAAATAAGAAGTGACTTGTGAAAATATGTTTCACTTTTTAGCATCTGTAATTGTTGCTAAAAAGTTTAGTTCTGGTTATCTGATACCGTTTAGCCTCTTTCTTATTTTAGTAGTTTCTTATTTGTAAATTAAATTTTCTTATGTCGGTGTAACAGATTCTTATATTCTAGCCTACTATATGTTGATCTTAAAAGCAATTTTTTTTTGAAATGATATACCCCTTGAACTAGTTGATGCAGAACATAATATGACCCATCCTTATTTGTTGGTTTACCACTGCAAACCTTATTTTTCTCCTCACTCCCCTCACCTAAGATGATTGTTGTAGAACTAGAACTTATTAAGTTTTCCATGCTTGAATGCAATAAATAGAAGACCAGATTAACACCTATGTCATATATTCTTAAATAATACTCTCACTGCTAGTGAAGTTCCTGCTGTTTTGATTATATGCTTATTTTTGTATAACATAATTTTAATTCCTACAGTATACTTTAACATTTAAAGCAGAATATCTCAAAACTCATTCTAAACAACATAGACTACATTCAGCTAGGGAACAGTTTAAAATGGGCCACATCTCAATCAAAATCTCTGAGAATGGGACTTGAGAACTTTATAAGTTTAATTGTTATGCACTAACCCTTGATTAAGAGGCTGGGGCAACCATTTCTACATAATTTTTTGCATGGAGTTTTAGAACAAAAGACTGTATTAGCTTCTGAGTGTAGAGTTTAGAATTTCAAATTTATTGTAATTACTCAAGTGATTTTTAGTTGTTGGTGTTAAACTTACTGGTTCATGTATTTGCTGATTCCCAGACAATATTTGCACAGTTTCAACACAGTCGAGAGAAAGCCCTCCCCTCGGATAACATAAGGCACGCCCTTGCAGAGAGCTTCAGAGACGAGCAGCGGTTTCAGCTGGGCCTGATGGACGACGCCGCAGAGTGCTTTGTGAGTGTGTCTGATGAACCCTAGGTCAGGGTAGTGGTTTGCATCCCTTAAGTTATGTGCCTTCTGAGACAAATGAATCATATATTTATAGCAGAACTGCCTAGGAGATCCTTGTCTTCCCTACCTTTCGAAGTTCTCAAAGCTCCACATGTGTTTTGTGTATGTTTGCTTTTGCTTCCTTGTGCTGCTCTAATTTTAGAGAGCTAGGATACTAAAATACTTTTAACATTTATTTATTGGAGCAAAAAGGCTTATTGCGTATAAATAATATCAGTTAGGTCATTGTTCTGTTCCCGCAGGGATTACACACACAACAGGCTCTCCCAGTAGCATTTCTCATTTCATGCAGTGATTCTCTCTGGAAAAGAGGATCTTGACGTGCAGCTGTCAGGGGCAGCAGTTCTCTTACCCAGCTTACTCCAGGTTGAGAATCACTGACTGAGGTTGATGTTTTGAGACTCTCGTACCCCCATACAGATAAAGAGAGCGTTCCTTTGCCGAAGGACATACATTGTGTACTTTCTGAAATATGCATGTTGATGATTAATTGTTTCAGTAACATAGATATCACCTATATTTAAGATGTGCGTGTGCTCAGTCGGTCAGTCATGTCTGACTCTGCGATACTGTGGACTGTAGCCCGCCAGGCTCCTTTCACCAGGAGATTCTCCAGGCAAGAATACTGGAGTGGGTTGCCATTTGCTCCAGGGAATCTTCCCGATCCAGGGATCGAATCCATGTCTCCTGCATCTCCCTCACTGGCAGACAGATTCTTTACCACTGAGTCACTGGGGGATCCCTGACTGCTAGTGTCCTTTTTACCTCTATCCTTCAAGTTTGTTTTTAACAGCCATCATATTAATATAATTTTTTCAGATAAATGCTTACACAACAAATATTTCTGTGATTCAAATCTGACTCTCTTCTGACATTAAAGGCGTTTTACATTTATACTCCAGCTTATCTCTTTGTTTTCTTTCTGAATTTTCCCTTAGTGAGATAGTTTCATTCTGTTCCTCAAACATGTCTTTTAAATTCCTGTTTTATAGACTTTGCTCAAGTTCTTGAAATATTCAAAACTTTCCTAATCTGTTATTTGTTACAGTTCAGCCTGTCAGGCCTGCTAAATCATGTATCATCAAAGCACCCCAGTACATTCTCCAAATTTCCAAATAATTTATTATTCTCTGGAATTCATTTGGCATTTATGTTTTTAAATGAACATCTTGAATGTTTTCTCAGACAGGCGGAAAGCCATGTTGACTAAAGTGGGACAAAAACAGCATACACAGTCATGAAATATGCTTTTCATACTTCTCATGGTTATAATTGTCCATTGTTTAAAATATAGATAGATATATTTTGCACAATACTGAACTTTATAGTTTTACTTTCACTTAAATGAAATATACTAATCCATGATATGATAATTCACAGGATATCTAGAAATGAAGACTTAATTAAATGAATTGTTATAAATGTCCTGAGGCAAAAGAAGGGACAGTAACTAATTAAAAGAATCCATTGGTTAAGCTTTAGTGAAAAGAATAATTTGTTAAAGAAATTAATGATCTGTTTTACAAATCCAACCTTTTATTAGAAGTTTGTTGAAGAGTAGGTTCCTTGCATTAGAGTGTTAGTTCAGGTATTGTAAGCCTTTATCATTGATGTTTTAATTTCAGTTGTATAGACTATCCAAATGATCCAAGCAGAGTGTTTCTTTTTAATTAATTGCTTTTTCTCAATGGGAAAACATTGAGAACATAGGAAGTCTGGTTTTCTGATATTAAATTCTAGATGTCAGCCACCATGAATTGATTTTTTAAAAATCTTTATTAAACTTACGTTACATTATAATGTTTCTTTTATGAATTTTTTTTTAAGCTGACACTACAGAAGGAGAATAATTGAGCAGCATTGGAAGGCTTGGATAAAGAGAAAAGTTGAAAAGCTAACAACATATATGGCACTCAATTTAACATTTTGGAAAATCTTTAGATTTTTAAATTTGTAAAGCTAAAAAGAGTTGTATTTTGAAGTGTCCTATGCAAGATTTGCAACTCATTTGTCTTTTAATTTTTCAATTAGGAAAATATACTGGAGAGGATTCATTTTCACATAGTGCCAAGCAGAGATGCAGACATGTGTACCTCTAAATCTTGTATCACTCACCAAAAGTTTGCTATGACTCTGTATGAGCAGGTGAGATGGCTTAACTGTTTTAGTAGAGGATATGTTTATTTTTTATCATTGATAAATTAGACATGTGTTTTTCTCTGCAGTGTGTGTGTCGTAGCTGTGGAGCATCATCAGATCCTCTACCCTTTACAGAATTTGTACGGTACATTTCTACAACAGCCCTGTGGTAAGAGCTTATTAAAGCATATTTACCAAAGATGTTAGTAGTAATGTGTGTGATCACACTGAGCCTCTACTTTATGAAACCATAGCATATATGAATATCTACTCTGTGAGATGCACAAATGTGCTACCATCACGGGTGCTAAGTGATGTCTGTCACTCAGTAATGACAAATGTACAAAATATTAGTCAAAATGTTTATTTATTTATATTTATAGCAAGGTTTTGGAACTATGGAAGAGAGCTAAGTTGAATGGTAAATGGAACTGTACATGATTTCTTCATTTTTGCTAAGGTGTTACCTTTGCAGTGACCATGTTCCTGCATGGTGATGGAAGCTAGGGTAAGCAGACAAGAAAGAAAAAAATAAAAATAATCCTCTGTTAGATTTATTGGATTTAAAGCTTCACCATTCACCTGAAATAAACATTTGTAGGCTTGTCTGTCCCCTCGCTCTCTTCCTCGTCTTGAAATAGCTTAGGGATCCAAAGGTGATACCTAGGCTTTACATAATAAGAATTGCTTGAACACTGCAACAGGTATTTGAGAGTATAAATATTTGATGTATGAAAGCATTGAATAAGATCATAAATGTTTGCAGATACTTTAATACAAAATATAAAACATGAAACAGTCACTATCAATCAGAATACATCAGTATAACAGTTAGCTGCTGCTGCTGCTGCTGAGTCGCTTCAGTCGTGTCCAACTCTGTGCGACCCCATAGATGGCAGCCTACCAGGCTCCGCTGTCCCTGGGATTCTCCAGGCAAGAACACTGGAGTGGGTTGCCATTTCCTTCTCCAAAGTTAGCTGCTAAATGCTACCAATGTTCTTATCATTGCACAAAATGAGTGTTAGGTGCTCATTAATTTCATCATGTTATTAAACTTCTTGATTTTTTGGATATAGCACATCATTTCTTAAAGATCCTCCAATGTAGTAAGTTGGTAATTTGCATATATGCAGAATTGGGAAACATTGGTTTAAAGGAACAGTCTTTAAAGTTTAGTCAGTTGTAGTCAGTTTCATTCATCTGATATGAAAAGTAGAATGGTGTTTGAATAAGGATAGACCGCAAATTAAAAACTGTAAAACTTGAAGTCTACTTTGAAAGCGTAAAATGACAGTGCTCTGAGACAGTATCTTAGGTAAAAAGAATTAGCGCTCCATCCATTTTTTCCTGGTCCACAACATGAATTGCAAAAGCCCAAATTTTGAATTCTAATTATCTTTCTTTTTATTGGTTATAAGTATTGAATACAATTGTTCAATTGCAAGAGCCCAGACTTTGAATTCTAATTATTTTGCTTTATTGGTAATAAATATTGAATACAATTGTTCAGTGCTACTATGTTCCAGACTTTACGTAAATTGTTGCTTTTAATCTTAAAAACTTTCGTTGTTCAAGAAATAGCCTTAATAAGATTAATCTGGTAAATGGATGAATTAATATTGAAAGCCAGGTCTAGGTTCATTTCAAATTCAAAATGTGTCTGATTAAAGCACCACTCTGATGCTGTCAATTTTGTAAAAAAAAACGTTACATGCAACTTGAATGAGCCTGTCAGATTTAGTGATTTCTAGTCTGCTTGTGAAGTGCTTTAGGGGAACTGGTACATTTAGTTGTTATTGAGTATTGCCTATTATTGTAACTATTGAACTGTAAAATAAATCCAGCTCTAAGAAGGTTAAATTACTATAAAGTAAAACAAGAGCACCTAGAACAGGAAGTACTAGGAGTATTGAGCTTACATTATATATATTTTTGGAAATGCTAAGTAGTTGTCTCAGTTCAGTTCAGTTCAGTCGCTCAGTCCTACTCTTTGCGACCTCATGGACTGCAACACGCCAGGCCTTCCTGTCCATTGCTAACTCCTGGAGTTTACTGAAACTCATGTCCATTGAGTTGGTGATGCCATGATGCCATCTAGCCAACTTACCCTCTGTCGTCCTCTTCTCCTCCTGCCTTCAATCTTTCCCAGCATCAGGGTCTTTTCAAATGAGTCAGTTCTTCGCATCAGGTGGCCAAAGTATTGGAATTTCTTGGAAGGAGCATCAGTCCTTCCAGTGAATATTCAGGACTGATTTCTTTTAGGATGGAGTGGTTGGATCTCCTTGCAGTCCAAAGGGACTCTCAAGAGTCCTCTCCAGCACCACGGTTCAAAGCATCAATTCTTCGGTGCTCAGCTTTCTTTATAGTCCAACTCTTACATCCATACATAACCACTAGAAAAACCATAGCCTTGACTAGACGGACCTTTGTTGGCAAAGAAAGTAATGTTTCTGCTTTTTAATATGCTGCCCAGGTTGGTCTTAGCTCTTCTTCCGAGGAGCAAGCATCTTTTAATTTCATGGCTGAAGTCACCATCTGCAGTGATTTTGGAGCCCAGGAAAATAAAAGTCTCTCACTGTTTCTATTGTTTCTCCATCTATTTCCCATGAAGTGATGGGACCAGATGCCATGATCTTAGTTTTCTGAATGTTGAATTTTAAGTCAACTTTTTCACTCTCCTCTTTCACTTTCATCAAGAAGCTCTTTAGTTCTTCGCCTTCTGCCATAAGGGTGGTGTCATTTGCATATCTGAGGTTATTGATATTTCTCCCTGCAATCTTGATTCCAGCTTGTGTTTCTTCCAGCCCAGCATTTCTCATGATGTACTCTGCATATAAGTTAAATAAGTAGTTGTCTAATGACACTTAATACCTTGATATGTGAAAATTAGACTCTAGGAAGAGGTTAGATAGAAACTGACACAGATAACCCTCCCTAGATTCTTTAGGAAATGGTTAGCATTCATAATAGGAACAAAAATCACAAACCTAGCTTAAGTAGCTTTGGTTGTGATTGCTTCATTAGTCATCAAAGGGCCTTCTCTTAGCTGAAAATAATTTTGTGTCTGGAAACTAAGCTAGAGAGGGAGACTCTCCTAAAGTTTGTTGTTCTTGTTAGGCAAAAGTTTAAACTCCAGTCTGTATTTATTAAGTAATAATGTAAAAGAAACAGTTAACTTATAATTACCTTGAGATGGAGCATCTTCTATCATTCATATAGTTCCAAACAATGCTGTGTGATTTCACATTATTTTATCCTGTTTTGACCTAATTTCTTTCATCATATTATGCCAAATTTCATTATGTTTCATGTCATGGAAATTTACTTTATGGTTAGCTTTTCAAACAAAATTGTGTTTTAAGGTAGAAAAAGTGATCATACCTATATTAATAGCATAATATTTTTAATGCACATTTATTAGACCTTTTTTAAGTTTATAGGCCAGATTTGGGACCGTTTGTTTCTTTCGTAGCAATGAAGTTGAAAGAATGATGGAAAGGCATGAGCGATTTAAGCCTGATATGTTTGCAGAATTGCTGCAAGCAGCAAATACAACTGATGACTACAGGAAATGTCCTGTAAGTATAATTCAGAGAATGTTAGTGTGCTTACGTGTTTGTAAATTTGAAAATAGAAATTGCCATGCAAATAATAATTAAATCTGGAATTAATTCTAAGAATTAATTTTTTAAGTGTTCTTTAGGTAATTCTTTATACCATTGAGCTCTTTATTTCAACATTATTTCTTTAAAAACATGTTACTTTGTGAAGGATTTAAGGTGGCATACATTGATTAATTTTAAGCTCTGAAGCCTGTCATTTGACTAAATTGAAAATTTAGTTTTTGTTTTTCTTTAAATAAACATTACAAATGGTATTATTCTTTTCTCATGTGATATTGTTAGTGAATTGAATTGTTAGTGGAATAAGAATTCAACCTTAAGGTCTTTATTTCTGCTTTTCTTAAGGTTGAATTCTTATTTTAACAGATTTACAAAAATATCAAAGAAAAGTTCTTTGATTTAAAATAAATTTGTTTGATCAGCAATTAAGACAGATAGTTTATTAGAAATCTTTTAATGTGCTGAATAAATTTCTGATACATGCTTTTGCATAATACAAGCTCTGTAAGGCATTACCTTTGGTATATTTGTTTTGATAATTTCAAAAGTTGTCTTTTTTGTTTTTCTTTAGAGTAACTGTGGCCAAAAAATAAAAATTCGGCGTGTTTTAATGAACTGTCCAGAGATTGTTACAATCGGTTTAGTCTGGGACTCTGAACATTCTGACTTGACTGAAGATGTTGTTCGGAATCTGGCAACCCAGCTTTATCTTCCTGGGGTATAATAATTATTTTCATTCTCTTCCTTTTTGTTTCTAAATTCCTTTGAAACATTACACTGTATGTTCTTCAGAGCTAAATTTTCTTTCTAAAGGAAATAATTTGCAGATGTAACTGATAAAGTTCATCAAATCGGGCTAACTGGAATGCCTTTCTTGCTTCCTATTATAAACTAATCCATCACGTACTCTATCCTTTTTATCACTCTAGAATAATGATAATATGATACTGTATGCATCTGTGTATATGCTTGTTTGGGTGTGTATGATAATGGTTATAAATTATAAATATCAAGCTAGAAAATTTTAAGGTTTAAAGTTTATCTGTAGCTCTTATTTTTTAATGTGCATCAGTTCAATTTAGTCACTCAGTCGTGTCCGACTCTTTGTGACCCCATGAACTGCAGCACGCCAGGCCTCCTTGTCCATCACCATCTGCTGGAGTCCACCCAAACCCATGTCCATTGAGTCGGTGATGCCATCCAACCATCTCATCCTCTGTCATCCCCTTCTCTTCCTGCCCTCAATCTTTCCCAGCATCAGAGTCTTTTCCAGTGAGTCAGCTCTTTGCATCAGGTGGCCAAAGTATTGGAGTTTCAGCTTCAACATCAGTCCTACCAATGAAAACCCAGGACTAATTTCCTTTAGGATGGACTGGATCTCCTTGTAGTCCAAGGGATTCTCAAGAGTGTTCTCCAACACCACAGTTCAAAAGCATCAATTCTTCGGCACTGTGCTTTCTTTATAGCCCCACTCTCACATCCATACATGGCCACTAGAAAAACCATAGCCTTGACTAGACGGACCTTTGTTGACAAAGTAATGTCTCTGCTTTTGAATATGCTATCTAGGTTGGTCATAACTTTCCTTCCAAGGAGTTAGTGTCTTTTAATTTCATGGCTGCAATCACCATCTGCAGTGATTTTGGAGCCCAGAAAAATAAAGTCAGCCACTGTTTCCTCTGTTTCCCCATCTATTTCCCATGAAGTGATGGGACCGGATGCCCTGATCTTAGTTTTCTGAATGTTGAGCTTTAAGCCAACTTTTTCACTCTCTTTCACTTTCATCAAGAAACTCTTTAGTTCCTCTTCACTTTCTGCCATAAGTGTGCATATTACTATCTTATTTTAAATTGATTTATATTACAGTTAAACTTTTAGATAGTTATCTTTTAGGTAGTATGGTTAATGTATGTTAAAATAATGTGATTCAACCATGAACTATCAGGAAATATGTGATTTATCTCATTTTGTTTTATGTATGTAAAGTGTCCTGTATTCAAGATGCTGTGCTACTGAACTAAGTTGTAGTAATTACATTTTGTTAGACATCATGTCTCTTATAGACTAATTGAAAATAATAATTCTGTTAACAATGCAGTGTGGTGTCTTTAGTACTAATATCAGTTTGGGACAGTATGCATGAGAAATAATTGTCGTAGAGAATCAAATGCATGACTCATCAAATGATTGTTGCTCATCTTTGAAAAGAACTATTAAATATACATTATTTTTAAACAGCTTTTTTATAGAGTTACTGATGAAAATGCCAGAAATAGTGAGCTTCACCTTGTTGGCATGATTTGCTACACCAGCCGACATTACTGTGCCTTTGCTTTTCATACCAAGAGTTCCAAATGGGTATTTTTTGATGATGCAAATGTGAAAGAGGTAAGTGACACTTGACTAACTGGAATAATTACTGTGGTTTTTACTTTTGAGGGGTAAATGATATAATAATGATAAAATTATATGAAATTATATGCAAATACTTATATAAATTAGTAATAAGTGGACTTAATTATAAGAGCATCGTTAAAGACCTTCAGTATTAAAAATTAGAAAACCAAATAGACGAAGCGAATTCTTTAGTTGTTGGACGTCAGGCAGTCGAACAGAAAAAGGAACCAACATGGTGAACCCTGCTTGCTGGCTAGAGGTCGTTTTTGGATTGCAGTGCAGAGATGGCAAACCCAAACAGAGCCTCGTAGTCTCATTGAGCTGAGGAAATTGGAGTTCACAGGGGCCAAGATGACTAAAATTTCCTGGACAGAGTACCAGAAAGAAAGCTGTACAGAGGGAAAGTTCTGGGGATCAGCAGAGGGCTCCCCTTTCAGTCTTTGGCTGAATAGTGATCAACTATGTGTAGGGCAAATGTAGTCAAGGTGGGAGAAATGACCACTGGAAAACAAGGCCAGACAATTCCCAGAACTTGTACAAGGCTAGGATAGTTGGCATCTGAGTAGCAAGAGTGGATCCATAGAACATCAAGTAGACATCTCAGAAAAGTATCACCTTAATAGTAGGGCTAAATTATTCCTAGACTGAAGATTGCTCTGGACCTGACATAAAAAGCTTAAAATGAAGCTGCCAGAGAATGAAGGTGATCCCATGCAATTTAACATAACACATAACTACATGCTAACAATTTAAAAGGAAAGAAAAAAAACCCTCAATACTAAAAAATGTAAAATTCAGTAAAATTTCAGTATGCCTTTTCAAAATAGTATTCAATAAAAGAATTGCAAATATTCAAAGAAGTAGGAAGCTATGACCCATCCCTTGAAGGAATAACAGCAGATCTGCTCTGCCATTTCATTCCTTCAAGTCACATGATATGGGGTGAGCAGGCAGGGTAGGGAAATGGAGCTTACCTTCCTTTCTCTCAGAACCTTGAGCATCAGCATCTCAAAAGTAAAGGTTCAGATTAATATCCAGATGATCTTGGAGGCAGTTCCAGGTCAGGTCTGATATTAAATTATTTTAGAAAGAAAAGGCTAAACATGACAGAACTAGAAATACCGGATAAGACTTTTAAAACTGCTGTTTAGCTATAGAGAGATTTATTAGATAACAGTCAGTAAACATGGACCATAAAAATAACTGGTAAATTGGACTTCGTCAAAACTTCTGCTCTTCAATAAGATGCTGTTAGAATGAAAAGACAAGCATAGACTGGGAAAAAACATTTGTTAAGTATATGTCTGGTAAAGCCTATATCCAGAATATATAAAGAACTCTTACAACTCAGTAATAAAAAGACAAATGAGTTAAAGAGTGAGCAAAAGATTTGGACAGTTCAAAAAGATATTTTATATGAATGGCCCTTGAAATGATATTCAGTACATCACTAGGCATAAAAGAAGTACAAATTCAATTCACAATGAGATTGCATTACTCACCTGTTAGAATGCCTAAAATTAAAAAGATTGTTCACACCAAGAGCTGATCAGGATGTGGAACAGCTGGATCTCTCACGAGGCTGATGGAAATGCAGAATTGGATAATCACTTTAGAAAACAGTTATAAATGCAAATGTATACTTAGCATGCTGCTGCTGCTGCTAAGTCACGTCAGTTGTGTCTGACTCTGTGTGACCCCATAGACAGCAGCCCAACAGGCTCCTCTGTCCCTGGGATTCTCCAGGCAAGAATACTGGAGTGGGTTGCCATTGCCTTCTCCAATACTTAGCATACAACCTAGCAATTCCACTCCTGTAAAAGCATGTATCCATATATTATTTATAATTCAGTGTTCTTAGTAGTTTTATTTATAGTAAGCAAAACTAGAAACAAATAGGTAAAGATAACTCATCAGGTAAATAGATAAAGATAACTCATCAGGTAAATACATAAAGAAGTTGTGGTATAACCATACACTGGAACATAATAATCAGCAATAAAAGAAATGAGCTGTTGATACAGACAACTATTGAGTGTGGAGAAATCTCAAAAGCATTGTGCTAAATGAGAGATATACAAGGTGGATTTAGAAAAGACAGAGGAACCCAAGATGAAATTGCCAACATCTGTTGGATCATAGAAAAAAGCAAGGGAATTCCCCCCAAAAAAATCTACTTCTGCTTCACTGACTATGCTAAAGCCTTTGACTGTATGGATCACAACAAAGTGTGGAAAATTCTTAAAGAGATGGAAATACCAGACCACCTTACCTGCCTCCTGAGAAACCTGTGTGCAGGACAAGAAACAACAGTTAGAACCAGATATGGAGCAATGGACTGGTTCAAAATTGGGAAAGGATTACATAAGGCTGTCAGTTGTCACCTTGCTTATTTAACATATATGCAGAGTACATCATATGAAATGCCAGGCTGGATGACTCAAGAGAAATACCAACAACCTCAGATATGCAGGTGATAACCACTCTAATGGTAGAAAGCAGAGGAACTCAAGAGCCTCTTGCTGAGAGTGATAGAGGAGAGTGAAAAAGCTGGCTTAAAACTCAACATTGAAAAAACCAAGATCATGGCATCCGATCTCATCACTCCATGGCAAATAGAAGGGGAAAAAGTGGAAACAGTGACAGACTTTATTTATTTATTCTTTAATACTTTGATATGGCAGTTTATTAAGAAGTTCCATTTGAGTCAGTTTGTAGCAGCATTTTGGCACTCCTATTTTGCATCCTTATAGCTTAAATTGTCAAAATTTGAAGAAAGAACTGGGTATATGGTCACTCTGAGTTTTAGGTTTGTTTTGTTTTCAAATTAGTCTAGTTTTTCAAGTATCTCAGAATCCCAAGTAAGGAGAGTAAACAGCTAAATGTGTATAATATGAACAAGCTCCTCAGGAATTTTTTAAAGGTCTTTTTCTTCTGTAAGCTAATATTCTAGAATGCTTTCTTTTTTGTCTCATTGGTTTTGTTTTTAAATGAACATTAGAGAGGTGTAATTTACAAATATTAAAAATGCACCCATTGTAAGTTTATAGTTTGGATAGTAACAGCTGTAAACATGCCTGCGTAACCTCCACATTCACTGTATGGAACATTTTCATGACTCCAGAAAATCCTCTCGTGTCTCCTTGCTGTCACTTTTCCACCCTAGGCCCCAGGAAATCACTGATCTCACTGTAGATTAGTCTTGCTCATTTTACAAGTTTTATATGTGTGGTATCTTATAATACGTATTCTCTGTGTTTGGCTTCCTTTGCTAAGCACATATATATCTTTTAACATATAGTCATATATTAAAATATGTATTGTGTTGTATGTATCAGTGCCTTATTTTTGTTGTTGTGTTCCATTTTATGACCGCAAAACAGTTTATCCATTCACTTGTTGAGTTATGAACAGTCTTTGTGTGAACATACTGTTTTCCATTAATCTTAGATAATACCCAGAAGTGGGATTTCTGGATTGTATGGTATGTGTTAATCTTTACAAGGGACTGGCAAATTGATCTCCAAAGTGATTGTACAGTTTACATTCCTGCCAGCCATGTACTGGAGTTCCGGTTGCTCCACATTCTCAGGAGCACTCCATGTTGGTGGTCATCTTAACGTTAGCCCTTATAGTGAATGTATGACGTTATCTCAGTGTGGTTTTAATTTGCATTTCCTCTATGATTAATAATGTTTTGAGTATTTTTTCATGTTCTTATTGGCCATTTTTTATGTCTTTTTGGTTAAGTGTTCAGATGTGTTGTACATTTTTCAAATTGGATCGTCTTATTAATGAGTTGTAGTCATTCTTTATTCTGGTCACCAGTTCTTTATTAGATATATGTGTTTTTTTTTCCTTTTTTTCATTTTCTTCATGGTGTCTTTCAAAGAGTAGAAGTTATTAATTCATTTTGATGAAGCCAGTTTCATAATTTTTTTTCTTCTCTGACTTGCCTGATGTCCTATCTAAGAAATCTTTACCTCCCCTAAGGTTGTTAAGATTTTATCTTTTGTTTTCTTCTATAGGGCTTCCCTGGAGGCTCAGACAGTAAAGAATCTGCCTGCAGTTCAGGAGACTGGGTTCAATCCCTGGGTCAGGAAGATCCCCTGGAGAAGGAAATGGCAACCCACTCCAGTATTCTTGCTTAGGAAATCCTATGGATAGAGGAGCCTGGCAGGCTATAGCCCATGGGGTTGCAAAGAGTCAGACACCACTGAGCAACTAACACTTTCATAACACTTTCTTTATAGTTTTTTCATGACTCATTGTGAGTTCATTTTTATGCTTTTTAGTGAAATGATGTCAAAGTTCATTTTTTCATATGGCCATCCACTTGTTCCAGCACCATTTGTTTAATAGACCATTATATTTCCCCATTAAATTGCTTGAAGTCTGTCAAAAGTCAGTCAACTATGTATATGCAAAGCCTTTCAAAATTTGATATATAGAAAGTATATAATCTTGCTCATCAATTTTTTAAATGATAATGTTTAAAAGATTTTTATGTTGACTAGTTTCTAAATAAAATTAATTGTATAATATGATGAGTAGTTGAACTGCTAGTATCTGGGTATCTTTAAAATTTTTTTAATATAAAAAATAATTCAGTCTCTGCCTTTTCATGTAATGCATTGATTGCAAAGTTCTGTTTCTATTCATTGTGATTTTTTTAAGGTTGGAAGTAGATGGAAAGATGTGGTCTCCAAGTGTATCCGATGCCATTTCCAGCCATTGCTTTTGTTTTATGCGAACCCAGATGGCACAGCAGTTTCCACTGAAGATGCACTCAGGCAGGTCATCAGCTGGTCACATCATAAATCTATTGCAGAAAATATAGGTAATTCTTCTTTAAAAGTTCTTTTTAGTGTTTTTCATTGTAAGAATCACACTGCTGCTGCTGCTGCTAAGTCGCTTCAGTTGTGTCTGACTCTGTGTGACAGCAGCCCACTAGGCTCCCCCGTCCCTGGGTTTCTCCAGTCAAGAACACTGGAGTGGGTTGCCATTTCCTTCTCCATGCATGAAAGTGAAAAGTGAAAGTGAAGTTGCTCAGTCGTGTCTGACTCTTAGCAACCCCTAGGAATACTAATATACTGAATATGAAATGAATGTTGAGGATAATCTCAAAATATATTTTCAGTGGAATCCAGGAAAATTCTAATACTTTGAGTTAGTCTTTTTAAAGAACCTTTCCTCATCTGTGGCCTCAGAGGCACCTTCAGCAGCCACCCACTACCCTGCTCACACAAGCCCAGGAGGGGTTACTTGGCTGGTAGCTCTTACTAGTGATGAGTACTGAGATTTCAAGTAAGTTAGTACAACCAGAAAAGTCCAAAGGAGCTAGGCCACTTTTGAATGTATTAACAGCACATGTAGAAATTGTTAAAAGATGTCAGTCCTCTAAGTTTTTAAATAATTCTCTCGTTAGTATTAAAAGTATCTGAAAAGATGATTCAAATATCTCCTTCTGGTAGAGAGGATGAAAGGAATGAAACATTTTTTTGGTCTTTTTAAGGATGTGAAAAGCCCTCGATTTCTAAGTCAGAAAATTCAAAAGAAAATGGATTTGGTGATCAGACAAAACAGAGGGAAAATCAGAAATTTCAAGCAGATAGCATTTCATCATTTAATCGGAGCCACATTCAAACAAGTAGTGGTAGAGGACCAGGTATGTGGGTTTTTTTTTTTTTTTTTTTGGCTGTTCTGTGTGACATGTGGGATCTTTGTTCCCCAACCAGGGATTGAACCATTGGACCGCCAGAGAATTCCTGACCAGATATGTGTTTAAATTTTCATTTTTATGTTGTCCTTGAGTAGTTAAGCTTCCCCCCTTTTCACTTACTGTATGTAATTCTTTTTAAAGACCAGAAAGAGAATCCTTAACTAGCTTTTCTTGGCCATGAAGAGAAAATAGCAAATAGAAACAAAATTTTGTCTTCTGACTTAAGCATTTGTCTGAGACCTATAGTTTTATTTGAACACTTTGATTCAACTAGTGGTTGAGTTTTTCCATGTACTCAAGACTGTACATAATAGGCTGGAGGCAATCTGGACTGTCACCAAAGAAAGCTATGATATGGATATGGCCTTTCCTTCAAGGAGTTAATTATTAAGTTGGAGAGGAAAAACATTTAGTTAATAATTTGGCTCGTATGCCAAAATTAAATTTAGCATTGGTGAATGCAACAGGAGTTTGAAGTTACTATTGTTGTAGTTTATTTTTAACCTCTTGTTTATTCAACTCTCTCGTCATTATCAACCTACAACTTTAATTTTCACAAATGAAGATCTGTGGTTAGGATCCAACAGGAGATATCAAAGTATGGTGTATAATTATGGTTTAGAAATATATATAACTAATTGAGTGACTTTTGAGGATGATTTTATAAAGGCTTTTAAAATGTATTAATGAAATAATGTCTAACCATAAAGTAACCCATTTAAGCAAGAAAAGATTCAGAATTAACAATTATCATGAACAAAAAACTATAAAAAATGCTCTTTAAAGTTTTTAATGAAACTATACCTTTTTCCATTTTATATATTCATCTGTATTTTGTTAATATATTGCATCTTAAATTTTTAATGTAGTGCAGTTTGTACTTTTATTGAATAGCATGAAAAATGATCTGTGTTATTATATATATAATTTTTTTTTTTTAGTTAAGTCAAGTCACAGTGATCAAAGGGAAAAAATAAAAGACATTTCCAGAGAATGTGCTCTAAAAGCCATTGAACAGAAAAACTTCCTTTCCTCACAAAGGAAAGATTTGGAGAGGGGACAGCGAAAAGATTTGGGTAGACATAGAGGTAAGTTAAGAACTTGTAGCATTCATTGGAGAAAGGCAGCTACAATCTTACTTTAAAGCTAGCTTTTATAATTTAATACAATTTAATATAATTTCTTTATATATTATATATATTTATTTATATGTTATATATCTTAGTATGATTTCTATAATGTGCCTGTTACATCTATAAATATAAAGTTTTCCTAGTTCTTATTCAATTATAGCATGGAAAATTTGTGTTTTTTTATAGTTTCACCTTTAAACCATAAATTCAATTCACCTGTATGGTACATTCAAATAATAAGGAAGGTTATACAATTAAATAAAAGGAATTTTTTTTCCTGCAACCCAACCCTTGACCTTTGCTCTGTTCCGCTATTAACAGTTTCCATGATCATGTTTTACTTTTATGGTTTTATGCCCTTATTTATGGACATATCATGATTTAATTGATACTTCTAGGCTTTAAAACTTGATTTAATATTCTTGCTGCATTGAAATCCTTTCACAGTTACTTTGTGTACTTTTTGCATGTAGCCACAGCATAAAATTTTTTCAGAATGATTACTGGGTTAGAGTATGTTTATTTTCAGTTTTGATCGGTATGGCTCAGTTGCCCTCCTAAAATACTTGACAGTCTGCACTCCCACCAATGGTGATTAGATATCTGTTTCCAGCAGTAATTGGTTTAGTAAACTTTTAATCTTACCAATATAATAGATGGGAAAATATGTTTATTTTTATGCTTTTTATTATGAATGAGATAGAATACATTTTTTTTAACTTTTCTAATTACCTTGTGATCTGCTTTGCAGATAATTTTTTAAAATCATTATATAACCATTTATATTATAAATGTATCACATCAAGCATAAATAGAGATTTCAAAAGCAATTTTTAATCTCAAAGCACTATGTAATTTAAATAACTATCATTATTACTGCTTAACTTTTCTTCTTTTCATCAAAGAAGGTGTTTGGCTTGTGATTTAACAAGTGGCTTTGAAGAGCTTTTGTATCATTATTTCCTTATTTATTTTTAAAGATTTGGTTGATGAAGACCCTCCACATTTCACGACTGGATCACCTCCTATCCTAAATGGCTTTAGACAGTATGGGAATCCACATCTATATCATAGTCAAGGGAAAGGACCATGTAAGCATGACCGAACCGCCCATCAGAGTCGAACTTCTGCACAAACCTTAAGTTCAAGTAAATCCCAGATTCTTGCTTCAGGAGAGAAAATAACTGGCAAAAGTAAGAGTGACAGTGGTACTGGGTATGATACAGACAGTAGCCAAGAGTCTCGTGATAAAGGAAGCAGCTCTAATGGCAGCAATAAAAGCCGAAACCGAGGTTGGAAACCTATGAGAGAAACATTAAATGTTGATAGTATTTTTAGTGAAAGTGGAAAAAGGCAGCAGAGTCCAAGGCATAAATCAAACATCAGTAACAAGTCTAAATGTAGCAAAGATCAGAGTTTTAACAATTGGCCGAAAGAGAATCCGAAGCAAAAGTGTTTAATGACTATATATGAAGATGAAATGAAGCAAGAAACGGGAAGCAGGACTTCCCTTGAATTTAATGGAAAAGTAGCAGAGAAAAATAAAGCCCTCAGAGAAACTAAAGTTCATGGTGACAACTGGCAGATGCAAAGGACAGAGTCTGGATATGAAAGCAGTGATCATATCAGTAATGGCTCTGCTAATTTGGACTCGCCTATTATTGATGGAAATGATACAGTGGTGGATATCAGTGGTGATAAAGAAACCGCATCTTTCAGGTAATACACAAATATATAAATGATTTTCCCCCATCCATTGTGTCTTTAATTACTTGAAGGAACTTTCAAACACTGGGGTCAGTTAAATGAGAAGCAAAGAGCTTGAGCTCAGAGTAACCTGGTATATCACAGGTTATTTGATATTTTGAGTTTCTCTTTTTAATAGTTATTTCCTGATTCCTAAAATAACAACTGTTTATTTTGAAGAAATTTAGAAAGTAAAATGCATTGTCATTTTGCCACTAAAAACTATTGATATATACTACAAGTTTTAAACCATAGATTTAAATTGGTATATCTGTCATTAAGCTCATTGCTTAATTCTTCAATCTATTTAATGCTCATTATCCCATCTCTAACATCTGTAACTCAGAGCTGGGGTTATTTTTTTCTGTCGTAACCCAGTTCCATGAAGGAGATATTTTTCCTTTAGCAAATATTAAAGAATACAGCCAGTAATTAAGTTTTCATTCAATTAATTCTTAATTCTGAAAACATTTATTATATTACTGTTAGCAGTCTACTTCCACCTCTCTGTAACCTCTAAAATATGTCCACAGCTTAGGTCAGTTAACCCACTATGTCTTCCCTTAATCAGTCTAAAACATGTTAATTTGATATTAGCTGGTATTTTATCACATTGATTATTGAAAAGCCAGATTTGCAAAAAATGACTGCCCATGTTTTACTAAAATAATCATTATAATGAAGACTTAGGGAAGTTTTTTATTTGGCAGGGTAATTTCATAATACTTCCTAAGGTATTAGAGAGATCAGGACTTTGTAACCAGATAGGCTTCAGTTCAGTTCAGTTCAGTGGCTCAGTCGTGTCCGACTCTTTGCGACCCCATGAATCGCAGCACGCCAGGCCTCCCTGCCCATCACCAACTCCCGGAGTTCACCCAAACTCACGTGCGTCGAGTCGGTAATGCCATCCAGCCATCTCATCCTCTGTCATCCTCTTCTCCTCCTGCCCCCAATCCCTCCCAGCATCAGAGTCTTTTCCAGTGAGTCAACTCTTCACATGAGGTGGCCAAAGTACTGGAGTGTTTCAGCCTCAGCATCAGTCCTTCCAAAGAACACCCAGGACTGATCTCCTTTAGGATGGACTGGTTGGATCTCCTTGCAGTCCAAGGGACTCTCAAGAGTCTTTTCCAACACCACAGTTCAAAAGCATCAATTCTTCAGCCCTCAGATTTCTTCACCGTCCAACTCTCACATCGATACATGACCACTGGAAAAATCATAGCCTTGATTAGACGGACCTTTGTTGGCAAAGTAATGTCTCTGCTTTTGAATATGCTCTCTAGGTTGGTCATAACTTTCCTTCCAAGGAGTAAGCGTCTTTTTAATTTCATGGCTGCAATCACCATCTGCAGTGATTTTGGAGCCCAAAAAAAGTCTGACACTGTTTCCACCGTTTCCCCATCTATTTCCCATGAAGTGATGGGACCAGATGCTATGATCTTAGTTTTCTGAATGTTGAGCTTTAAGCCAACTTTTTCACTTTCCTCTTTCACTTTCATCAAGAGGCTTTTTAGCTCCTCTTCACTTTCTGCCATAAGGGTGGTGTCATCTGCATATCTGAGGTGATTGATATTTCTCCCGGCAATCTTGATTCCAGCTTGTGCTTCTTTGATTTAAGTTACTGAGCAAATTAATTTGACTTTCACAGCCTTAATCTGTGACATGAGGATAATAACTGTTGTAAAATGAGAATATTAACTACTTTTAAGTATTATTGTGAGATGTAATTAATCCCCTAGAGCAGCACATGGTGTATAATAATTGTTTAACAAATGTTTCCTTTCTTTTTCTTAGGGTAAAGTAAATAATAATCCATGATAGCTGATATGTTTGGTGTGTGTTTTATTTTATTTTCTAGTGATCAGATTAAGACAAGCAACCTAAACACAGAACGTGTGAACTATACCTCCCAACAGAGCAAAAATCACTTAGAAGGTAAAATTTTTATTTAAATGTATTGTAATAGTAGCAGTAAAAAGTAAATCATGATATTAAGACTAAAGTAGGTGAAAACAGTCCTACTGATGAGTTGATGAGTAATGAGGATGGAAGTTGGGAGAGTTTATGTTTGAAGTCTTAAAGGATGCAAATAGCTATTTCAGAAAGTAGGAATAAAGGCAAGTGTGTCAGCCAGGCTAGGCTAGATTCTGGGCTGTGCAGTGGTAGCAACCTGAAAATCTCAATGTCTTAACACAAGATTGTTTCTTGCTCACAACACATGTCCAGTGGAGGTCAGCATGACGTCTCTTCCTGTGATGTCTCAGGGCCTGAGACACATAGTACCCGCATCTCCACCAGTGTTTCTCTAATTGTTGCAGTATTGCAGGAGAGGGTGGTGAAGGGGACGTAATGTGGAGACTCAGTCACGTGTGAGCGCTTGAAACTGTCAACCCAGAAGCGATCCAGGCGCTTCCGCTCACATCTCACTGGCCAAGCAAGTCTTCACAGTCAGGCTAATATCACAGAGGGTGGAAAAGGATGGTTTACCAGTGCGTTCAGTCTGTATGAACAGTCCTGATGTCTGCCACATGCATTAAGGATAGACAGAAAACCTGATAAACAGCCTGTTGGAAAAGTTCAGTTTGGAAGCAATAAATGTGTAATGGTGTGACATTATAGGTGATTTGTTAGCAACATACAGCAGCTCAGAAGCAAAGAAAATTAGATGTTTGAATGTGTATAGAATTTGGGATTGTTACTGAGAGGTTATACCTGAAGAATTTGGGAAATGGGGTTCAAGGAAAATGATGAGCAAGGGGACTATAGAGGTTGCAGTCAAGGACATTGTCTTCAGATTTTAGAATTCAGAGGATTAGAAGGGATGTAATTTTTAACAATGAAAAACAGCCATGATGAACACATTTTAAAGTTTGTTTTTAGTCTTTATCTTTCTTAAGGCTTTTATGGAGATTATTTTTCAGTTTGCAGATGTTAAATTTGATTAAATGTTTTAAGTATTTTGTTTTCTTCAGATGGTATAATATCAGTAGGAAGCACTTATATTAAGGAAATAACCTTCCTTTCCCATATAAAATGTCTCGCCTGTTTTAAAAATCTGATAAAAGTCTGGTAACAAAGTATTACAGGAAACAGTAAGGGGGTTGCCAAAAAATCAACAGCCAAAGTCAGTAAAAACTGAACAATAATTGCAAGTTCAGTGCTCTCTACAAAATGATGCTTGCTTCCTGACATTAATAAAAACACAGGGTCATAGAAATGTTGATGGTTCGGAGTGCATTGCTATAAGAACTCTGTAGTGGATTTCCCCATTGAATATGAAAGAGTATATATGTAGCCCACTTAAAAATATTCTTTTTAATTATAAAATACATAACAAAATTTGTCATTCTAATCATGTTTAAGTAAAGATTGCATGATGATAGCTACATTTCCATTGTTTTGCCACCATCGCTAGCATCTATCTCCGTAATTCTTTCACCTTCTCAAATTGAACTCTGTCCCATTAAACAACTCCCCATTTCCTCCTCCCTCCAGCCCCTGGCAACTGCTGTTCTACTTTCTGGCTCTTCAAATTTGACTAGTGTAGATACCTCATATAAGTGGAATTATACAGTATTTGTCTTTTTACAGCTGGCTTATTTCGTTCGTTAATGGGCTTCCCTCATAGGTCAGTTGGTAAAGAATCTGCCTACAATGCAGGAGACCCTGGTTCAGTTCTTGGGTTGGGAAGATCCCCTGGAGAAGGGATAGGCTACCCCACTCCAGTATTCTTGGGCTTCCCTTGTACCTCAACTGGTAAAGAATCCGCCTGCAATGCAGGAGACCTGGGTTTGATCCCTGGGTTGGGAAGATCCCTTGGAGAAGGAAACAGCTACCCACTCCAGTATTCTGGCCTGGAGAATTCCAGGGACTATACAGTCCATGGGATTGCAAAGAGTCAGACACAACTGAGCAACTTTCACTACTTTGTTTAGCACAGTGTTTCAGAGTTCCTCCGTGTATCAGAATTCCACTCCTTTTTTAGGCTGAATAACATTACATTATATGATGTAACACATTTTGTTTGTCCACATTTGGGTTGGTTCTGCCTTTCGGGTATTGTATGAAATGCTCCTATTTATATGGATCCTTGCCTGAAATCCTTGCTTTTAGTTCCTTTCAATATATACCCAAAAATGCAATTGCTGGATCCTTTGGCAATTTTATGTTTAATTTTTTGAGGAACCACTACACTATTTTCCATAGCAGCTGCAGCATTTTACTTTTCCACCAGCAGTGCACAAAGCTTCCAGTTTCTCCACCTCCTCACCAGTACTTGTTATTTTCTATTTTTTTTTTTTTTTTATAATTGCCATCTTAGTGGGTATGAGGTGGTATCTTTTTGTGGTTTTATGTAACCCACCTTTTATTTAACTACCTTAATTGCATTACATTACAAATATTATTTCTTATTTAATAAACTTCAAAACTTGTAAGAGTTCTTTAAGCTAGTTTTTGCTTGTGTGCATGCATGCTAAGTCACTTCAGTCATGTCTGACTCTTTGTGATCCAATGGACTGTAGCCCACCAGGCCCCACTGTCCATGGGATTCTCCAGGCGAGAGTACTCACCAGGCCCTCCTCCAGGGGATCTTCCAGACCCAGGGATTAAACCCACATTTCTTAAGACTCCTGCATTGGCAGGCCTTTTTTTTGTTTTTTAACCACTAGCACCATCTAGGAAGCCCAGTCTTTGCTTAGGGAACCGTTATTAAAGTGCATACCTATGGTATCCATATGTGTGTTCCCCTCCCCTAGTTTATGATTGACAACATGTTAACGTGGGTATAGCAGTTTATTTCCTAAGCTAAAAGGTTGCCCTGTGTCGATTTTTTTTTTCCCCAGTAAAGCACAATTTAATTTTTTGTGGCATGGTATCATTTTCTTGGATTTCTCCTATTTCTTATTTATAAAATAGGACACATGTACATTATTGACCTGAAGAATCACTTTATCCATGGATAAAAGGCTTTCACAAAGTTAACCTTAGAAAAAAAATTTTAATTTCTATATTCTGTTTGACATTTAAGTCAGCTTTTAATATTAGTCTGTATAAGTTTATGTACTAGTAGAGAACTTAAAATCTAAAGTAATGCCATTGTAGTTATTTCACTGATAATTTTTCACTGATAGAGATACTATGCTGCTGCTGCTTATGGGTTCTGTTGCAAATAGAAAAAAATACTTACATTGCCTAAAGCTATTACTTGGAAACACTGTTGGAATTCCACAATGCCATTTAGATTATTTTAGCTCCTGTATTAAAAATGGGTCACTAATGGGGATGATTTCAAATGACTTAAATTGCATTTAAAACAGAAGAAATGACATGTTCAAAAGTACATGGACACCACACGTACTTTTGATACCACATATTAGATAAACACAGGTAACTTGTTATATACAAGGCTGGAATGCATCCATGGAAATTCTGAGATGATGGATAGAGGCTAAAGAGAAGCCAAATCATGATGAAACTTTTATGCTATTTTTAAATCCTAAGAAGTGGAAAGGCACCAAAGGACAAAGAAAGTAGTGTACTCCAATTTGCATTTTAGAAAAGACTTTTTAGTGGCTGTGTAGCAATGGTCACCCACTCTAGTACTCTTGCCTGGAAAATCCCATGGACAGAGGAGCCTGGTAAGCTGCGGTCCATGGGGTCACAAAGAGTCAGACACGACTAAGCAACTTCCCTTTCAGTTTTCACTTTCATGCCTTGGAGGAGGAAATGGCAACCCACTCCAGTGTTCTTGCCTGGAGAATCCCAGGGATGGCGGAGCCTGGTGGGCTGCCGTCTATGGGGTTGCACAGAGTCGGACACAACTGAAGTGACTTAGCAGCAGCAGAGGGTGAATTTAGAGCAGTGGGAGAAAAATTAGATACAGAATTTAATAGCTTAGGGGAGAAAAGATGAGTGCATAAACTAAGGCTGTATCTATGTCAAGAAAGAAGATTTCAGAGATTATAAGAATATGTGGACAGTGGAGTCAGGTTCTATGACAGATGTACACAGTGCGGGGAAAGTAGGAAGTGAGGAGTAGCCGTATTTGGGTCTTACGTATGTGGATTCAGCATTTACCAATTGGAGGAATACAGGAAGAGACAGATTTAGGGGGTGAGAGCCACTTGGTCACTCAGTTGTGTCTGACTCTTCGTGACTGCGTGGACTGTAGCTCACCAGGCTTCTCTATCCATCGGATTTTCAGGCAGGAATACTGGAGTGGGTTGCCATTTCCCAACCCAGGGGTCGCACTTGTGTCTCTTACGTCTCCTCCATTGGCAGGCAAATTCTTTACCACGGGGCCACCTGGGAAGCCCTCATATTTTGGCATCGAGTGGGGATGTCAGATTTAGTTTTAGATTTGTTTGGTTTGTCATTTTAGGTAAATAGATTAATTAGACAGTTACAAATGTCTGTAATGCAGGAAACATTATGTATCGGTAGCCATCAACATATATGAGAATTGAATGCCAGAGACGTGAGCAACATCACTCAGGAAAACATGAGATGTCAGGGCATAAGGTAGATGAAGGAACATGGGGTTTGTTGACTAGAAGAGATGAGCCAAGGTAGAGCGAAGGAGCAACTGTGGAAAAGAATGAGTAGTAACTGGAAAGTATGAGAAAATACAGCAGAGGAAAGTATCACACGGAAACTAGGAAGATGGGGAGGTTCAAGAAGAAAAATGATCACAGGTAAAGCAGAATAAGGATTAAAAACTGCTAGTTTGATTTAGCAGCTAATAAGGCATTAGTGACCTAGTGAAAGCAGTGTTAGAGGCACATTAGAATAGAACCAAGAATTTGATAGAACTGAAGTGTTTAGAAGTAAGGGGCCATGATTTTGTAACTTATTCTCAAATGGTTCAGGAAAAAAAAAAGGTAAAATGATAATAATAGGTGAATCTGGGTAAAGGATATACAGGTAGGTATTCTTTGTAGTGGTTTTAGTCTTTCAGCTTTTCTGAACTTTTTGAAGTCATCTTCCAACTAAAAGTTTTTCAGAAAAAATTACAGTAAATAAAAAAGCAGTAAATAAATGCAAGCATCTGTCAGAATCTTTGCTGTGAATAGTAAAGAAGTGAAGTGAAGTGAAAGTCTCTCAGTCGTGTCCAACTCTTTGCAACCCCATGGACTATACAGTCCATGGAATTCTCCAGGGCAGAATACTGGAGTGGATGTGTTCCCTGCTCCAGGAAATCTTCCCAACCCAGGGATCAAACCCAGGTCTCCTGCACTGCAGGCAGATTCTTTACCAGCTGAGCCACCAGGGAAACTAAAGGAGAAAAAGAAAACCAAGCGCTTAGTTTTGCATTTATGTTACAGAAGGTAAGGGACTGTTGTACAGAGGAGAAAGGTGTGAAAAGAGTGGGACAGAACAGTAATTAATGGAATACGATCTCTGGAAGTAGAGTGAAAGTGAAACAGAGAAGGCTTTGAATTAAAGGAGTGGTAAATGGGAGAGATAAAGGTGAGTGTGGGTACCATTCAGTATGTATTATGTTAGATGAATCCTTTGAAGGTGTTCACACCTAATGGACTCTTTTCTCTGTGGAGTAAGGTTATCTACTGAAATAAATGTATGCTAAGATATTGACAGATTGTAAGTAACTAATCACAAAGGAATTATTAGGCCTTTCAAAAACTTTTGCCATTACTTTGCAGTCTATAATACTTAACCTCAGTTAATCATAGAAGTCAGGGTTGGTGCAGGCTGAGAGTCTTGATCTTGCAAAGGACAAGTAAGAGTGAAAGGAGCTAATCAGTGGTCAAAAAAATCTGTTAATCTCCTTAATTCTTATAAAAAAATCTGTACCTCCATTATGCTAAGTGAAATACACTATCCTTAGTTATTAAATCCTAAAATTAGTGAATGAAAAATACTTTAATCAAAAAGTATATTTGTGTACATAAATTTGATATTTTTCTCTTAAGATTTTTTTTTACAAACTTCAGAGTATATTAATTTAAAATAAATACGTTAGAAAGTATATCTAAAGAATATACTTTAGAGGTACTTTTAACGGTTGGTTTTGTCTCTATGCATACTAAGTTTATTTTCTCTAGGAGCTTCACCGACCATTGAGAAGTAGTTGCTGTGGCCCAGCATCATCAAATATTTACATATTTTTAAAAACCATAAACTTTCAGTGTTGAAATTTAATTTGTAGCAAAATAGCATTATTTGCTCTTTCTTTAAAGTAAAATACCAGTGAGAAAAGAAGACTCGTTGCTTTTTATTTCGTATCATCCCCAAGTTTGGTATCTGATAGTAGATTATTACATACTAAAGTATCTGTTCCTTTTGTCATGTAGTAAATTTAGCCAGAAATATTTATACAGTTAAAGTTTTGTGATTTTTTTTCCTAAAGTATTTAAATGTTAACTTTTTATTGTAAATCATTGTAGATCATTGATTAGGTTATTGCTCTTGGATTTCTAGGCTTTGTAGTTGCAGTATTATTTTTTTAGTCTGAAATCTTCATACACAACAAGAGTGAGGATTATAGTGTCTAGAATAGCAGTTTGGTTTTCTTGTTATGTAAGTCTGTTTTAAACCTAGGTTACCTTTTCAAATTAAGTAAATATATTTTGATTTCTTGACTGTTGGGCTTTAGGTTTGTTTGTATACAGTACCAAAATTAGCATTATTAATTAAAGCTCCTTGTGTTGATGTTGAAGTAGCTGCTTTGCCAGGTGTTAAAATCCAGCTCTTAGATTTGCAAAGAACCTGGAGCCGAAATTCTCAGTAAAGACACATGGATGTCTGTGTCAGCAGAAGAGAAAAATAACACATCTATTTTTAAGTTAGTTGGAATTCTGAAGTCAGACCACTTGGTTGAATGCCTGCCAGTGATATTAAAATTTCAAGCATATTTATAAAACCTCTGCTGCCTCCTGCTGCCCATTGTGTGGATAATTTGAGAATTAAGTATTTAATTCTTTTTGTATTTGTGAATATTAAACTTTGAGTTACAGATAAGTAAATAAACATTCTGTAGTTAAAACCACAGTGGATGGGAAATTATAACTTCAACTTAGAAATTTCTCAGACTTTAAAGAATGAAAAATAGTTAACATTCTTTCTGATACTACTTTTTTTTTTAGTCATAAAGTAGCTGTCAAAGAGAGAGGCTTAGATTGCTAAATTATGCAATCTTCCAAATGTTGTTACATTTCTGTATATCTTTTTAAAGAACACATTTTAAAATATTACCACAGATATTAGCAGAAAGTCTTAATTATTGGAAAACTACAAAACTCATGGTGGTAAATACAGGTTTTCCAAAACTCTTGCTTTCATCCAAAACCTTATCATTGGCAATAAATACTGCCAGTTGTTTTCCTGAAATGACGGGTTCACTTCTTTCAAGAAAATGTATGTCAGATAGTCAATTCTGAATAACTGAAGTTGGTCAATTGTCTTTTGAAGTAAAAATGGTTTTCAGCTGTAAAGATTAAGTGAAATAACTACTTATCAACTTCTTAAAACTTGAGCAAGCAGTCAATAAATGGTAGCTAGTTCATGGTGGAATGACATTTTACGTGTTATCATAATACCCTCTCACTCATTTTAATTCAGTTGATGTTCCTAGTATTCCTGTGAAGCAGATAAAATAGATAGTAGGATCTCATTAAAGGAAGAAACCTAGACTGTAAGGTGGTATAAGGTTTTAAAGTTGGTTTTAATATAAAGTAACCATCCAATAAACAGTGAGTCCAAACTTCAACTTAAGTTGTGTGCCTGTGCTAAGTCACTTCAGTCATGTCCGACTCTTTCCCACCCCATGGACGGTAGCCCGCCAGGCTCCTCTGTCCATGGGATTCTCCAGGCAAGAATACTGGAGTGGGTTGCCATGCCCTCCTCCAGGGGGTCTTTCCCACACAGGGATTGAATCCTAGTTCTCTTACGTCTTCTGCATTGATTGGCAGGCAACTCAAGGCATCTATTTTCAAATGTAGGATCTTCCCACCCATTCATCAGTAAAGAGTAAACGGGAAATACAGTTCCACATGACCCATCAAGAATAACACTTTTGGGGCATTGCTGACATTTTCATGTGTAATAAATGGAGGAAAGGACCATTAATTTTGTATAAAGGGTTCAGAAAAGGTATTATTTGAGCAAAGGCTTCAAGAACTAGTTTTTTTCTGTTAATTTGGAAGAGAATTACCTGTTTATAGAAAGCCTTATGTAAATTATGGAGAAGTGTTGATTCCTGGGTCAGGAAGATCTGCTGGAGAAGGGATAGGCTACCCACTCCAGTATTCTTGGGCTTCCCTTGTGGCTCAGCTGGTAAAGAATCCTCCTGCAATGCCGGAGACCTGGGTTCGATCCCTGGGTTGGGAAGATCCCCTGGAGAAGGGAAAGGCTACCCACTCCAGTATTCTGCCCTGGAGAAGCCTATGGACTCTATAGTCCATGGGGTTGCAAAGAGTCGGACGCGACTGAGCGGCTTTCACTTCAGTTATAGATGGAGTAAATTCTGAAAGATCACTTACATAATTTTTTCTCATTTTCCTCCTCAGGCTTTAAAAGAGAACTCAAGAACTTAGACGTAGCCTCTAAAGCTTATGAGTTCCACCCAGAATCACACCTACAAATAAAAAATCCTTTGATAAAAAGGTAATCATAGCTGTTTGGAAATACTAGAATCTTCTAAATTCACATATAATAGGAATTCTTTATCAGAAAGGCATTCTTAGCTAACCGACAGGCATACATACTTACCTGAAAGCCGTGGGTCTAGAGTGCTATGATGCATATTTTATTGGGGATCATTAAAAGGATGTAGACCTTAATGATGGGGGAGCGTACAGAGTTCCTTGTACAAAATATGATTGTTTGTTTTAATCCTCATGGCATTCTTTTGAGGTAGATGGTATTTTACAAAAGAAAAAATTTGGGGTTTAGGTTAAGTAATTTGCCCCAAGCCAATGGAGCCAAGATTTCAGTAGAGTTCTAATCTACTTGGCAGAGCCTCAACTCTTCATCTTTGTACTGTACTTGAATTTCATGCAAGTCACAGGAGAAAATAATTTAATCACATGAAGATAAATAATTTGTAATATGATACTATTTCTGTTCATCTTAGATATTATTAAGTAGTCTGATTATTTTTAATTAGTATCCTATCCTTATGGCATTATAAATAAAAGTACTTTTATTGCTATAAACATTGTAATGTTGGTTGGGAAGTGTTTTAGAGTATTGAATTATTTGCTAATAAAGTTTCCTTAAGTCTATTCTATTATTTATAACAATAAATGTAATTTCAGTAAGTTAAAACTTTTTGAGGGGGGGTCATACTACACAGTTTGTGGGATCTTAGTTCCTCAACCAGGGATTGAACCCCGGGCCCAGGCATGAAAGCACTGAGTCCTAATCACTGGCCCACCAGGGATTTCCTGGAAATTTGCTTTTTTTAAAAAATTACACTTCTAATTATTACAAATCTGATATTGGTAATGATGTTTCTGGTAAACATTTATGTATTCTAAGATAAAGGTTTTGGATTCAGAGTGTAAATTATTAATGGTTGTAATTGTTAATGGTTTCCTTTTCTGTTATGTTATACCAATAACATAAACACTATATTGGGAAGTTAAACAATGGGACAAGTGCTTTTCTTTTCCCTCCAGTTTTGCATATTTGTGTATGGTGTTTGAGCTTTGTTTTTATTTTTCAGGTCACATATACATGAAACCAATGGAAAGACATTCCCTTCATTCAATCCAGAAATACTCAAGGACCACACAGTCGGAGAGCATACCCACCAGTCAGATGAACAGAAACTTGAAAAATCAAGTGAACCCAAGTTTTCTGAGTGGCTTAATAAAGAAAAGTCTGAGAGAACAGGTTTGCTTTTTCACATTGACGATAACTCTGGTTCTGGAAAGAGAGGGAACAGTAATGAAGCAGTCTCACCATCTTCATCACAGTCTTCACACATGAGAACTGTGGGGTCAAAGCCAGAAACCGCTCCCCTCATCCAGCAGCAAAATATGATGGAACGATGTTACTATGAGAACTCTCTACCCAGGGAACCTCTGGTTCAGTCAACCTGTAGATATGACAGTTGTCAGATGCCAAAACTTGTTTGCCAGAATGCACCACCCCCTCTGCCACCAAAGAAATATGCTACGACCAGTGTGCCACAGTCAGAGAAAAATGATTCTACTCCTGATGTCAAAGTAGCAGAGACGTTTAAGACTAACTCTTCTAGTCTTCTGAAGCACAGTCCAATTACAGCCTCAGAGCCAGGCATAGACATGAGTCCGTATGTGAACAATGAAAGATTTAAGGATACATTTCAAGCAAAAGAGTATGTCGGCAACACATCAAACACCTCATCCAGCTCTTCAACTAAAGATTTTCAGGCAGACTCAGGTGTAGCTGTTGGTGCTTTCTGCCAGCCAGAAACAGACTCTAGTTCTACATGTCCAAATGAGACAGTTTCATTAACTACCTATTTTTCAGTTGATAACTGCATGACTGATACATATAGATTGAAATACCATCAGAGGCCCAAGCTTTGCTTTCCAGAGAGCAGTGGCTTTTGTAATGATAGTTCACTGTCTCAGAATGAAAGAGAGCTAGGACCTGTGTTACATAGTAGTTTTGGTTCAAACTGCCCTTCTGAGCAAAAACATAAACCTGGTATTCACTGTAATAGATAAATGATGACTCCGGTGGGCTTTTACTTCTCAGAGACCATTTAAGAATCAACTGATCAAACCTAGTGCTATATGAAATTAAAACCATGGCATTATTAGTCATTAATCACTTTAACTTTCTATACAGATCTTTTATCTTATGAAAATCAACTTATTGGGTATTTTGGAAATTCCCTCTGAATAGCCTTGGCATGCCTCAAAAAATATAAAATCAGGCTGTGTCCAGAAAATCATTTCTCACACGCTGCAGTTGAGTAAAAATGTAATTTGACCCTTTATTTTTTGACTGGTAGACCCATAAGTATTAAACTAAGCAGTACTCATATGTAGACTGGTTAACTGTGCTCACTGAAAGATAGCAGATGGCAGGTCGTTTGCATAGTCCAAGTAGTATTTGCTTTGTGAGGAAGCACTTTCTAATGGGTAGCCAAAAGAAGGCTTCACCCATTTGCTTTTGACTTCTGTGATAGTCTACTACATATGATTCCTTAAGTGTCTTAAAAAAAAAAAAATCAACCCATGAAATTGATAGCATTTCAGGAAAAAAGCCTTAATGGTAAAGCAATTTTTAATTAAATTCTCAAGGTCGGAAGAGACTTAATTTTGCTCCTAGAATTTTTACCTTCAGAATATCCTTTGTTGTATGTATTTATAAACATTACTACAGTCGTGTAAGCTAAAAATAATTAAAATACTTCACTTTAGTATATTTATTTGTTACTTTTTTTCTAGTTTTATATGAAATATGAAAGGTTTTTATTTTGGTTTGGTTTACTTTGGGCTGCTAGTGACCAGTGTTAGGGATTAACCTAAAGCCTTTTTTTAAGACTATCACTGTGACTGCCTAAATTTTCCATAGTACCTATTTGTAGATTGTCAGCCCATTTTAATGATATTCAGTCTAGAATTTGAAAATAATTCTGGGTTTCCAGATTAAATATTTGCTATTCATATAGGTTTAATTTTAATGAAATACATTGAGCATCCTTCCCTTTTTTCTGCTTAAACAATTTTCCCCACCTACTTTCACTGAGGCTTTCTTTAAAATAGTTTTCCATTTTATCATTACAAGTGGAAATAAGTACTTTAATTGCCTTATTTCATAGTTGTTAATTTTGTACTAAACTGGTAAACTAATTGTGGTTTAGAATAGCTTTATATTGCCCATGCTAGAGAACTGAGAATTTGCATAAATTTTATATATAAAACATAGTAATTCTGTAAATTAGTAAATTCAATATTTTGACCAGTTCCATAAATTGTTAAAGTATTCTAAAATGTTAATGATTAAAACTGAATAATTCTAGATAAGTAGAAAATAATTGCTTGTACAAGTCTAAGCTCACTCAGTTATCAGATCTTGATCAAATTTTGTCTTCCACCTAGAGAAGTTTCTAACTGTAACAGTAGGTGATTATTATTTTATATTCTCTTAATGTAGAAATACTTGAATATCAACTAAGTACAATTTTATCTTCTAAGAAAGCTTTTTTTAACATAGCTTTTAGTATGGAAGTTTTGTAAATATTGTAAAGTTTGTAAAATTGTACTTGAAATGTCAGTGTATTTAATTACTGCTTTTATAATATTGTAAAATACTAGAAAAATGAGCTTCAAGTATTTTTAATAATTTTCAAAAACTTTGTGTAGTTTATGTCCAGTTGAAAATGTATTATTTGAAACATTTAAACTGATTTCTGATACTTAACAACAATCTCATAGGTTTCTATGAAGTTTAACTCACAATGGAGTTGCAGACATCACCCAGAAATGTCTGATTCTGGGGCTTTCTAAAGTACTGCTGTCCAGTTAAAACCTCCTGCATTATACTGTAGTACTAACAAACTAGAAACCGACCGTTTGTTTTTGTTGACACAACACTCCAAATATAGACAGAATATGTATTTACTAATAATTATTCATGTGGAATTTTTATTTCTAGGGTGACTATTTATTTTTATACATGTTTTCTTGTGGTTATAAGATTATGATAACTTTCAAAATAACACAACCAACAGCTGTTATGTTCAAAATACTTCAGAGTATTTTCATGTGAAGTCAGTTTCTTCTGGTTCAAAATTTGGAGGGGGGTAAACTGATTTTTAATATGGGTGGACTTTTCTTTGCATTCATGACTGTTGATTCCTCTCTCATCCCTGTGAATTATGTATTTTATGGGAAACATAGGTCAATTTAAAGTTCAGGGGTGAACTTGGAATATCACTGATCAGAAAAATTGATCACAGGAGACTCTTAAGAGTTCAACTCTAGAGAGGTCTAAAGGAGAGTTCCCACAGGAGCTGATAAACTTTCTTTAAAGAGTCAGTCAATATAATAACCTAGGCCTTGTGCACCCTAAGACCTCTGTAACAGCCACTCAATTCTGCCAGGGTAGTGTGAAAACAGCCAGAATGTAACATTTACCTAACAATATGCTAATGACTAGGCTTGTCTCTGCTCCAGTAAAACTTTAGCAGCATTGAAGCATGGATTTCACATTATTTCCACTTAATGAAATAGTTTTTCTGTTTTTTTCTCAATCATTTTAAGATGTAAAAATCATTCTTAGCTCACAGGCGGAGGCAAATGGGCCAGATTTGGGTATTTTGGTGACCCTTTCCCTACAGCATAACATCTACCTACATTAAATGCCCTCACTAAATAATTTTGTAGCCTGAGTGTATCCCCATGCCATTTAGGGACTAAGGTATATGGAGCACTTTACATCCTAAAAATTTCATGTTAACAGACTTCTAAAGACTTCACCACAGTTACTCATTAGCCAATAGATTTCAAATGGTTAAAACAATCATTTCCACTTAATGAAACTGTGAAATTTACAAAGGAATTGATCAAACTAAAATCACTTTGATTTTATTCTTTTGATGTCTTTACTGTAGCAAGTTTGCCAAATTGTTCCTGGTGTCTCATTTACCCAGTTCAAAAGCTTACAAGTACACTATATTATCTGAGATGGCACAGTGGTAGGCATGATTTCATCTGTAGGACATTGAAATATTCAAGAGTTGTGGTAGTAGGCTGATTTTAGGCTCAGAAAGGTGGTATAGATTATAAATCTGTGTGTGTGACCTAGTACACAAGTAATTAGTTAAAATGAAAGCAAATCACACCTAATTTATCTGTGTAATAAACATTTACTGGACAAAATTTATTAGCAAGCAGCACAGAAACTATTCATACAGTCTGTTTGGTAACCTCAATGAAATCCCAGTTCTGTGTTTGTCTAGATGCTTCAAGCCTAAAATGTTCTCTTCAGGCAGATTTACCAGGTTCTCTGATGGCATAACTGTTAACCTCATAGTCGGCATTAGGCTAAAGTCCTCCAAAATCAATCCCAGATTTCACACTAACCTAAACCCATTCTAAAAAAGTAGAGGATGGTGAGTTTACCAGACCTACACCATTTCTAAGGGAACTGAAAAACATTTAGGCAATTCCAATATATAAAGTATCACCAATTTCAAGGAGAGCCCATTTCTAATATCTGTTATACATACAATAGGAATAGCTTCTGAAGGGCTTATAGTAGCTGCTTTGGGAGTGTGACCTTTTTCATTAAATACTAACTGATCACTCTTAGAAATAAAATTATTAACATATTTAGATAAAGAATGTAAACTGCATGAAGGCAAGGATTTTTGTTTTGTTCAGTGCTATACCTGGCCCATAGTAATTGCTCAAATATTTGCTCAATGAGTAAATATGGTGACTTTGCTTAAGTATTAAAAGTTATAGACATTGTAATAAATATGTTTTGGCCACAAGCATTCTTAATGCAAACCTAATAAAAATTAGGTTTGAAACACATAGTTGTGTTTCAATGAGTTCAAGAGCTTAAAAGTGAGGGGAAGCATCCAGGTAAAGATGACATGCCTTCTAGCCTTCCACCACTGGATAATATATACTTTCTCTAAAATTGTACCAACCTAGCAACCATAACAGAGGGCCACTTAAAAATTAAACTGGCATTTGCAGCAAATACATTGTGGGCCTGGACTTCCTTGTATAGCTTTTACTCCTTTTTTTCCCAAGTTCTTCCCTTGCTTTTGAATAATTTGTTTTTAAATATTTCACATTATTTTACTGTATTATTTGCATCATACTAAACTCTGGCCAGCTCTTAAAATGTTAAAGAGAAAAACATTAATGTATTTATTAATGACTATAATAAATCCCATGTAAAATACTTTTATATTCAGCCCCTGTAAAGTCATCAGACAATTTGAAAAAGAATTTTAAAACATGAATCAAAGTCAAGTTTTACAAACTTAGCTATGACTGGGTGAGATCATTATCCATTTAATACCCTTTCTCCCACCCCATCTCACCCACAGATAACAGTAGAATGTGTAAAATGAAATGAGGGTCCCTTCGAGTTTGATATCCTTCTGGTGCACAGCCCCGTCTTCTTTGTTGAAGGAGTCTGTAGTCATCTTCAGGAATCCACTCCAGTAGCCAGAATTCTTTAGGTATAGGGCAAACCATTCTGGAAAAACAAATATATGTCAACAATGTTTCCTTTCTCTTCCCCCTTTAAATACTTTATGTAAACTTCTGAAAATCTTTTTTGCATATAAAATAATGCTTTATTTTTATTGGAGTATAGTTAACATAAATTATACTAGTTCCATGTTACAACATAGTAATATCACATTATATACACTACAAATTCAACACCACAATAAGTATAGCAAATATCTTTCATCATACAAAGTATCTGAAATATTGACAGTATTCCTAATATTCTACATTATAACCTATGACTTATTTATTTTAAACTGGAATTTTGTACCTGAATCTTTTTGTCTTTGTCTTTTTCCCTGAACACTGTCACACAGTGATCACCGCTGTCTCTTGTGGCCACCACCAGTTTGTTCTCTGCATCTATGAGTCTGTTCCTGTTCAATTTGTTCATTTGTTTTGTTTTTTAAGATGTCACATATAAGTGCTGTTGTTGTTTAGTCGCTAATTTGTATCCCACTCTTTTGTGACTCCAGCCTGCCAGGCTCCTCTGTCCATGGGATTTCCCAGGCAAGAATACTGGAGTGGTTGCCATTTCCTTCTCCAGGGAACTTCTGAAAATCTCGATCATCTTAGTTGTTTGCCTATTCCTAAATGATTTACATATTGATAAGAGCAAAAAATACCCTCAAAAACTACCGCACAATTGCACTCATCTCACACACTAGCAAAGTAATGCTCAAAATTCTCCAAGCCAGGCTTCAACAGTATGTGAACCATGAACTTCCTGATGTTCCAACTGGTTTCAGAAAAGGCAGAGGAACCAGAGATCAAATTGCCAACATCCGCTGGATCATCGAAAAAGCAAGAGAGTTCCAGAAACACATCTATTTCTGCTTTATTGACTGTGCCAAAGCCTTTGACTGTGTGGATCCCAATATACTGTGGAAAATTCTGAAAGATGGGAATACCAGACCACCTGACCTGCCTCTTGAGAAATCTGTATGCAGGTCAGGAAGCAACAGTCAGAACTGGACATGAACAACAGACTGGTTCCAAATAGGAAAAGGAGTACGTCAAGGCTGTATATTGTCACCCTGCTCACTTAACTTCTCTGCAGAGTACATCATGAGAAACGCTGGGCTGGATGAAGCACAAGCCGGAATCAAGACTGCCAGGAGAAATATCAATCACCTCAGATATGCAGATGACACCACCCTTATGGCAGAAAGTGAAGAACTAAACAGCTTCTTGATGAAAGTGAAAGAGGAGAGTGAAAAAGTTGGCTTAAAACTCAACATTCAGAAAACGAAGATCATGGCATCTGGTCCCATCACTTCATGGCAACTTGATGGGGAAATAATGGAAACTGACAGACACTTATTTTGGGGGGCTCCAAAATCAATGCAGATGGTGACTGCAGCCATGAAATTAAAAGACGCTTGCTCCTTCAAAGAAAAGTTATGACCAACTTAGACAGCATATTAAAAAGCAGAGACATTACTTTGCCAACAAAGATGCATCTAGTCAAAGCTATGGTTTTTCCAGTAGTCATGTATGGATGTGAGAGTTGGACTATAAAGAACGCTGAGCGCCAAAGAATTGATGCATTTGAACTGTGGTGTTGGAGAAGACTCTTGAGAGTCCCTTGGACTACGAGGAGACCCAACCAGTCCATCCCAAAGGAAATCAGTCCTGAATATTCATTGGAAGGACTAATGCTGAAGGTGAAACTCCAATACTTTGGCCAACTGATGCAAAGAACTGACTCACTGGAAAAGATTCTGATGCTGGGAAAGATTGAAGGCAGGAGAAGGGGATGACAGAGGATGAGATGGTTGGATGGCATCCCCGACTCAATGGATATGAGTTTGAGTAAACTCTGGTAGTTGGTGATGGACAGGAAGGCCTGGCATGCTGCAGTCCATGGGGTCACAGAGTCAGACGTGACTGAGAGACTGAACTGAACTGATTCCTTGTTGCTGCTAAGTCACTTCAGTCGTGTCCGAGTCTGGGCGACCCCATAGATGGCAGCCCACCAGGGACCCCCATCCCTGGGATTCTCCAGGCAAGAACACTGGAGTGGGTTGCCATTTCCTTCTCCAATTCCTTGTTAAGTCTTCCATTTTCTACCCTGAGCTAAAAATTTAGATTAAAAAAAAAAAATCACTATATTTGAAGTAACACCAAAAATCAGGAGGAAAGATTTTCCTTTACAAGTGACTCAATGAAGGATTTTATAGAAATACTCATCTCCCATTTGTTCCATTGAACCCTCTGCCATACCATTCAAGAAATACAAGAATCACAGACAATGGAGCTTCAGGTACAGTGAGTTTATGCCCAGATCTTGGCAAACGTTAGGGACTAGGGGTGAGGAAAGAAGACAATTACCTTTCAGGGAGTGTAAATTCAATAACAAGATTGAGAAGAATAACTTAGAGTGAGTCAACAATTACCTCTGAAGTCCAAGAGAGCTGTTTAATAACTAAATGAGCTGCACTGCTTTCCTCCAGCCCAGGGCTTGTCTTCTGAATTTGTCCCTTATTATCTCAGTCCTGTGTCCCTCTTGTCTAAGTTCCCTTCCTTTACCCTCTGCCAAAACTGTCTTTTCAGAGTGAGTGGCAATGAAAATGGACAGCATGTATTTTCCAAGAGGTATCTAAGGAATTTTGTGACTTACCAATTGTTTTGGAGTTCGTGGATGTGTATTAAAAAAAAAAAAGTAAGTCAAAAACAGTCCCAAGCTTCTGGGAGGAGGACTGGATAAAGTTAACATTTTTTGAAATGGGAACACTTAATGGATAAGAAATTAGGAACTGAGTTTTGGACCTATTTTAGATACCCTGCTCATAGTCAAACTGTTGTATCGTAACATCAGCTTTGGGCTTCCCAGGTGGCTCAGGGTAGAGAATTTGCCTGCTAAGCAGGAGTTGCAGGTTCCATCCCTAGGTGGGGAAGATCCTCTGGAGAAGGAAATAGCAGCCCCCTCCAGTATTCTTGTCTGGAGAATCCCATTGACAGGGGAGCCTGACGGGCTACAGTCCATGGGGCTACAAAAGAGTCGGACACGACTTAGTGACTAAATAACAACAATAAGCTTTAGCTGAGTGCTTACTGCTGCAAAGCAATATGCAAACATATCGCTTTTAGATAAGTTAGCGATTTATCTAAAACACCAAACCCCTATGACCAGGTTACTATTGGTCCCTAGAAATGAAACTAGCTACAAAGCTCCAAAAAGTCAAATAACTTATCCAGTTTCTTCATGATAGTGCAGGAACTCAAAGCCAGCCGGTTTCATTTCAAAACAAAACAAGAAAAAATATGAAGTCAAGTTGCCTCCACACCTCTGAACACCCTCAACTGAGGTGCTAAGGAAGCCATTTTCAGTCTCATTCCAACTCCCCGACTTACCGGATCCTGCCACTTTCGGGACACAATTTCCTTTCCTCTTCCCACCCACCTTCCCAAACTGGGGAGTAGGTTCCTAAGCCTCTCACCCTTCAGTGTTACATTCAGAGTACTCACCATGGCAAAAAATACACGAAGAAAAACAATATCACGTCGAAGAGGATGAAGAGCCAGAGATCCAACCAATAGGAGTGTTTGGGAGACAGGGCGGCCCCGGACTGAGACCGCACTTCGTGGTTTTGCTGCTGCCTCTCGGCTTCACCGAAGCCTCGCCGCTCCCGGGGGCCGCTCCGACCACCTTCTGAGGCCGCGTCCACCTCCATTTCGCACCAGTAGCCGCGCCAGAATCCGAGCACCTGAAATGCCTCAGGTCCCGCACTTCCGCGTTCAGCTTGCGAAAAACGGACAGAGTCCAACCCCATGTACATGCGCGTTTCCGCGCCTGGGAAACGGCGCTCCGCCCGTCCCTCCCAGTGCGCAGGCGCCGTCCGCTGCATTCGTGACTGCGGGCAGGGAGCGCAGCTTCCGTCCGGAAGCGGAAGCAGAGAAGGCCACCCGCCCTGCAGCGCCCCGGATGGAAGCTGGTTTTTCAGGTTTCGCTAGGAGAGATAACTCGGTGGCTGGACCAGAAGTTACTCAGGTTCCATTCCTGACAGGTGATGGATTCCACCTTGGAACAGCCCGTGGTCACCTCTCCTTATCCTTGTATTGCTTTTGCGTCCTTATGCCAAGGTTTTAAAAGGGCCTCCTCTAATGGGGTTTGTACTGTTCCCAGCGTGTTACAGTGCTTCCCTTGTGGCTCAGACGGTAAAGCGTCTGCCTACACTGCGGGAGACCCGGGTTCGAGCCCTGGGTCAGGAAGATCCTCTGGAGAAGGAAATGGCAACCCACTCCAGTATTCTTGCCTGGAAAATCCCATGGACGGAGGAGCCCGGTAGGCTACAGTCCATGGGATCACAAAGAGTCGGACACGACTGAGCGACTTCACTACACTTCACTTCCTAGCATGTTGCACTTATTTAATTCTTGAAACGCCTATAATGAGGTTGACATCATAAGTATGAACGTGAGTTTCTAAGGGGGTCAGTGAGCAAAACGTGAGAATTTTGTATGTATTTCAAAGGAGTGAAGTTAAAAATAATACGGGGGGTTGGAAGTGTAATTCCCCTATGATATTAGAATGTTACCAGAAAGAAAACTGTTTATCATTGTAGACAAGGAAAAATTCTCTTCTACGCTCTTTGGTTCTCCGTTTGGACTTAAGAATTAAACTGATATAAGACAGGTTGACAAGAGAAAAGCACAGAAGTTTTTGTTTTCTCTTTCTTTTTTTAACGCGAACATGGAAATTTTCAGAGGAGAATCACAACCTGAAGAAGTGACCAGGGCAGAAAGCTTAGAAAGGAAAAAGTCAACGAGATTTCTGCTAGGAAAAAAGTGGCGAAATGACTAGGAGGATAAGGGTTAGTTTAACAAGGTTTGTTTGTATGGGGATTTCTTGGTCCAATTTTCCATCTCTGGTGATAAAAAAAAAATGTTCTTCCTGGTAGTATAGGGAGGGCATCTTTTACATGGGAATTTTCTCTCTTTCTGGAAGAACAAGGAAGGTCAGAGTGCCCTTCTTGTGTCAGGTTTTTCTCCATTGCCTTTAACTCAAAATATTCAGTATGCCAGAATGATGTACTCTGAACTCCTTCGTTCCCCTGTCTGAAATGCCTCTAGAAGTAAAATCTGAGTCAGTAACTGTGGAGAGAAGAATTGGGTTAGCAACTGTGTGGCAAGAGATCTGCAAAGGGTGAGAAGAACATAGAAAGAGAATGAATAAACAGAAAATAACGAACCTAAGCCCATTTCCCCATATTCCATGAAATCAGTCTCCCTTCCCTAGGAGTAGTTCAGTCCAATAGAATGGCAGAGCCTCGTTTTTATCTGATGGAACATGTTTATCTTGTCTTCAAAAAGTGTAGGAAGTCAGTGTTAGTTGCTCAGTCGTGTCTGACTCTTTGCGGTTCCCTGCCAGCCTCCTCTGTCCATAGGGATTCTCCAGGCAAGAATACTGGAGTGAGTTGCCATTCCCTTCTCCACAGGCAAAATGTATAGATTAGACACTGTTTGCCCCAAGTGATTTATATACAAGCAGCATTCTTCACCAGTGATGGCACAAGCTCCTCCTCCTTGAGCTGTCAGTATGTCCAGGGCAAGGCAATTTTCTAGTCCAACAGAGGCTATTAACTTTTGATCAAAAGGCTTCCAACATTTGCATAGTAATATTGAAATCCTGTTACTATGGAAAGACTGAGAACTGCCTATTCCAACTCATAAGCTCCAAAGGCTAGGAAAAGGGATCTTAGTACTGAAAAGAACTTAGAATTGTGATAAACAAACCAGTTTTCTATGAGATCTGGTCTGAGCTGTTTCTGTGACACTCCTTTTATGAAAGTACTGCTTTCATAAAAAGTAGTAGTGCTTTTATGAAAGTAGGGCTACCCTTGTGGCTCAGCTGGTAAAGAATCCAACTGCAATGCGGGAGACCTGGGTTCGATCCCTGGGTTGGGAAGATCCCCCGGAGAAGGGAAAGGCTACCCGCTCCAGTATTCTAGCCTAGAGAATTCTATGGACTGTATAGTCCATGGAGTCACAAAGAGTCAGACACAACTAAGGGACTTTTACTTTCACTTTTATGAACAAAGAAACCAGTTTATAATTGGGCTGGAATTTTAAGGTGACAGAGGGTATTGGGAATTCAAGTCCACATTGTTCTGCCCATCCAGATAGGAACTCTTATCTCCAAAGACCAGCATTGTTTCTGGATAAGGTCAGAATGGAACTTGTGACATATTAGTTGGGGTTTAGTGTGTCTTGTCACCTGTCATGTTGACATCTGTACATCTCCATCTTGTATATCTCTGTCAGTCTGTAGGAGCAGGACAGGTTTTGAAATTATGTGATATAGGAGGCCTACAATTAGGCCATAGTAGCTGTAAAGCTTGATTGTAACTTGGCCAACTTAGTCTGGATTTTTGGTCTGCCTATATGCAGTCTTTGATGGCTAATAATGTAAGCAACTGAGCTACCCTAGTTTACATAAGGTACTTAGGAGTTAGCTGTAACATCTGGTGATTTGGCCAGTGCCCCTGCATGAGTCAGTGCTGAGGCCATTTATGACCTTCACGAGAGGCTGGAGGATGCATCTTAGAATTGAACCACAAAGTTTGGTTGCAGTATTGCCTTAGACCTGGAAAGGTGAAGCTCTATGCCTGATTTCAGTGCAAAAGGAAAAATTCCCTTCTAATGTCTTTACTTGAGCAAAGGACAGTCCTTGATCTTCTGTAGCGGTTTTTCTGTGTCCAGTTATCTCACTGAAAGGAAAAGAGTGATATTGTTTTCTTGGTCATGAATGCTTACCTGTTACGCATCCATTTTCCTGAGTTGTCGCCAGCTGCTTGGATTGGCAAGAACAAAAATTAGTTCAGGTTCTTTTGCATAATCTAGTTGGAGACATAACCAGCGAACAGATTGATGACTTAATGTCACCAGGCTTTGGAAAACTGATATAAAGAGTTACCTGGTTTGTGCTTGACCTTTTGAGAGAGTCAGGGTTATTGAGAGGGAAGACAAAGTTTGAAGGAGAGCCCATAGTGGAAGGGATAAATAGATCGGAATCAGCGATCTCCTGTCACCTTTATAATCAATGGCTAAAGAAAGGGAAGTCTTTGTTAAAAGGAAGATTTCCCCACCCCCCACCCCGGGAATAGGAAGACCAAATGGGGGGAAAAAGTAGGTAGAAGGAAGTTTCTTCATCTGTGATCTTGAGAAAAGCTGCCTACTTGATGATTTTGTCTGCTTCTGGGACCTGGGAAATTGGCCCTGAAAATTCTTAGTTTAAGGTCACCTTAGAGGTGGTCTTCCAGTTGTCCTGGGAGTGCTGCCAATTTGGATCAGAGCCGGCAGGGCGCATGTGAATCCAAGAGGATGGCAGTGCAAATGGTTAGCAGTTTGTAAGGACTGACCCAGCACGATAACAATGCGTACTTTCTTCTAAAAAGCTTAATGTACATCCAGTCTTCTGGTCAAAGGGGATAGCAAGGCTTGCCAGTCAGTGGACGCCACACCCTTTTTTTACCTGTTGATAATCTCTACGTTTGCTGGTTAGTTCCTACAGAGCAAGTCATGGTATCAAGTTTCTTACCTAAGTTCCTAGAGTGTTCACTCAATCAGAAATAGAAGATTTAGAGATGCCATTAGGCAGAGGGCAACCAAATGCTGTTTCAAAAGGGTTAATTCACAACCTCTGTTTGGAGTATGCTGAATTTTTATAAGGGCCAGAGGTAGTGCCTCTGGCCATTAAGTCCAGTTTCTTGATAAACTTTTCCTAAAGTCCTTCTGATGTCTACATTTTTGTGTGCTGTTTGCCCCGAGGATTAGGGATGGTGCAGGGGTTAGAATTTTAATGAGTACCCCAAAGTTTTTACGAGCTTTGATTTGTAATTTGTTTGTGATGTGTTTCTACTATAAAATGAGCTCCTTGGTCTGACTCAGTCCATAGAGGAATACCAAAACGAGAAATAACCTAGGTACTAATTTCTTCACCACTGTGTCAGTGTTGGCTTGTCCAGTTGGGTAGCATTTAGTTCATCTGTTACCATGTACACGCTAAACCACTGGGAATAGCCTAAAGCTGGAAGAAAAACTATGGAGTCCATTTGGTGTCCTGCAAGGGACAGTGTGGTACAGGAGAGTATTTCTTTACCTGCAGTTTGGTGTCGAGGTTGCATGTCACTTGACTGGACACTGCTCACTCCAGGGCTGCTGCTGTTGCTGAGAAGTCCTGGGACTTCTAACACAAGCCAGCAGAAGGTAAGAATTCTGCCAGTCTCCCAGGTTTCTGCCTGTAGTATCCAGTCAAATGAGAATGGTAAGAGTGTCTCCTTGTCATTTTCTCTTTCTGAATTTCGATTAGCAAGAGAAAGCATTTCTGTGAACCATTTTGGGCATTATAGTGACTCTGGAGTCTTGTATTGAGTACTCTTGTTTTCTATTTCTAATGTCTGTAGAAAAAGAAAAGCTTAAAACACAATCTCTACACCCCAGCACCCTCAGAGGGTACATTTGTCCCTTTCTGAGGGACAGTACACCATCAAATGACAGGATCAACTGATTCTCAGTGGGACCCTAGATCCAACAATTAAACTTACAGTGGAGAATCAGACACTGGAATTCTTAATTGACACTGGTGCAACTTTACTATCCATTCAGAGGGTTTATCTCTGCCTGTCACCCCTGATTCTATCCAAGCTGTCGAATCCTCTGGGTAATCTGTTTCATTGCCCACATCTCAGGCAATGAGATGTTTTCATGCCCACCTCAGTATCCTTAGGACTTGCATTTCTTTTATTTCTTTTCCATCATTACTACTTTGCATGCCTGTCATAGTTTTCTTTGAGAGTTGTACAGTCATCAAAACTAATTGCTGTTTGTTGCAACTTCTTTATCTTCATCGTGGCCTTTTAGCTGCTCCCACTATTAATCTGGCTCCACTCCACTCAGCAAGCCTGGTACCCAGCAAACACCCTTTGCTTCAGCCAGATTGCTTTCATCTTATTCCTCATGGAGACCTTTTTCCTCTTGGCCTTTGGGCTTTGATGCATGTTGCTTTCATTAAACTGAAATGTTGCCCCACCTACCATAATCCTCCCCCTCCTTTTTCAGTCCAAATGTCAACTTTAAAAAGCTTTTCTCACTACAATTCATGTCATCTCTCCATTCTCAGTATTTTTAACACACCAGTGACAAAAAAATAACATTTAACTCATCTCCAACTGCTTTATATGCCATGCTTTCTTCAGTGACGTATTTGTCCCATGGTGTTTTGACTTTCTTCTGCATCAGTCACCCTCTACATTCTGTAACAGCTACCTGTTGATGAGGCTGTCTGTTGATCATTTTTCAAAATTTCTCTACCTCAGCTCAAAAAACATGGAATTTTTTTTACATATTGTTTGGTGCATTGGCCAGCTTTGTATCACAACTTTATGTAAATTATCTCCCCTATCAGAGTATTAAGTATTCTTTAGGAGGGAGACTGTACTTTTACCATCTTTGCAGCCTTGATAGTCCTTCAGACAATACCTTGAATGTGAAAGAAATTAAATGTTTATTCAGTTATATTTTGTCTTCTGCAACCACTGATAGAATCCTGGTCAAAAAATGTAATTGCATTCTCTCTCTTGTAACATAATAGTGTAATGATACCACTGAGATCTACCACCACTGGTTCACTGCTCTCGAATGGGGTACTTTCTCAGGTTTTTCTCAAGTACCAGTAATCGGTCCGTACTAACCCATTCCCTCATTTTGGATTTCATGTCTTTTATTTCGATGACTACTTCTTAAATGCCTACTTTGTGTCAGGCACTGTCTGAGAAGCCAGAGGAGATACAGATGCAGTAGTCATCCAGTTCATTAAAAGTACTGATTGAGGACATCTCGCAGACATGGGATATTCAGACATTCTTGTCCCAGAGCCTTGGGATTCTGCATCATGTCGGGGTGTTAGGAAGGCTAAGCAGGACTGACTGAATAAACTGCTTACCCTCTTCCCCCAATCTACTCGCACGTATACAGACTTCAACCTTCAGCACTCAGTTTCATTTTATTTTTCGTGTTTATTTTTGGGGGGGAGTATTTCATAAAAGATTTGATTTCAAAATAAAGACGGCATTTTGCTGCATTTTGAAGTTTAAAAGCAACTTCAATATGGCCAAGCTTCATTGGTAGGCATAGATGACAAAGATGTTGAAACCCACAGACTTGAAGTCTCATTATGCTATCCTATAGAGCAATCAACCTGTTTTTGTTTTATTGAAAGATACTGAAGGGATGGTTATGAAGGTGCAGATTGAAAGCTTAGTCAATACATGACGTGCCTTCTCTCATAAAAGTTATATAATAAGCTTCCAAGAGTAAATGTGACAGTATTCACATAGGTGTGAACTAGAATAACAGTGTTAAGCACATAGAGGTCAAGAAGATAACTGCCATATATAAAAGATTAACCTGAATTACACTTATATTTTATGAGTGTGAGAAATGTCAACATGTTAACAGCAGTTAACTCTGGGAGATGGAATGACAGATCATTTTATTCACTGTGGCTTTTCCACAAAGTTGGGAAGTTGGGAAGAACACATTTTGAAATAATTTAGGAAACAAACAAGAAATAGTCTAGGTCAGAATGATTACTTAACTATTTCTAACGTCTGATCACAGGCACTTGGCACATAAGTGTCAGAAGATTATAATGATTTATAACAGGGTTTTGCAAACTGTGTTTCATGGAGCTCCATGTTTACTCAGGGAAGACGGCGGAACCAACATGAAATGGAGGCGATAGATGTTAGGATTGAGGCTTCAGGCCTCTACTAGGGAAACTCGTCTTCTATGTTCATATCTATAAACATGCTCTGTTAGAAAACAGATTTAATTTTTTCCTGTCCGGTGAGAGGTCTGTCAAAAAATCACCTTGGGAGAGCCATGTTCAAAATGGTGGAGTAGGCCGCTCCATGCCCCCTTCCCTTCACAGAAACAATGAAAAATAAGCAGAAACTATTTGAAACAAGTTTGTCGGAACTCTGAGAAATAGTCAAAGATTTCCAGAAACTAAGCAAATTGAGTCAAAATGTGTGAAAGACTTTAACATAATTGAAGAAATAGATCTAACATGACTTGAAAATTTCAGTACTCTTCTTTCAGTAAAGAGCAAAAAATCTGATCTAGACAGAAGATCAGTAAGAAAACAGAGGACTTGGAGATAAAATCAAATACCATATGATATCACTTATATGTGGAATCTGAAAGAAAAAAGCAACACAAAGAATATAACAAAGAAACAGGCTCTCCGATGTAGAGAACAAACTAGTGGTCACCAGTAGGGAGAGGAAAGTGGGGAGGGGCAAGTTAGGGGGAGGAGAATAATAGGTACAAACTGCTATGTATAAAATAAGCTACAAGGATACATTGCACAACACAGGGAATATAGACAGTATTTTATAAATGGAGTGTAACCTTTAAAAAGTATGTCACTATGTTGTACATCTGAAGCTTATATCGTACATCACCTATGCCTCAATTAAAAAAAAAAGAAAATAGAGGACTTGAAGGACACTATAAGCCAATGAGACATAATAGAGATGTATACAATACTCCACACAAAAGCTGCAGAGTATGCTACATCAGTTGTTAACCCGGGCAGATTAAAATAAAGAGTATTGACTTTAGAAACTGGGAAGAATAAAGTTCATAAAGTGTTCAGCATTGCTACCTCATAAAATAATCCTCCATGAATTCTTGCTCAGAATGACTGAAGAAGCTGTTGCTCGTTTCATAACACTCATTCAGTTGTATTACTCTGCATTTCCTAAACTGGCAGCATCAAGCCCTCATAGAATGTGCTGGTTCCGTGCACACCCCAGAAACTCTTAAGTGTAACTCCAGGGCCACTTTAGACTGTAATTCGTTGAAAGGGTCCAAGGATCCAAACCCAGGGCTCTTACTTTGCCCGTTATCTTATAAAGCTTAACTGAAACAACTCGTGTCCTCACTTCATTTGGGTCATTGTTCAGACATCACCTACTCAGGTTACTTTCCTGATCAGCCTATTTAAAATTGTACTCATATCCCCGTGCCTTTTTAAAATCATACTTACTCCTCATCCCTCTTTCTGGCCTTGTTTCCTCCTTAGCATTTACACCATCTAATGTACTTTATATTTTACCTTTTTTTCTTATATGTTATTTGTATCCTCCTCCATGGGAACAGGGATTTTTTTTTGTCTGTTTTGTTCACTGTTCTAACACCTATATCAATACCTGCATCTAATAAGCACTCAATAAATATTTGTTGAATAGTATTTTGAAAGAGAGTTTACCAATAAAACCATATTAGATAAAATCGAGTCTAGACTCTAGAACGTATTGACTCTTGAACCAGAGTGCTTGGGTTCAAATTCTGGTTCAGCCACTTACTAGTTGTTGACCTTTGGCTAACTTATATAATTTTTCTTTGCCTCATCTACCTAATGTGTAAAATGAAAATAGTTTTACTAGTTCTTATAGTATAGAGGAGTTGTTGTGAGGATTAATATGAGTTGATTTTTTTTAAAAAGGTCTGTTTTGTATTGGGGTATACAGCCAATTAACAAACAACACTGTGATTGTTTCAGGTGAACAGTGAAGGGATTCAGCTGTACATACACATGTGTCCATTCTCCCCCAAACTCCTCTCCTGTCCAGGCTGCTGCATAACACTGAGCAGAGTTCCCTGTGCTGTGCAGTAGGACTTTATTGGTTATCCATTTAAAATAGAGCAGTGTGTACATGTCAGTCCCAGCCAAACTCCCTAACTATCCCTTCCCTGCATCCTGCCCCGCCTCCGTATCCCCCAGCAACCGTGAGCTCATTCTCTAAGTCTGTGAATCTTTCTCTGTTGTAAATAAGTTCGTTTGTATCATTTCTCTTTAGATTCCACATATAAAGGATGTCATAGGATATTTCTCCTTCTCTGTCTGACTTTACTCAGTAGGACACGGTATGAGTTGATTTCTGTGAACCGTTTTGAACAACGTCTGGCGCTTTGTAAACACTGTTATGTTGTAGTGGTAGTAAGAGTTGCATTGAAGTACATTTGAATGAGTGCTGTGTTTTATTGATAAAACATTCACTTACTTAAATTTACAATTTTCTCTTTGAATTTAGAGCCAATTTGTATTTTGAAAATTTTGGGGACCTTGGGGAAGTAGCCTTTACATGTACAGTTAGAGGTGAAAATAAAGATGAAAAGTGTCAAATGTAAATCCGGCCTTGTTAGAGTGCAGGAAAGGGCGTATAATCAGAGAAGTTAGCAACAATAGACCAATGGAAAATATAATTCAAGGTATCATATGTTTCTGTGAGAGCCTACCCTACTTCTTTGTAATGCTTATCACTATTGTTTTTACTTGTTTAATGTCAGTCTTCAACCTGTAGATGGTGCATTGCTGAGCTGGATTCACATCTCCTTGGGAACCAAATAGATCTGTCTCGTGTATATCTGAAACTCATATGTGTCACATGATAGGTGCTTACTTCATATTTAAGAAATATGTTCTCTCGGCCAGCTACGATCCGAGGAAGCTATAGTAAACAAGTTACAGTTTTATTCACCATAAGCAAGAATTCATTATTTCCATCTCTAAGAACCTATTACTTCACCTTCTTTTCTCCCACCTAGGTTCTGCTTACTAGAACTCACTGTGATCCCTTTTACCTCATGTCCTCTGTTGTCTGTCTTTCCTCTGTACCTTTCTATTTTGGCTCATTGTCTGGGAGGAGGAAATTTTCCTCTCCCCATTTTGGTTCTGGCTGGACTGAGAATTAAATTGACATGGGCTAGGTTAGTAAGAGAAAGTCAGACAGAAAGTAAATAACTTGCACACATAGAAGAGGGCCTCCCTGGTGGCTCAGATGCTAAAGAATCTGCCTGGGATGCAGGAGGCCCAGGCTCAGTCCCTGGGTCAGAAAGATCCCTGGAGAAGGGAATGGCCACCCAGTCCAGTGTTCTTGCCTGGAGAAGTCCATGGACTGAAGAGCTTAGTGGGCCACAGTTCATGGGGTCACAAAGAGTCACACCCGACTGAGTGACTGACACTTTCACTTTTTCATACCTAGGAAAATGGAGTAACTTGGCCAAAATGGCCAAAACCTTCACCTTAAATACCACCTTCAGCGAGAGATGAAAGAGGATGCTGCTGCTGCTGCTAAGTCCCTTCAGTCGTGTCCGACTCTGTGCGATCCCAAAGACGGCAGCCCACAAGGCTCTGCCGTCCCTGGGATTCTCCAGGCAAGAACACTGGAGTGGGTTGCCATTTCCTTCTTCAATGCATGAAAGTGAAAAGTGAGAGTGAAGCCACTGAGCCGTGTCCAACTCTCAGCGACCCCATGGACTGCAGCTCACCAGGCTCCTCCATCCATGGGATTTTCCAGGCAAGAGTACTGGAGTGGGGTGCCATTGTCTTCTCCGATGAAAGAGGATGTTGGAACTTAAAAGGGAAGTGAGGCAGTTCTCATGAAGATGAAAAAGCAGATGTTTGATAAACAAATGTTTGTTGGCCACGCAGAGAAGATAAGACATTGAGACATTGAGTGGCCCCACAGAATTTCCCCCATCACACCTAGCCCATATTCTTTGCAGATATTCCTGGTGATATCTCCATTTTGGGAATAAGCCCTTTATTTAAATATTTTAGGCAGCCAAGAGGAAAGTAGAAAGACTTTCTAACTCTTGTTTCTTAGAAATTATCAATCTGAATTAATCCTTATGCCAAAGAGATATATTTTGGAGGTGGCAAACTTCATTCCCCTCTACCATCCATTGTTACTAGCTGGTGACTTTATTGTGTATTTAAGTCAGATTCCCAAGAATGAGACCTTAGCTGGTTTAACTAGTTAGAATTACTGGTCTTAGACAAAGTTCTTATAGACTGTTCTCAAGTATATAGATTGACTGCTCTTGGAGCAAGTTGCCTAACCTGTTACGACCTAGGTAGGGTTGATCTAGTTCAGAATAAGCTTATCTGTGTACAGGAACAGCTAAGGCTGTTTGCTTCAGTAGAGATTCTGTGTGTAAGGACTCAGAATACTGGATGGGAAAGGCTGGCTTGCTAAGGCTGAGGCTGTTCAGCATGTTCCATTCATTCACTCCTTTGCAGTTATTAATGTTTACTGTGTGTTAAAGGGATATAGTGGGGGTAGGAGTATAGCTATAAGACTCTATCTTCACCCTAATGGAACTCACAGACTAGAGGAGACAAGCAAACTGAATGCAGAAAAATTATGTGATATTAGCATGTCATGCTGTGGGAACACAGGATGAATACTTAGTGGCGACTGGAAGTGTGAAATAAGCCCCATCCTCACTCAGGTTTTTCTGCCCTAAGGATGTGTTAAAGAGAAGAAGTTCAACGTCACATTTATATCCTTTGATATCCTTCTTATCTTGAGGTCTTGTTTAAAAAAATTATCCAAAACAAAGCAAGAAATGGCATTAAGTAAAGACTCCTCTCCCTAAAGGACTCTCTTGTTTTTGAGTGGAGAGAGAGTATTGTTGTTTGGCGCTCAGATATTTTTCTCCAGTCAGTGCAGTGAGTATATCTGAATTGTTTGAAAAGAACCAGTTACGCCACCTGTAATCCGAGGGATGTGGTCTTAACACTGGGCAGAGATCCTGGGAGAACTTTCTCACCCTTCTTTAGATGTTTGCTGGTCTTCTCCCTGCACAGGGGTCCTAAGCACTAATCACTGGATGAGTATTTGAGCTCCCTCTTTTCTTCCTGGTAATCTAGCAGGGAGGACCTCGGTAACCCTTTCATCTGGTGGAGTTCTCAGTGGGGATGCTTATGGATGAGAGAAGCCCCTTGGGACGCTGTGACTGTTGATGTGCTCCAGGCTCCTCACTTTCTTCATCTTCTATTGCTGCGTTGCTTACAGTTCTTTTCCAGTTAATTGTTCAGTAATGCCTGTTCCAGCCAGTAGCCTGAAAATGGGTCATTGAGCCTGAATATCACCCTACATGTTAGCACAGACTGAATGAAAGCCTAACCCTACCCCTAAATGACCATCCAGTTTTGAAGATGATGGTATTCTGGGTATTCTGATTCAGACCCAGGATTAACCTGAGCATTTGAATCAGTTTGACGACATTGTTAATGACCAGTGGTGTTCATCATTGAATACTTGCTACTAGTACTTTTTTAACATTTTAAAAATCATTTCTTATTGAACAGATGAAAGCAACCTTAGGGAATTGTTCACGAAAACAGGAAAGGGGTTTTCATATTACTTCTGATAATTTTGGAAGTTGAAACTGAGGAAAGCGTTTAATATTACAAACTACACAGTATAGTATGTCAGATTTTTCTGGAACACCCTGTAGGTGCTGAAATGCGAAGACCTCACATTGGAAATCTTTGAAAGACTTCATGTCTTTGGCCACTAGATGGCAGTCTTGTGCTGTAGTTTAGAGGAAGCGAGGCGCAGAAGGTCAAGAAACATTTCGGAGTACAGTTTAGCCTTGAACAACACAGGTTTGCACTACATGGATATACTTATACACGGCATTTTTTTCAATAACTACATACTATATATGATCGGTTGGTTGAGTTCGTGGAGCAGTACATATGCAGGGCCGACTGTAAAGTAATACTTGGATCTTCACCTAGGAGGTGGGTGGCACCTCTAACCCCTACTGTTGTTCACGGGTCAGCTGTACTTGGAAAAGTGCATCCATCATCACCCTTCCCTCTTGATCCCATCAAAACCCCCTCCCACTTCTGTTCTGCCCCAGACAACTATCTCACCCACCAGGGGTGTCTTGCTGCCAGTCTCTAATTAATGATAGAAAAATATCTTACTTATTCATACTCATCTCCTAGGAACAGGACTGACCACATAATTTGCAGGTCTCACTATAAAATGAAAATGCAGATCTCGTTCAAACATTATGGAGAATTTTGAGACTCTCGCAGCAGAGCATTCGATGAAGCACTCAGCCTTCCTGGGCCTGCACAGGTCACACAGCCATGAAGCCAGCAAGCTTAAGATTTTGGAAGACGTCTTCCTCTCACCACCCCACCCTCTGTCCTTGCAGCACGTCCCTGGGCTGCATACCAGGGCGGTATTTAGGGCAGAGTCCCTGACCGTTTTTCGGAAACAGGATCTCAGGACTGTATCTTAGCAATAGAGGTCTAGTTAGCTCATTTTAAAGATGATTGAACTAAATTCCGAAGAGATGAAATGACTGGCCCCAAGTGCCCATCTAGTTGTCACAGCTTGAACCAGAACTAAGAGTTCTCATCCACCAGCTAGGGGCCATCTACCACACAGGCCTCGTGATAGCTATGTTAAGAAAAGAATTATCTTGTCTCCTCCAGCTAGACTTTGCTCTGTTTTCTCTGCAAGAGAAGGGCACAGGGGCGTATTACTTGGTAACATTTATTGTGTACCAGCTATGTGCTGAGCACTGTGGTAGATGTTTTGTATATAATACCTCAGTTGATACCACATCAGAAAATCATTGCTACTTTTCCCTGTTTTTCAAGTGAGAAAAATTAAGGCTCAGAACTTGAATTTTAGTCCGTAATGGGAAAGATAAGAGTTTGGATAAGTCTATGTGATTCTAAAACCCATTCCCTTTTTGCCACATCATTCCTGAGTTTTAAGAAGGCTGAGTCAGCCTATATTTCCTGAACGTTGGTCACATTTTTTATAATCTCTAGATGACCTTGGAGACTCTTACAAGGTAATCTATGTTCTTCAGATTTACAAGCCTGCTCCTGCCTTAAGGCCTTTGTTCTAGGGTATTTCCTCCACTTGAAACATTCTTCCCCCAGATAGTCCATGAAAAGGAACCCATGTAAGATAGGTAATAAGGGGATCTGATCACCTAGGGTCTTATAGGCCATTTTAGGACATTGGCTTTTTCTGTAAAGAAACGGGAGACATTGCAATATTTTGTGCAGAAGAGTAACATCATCTGATTTTGATTTTTAAAGGATCATTCTGACTGCTGTGTTGAAAAAGGATATTTAGAGATTATTACAGTAATCAGGAGTAGCCATCATGGTCAACAAAAGAGTCCGAAATGCAGTACTTGGATGCAATCTCAAAAACGACAGAATGATCTCTGTTCGTCTCCAAGGCAAACCATTCAATATCACGGTAATCCAAGTCTATGCCCCAACCAGTAATGCTGAAGAAGCTGAAGTTGAATAGTTCTATGAAGACCTACAAGACCTTTTAGAACTAACACCCAAAAAAGATGTCCTTTTCATTATAGGGGACTGGAATGCAAAAGTAGGAAGTCAAGAAACACCTGGAGTAACAGGCAAATTTGGCCTTGAAATGCGGAATGAAGCAGGGCAAAGACTAATAGAGTTTTGCCAAGAGAATGCACTGGTCACAGCAAACACCCTCTTCCAACAACACAAGAGAAGACTCTACACATGGACATCTCCAGATGGTCAACACCGAAATCAGATTGATTCTATTCTTTGCAGCTGAAGATGGAGAAGCTCTGTACAGTCAACAAAAACAAGACCAGGAGCTGACTGTGGCTCAGATCATGAACTCCTTATTACCAAATTCAGACTTAAATTGAAGAAAGTAGGGAAAACTGCTAGACCATTCAGATATGACCTAAATCAAATTCCTTATGATTATACAGTGGAAGTGAGAAATAGATTTAAGGGCCTAGATCTGATAGATAGAGTGCCTGATGAACTATGGAATGAGGTTCATGACATTGTACAGGAGACAGGGATGAAGACCATCCCCATGGAAAAGAAATGCAAAAAAGCAAAATGGCTGTCTGAGGAGGCCTTACAAATAGCTGTGAAAAGAAGAGAAGTGAAAAGCAAAGGAGAAAAAGAAAGATATAAGCATCTGAATGCAGAATTCCAAAGAATAGCAAGAAGAGATAAGAAAGCCGCCTTCAGCAATCAGTGCAAAGAAAGAGAGGAAAAGAACAGAATGGGAAAGACTAGAGATCTCTTCAAGAAAATTAGAGATACCAAGGAAACTTTTCATGCAAAGATGGGCTCGATAAAGGACAGAAATGGTCTGGATCTAACAGAAGCAGAAGATATTAAGAAGAGGTAGCAAGCATACACAGAAGAACTGTACAAAAAATATCTTTGTGACCCGGATAATCACGATGGTGTGATCACTCATCTAGAGCCAGACATCCTGGAATGTGAAGTCAAGTGGGCCTTAGAAAGCATCACTACGAACAAAGCTAGTGGAGGTGATGGCATTCCAGTTGAGCTATTTCAAATCTTGGAAGATGATGCTGTGAAAGTGCTGCACTCAATACGCCAGCAAATTTGGAAAACTCAGCAGTGGCCACAGGACTGGAAAAGGTCAGTTTTCATTCCAATCCCAAAGAAAGGCAATGCCAAAGAATGCTCAAACTACCACACAGTTGCACTCATCTCACACGGTAGTAAAGTAATGCTCAAAATTCTCCAAGCCAGGCTTCAGCAATACGTGAACCATGAACTTCCGGATGTTCAAGCTGGTTTTAGAAAAGGTAGAGGAACCAGAGATCAAATTGCCAACATCCGCTGGATCATGGAAAAGGCAAGAGAGTTCCAGAAAAACATCTATTTCTGCTTTATTGACTATGCCAAAGCCTTTGACTGTGTGGATCACAATAAACTGTGGAAAATTCTGAAAGAGATGGGAATACCAGACCACCTGACCTGCCTCTTGAGAAATCTGTATGCAGGTCAGGAAGCAACAGTTAGAACTGGACATGGAACAACAGACTGGTTCCAAATAGGAAAAGGAGTACATCAAGGCTGTATATTGTCACCCTGCTTATTTAACTTATATGCAGAGTACATCATGAGAAACACTGGACTGGAAGAAACACAAGCTGGAATCAAGATTGCCGGGAGAAATATCAATAACCTCAGATATGCAGATGACACCACCCTTATGGCAGAAAGTGAAGAGGAACTAAAAAGCCTCTTGATGAAAGTGAAAGAGGAGAGTGAAAAAGTTGGCTTAAAGCTCAACATTCAGAAAACGAAGATCATGGCATCTGGTCCCATCACTTCATGGGAAATAGATGGGAAACAGTGGAGACAGTGTCAGACTTTATTTTTCTGGGCTCCAAAATCACTGCAGATGTTGACTGCAGCCATTAAGTTAAAAGACGCTTACTCCTTGGAAGGAAAGTTATGACCAACCTAGATAGCATATTCAAAAGCAGAGACATTACTTCGCTGACTAACGTCCGTCTAGTCAAGACTATGGTTTTTCCAGTGGTTATGTGTGGATGTGAGAGTTGGACTGTGAAGAAGGCTGAGCGCCGAAGAATCGATGCTTTTGAACTGTGGTGTTGGAGAAGACTCTTGAGAGTCCCTTGGACTGCAAGGAGATCCAACCAGTCCATTCTGAAGGAGATCAGCCCTGGGATTTCTTTGGAAGGAATGATGCTAAAGCTGAAACTCCAGTACTTTGGCCACCTCATGCAAAGAGTTGACTTATTGGAAAAGAGTGTGATGCTGGGAGAGACTGGGGGCAGGAGGAGAAGGGGACGACAGAGGATGAGATGGCTGAATGGCATCACTGACTTGATGGATGTGAGTCTGAGTGAACTCCGGGAGTTGGTGATGGACAGGGAGGCCTGGCGTGCTGCGATTCATGGGGTCACAAAGAGTCAGTGACAGTAATCAGGGGAAAAATTAGTGGTGACCAAGATGATAGCAGTGGAAGTGATGGGAAAGTGGTTGGTGTCTGGATTTATATGTGTATGTGTTAAAGTCTTTAACGTTTTGTTATGGAAAATGTCAAACACATACAGAGGTAGGGAGATAAGTTTAATTTTCCTACTAGGTACACAATGGACCTGTCAGGTGTCAGCATGTCAGATAGGTAGGTAATAAGGGGATTGTTTTAAACAGCTGCAACAATTGTCAACTTGTGACCAACCTCATTTCTGCTATACTACTCTCCACTACCTCCCCTATCCTAGATTGGGGAGGAAGCAGTTTGAAGGGAACCCCAAATGCCGTATTCCATGTGTAAATGTTCAGCTTTTACCACCCGGCTGCTCCTGTAATAACTGCTCCGGGTATTCTGCAGTTTACCCTGCGGCTCTTGCTTGCTCATAGCTTCTTGTACTCATGGTTTTTACTTACTGTCTGCCCTCTCTGTCCTCTTGAAACCTTTTTCCTTCTACCAATTATTGTGTATCTCTGAAATTCATTCTAGGTTCAGTTTGTTGTTGTTCGTTCTGCACAGAGTTCATAAACTGGCCAGACTGTGTTAGAGATGTTGCTGTTGGGTCAGACGCCCTCTCTAGGTCCTTTCAGTTGGCACGATATCAAGGTCAGTTTCCCAGAGAGAGGTTATAACAATGGCAGTCACTTAGCAAACAATACGCTGCTCTCCAGTACTAATAAATAGTGGAGATTTAGTGCTAAGAAAGGATGTAAATTATTAACCAAAAAAAAGTGAGCCTGCAATAAGGCTAGAAATAGGTAAGTGCCTAACCACTTAATTGCCATTGTTTTACAGTCTGCCCTGACTCCTTTGGAGTGCTATTCTTGGGTGCCACGAAGGAATTAAGGGTTTTTTGTGTGTTTTTTTTTTCTAAAGATAATATTTCTTTATAGTAGGCTGAGTAATAGCATAGATGATAATGTACTAAGAGCCAAGACCTACATTTAATTCCTGTGTTCCTTATGGACTCTGCAACATTAGACAAGCGAATAAACTCTATACTATAGATTTTCCACTGTCAGATGAAATTAATTCCTGCCCTTTTCCTACTTCACATATGTAGACAAGATCCTAGAGGTAGAAGCACTTTGAAACTTTATTTCTAGAAAGTGTGTGAAAAATCTAAGTAGTTACTGTTTTCAATGTGAAGATTTTAATAAAGTTATAAAATGAACAGTGGATTTAAGTTCTTGTTTTTGTAAAAGATTATATTCTTTAATCTGTTCATCTTCAACATGTACACAAACATTTTTCTTTCTACATTGTAATGTATGTGCCATGTTTATATACAGCTTAGAACAGTACCTGGAACTTGGTAAGAACTATATAAATGTTAGCTATTACCTTCACCAATGTGAAAAATAGTCAAAACAAAAGTCCGTAGAGCCAAATGCTTAAAAGATTTACCACCTCTGCGCCCTGTATACACACCGACCTAAAATGGAATTGGTTGAAATACATAAAGTAGTATATTATATGAGTATATGAGTGAAAGAAAACTTTTGGGAACCTGAAAAACTGTCAGTGTATGTGTTTATGAATAAAAGGGGAGAGGTGATATTTGAAGATGACATTTTTGGTGCCTGATAGCCCACTTGTTCTCAAAGACTGGTTAGTGTACCTGCTGCATCAGAACCACTTGGGAGTTCTCTAAAATCCCTGGTTCTGTTTTCATAGATTCTGATCTAATAGGATAATGGTAGAGATTAAGCATGCAAACAGTTCTTAAGTTTCTCAGATGATCATGCTGCTTACCCAGGTCTGGGAATCACTGGCAATGTAGAAAAATAAAATGCACTTTACCTTAGCACATCATTTGTTTCCTGTCGTTTTGTTCAGAATGGTCTGTATGTATGGAGAAATACACAAATCCACAGCCAGAGAAGAAGATGGAGGATCTCTATTAAAATCAGAATAGTGATTTTCTCTGGCTTATGGGTTATGGAAAGATTTATTTTGCATTTGTTTTTCTTAGTTCTAAACTTTCTGGTTAAATATGTATTATTTTTATAATAAATGTTGCTAAGGGAAATATTTACCAGTACAAGATTATAAAGACCCCCATGCAGTATATGTCTTTAATTTACCAAATGTGGGGAAAAACCCAAAACAGTCTATTAAGGCATATGTCTTTTTTTTTTTTAAGAGAGACTACTTTTAAAGCAATGTGGGAACAATGTTTATTCATATGTTTTTTAAAATGTCACATTCTTTTAGAACACCAGTAAATACATCTTAGAAAATGTAAGACAAGTTATATCCTAATTAGCTTTTACATGTTTTTCTTTGGTGAGACTGGAAATATAAGCCATTCACCAATGCTTATAAAAGACCTAGTCAATCAGCAACTTTATACCAGATGAGGAGAGGAAAGCATTTCTGGTTCAATACAGATTTTCCGTCTAATCTGTGTTCTGGGTGGTGCTCCAGGAACAGTGCTCATTCCTTTTTGAAAATCCTCTTGGCTTCCACACCTTCATATGTGTAAGTCTGAAAGGTGTTCACAAACAAAGAAGAATTTGACATTAAGATTAGAGGCTCAATTAAGAAAAATATTAGTAGAATTTAGCTTCAGAATGTATTTTTTTTCTTGATAGCCAAATTTTATACAGATAGAGGAGACATTCATTTAAAAATATGTTTTGGTTTGTAGTCACATTTTCAGTTAAAATAGGCTCAATGTGTTGACGTACATAAGTTCTCTTCAAATAGGCATCAGAAAATACCTATATTTTAAAATTCAGTAAGATTTATGAGAAAAGTAATAGTCTGTTTATTGATGATTTAACTCAGCAACCCCCCAGATAAAAATCATTGCTATGTAATTATTTTTGTCTTTGGAAAATAACTCACCTGGACCATTTCGCCACCTATAATTTCTCGGACAGTGTTTAGTTCATTTCCATTGTCCAACCGTTTAAATTTTCCGACAAGTTTATCTCCCTCCAGGGCCCACGCCCCCTGTGTAAGATTTCAAAATAATAATAATAATAAAAAAACACTTTTAAGGGTCTTAGATGTGTCTGGCACTGTTCTGAGGCCTACAGATCTACTTCTTCAAACTTCACTGTAACCCTATGAAGTAAATATGTTTATCTCCATTCCACAGATGAAAAAACTGAAATACAGTAATTAAAGTCACAAAGCCAAGCTTGCACCTAGATTACTGGGGCTCTAGAGTACATGCTGGTAACCATCTTGCTCTGTAGTTTCCAAATGCTGAATCGTAAGGCAGATAATTGGGACTTCTCTTTACTAAGTCATTCACATTAAAAAGAGTGTTCTAAGTTTAATCATGGTTCATATTAGTTTCACAGAGAAGTTAACAAGCTTGTGCTTGATTTAATTTATGTATTTGTGGTTAACAGTTAAAATGCAGCCATAATTGATAAAATATTTGGCAGCTTAATTGTCATTGCAAACATGTTTAATTTAACCAGAAAAGTTCTAAGTGGAAACATTTTATTAAAAACCAGTTGAAAAATGTGACCCCATTTTATATCTTAAAATTTTCTATCTTAAATAGTAAAAAGTGAATTCCCAGAGACCTACATTGTAACATTGGACCTTTCTATTTGGTCACACCTTCATTCACTAATTTATTCATTTATTTTATCATTTCAATTACATGTCTATTATATTTAAGTTAGATAGCTCTAGAAGCTTTTATTGCTGTCAGATATGTTGAAAACACTGAAATTTTCTTTATGAAATAGGTGTATACTCAGTCATTCAAAGGATATTTTTCTAATTGTTTAATCCAGGTTCTTTAATAGATACGTATGAAAATCAAAACATTTTTAAATACTCTGCTAACTTGTATGATGTTTAATATGGACAAACTCCACTGACTGCTTCAGTAAATGAAGGAGACCTACATTCATTAAGCGATCCAGTGGAAGAAAACAGAGATTATTTTTGTAGTATGTAGAAAAATCAGGAATGCTTTGCTTATAAAAAATTTCTTACACTGAGTTCAGTTCCGTCTGCGAGGCTGTAATTAAAAGTGACACCAAGCTCAAAAATAATTTCAATGCTTCGAAAAGTGCTTGATTCTTTGACTGTGAATTTATTTCCTTCTTGGGTAATTATCAGTTTCAAATTATCATGAGCTGCAAGCTTCCTTTTCACCACATTAATACCTGCAAAGGGAAAGAGATTGGAGGAAATAAAGTCAAAATGCCATGGAAGCTGCTACTTTTCCAAGTTCTGTTTTAACTAGTTAATTAACCAGTTAATATTTTGTGGGTGAAGAGGAATACCTGATCATATTGCCTTTGCACAAGAGCATTCAGATTGCTTCTGTAGAAAAAGTTCAAGCTCAATCATATCAAACTATTTTTCTAAAACTGAAAAAAAATTAAATGAAGCATAGAATTGTAGAATCTTAGAACTGAGTAATTTTTAAAAAAATTATAAATATTTTTGTTTCAATGTTAAGTAAATAAAATTCCAGGGATATCAAATGAAGGATTAAGAAAGTACATTTATATATTTATAAGGATATACTACTTTAATTCCACATGGATGGTACACTTTCTTTTTTAATGTCCCTTTGCTTTCCATGGCTTTAAAATTTTTAATTTCATAATTCTCTTTGTTTTTTGTGGTATTTCTATCACAGAAATGAGAAAATTAGCAAATATTACATTCAAATTCATTATTATAAGAAATGTGAACTTGGAATTCCTAAACTACAGGATATAATTGATGCAGATTTTTATTTTTAGGGAATGACCAATCTTTTTGCCCATAGTGTTCAGTGTATGGGCTGCCAGAGTAGTGGTGTAGATATTCAAATCTGTTAAATTAAAACTTCTGTAGAAACTACATGCTGTCATGAGAGCATTCCAAAAGCTCTGCAAGCCAGAGCAAGAGAATTAAGTCTCATTTGTTTTCATTGCTCTATTAAATGGCCTTTGCTTTCCCACCCCCTAGAATTTAATATTTTAAAGTATGAAAGTTATCATTATGCTTTGCCATATTTTACTTTCTAAACAAACAGAAAACAAACAAAAAACCATTCAATTTTCAGTCACCAGTTAACATAAATGAAACATATCTGGATGTTTTTTGTGTTTTAGAGAACAGTGCCCCAAAATCTTTTCTTCCACTGGTGAGAGTGTATTCTTTCTAATGTAAGAAGTGAGAGTGTGGTTTTCCCTACACTGAACCAGCACACTTTCTTGATCCTCACCAGCACAACAGGTGCCATTGCCTAAGCCTTGAGGTTTAGAAGGAGTTAAAGATGTCTGTGAAAAACAAAAGAACAAGCTGTTAAAGTATTAAGCACTTACCCATTTTTTCCATGAACTTTTCATAGTTCTCATTTCTGTCTACCTTCCAAGTACCATCAAACGCCATGGTCTCCAGTTAACTCAGCTTCTGAGCAATCAGAGATTCAGGTCCGTCCTTAGGAGAGAATTTATTCTATTTCTTATCTTAGAACCAGCTTCATATTGTGATGTGGAAGTTTAAAGTTCAAGAGGCCACTTGACTTCATTAATGCCAAACCTTCTAGTTTCTATAAATTTCTTAGCTCCCCTTCTGAAATTCAACAGCAATAAACATGATAAGCCTATGTATTCTATCTCAAACTATGACTTACAGGTACAATTATTTCAAGAGTTAGAATGCATTCTGTATGAATATAGTTTTTCTGTGTGCAAGTTCAAAGTGCACACTTTGTTGGATGTAGCGTAATTTAGAGCATGTATCAAATAGGTTTTGGAAAATGAGACTATTAATGACCTATCCCTTTTTTATAACAGCAATTACCTTGTAAGTAATGTAAGACTTCATGACCAAATACAGCTGAAAAGTTTATGTTAATAGGATATTGAGACTGGAATTTTATTTATTTTTCTGATATGTCCTTTTGCATTGTGTTTTGGGGTTTCCAGGACTTTGGGTAAATATCCTGGCACCTGGTACAGTGCATGACACACAATAGGGACCCATTATATTTTTGTTTTGGTCTTAAATGCTGGCAGGCCACTAAGAAAAATTTCAAGAGGTAGAAACGTGGATGGATGTCATGAAAACTCCCATAAGTGAAAGAATCTTTAGACATCTGCCATGTGCAGAAAAAATGAAAGCCAGATGTCAGCTATGCCATTAACTAAAACCATTCCTGTATTTACTTTCCCAGTACTCAAACCACTATATTTGGTTAAGAAAATCCTTGATATTTGGTTAAGAAAATCCTTGATTTTCTTTTGTCTATTAGAAAGTCACCTAAAGTGTGTTTATTTAGGTAGTTTTTGACACGTACTAGTGATTAACTTGGGACCAGATAGGACTTGGATTTGCCTGTTAAGATCAGCATAGTGCTTTAGCTCCCTGTGGAAATACAACTTGCCTCTCTGTGATCTCGCAGTGACTGAAATAAAAGTGCCTGACTCCAGAAGGTGGGGAGGAAGAACCTAGAATGGCTTCTTACCATTGTTCACCTAACACTGCCCTTTATCTCATGGCTACCTTGGGCTTCCCAGGAAGAGCAGAATAAGATTAGATGAGGGCAAATAGCACTTGGACTCATGCAGACCTGCTAACAAATGGCCATGGTAAACTTTCATCTTCCATTTATCAGTAGCAGTCACCTAATTTAAAATCAGTTAGAAATCCCTGTTCTCTCTATAGCGTGGAATCACTGACATTTGAAAAAATGATTAGATTGAATTTTTAACATTATACATTTCCCTGCAGCTTCCAAGCTCTGTATCTTCTTACCTCTTACCCGGACCCCATCTAGAAAAGGTCATACAGAACCAATGGCCAGTTTCCCTTACAGACCTCTCATACTGATGATACAGTTGGGCAGTCAGCTGAGGGCCGACTCAGTCCTTTATTTTCTTCTTTGATAATACTAGAAGATTTAGGGACCTGCTCCTGCAGCTTGGGAAAGTGGGTGGGTTAGAGGTGCTTGGTGGGGGCGGGGGCGGGTGGTACTGATGCTGAAGAGGTAGAGTTGTACCCTCTATATGAGAGTTGTACTCTCTATATGGACTCCGCAGTCCACGTCAGCCACTGAGTTGTGTGGAAGTAGTGGAAGTCAGCAGAAGCTCCTGTTCATCCCTGTCCCATTCCTCCAAGAGAAAGTACAAACCACATTCCTTAACGTGGTCTGATGCCCCTTCTTATATCTTGAGTCTCCTGTCATTCCTTACTGTGTACTCTGAGATCTAATATATCGAACTTCTTGCAGTCCTCAGTCTTGTGAATGTGCCTGCTTTTTGTTGCTTGAGGTCACAACTTGGTCACTGAGTGCTCCAGGAAACATGTCCTGAGCCACAGAGACTGGGTCAGGTGAGTCCACGTCTTTCGAGTGCAGTGACCTTCTAAGAGCCTCAACGTAGCTCATAAAAGACAAAAGGAGTTGATGCCTGACCATCATTTGTATCATCATGAAGTGCAGAGAGCGATAGCATGATGAGGGACAGTGTGATGCTTCAAGCTCATTTACAAAGAATGGTTTCCTAGAGATCACAGAAACCCTTTTAGCCTGTTGTAAAGCTGAAGGGAAAGTTTTTCTATTTTTTAAAATATATATCACTTATGGGAAATAGCATTTTCAGAATTTCTGAACCCTGCTTTTCAGTGCCAAGTTATTTAACTTTTACATGTCAGAGAAAGGTAGTGGTTTCTCTGAGGGCCCTGTAAGAGGATTTGAGGGACAGATGTAAGGAGCAGCAGAAAAGTCTTAAAGCACCTGTCCAGTTCCTAGCAGTGCATGGGGAATGAGGGAGAATTCTGAAGTTTGCCTACAGACTTTGCTTCATTCTGTTTTAACCATAAGCCTCTAAATTTTAGAAATAGTAAGACCTTTTAAATTATGTTTTAGGATTTTGTGCGTGAGATTGCTGGCTGATTTTCTTCCAAAAAAGGCTATAAAGTTACAGCAGTGTACAAGGATGTATCTGCCAAATAATGGTGAGTGCAACCTGCTGATTGTCATTAACAACAGGCAGCCATTTTTAAAATTTTAATTGGAGGCTAATTACTTTATAATATTGTATTGGTTTTGCCATACATTGACATGAATCAGCCATGGGTGTACATGTGTTCCCCATCCTGAACCCCCCACCCACCTCCTTCCCCATCCCATCCCTCTGTGTCATCCCAGTGCACCAGCCCTGAGCACTCTGTTTCATGCATCAAACCTGGACTGGTGATCTGTTTCACATATGATAATATACATGTTTCAATGCTATTCTCTCAGATCATCCCACCCTCGCCCTCTCCCACAGAGTCCAAAAGTCTGGTTTTTACATCTGTGTCTCTTTTGCTGTCTTGCATACAGGGTCATCGTTACCATCTTTCTAAATTCCATATATATGCGTTAGTATACTGTTTTGGTGTTCTTCTTTCTGGCTTACTTCACTCTGTTTAATAGGCTCCAATTTCATCCACCTCACTAGAACTGATTCAAATGCATTCTTTTTAATAGCTGAGTAATATTCCATTGTGAATATGTACCACAGCTTTCTTATCCATTCGTCTGCTGATGGACATCTAGGTTGCTTCCCTGTCCTGGCTATTATAAACATTGCTGCAATGAACATTGGCGTACACGTGTCTCTTTCAGTTCGGGTTTCCTCAGTGTGTATGCCCAGCAGTGGGATTGCTGGGTTGTAAGGCAGTTCTATTTCCAGTTTTTTAAGGAATCTCCACACTGTTCTCCATAGTGGCTGTACTAGTTTGCATTCCCACCAACAGTGTAAGAGGGTTCCTTTTTCTTTGCACCCTCTCCAGCATTGTCCTTTATTGTTTATAGACTTTTTGATAGCAGCCATTCTGACCAGCATGAGATGGTACCTCATTGTGGTTTTGATTTGCATTTCTCTGGTAATGAGTGATGTTGAGCATCTTTTCATGTGTCTGTTAGCAAGGCAGCCATTTTATAGGATCCACATGTGTTGGTTGAATGATGTTTTGTGAAGGATTTGTGACTGCCTCTTCTGCCTTTTTTTTTTTTTTTTTGATATTTATGTATCTGGCTGTGCTGGGTCTTAGTTGCGGGGTCTTTAGTTGTGGCGTGTGGGGTCTAGTTCCCTGACGAGGGATCAAACCCAGGCCCCCTGCATTGGGAGCATGAAGTCTTAACCCCTAGACCACCAGGGAAGTCTCTGCCTTATCTTTTTTTAATCTGGGTCTGTTCACACAAATAATGAGTCTCCCTCCAGCAGTTTGCGTGAGAGTTTGCTCATTTCCTATGCCCCTCATACCACAGTCAGAGGAAGATGGGTTTGCATTCTCAGCTCCCCATTCCCACACCCATTATGTTTCTGACAGTTTTTTTCTTTTTTAGTTCTACCGGTTTATTGCTACCAACGCGTCTCCCCCTGCCCTCATGCTTGTGAGCTCAGTCATGTAACCCCAGGGACTCCCATGTCAGGCTCCTCTGTCCATGACGTTTCCAGGCAAGAATACTGGAGGGGGTTGCCATTTCCTTCTCCTTTACGGAAATCTTTTCCTTTGAGACCATTTCCATTTGGCTGTCAGCTTCTAGCCTACTTCATCATCATTATCTACCATCTAATCCATCTATCATTATCTACTGTCTGTCCCCGTTTATCATTGTTATCTACCATCTATCATGGAGAATCATGGCACTGGGCTCACCGTCTTCTTATTGTCCCACTGTGTTGCCATCATCCTGGGTGAGCTCAAAGTCCACATGGATAAGATACTTGTCACTCTGGCCTCACGGTGCCTCCATCTCCTAATCTCTAATAACCTTTAGCTTTACTACACTTTATCCTACTGCATCCAGGGCTACAACTTGTGATCTGTCACTACTAGAGATTTTCCTCCTGTGAAATTTAACATGCCACTCTGTGTTCACAGATTTTCATCTGCTTGGCTTCTTCATTTTCCTCATACCATCAGTTCTTAGCTTTACGAGAACTTCAGTCAGTTATTTCCTCTACTTCCCCCAAAGTTTGGAGCCCCCTCCTGGTTTGTTTGCATTCTCTATCCAATCAATACATGTTGCCAATAAAATACTTCCTTTGCTGTCCCAAGTGCTATTACACATGGATGGTCTCTAGTTTCAAAGGAATCATACCCTGCCTGGCAAGACTTTTGTATACCCCAAAATGAAAAATAAGACAGCAAGCCATAATTCTCTCAGTTTATGTGTTCTCATTTTCAGTATTACCAGTAACTACTTTATTTACTTCTATAAATTCTTCACTCACCTATTCATTCAACATATATTGGAATTCTCATTAAGACCTAGTTGCTGGGCTAAATTACAGAGATAGAATGATGAACACATACAGTTTCAGTTTCAGTCAAGAGAAAGCATGGCTTGAAATTAGAATAATTTGGTACCTGCAAAGATTTTTTTTTTTCCTATCTGTATGTCTTCATTTTATATTTGGCTGAGGTGGTGTCTTTTCTTGTTCACATTATGATAATCCAGTTTCTCTCATCTTAAGAAATGAAACCAACTCTCCCTGGATTCTGTTGGCATTTCTATAACCTGCTCTGGCTTTTTCCTTCCCCCTCATAGCCAGTCTTCTTGAAAAAGTGATCTGTACTGTCTCCATATTCTTACCATCTATTAGAGCCTCAGTCTACTGCAGCGGAGCTTTCATATCCACCGCTCCGCTGAAACTACTCACTAAGCTCGTTGATGAATTATTTTGCTGCCAAATCCAATACACTTGCCTTGGCCCTTATTTTATGTCATTACAGCATTCTAGACCATGGACTCCTCCCTTTTTGAAATTTCTCCTTTTCTTCTCTTGACTTTATTCTTTCTTCATATTCCTCTTCTCTAAATGTCCTTTTCAGGCTCTTTCATGGGCAACTCTTCCTCAGCCAACATTTTATATTTTGAAGTTGCATCTTAGGATATCTTTGTTTTTGCCATTCCCATGTCTTCAATTTCCATCTGTGGGATTAAAATTCTAAGATACAGCCCAGATCTGTCTCCTACCAGGTACCTATTCCTTACCAAGTTGCTCTGTTTGCAAGTTCAGTTGGTGCCTCAGACCCCACAAGCTGGAAAGGACCTTAACATTCCACTCAGCCTTGTTCTCTCTTGCAGGTCCTGTATCAGTGAATGGTGCCATCATCCTTGGAATCATTCTAAAGCCTTTCCTCTCCTTTATCCTTGGCTTTCCGTTTTCTCAACAAATCAATGCGGTTTTAACTCCTTAACATCACTTTCCATTCCTTTTTATTCCCAGATAATTACCATTTTCCACCTAGATTACTGCAATACTCTCCTAAATGGTTTTCCCCTCTCTGGTCTTCCAGAATCTAATTTGTGCAGAGAATATCTTTATAAAATGCAAATCTGACTACATCTTGCCCTTCCCTGTTAACATTCAGTGATACCCTATTGCTGTCAGCATAAAGTTCCAAGTTCCTTACCTGCACCCCCTTTTACTCTTCCTTCACAGGGTGCTGTCATCTGTCGCATCTCTCTTGACACATCTTCTTTCCTCTGCTGGGAAATCCCACCCCTCACACCATGCTTTTCCTGCCTAACATCCACTCAGCCTTTGGGAGTTGGCTCAGTGCTGTCACCTCTCCAACGGGCCTGGCTTGCCTACATCCTTCTTCTGTGCCTGGGCTAACTTTTCTTCATATCAGTATCATCATAACTCTTTGACTTTACCTTTATTGTATTGATTGTAATAGTCTGTTAACCTGTTTGTTTCTTCTGCTCTTCTACTTTCCCATTTGACATCACCATGATCTTCATCACCTCCACCAGTTTGCTGCTAAGTCGCTTCAGTCGTGTCCGACTCTGTGCGACCTCATAGACGGCAGCCCACCAGGCTCCCCCGTCCCTGGGATTCTCCAGGCAAGAACACTGGAGTGGGTTGCCATTTCCTTCTCCAGTCCATAGTTTGGCCCCAGGTAAATAGCAGGGAGGGAACACAGCTCCACCCATCAACAGAAAATTGGATTAAAGATTTACTGAACATGGCCCTGCCCATCAAAACAAGACCCAGTTTTCCCCTCAGTCAGTCTCTCCCACCAGGAAGCTTCCATAAGCCTCTTATCCTTCTCCATCAGAGGGCAGACAGACTGAAAACCACAGTCACAGGAAACTGACCCATCTGATCACATGGACCACAACCTTCTCTAACTCGGTGAAACTAGGAGCCATGCCCTGTAGAGCCACCCAAGATGGACAGGTCATGGTGGAGAGTTCTGACACAGTGTGGTCCACTGGAGAAGGGAATGGCAAACCACTTCAGTATTCTTGCCTTGAGAACCCCATGAAAAGTATGAAAAAGCAAAAAGATAGGACACTGAAAGATGAACTCCCCAGGTTGGTAGGTGCCCAACATGCTACTGGAGATCAGTGGAGAAATAACTCCAGAAAGAATGAAGGGATGGAGCCAAAGCAAAAACAACACCCAGTTGTTTTTGTGACCGGTGATGGAAGAAAAGTTTGATGCTGTAAAGAGCAATATTGTATAGGAACCTGGACTGTTAGGTCCATGAATCAAGGCAAACTAGAAATGGTTAAATAGGAGATGGTAGGAGTGAATGTCGACATTTTAGGAATTAGTGAACTAAAATGGCCTGGAATGAGTGAATTTAACTCAGGTAACCATTATATCTATTATTGTGGGCAAGAATCCCTTAGAAGAAATGGAATAGCCATCATAGTCAACAAAAGAGTCCGAAAAGCAGTACTTGGATGCAGTCTCAAAAACGACAGAATGATCTCTGTTCGTTTTCAAGGCAAACCATTCAATATCACGGTAATCCAAGTCTATGCTTGACCAGTAATGCTGAAAAGCTGAAGTTGAATGGTTCTTTGAAGACCTACCAGAACTTCTAGAACTAATACCCAAAAAAGATGTCCTTTTCATTATAGGGGACTGGAATTCAACAGTAGGAACTCAAGAAATACCTGGAGTAGCAGGCAAATTTGGCCGTAGAGTAGAGAATGAAGCAGGGCAAAGGCCGATAGAGTTTTGCCAAGAGAATGCACTGGTCGTAGCCCACACCCTCTTCTAAAAACATAAGAGAAGATTCTACCCATGAACATCACCAGATGTTCAATACCGACATCAGATTCATTACATTTTTTGCAGCCAAAGAAGCTCTCTACAGTCAGCAAAAACAACACCAAGAGCTGACTGTGGCTCAGATCAGTTCAGTTAGTTCAGTCGCTCAGTTGTTTCTACTCTTTGTGATGCCAGGGACTGCTGCACGCCAGGCCTCCCTGTCCATCACCAACTCCCAGAGTTTACCCAAACTCATGTCCATTGAGTCAGTGAGCCATCCAACCATCTCATCCTTTGTCATCCCCTTCTCCTCCTGCCTTCAATCTTTCCCAGCATCAGGGTCTTTTCAAATATGTCAGCTCTTTGCATGAGGTGGCCAAAGAATTGGAGTTTCAGATTCAGCATCAGTCCTTCCAATGAACACCCAGGACTGACCTCCTTTAGGATGGACTGGTTGGATCTCCTTGCAGTCCAAGGGACTCACTCTTACACCCATACATGACTGCTGGAAAACCATAGCCTTTACCAGATGGACCTTTGTTGGCAAAGTTATGTCTCCTTTTTAATATGCTGTCTGGGTTGGTCATAACTTTCCTTCGAAGCAGTAAGCATCTTTTAATTTCAAGGCTGCAGTCACCATCTGCAGTGATTTTGGAACCCCCCAAAATTAAGTCAGCCACTATTTCCACTGTTTCCCCCTCTATTTGCCATAAAGTGATGGGACCAGAGGCCATAGTTTTCTGAATGTTGAGTTTCAAGGCAGCTTTTTCACTCTCCTCTTTCACTTTCATCAAAAGGCGCTTTAGTTCTTCACTTTCTGCCATAAGGGTGGTGTCATCTGCATATCTGAGGTGATTGATATTTCTCTTGGCAGTCTTAATTCCAGCTTGTGCTTCATTGAGCCCAGCATTTCTTATCATGTACTCTGCATATAAGTTAACTCAGCAGGGTGACAATATACAGCCTTGACTTACTCCTTTTCCTATTTGGAACCAGTCTGTTGTTCCATGTCCAGTTCTAACTGTTGCTTCCTAACCTACATACAGATTTCTCAAGAGGCAGGTCAGGTGGTCTGGTATTCCCATCTCTTTCAGAATTTTCCACAGTATATTGTGATCCATATAGTCAGAGGCTTTGGCATAGTCAATAAAGCAGGAATAGATCTTTTTCTGGAACTCTCTTGCTTTTTGATGATCCAGTGGATGTGAGCAATTTGATCCCTGGTTCCTCTGCCTTTTCTAAAACTAACTTGAACATCTGGGATTTCATGGTTCATATACTGCTAAAGCCTGGCTTGGAGAATTTTGAGCATACTTTACTAGTGTGTGAGATGATTGCAGTTGTGCGGTAGTTTGAGCATTTTTTGGCATTGCCTTTCTTTGGGATTGGAATGATACTGTGATCACTGCTGAGTTTTCCAAATTTGCTGGCATATTGAGTGCAGCACTTTCACAGCATCATCTTTCAGGATTTGAAATAGCTCAACTGGAATGCCATCACCTCCACTAGCTTTGTTCGTAGTGATGCTTCCTAAGGCCCACCTGACTTCACATTCCAAGATGTCTGACTCTAGATGAGTGATCACACCATTGTAATTATCTGGGTTGTGAAGATCTTTTTTGTACAGTTCTTCTGTGTATTCTTGCCACCTCTTCTTAATATCTTCTGCTTCTGTTAGATCCATACCATTTCTGTCCTTTATTGAGCCCATCTTTGCCTGAAATGTTCCCTTGGCATCTCTGATTTTCTTGAAGAGATCTCTAGTCTTTCCCATTCTGTTGTTTCCCTCTATTTGCACTGATCACTGAGGAAGGCTTTCTTTTCTCTCCTTGCTATTCTTTGGAACTCTGCATTCAAATGGATATATCTTTCCTTTTCTCCTTTGTTTTTTGCTTCTCTTCTTTTCACAGCTATTTGTAAGGCCTCCTCAGACAGCCATTTTGCATTTCTTTTTCTTGGGGATCTTCTTGCTCCCTGTCTCCTGTACAATGTCACAAAGCTCCGTCCATAGTTCATCAGGCACTCTGTCTATCAGATCTAGTCCTTTAAATCTGTTTCTCACTTCCACGATATAATCATGGCTCAGATCATAAACTACTTATTGCCAAATTCAGACTTAAATAGAAGAAAGTAGGGAAAACCACTAGACCATTCAGGTATGATGACCTAAGTCACATTTCCTATGATTATACAGTAGAAGTGAGAAATAGATTCAGGGGATTAGATATGATAGAGTGCCTGAAGAACTGTGGATGGAGGTTCGTGACATTGTACAGAATGCAGGGATCTAGGCCATCCCCAAGAGAAAGAAAGCAAAAAGGCAGAAGGGTTGTCTGAGGAGCCCTTACAGACAGCTGTGAAAAGAAGGGAAAGGCAAGGGAGAAAAGGACAGATATACTCATTTGAGTGCAGGGTTCCAAAGAATAGCAAAGAGAGATAAGAAGCCTTCCTCGGTGATCAGTGCAAAGACATAGAGGAAAACAACAGAATGGGAAAGACTAGAGATCTCTTCAGGAAAATTAGAGATACCGGGGGAACATTTCATGCAAAGCTTGATAAAGGACAAAAATGGTATGGACTTAACAGAAGCAGAAGCCTTTAAGAAGAGGCAGCAAGAATACACAGAAGAAACATAACAAAAAAGATCTTCATGACCCAGATAGTCATGATGGTGTGATCACTCACCTAGGGCCAGACATCCTGGAATGTGAAGTCAGGTGGGCCTTAGGACGCATCACTACATACAAAGCTAGTGGAGGTGACGGATTTCCACTTGAGCTATTTCAAATCCTAAAAGTTGCTGTGAAAGTGCTACACTCAATATGCCAGCAAATTTTGAAAATTCGGCAGTGATCACAGAAAGGCAATGCCAAAGAATGCTCAAACTACCTCACAGTTGCACTCATCTCACACACTAGCAAGGTAATGGTCAAAATTCTCCAAGCCAGGCTTCAGCAGTATGTGAACCGTGAACTTCCAGATGTTCAAGCTAGTTTTAGAAAAGGCACAGGAACCAGAGATCAAATTGCCAACATCCGCTGGATCATCAAAAAAGCAAGAGAGTTCCAGAAAAACATCTACTTCTGCTTTATTGATTATACCAAAGCCTTTGACTGTGTGGATCACAAAAACCTGTTGAAAATTCTGAAAGACCTGGGAATACCAGACCACCTGACCTGCCTCTTAAGAAACCTGTATGCAAGTCAGGAAGCAACAGTTAGAACTGGACATGGAACAATAGACCGGCTCCAAATAGGGAAAGGAGTACGTCAAGACTGTATATTGTCACCATGCTTATTTAACTTATATGCAGAGTACATCATGAAAAACACTTGGCTGGATGAAGTCCAAGCTGGAATTATGATTACTGGGAGAAATATCAATTTTCATCCAGAGCCTCTTCATGAAAATGTAAGAGGAGAGTGATAAAGTTGGCTTAAAGCTCAACGTTCAGAAAACGAAGATCATGGCATCTGGTCCCATCACTTCATGGGAAATAGATGGGGAAACAGTGGAAACAGTGTCAGACTTTATTTTTTGGGCTCCAAAATCACTGCAGATGGTGACTGCACCATGAAATTAAAAGATGGTTGCTCCTTGAAGAAAAGTTATGACCAACCTACACAGTATATTCAAAAGCAGAGATATTACTTGGCTGACAAAGGTCTGTCTAGTCAAGGCTATGGTTTTTCCAGTGGTCATGTATGGATGTGACCATTGGCCTGTAAAGAAAGCTGAGTGCAGAAGAACTGATGCTTTTGAACCAAGATGTTGGAGAAGACTCTTGAGAGTCCCTTGGACTGCAAGGAGATCCAACCAGTCCATCCTCAAGGAGATCAGTCCTACTATTCTTTGGAAAGACTGATGCTGAGGCTGAAACTCCAATTCTTTGGCCACCTGATGCAAAGAACTGACTCATTTCAAAAGACCCTGATGCTGGGAAAGGTTGAAGGCAAGAGAAAAAGGGGACGACAGAGGATGAGATGGTTGGATGGCATCACCAACTCAATGGACAGGAGTTTGAGTCAACTCCAGGAGTTGGTGATGCACAGGAAGGCCTGGCGTGCTGCAGTCCATGGGGTCACAAAGAGTCAGACTCAACTGAGTGACTGAACCGAACTGAACTGAACTTTCGAATTTGAAGGGTAAAGATAACATAAATTATATACGTAGTATGCAGGAAATAAGTTCCTGTATTCTAGTTAAAGCCTTTGTTGCCCCTTTAGAATTATCACTTTTTCCTACTCTGGGTACAGGATGTGAATATTGACTAGGTAACAGGTTGTTTCTCATGATGTACTATGCATATAAGTTAAATAAGCAGGGTGACAATATACAGCCTTGACGTACTCCTTTTCCTATTTGGAACCAGTCTGTTGTTCCATGTCCAGTTCTAACTGTTACTTCCTGACCTGCATATAGGTTTCTCAGGAGGCAGGTCAGGTGGTCTGGTATTCCCATCTCTTTCAGAATTTTCCAGTTTATTGTGATCCACACAGACAAAGGCTTCAGCATAGTCAATAAAGCAGAAGTAGATGTTTTCTGGAACTCTCTTGCTTTTTGATGATCCAGCCGTTGTTGCCAATTTGATGTCTGGTTCCTCTGCCTTTTCTAAAGCCAGCTTAAACATCTGGAAATTCACAGTTCACGTATTGCTGAAGCCTGGCTTGGAGAATTTTGAGCATTACTTTGCTAGTGTGTGCTGCTGCTAAGTCACTTCAGTCGTGTCCGACTCTGTGCAACCCCACAGACGGCAGCCCACCATGCTCCCCCATCCCTGGGATTCTCCAGGCAAGAACAGTAGAGTGGGTTGCCATTTCCTTTTCTAATGCATGAAAGTGAAAAGTGGAAGTGAAGTCGCTCAGTCGTGTCCGACCCTCAGCGACCCCAAGGACTGCAGCCTTCCAGGCTTCTCTGTCCATGGGATTTTCCAGGCAAGAGTACTGGAGTGGGATGCCATTGCCTTCTCCGTGCTAGTGTGTGAGATGACTGCAATTCTGCAGTAGTGTGAGCATTCTTGGTATTGCCTTTCTTTGGGATTGGAATGAAAACTGACCTTTTTCCGTCCTGTGGCCACTGCTGAGTTTTCCAAATTTGCTGGCATATTGAGTGCAGCACTTTCACAGCATCATCTTTTAGGATTTGAAATAGCTCAACTGGAATTCCATCACCTCCACCGTCGTGATTGTTTGGGTCATGAAGATCTTTCTTGTACAGTTCTTCCGTGTATTCTTGCCACCTTTTCTTAATATATCTTCTGTTTCTGTTGGGTCCCTACCATTTCTGTCCTTTATAGAGTCCATCTTTGCATAAAATGTCCCCTCGGTATCTCTAATTTTCTTGAAGAGATCACTAGTCTTTCCCATTTGGTTGTTTTCCTTTATTTCTTTGTATTGATCACTGATGAAGGCTTTCTTATCTCTCCTTGCCATTCTTTGGAACTCTGCATTCAAATGGGTATATCTTTCCTTTTCTCCTTTGCTTTTGCTTCTCTTCTTTTCAGAGCTATTTGTAAGGCCTCCTCAGACAGCCACTTTCCTTTTTTTGTATTTCTTTTTCTTGGGGATGGTCTTGATCCTTGTCTCCTGTACAGTGACACAAAGCTCTATCCATAGTTCATCAGGCACTCTGTCTATCAGATCTAGTCCCTTAAATCTATTTCTCACTTCCACTGTATAGTCATAAGGGATTTGGTTTAGGTCATACATGAATGGTCTAGTGGTTTTCTCCACTTTCTTCAATTTTAGCCTGAATTTGGCATTAAGGATTTCATAATCTGAGCCACAGTCAGCTCCCGGTCTTATTTTTGCTGACTGTATAGAGCTTCTCTGTCTTTGGCTGCAAAGAATATAATCAATCTGATTTCGGTGTCGACCATCTGGTGATGTCCATGTGTAGAGTCTTGTGTTGTTGGAAGAGGGTGTTTGCTTTGACCAGTGCATTCTCTTGACAGAACTCTATTAGCCTTTGTCCTGCTTCATTCTGTACTCCAAGGTCAAATTTGCCTGTTACTCCAGGTGTTTTTTGACTTCTTACTTTTCATTCCAGTCCCCTGTAGTGAAAAGGACATCTTTTTTGGGTGTTAGTTCTAAAAGGTCTTGTAGGTCTTCATAGAACCGTTCAACTTCAGCTTCTTTAGCATTACTGGTCAGGGCATAGACTTGAATTACCGTGATATTGAATGGTTTGCCTTGGAAATGAACAGAGATCATTCTGTCGTTTTTGAGATTGCATCCAAGTACTGCATTTCGGACTCTTTTGTTGACCATGATGGCTACTCCATTTCTTCTAAGGGATTCCTGCCCACAGTAGTAGATGTAATGGTCAGCTGAGTTAAATTCACCCATTCCAGTACATCTTAGTTCGCTGATTCCTAGAATGTCTATGTTCACTCTTGCCCTCTCCTGTTTGACCACTTCCAGTTTGCCTTGATTCATGGACCTAACATTACAGGTTCCTACACAATATTGCTCTTTACAGCATCGGACCTTGCTTCTATCACCAGTCCCACCACAGCTGGGTATTGTTTTTGCTTTGGCTCCATCCCTTTATTCTCTCTGGAGTTATTTATCCACTGATCTCCAGTAGCATATTGGGCACCTACCGACCTGGGGAAGTTATATGCAGAGTACATCATGAGTAATGCTGGGCTGCAGGAATCACCAGCTGGAATCAAGATTGCCAGGTGAAATATCAATAACCACAGATATGCAGATGATAGCACCCTTATGGCAGAAAGTGAAGAGGAACGAAAGAGTGTCTTGATGAAAGTGAAAGAGGAGAGTGAAAAAGTTGCCTTAAAGCTCAACATTCAGAAAACTAAGATCAGGGCATCCAGTCCCATCATTTCATGGCAAATAGATGGGGAAACAGTGTAAATAGTGACTGACTTTATTTTTCTCGGCTCCAGATAGTGATTGTAGCCATGAAATTAAAAGACACTTACTCCTTGGAAGGGAAGTAATGTCCAACCTAGATAGCATATTAAAAAGCAGAGACGTTACTTTGCCAACAAAGGTCCATCTAGTCAAGGCTATGGTTTTTCCAGTGGTCACGTATGGATGTGAGAGTTGGACTGTAAAGAAAGCTGAGTGCCGAAGAATTGATTCTTTTGAATTGTGGTGTTGGACAGGACTCTTGAGAGTCCCTTGGACTGCAAGGAGATCAGTCCTGGGTGTTCATTGGAAGGACTAACGCTGAAGCTGGAACTCCAATACTTTGGCCACCTGATGCGAAGAGCTGGTTCATTTGAAAAGAGCTTGATGCTGGGAAAGATTGAGAGCAGGAGAAGGGAACGACAGAGTATGAGATGGCTGGATGGCATCACCATCTCAATGGACATGAATTTGTGTAAACTACGGGAGTTGGTGATGGACAGGGAGGTCTGGTGTGCTGCAGTCCACGCGGTCGCAGAGTCGGACACAACTGAATGACTGAACTGAGCTGAACTGCAGTGAACATGTTGTTGGTCATGAGCAGTATGCCAGTGCTTTTTTTTTAGACCTTTTGTTGATGTGTAGTTGATTTACAGTACTGTGTTATCTTCATGTTCAGGTGTACAGCATAGTGATGTCAGTTTTTTTTTTTTTTCTCTTATAGCCATTATAGGTTATTATGAGGTTTTGAATAGAATTCCCTATGATAGACAGTAAATACTTGTTTTTCACTTATGTATAGTGTTAATTGCTCAGTTGTATTTAACTCTTTGTGACCCAATGGACTGTAGCACACACGCCAGGCTCTTCTGTTCATGGAATTCTCCAAGGAAGAATATTGGAGTGGATAGCCGTTCTGTTCTCCAGAGGATCTTCTTGACCGAGGGGTGGAACCCAGGTCTCCTGAATTTCAGGCAGACTCTTTACCGTCTGAGCCAGCACTGTCGCTATGTATACACTATACATGTATACTTTATGTTTAGTAGTAATTTGTTAATTCCGTCCTCCTGATTTGTTTCTCCCACTCTGCTCTCTCCCCTTTGGTGACCATATATTTGTGTTCTGTCTTTGAGTCTGCTTCTGTTTTGTATATAGACTCATTTGTGTTGTTTTTTAGATTCCACCTGTACCTGATACCATAAAATGTTCATCTTTCTCTATCTGACTTACTTCATTAGGTATAATTTTTCTGCCCATTTTTTGATTGGATTGTTTGTTTTCTCCATATTCAGTTGCATGGGCTGTTTGTATATGTTAGATATTAACGCCTTGTCAGTCACATAATTTACACATATTCTCCCATTGCTCAGATTATTTTTTGTTTTGTTTATAGTTTCCTTTGCTATGCAAAAGTTTTTAAATTTGAGGAAGGCCTCTATCTGTGAACTTCCCATTTAGAACTGCTTTTGATGGCATCTTATAAATTTTGTAAGGTTATGTTTTCATTTGTCCCAAGATATTTTCTGGTATCTTTGACTTTATCTTTGACCCACAGCTTTTTTAGTGGCATGTTATTTAGTCTGCATGTGTTCATTCTTTTCCTTTTTTTGGTCCCTGTGGTTGATTTCTAATTTCATGCTTTTGTGATCAAAAAAGATGCTTGAAATAATTTCTGTTCCTTTAGATTTGTTGAGGCTTATTTTGTGACCTACTGTGTGCTCTATCCCAGAGAAGATCCATATGCGCTTGAAAAGAACCTATTATTTTTGGTTTTGGTGGTTTTTTTTTTTCTTTTTCTTTTTGGATGTAGCATCCTCTGCTCCTGCTGCTGCTGAGTCGCTTCAGTCGTGTCCGACTCTGTGCGACCCCATAGACGGCAGCTCACCAGGCTCCCCCGTCCCCGGGATTCTCCAGGCAAGAACACTGGAGTGGGTTGCCATGCCCTTCTCCAGTGCATGAAAGTGAAAAGTGAAAGTGAAGTCGCTCAGTCGTGTCTGACCCTCAGTGACCCCACGGACTGCAGCCTTCCAGGCTCCTCCATCCATGGGATTTTCCAGGCAAGAGTACTGGAGTGGGGTGCCATTGCCTTCTCCGGTAGCATCCTCTAGGTATCAGTTAAGTCTTAACTGATCTGCTGTGTCATTTAGGACGTGTGTTTTATTGTTTTCTGTCTGGATGATCAGTCCACTGATGTCAGTGAGGTGTCAGAGTCCCCTACTATTATTGTCCATTTCTCACTTTATGTCTGTTAGTATTTGTTTTGCATATTTAGGTTCCCTTATATTGGGAGCACATAAGTTAATTATTGAAATATTCTTTTCTTGCATAGACTTCTTAGTCATCATGTAACAGCTTTTTTGTTTTTCCATGTGGTCGTTGTCTGAAGGTCTACCTTGTCTTTGTGAGTATTGCTATACTTTCTTGGCTGGTTCCTCTCACTTTCACTTTATGTGTGTGGTTTTCACCCTGAAGTGAGTCTCTCGTAGGCAGTATATTTGTCCCTCCCGCTCTCCTCTCTCCCCTTTGGTGACCATACATTTGTGTTCTGTCTCTGAGTCTTTCTGTTTTGTATATAGACTCATTTGTATTGTTTTTTGAATTCCACCTGTACCTGATACCATATAATATTCATCTTTCTCTTGTTTTTTTTTTTTATCCAGTCTGCCTCTCTATGTCTTTTGATCAGAGCATTTTGTTCATTGATAGTTTAAGTAATTATTGACAGGTATGTACTTATTGCCATTTTAATCATAGTTTTTCATTCTCCTTTTTATTTTTCCTTTTGTGCTTTGACGATTTTCTTTTGTAAAATGCTTAAATTTCTTTCTTTTTGTTTTTTGTGAATCTGTTGTATGTTTTTGATTTGTGGTTACCATGAAGTTCCAGTATGTTGACCTGTAATTATATCTACTTTCTTTAAGACATGTAAGTTTAAACATGTTCTAAAATATCAACATTTTTATACTCCCTCCACCACATTTTGTGACTTTAAAGTCCTGGTTTACATCTTCATGCTTATCCTGTTACTGTTAATTGCCGTTATCATCATTTTTATATATTTAAAAAAATTTTTTCTATATACTGGCTTGTTTAAGTGATCTTAATTTCTTTTATGTATTTGTCTTTAATAATGTGATTTCCCCTCTCCTATAGATTCTTGCTTTTCTTATATATAGAGAAAACCCTTCAATGTTTCTTATAAGATAGGTTTCAGTTCAGTTCACTCAGTCTTGTCCGACTCTTTGCGAACCCATGAATCACAGCACTCCAGGCCTCCCTGTCCATCACCAACTCCCGGAGCCTACCCAAACCCATGTCCATTGAGTCGGTGATGCCATCTGGCCATCTCATTCTCTGTCGTCCCCTTCTCCTCCTGCCCCCAATCCCTCCCAGCATCAGGGTCTTTTCCAGTGAGTCAGCTCTTCCCATGAGGTGGCCAAAGTACTGGAGTTTCAGCTTCAGCATTAGTGCTTCCAATGAACACCCAGGACTGATCTCCTTTAGGATGGACTGGTTGGATCTCCTTGCAGTCCTAGGGACTCTCAAGAGTCCTCTCCAACACCACAGTTCAAAAGCATCAATTCTTCGGCGCTCAGCTTTCTCTATAGTCCAGCTCTCACGTCCATATATGACCACAGGAAAAACCATAGCCTTGACTAGATGGACCTTTGTTGGCAAAGTAATGTCTCTCCTTTTTAATATGCTATCTAGGTTGGTCATAACTTTCCTTCCAAGGAGTAAGCATCTTTAAATTTCACGGCTGCAATCACCATCTGCAGTGATTTTGGAGCCCCCCAAAATAAAGTCAGCCGCTGTTTCCACTGTTTCCCCATCAATTTGCCATGAAGTGATGGGACTGGATACCATGATCTTAGTTTTCTGAATGTTGAGCTTTAAGCCAGCTTTTTCACTCTCCTGTTTTACTTTCATCAAGAGGCTTTTTGGTTCCTCTTCACTTTCTGCCATAAGAGTGCTGTCAAATGCATATCTGAGGTTATTGATATTTCACCGGGAAATCTTGATTCCAGCTTGTGCTTCTAAGATAGGTTTGCTGGTAAGTTGCTTCAGTTGTGTCCAACTCTGTGTGACCCCATAGAGGGCAGCCCACCAGGCTTCTCCGTCCCTGGGATTCTCCAGGCAAGAACACTGGAGTGGGTTGCCATTTCCTTCGCCAGTGCATGAAAGTGAAAAGTGAAAGTGAAGTCACTGAGTCGTGTCCAACTCTCAGCAACCCCATGGACTGCAGCCCACCAGGCTCCTCCATCCATGGGATTTTCCAGGCAAGAGTACTGGAGTGGGGTGCCATTCCCTTCTCCAAAGATAGGTTTAGTATTGGTGATAGGTTTAGTATTGGTGAATTCTTTTTAGGTTTTGCTTGTCTGAGAAATTCTTTATCTCTCCTTCTATTCTAAATGATAATCTTGCCCAGTAGAATGTTCTAGATTGCAGATTTTGCCCTTTCAGGACTTTGTATATCTTGCCACTCCTTTATGTCTGCAGTTTCTGCAGATAAATCAGCTGATAGCTTTATGGAGACTCCCTTGTAACTGATTCTTTGGCTCTTGCTGCCATTAACATTTTAATTATAATATATCTTGGCCTGAGTCTGTTTGGGTTCATCTCTTTTGGGACCCTCTGCTTCCTGGACCTGGATATCTGTTTCCTTCTTTAGGTGTGGGAATCTCATAATTTCTTTAAATACATTTTCAATCCTCTTCTCTCTTCTTCTGTAATGTCTATTGTGTGTAGATTGACACAGTTTATATTATCCTGTAGATCTTATATGTTGCTTTCAATTCATTTGTCTTCCTGTCTGATGTTCTGGTTGAGTGATTTCCATTATTTTGCCTTCCAGATTACTTATCCATTCTTTTGTGTCATTTAGTCTGATGTTCACTGTCTCTGGATTGGTTTTTATCTTAGCAATTAAACTGTCAATTTTGATTGGTTTATTTTTATAGTTTTTAGTTCCTTTTTACAGTAGCCTGCATTCCTCTCCACAATCTTTTTAAATTCAGTGAGTGTTTCATCACCCTCTTTTTTATCTTGTTGTCTAGTACACTGATAAACACTTCCATTTGGTCTCTCAGGGGATTTCTCCGGGTGTTTCAGTTGCAGTAGTTCCTCTGTGTTTTCGTTTTACTTGAGTTTCTCTGTCTCTATGAACTTAAGGAAAACAGTTATCTGCTGTGGTTTTGAAACATTGTTTTTATGTGGGAGAGTTTCTTTGTGGATGTCTAATGTTTTTGGCATGAGGGCTGGCTTTGGTATGTATGCCAGCCACGCCTTTCCTCAGGATATGCTGGCTGTTAACTTCTTGATAGGGAGCATGGATATTGTTGTAGTGTCTAGAGCCTGTGTTAGATGTGAAGCGAGGCTTCCTCTCTGCCCTGTCAGGGCCAGGGTCTGCTCCCCAGGTGTTGGAGTAAAAGTGGCGAAGTTTGGGACTGATGAGTTCTGTTGCCCTTGAGTGATCAGGCTTGGTGTCCTGCCTTAGAGGAGGTGACTGCTGAAGCAGTGAGGCCTGTGCCATCACAGAGGACCTGTGCGCCACCTCTGTAGGTGTCTGCAGTTCTGCTCAGAATTGGCCCAAGGTCACATCTCTTTCTCTCTGTGTTTGTCCCAGACCTAGTTAGTGCATGGCATTGAGTAGAGTAGGGCTGGGGCTGGGGTTGTTCGTAGCTGCAAGAACTGCTGTAGCTGTTCTGTCTGAGATCTGGGCTGCTTCTGTGGCAGTTTTCTCTCAGGACCTCTCTATCCCAGTTCTAGTGCTAAACTGTGGTGTGGGGTGGCGGAGCCAGGGAGCTCCCCGTGAGAGCAGAACTGCTGCCTACTTCTGAGCATGCTCACGGGGGCCATCATTACCTCATTCAGTACCTCAGGCCCTCCAGCTGTCTCTCTGCAGCTAGATGTGTTCTCCTGGGGCTCTCTGCCTGAGATCCAGCACTTAGCTGCCAAGTGCTTTTGTGGCAGTGTTCCTGCCTATACTGACGATGACCACTGAGGCCCCACCTGCCGCCAGCTGTGTGCACTGACAGTGGCTTCCTTGGCTCCACCTGGATCATTCCCCAGGTGCCCCTGTCTGTCTCTGCGTGGCTAGACCAAGTCTTTGCCCAGATCTCACGGGATCTCGTGCCAGGCTGTAGCGTGGAAGGAGCAGGGCTAGGATGTTTGCCCCTTTGGATTGGGAAGTGTATCAGGGTGGCAGCTACCAGAGCAAGGCTCTCTCTGCCCTGATTGTTAGCAAGCCAGCACATGAGCACCTCTTGCAAGTAGAATCCAGGCTTCTCTAGCCCTGTCTCGGGGCATTTCTTAGTAGGCAAGGGAACTTGTCTCCTCTGTGCAGGATCTTAGGACTGGGCTGCCCAGACTGTGGCTCCACCTGCCCTCTCCCCAGTGGGGGGTCCACCCATGTGGACCTTCTCTACCTTACAGATCTCCACAAGAGGCGCAGGTCTCAACCCAATGCCGTTTATCCCCTGTCCTACCTGATTATCGATCTTTATTGAAACTCTGGTGGTACAAGAGTACCTCTGTCAGCTTCCAGTTAGTTTTCCATGAAATTTTTTTCACATGTAGAAAAATTTTCACATGTAGAAAAATGAGCTCCACGTCCTCCTACTCTGCTCTCTTGATTTCCACCATACCCCACTCCTTTCTGTTCTGACGCTATAAGGTCATGGGCTTACCCTGTGTAGTATTTTGACTTCCGCCTACTTTGCAGTCTGAGTAAAGAGTGCCCATTTGCAAATTTCCAAAAGAAAGATAGTTGCAGATAATTGGCTCCAAAGCTATCTAGTTGGTAAAATACTGCAAGGAATTTTGACTCCTTGATGAAATGAAGCAAATTTTCATCTCAGAAGGAAAGACTAATGTTGTCAAAGAACTTCTTTTGGGGCTTGGCAGAAGTAGTATTGCAGAAATAAAGGACATCTTACCAGTTTTAGGAAAAACATCAGCTGGCTTTGCTATATCTTTTATATATGGCTTTACCTCCTTGCCACAGAGAATCACACACGGAGACTACCATGACTGTATGTACTCATTGTAGATAGCTTTGAATATGTAGCTAAGCAAAAAGAAAAGTAAAAACTGGTCAAAGGATCATCTCCCAAGGTAATCAGTGCTAGCATTTCTGTGTGTGTGTTTCTATATAAATATAAATGCACACACACCATTCATTTATATAAAGTATACATTTTACACAGAGAGATGAGATCATACTATATATACTATTTTGTAAGTACTTCAAAAATTGACAACTATTTAAAATTTTCTCATTTCATGAGGTGTTCTATATCACTAAGAAATTTTTAAAAATTATATTGAGCAGTCATTACAGATAACTTAAAAATATAAAAAAGCATGAAGAAAAATTTAATTAAAGACTCATTATCCCAGCAACTGAACATAATTGCTGTGATGTTTACATATGGTTCTTCCAGTTTACGTATATGTGTATGTATGTATTTTCATATATTTCTGTGTATATTTCTGTGTGTATATATATATATACATCTTGTATGTATACAAATGCGTTAAGTATGTTTATGTGTATATTCATATGGGTTTGTGTGTGTGCTGTAGATGCCCACATGCATATCTTCATTTGATCATATTTTTATTTTAGAAAGCTTCATTTGGCACCAAATATAGGAAAGATTTGAGGGACACATCTGGAAGAGAAGGCTAATTAAATATTATTGTGATCTTGGTGAGAAAGGAGGACTGAAAGTAAGATGATGAAAATGAGGTTGGAGAAAAGATAACCACAGATATGTGGGAACGCCCTGGTGGTGTCAGAGAGTAGAACAGCAAACAAGACGGCAGATAACAGCTATACCAGATGGGTATGTATCTCCCAAGGGCATCAGGGCACAGTATTCTCTTTTCAGTTAGCTCATCTGTATGGAAGACCAGCCTTTGAAATACAGATAAAGTCCCTAAACAGTATCAGTCAATCAGACATTGATATTTGCCCCCAATGAATGTTTCTACCCTTTTCAACGGGAATTTTCTTCTTGAATCATCTCCCTGTTAAGAAAACAGGTTAACTGAAACAGAATCACTCTCTTTAATAACTTAAATTGCTTTTTCTTTTCTTTTCTTGAATTCATTCATTCTTCCCTCCATTCATCCTTCTATAAACCATAAGTTGTATAAGTCAGTTTATGAAGTTTAACTAAAATGTGGGTTCCTTTTTGTCTTGATCTTTCACTGGGAGTTTTTTATTTTCCTGTGCCTGCATAAAAATCTAGGCAGTCTCATGATTTTTCTGACCGTTCAAGTAATAAAATGTTCTGTCAGGGCCTCCAAGTTGCCCAACTGTAGGGGACACCATTTGCATTGTAATCTTTGTAAATGTCTCTCCGCAGCTCGAATAGATAATAATGGAAATGCTGCCACTGGAGCTTTGCAACATGGCCTTGAGTTCTAAGATCACTTGCATATCAAAATCATAGTTTTAATTTAGCATTTAGATATGTTTCATCTCATATGTTGAAGCATATGTTACTTTTCATTCAGTAACTTTTCCTCCCCACCCCGTCTTCATTCCAGGGCCTGGCAGGAGACACACTAGCAGTCTTCAGGAAAGAGTATACTGTCAGCCTTATTGCTCAGCCCTTAGGGCTCTGCAGTTGGGAAGAGGGCTAGAGGCAGCCGCTCTGATTGACTGGTCCTCAGCCTAGCTCTCCACTCGTAGCAGTGCCTCATCTTCAGTGGGTTCCCTCCAGCGACCCTGGGCTTCTGCCCTGTGGCAGTTATCGCAGAACCCCTTACTCCTAGGCTGGCTTCCACCCTCTCAGCCTCTCCTGTTGGAGAGGATACCTTTTAAAATGACCCCAGGCAGACATTTATACCACTAGTTTTCAGCCGCTGCTGCTAAGTTGCTTCAGTCGTGTCCGACTCGTAGCGACCCCATGGACTGCAGCCTACAAGGCTCCCCCGCCCATGGGACTTTCCAGGCAAGAGTACTGGAGTGGGTTGCCATTGCCTTCTCCAAGTTTTCAGCTAGTCCCTAGAATTCCCATACTTCTGACCCATTGCTAGAGGACAGAGCAGGACCTTCTGAGCCACCCATGTGTGTCTGCTCTCCTAGCTTGCTTCAGCAGGCAAAGGTGAGGGTCAGACGTTATTACCTTGTGCTCATCAGTCGGGACTGGGACTGCAGCGAAGCTGCTGAGGCAGTCACCCTGAGTGCAAGATTACAGCGGGTGCCAAAAAAACTCAGCAATTAAGATAAACAATATTTTAATGTAATATTTTAAAAATAAATATTAATGTAAAAAACCATGATGAGCAAGGTATCAAAACTATGAATAAAGACAGGATTAGAGCACAAGATGCTTACTGAGTGCTGTGACTATTTGAGGTGCATTGCAAACAGCCCTTATCATTGTTCTTCCAAAATGCATCTTCTTTCCAGTGAAGTAATCCTCAAAAAATTCTCTCAATTGGCACTCTCTATTATATCTATGTTGAAATTTAGGCTCTGTGTTCTAACAGCTCACTTTGAAATGTTTGTTTTTTTGTATTGTTGCATCAGTCAAAATTTCCAGTTTAAATTAAATCCATCTAGCTATTCATTTGGCCGAAGGCAATGGCACCCTACTCCAGTACTCCTGCCTGGCAAATCCCATGGACGGAGGAGCCTGGTGGGCTGCAGTCCATGGGGTCGCGAAGAGTTGGACATGACTGAGCGACTTCACTTTCACTTTTCACTTTCATGCATTGGAGAAGGAAATGGCAACCCACTCCAGTGTTCTTGCCTGGAGAATCCCAGGGACGGAGGACCCTGGTGGGCTGCCATCTGTGGAGTCACGCAGTCGGACACGACTGAAGTGACTTAGCAGCAGCAGCTATTCATTTAATGGGGTTGTGTATGAAAGAGGATAAAGACACTCTTCAAATGCTAATGCCTAATTCATTTGAAGAGATGATTAAAGGGCTTCCCTGGTGGCTCAGATGGTAAAGCGTCTGCCTCCAATTTGGGAGACCCGGGTTCAATCCCTGGTTCAGGAAGATCCTCTGGAGAAGGAAATGGGAAACCACTCCAGTAGTGATTTCACTTTCACTTTCCAAACTAATGACTGTTAGATGGAAATGTTTTTAGTTACAAAGGGATACTAATTGGTCTGCCTCACAAGTAGGCCTGGAGACTGATATGGAAAACTAAAAGGAGACACAATGCATTCCACTTTCCTGTCCCTTGAAACATTGTCATGTTACCAGCTCCTCTGTTGTGCTCACCTGTGTAGTCAGCCCACTAAGCTGTTCAGAAACAGCTCATTCCACAGTGTCTGATCAGTTTGTCAGTATAAAAAGAGATCTTCAGAAATGGAATGATCAGTCTGATCCTGTTTGGAGTAAAATTCAGTTCAGTTGCTCAGTCAGGTCCGACTCTTTGGGACTCCATGGACTGCAGCACACCAGGCTTCCCTGTCCATCACCACCTCCCAGAACTTGCTCAAACTCCTTTCCATCGTAGTCGGTGATGTCAGCCAACCATTACATTCTCTGTCGTCCCCTTCTCCTCCTCCCTTCAATCTTTCCCAGCATCACAGTCTTTTCCAGTGAGTCATTTCTTTGCATCCAGTGGCAAAAGTATTGGAGTTTCAGCTTCAACATCAGTCCTTCCAATAAATATTCAGGATTGATTTCCTTTAGAATGGACTGGTTGGATCTCCTTGTAGTCCAAGGGACTCTCAAGAGTCTTCTCCAACACCACAGTTCAAAAGCATCAGTTCTTCTGTGCTCAGCTTTCTTTATAGTCCAACTCTCACATCCATACACAACTACTGAAAAAACCATAGCTTTGACTAGACAGATCTTTCTTGGCAAAGTAATGTCTCTGCTTTTTAATATGCTGTGTACGTTGGTCATAACTTTTCTTCCAAGGAGTAAGCGTCTTTTAATTTCATGGCTGCAGTCACCATCTGCAGTGATTTTGGAGCCCAGGAAAATAAAAGTCTTTCACTGTTTCTATTGTTTCCCTATCTATTTTCCATGAAGTGATGGGGTCAGATGCCCTGATCTTAGTTTTCTGAATGTTGAGCTTTAAGCCAACTTTTTCACTCTCCTCTTACACTTTCATCAAGAAGCTCTTTAGTTCCTCTTCACTTTCTGCCATGAGGGTAGTTGTCATCTGCATATCTGAGGTTATTGATATTTCTCCCAGCAATCTTGATTCCACCTGGTGTTTCATCCAACCCGGCATTTCACATCATGTACTCTGCATATAAGTTAAATCAGCAGGGTGACAGTATATAGCCTTGATGTACTCCTTTCCCAATTTGGAACCAGTCCATTGTTCCATTTCTGGTTCTAACTGTTGCTTCCTGATCTGCGTACAGATTTCTCAGGAGGCAGAGAAGATGGTCTGGTATTCCCATCCCTTTGTCAGAGAAAAATTAAGGGCCCTCAAGGTATCTGATTGTCACCTTCTTTGTAAAGAGTGTTTTTATTACCCTTCAGCTACCTTAGAGGTAGTTGTTAGCTAAGGATAAAGTCAAACTTTGTATCAAGGAGTGCAGATAATATATATCAGTATAAGCATTGAGTTTTTTAAGTTTATTTTCAAGCTGATGTATTAAACGGGTAATTTAATCTGTAAACATTTGTTATGTAAAGCTCACTTCCTCCAGAGCAGTTGGCGCCAGTGATTTTGAGTGGTCAAAGATAAATCTCTGAAATCAATTCAGGCACCTTCTGTCTGTTTGTGTAACCAGGTACAAATTGGTGAGTTTCTTTCTTATGTCCAGCTGCAGTGTATTGTTCTGTAAAGTATCGAGTTGTCAGCTCTGGTTGAATGACCCAGCTCCATAAGTACAGCCTGTAGTGCATTTGGCTTAATAAACTAAATACACTAAACTGGAACATGCTGGCCACAGCAAGGAGGATTTTATAGAACCATTCCTGCTTGGGAGAGCATAATTGGGATTTGAATTAATTATAATCCAGAAAGTTGTCTTAGCCCAAGGCATATGACCTCTGAGACCCCATATGCCAAAATCATAACTATGTGAAAATGATCCATATAATAACAGAACAAACACATAAGCTGAATTGAATTTCATACCATGATGTTTCCTAAAATACACTGTCAAAAGAGTTGTTGTGAAAGGCTAACTTGTTCAGAAACTGAGTTAGGGCTCGTTGACACCAGGGAGTCTGTAGTCCTGTTGCTGCAAGTGAGCAGTAGGTCTGTGAACATGAACACACATTACAAAGTTCACATTTCCAACAAAACATTTTGCAGAGAATAAAATGGAAATTCAAGAAACATGTACACATTTACTGAATATTTTTATTGATATTAGCATTGATACGAAAGAATACATTTCACACATATAGTACAAAGCATAACCAAATAAATTCCATTTTAGCCCTTCTAGTTAAAAAAATAAAATCATGCTTAGTCTCTGCAGGTGGGGTATGCTGGAAGTGCCAGGGTATCAAGGCCATCAGGAACTTTTCTCCCTTGAAATCAGTGACTTTAAGACACTTTATATGTATACACATATGTAGATATTTGTATGAAGCTCTTACTACAGAAGTGATATATACTTACTGTTGAAAATCACATATATAGATTAAAAGGAGACAATAACCTTCAATAATCCCCCCATTTAGGGATTATCACCAACTATTTCAGGTTGGTACCCTGCAAACCAAACCTGAAGACAGAATGAAGCGCCTGGAGTTTCTGCGGGAGTGCTCGTGGGAGAAACCTGTGTGTGACGGAGGCCGCAGGACGGGGGTGGGGTGGGGGCTGTCCGCTGCGTGGGGCGCGCAGTCTTCAGCTGGTCCTCGAGATGGTCCAGAAGTGGAGTAGCCCTTCAGGGTTATTCCTCAGCTAGATGGAGGGATTGGGTCTTTGTTCCCCTGGTTGACCGATAATAGGACACAGCCTGCCCCTGGAGAGAGGGTGCAGCCTCAGGCCCAGGCCAGGTTCAGGGAGGGCCTAGCTGTGCCCTGATGCTGTCAGCGCTGGTCAATCCTGGCAGCCTGGAGATGGGTGCTTTTGTGGTTCTGTGTGCGGATAGGGTTGGGGTCGTGGTAGCTTGATGGGAGATGGATCTTGTCAGGACACCACCGTATCCACTGAAATTTAGCTCTTGCATTGTTTGGGTCAGCTTGCTTAGTAGGCTCAAGTTACCTCATGTGGGAACAACTTCTCCAGTACCCTGACTGGTCTCTTTTTCTGAGGGAAATGTGGAGTACCTAGCCCTATGGTGGCAGCTGCCCTTGGGGTCACGGCTGGTGCTTATAAGCTCTCTCTGCCATTCTAGGTTTGCCTTGTTCTTGGGGGCTGTTCGTAGGAACCTTGGGGTCCTTGCCATTATGCCTTCTTTCACTGTGGCTGCTGCCCTTATCTATTTTCTTTTAAAATTTGGCAGAGAAATACTAAACAATTTTCCAGTGGGTCATCTGGGTACCAAACATACTCGTTTCTCCTCCTGTTGTGTAAGAGCAAGCCTTCCTTCTGATACTCTGGGTCAGTTACTTCTGCAGGATGGTAACTTCTTGTCTATTGGTCTCTTGGGAAATAAAATTTCTAATGTGAAATATTAGAGTATTAGTTAATACTTCACTATTCTGTAATAGTTAAATAAATCCCCAGTATACCCCAAGAAAGAAGTCTGTTTTTACAAGAAGTTAATTTGGCCAGCGTGAAAATGGGAAAATAAACTTCACAGAAAATGGTTCTTAACAATTTAGGCAATCACAAATCACAAATGAATGATTAACTGGCTTAAATATCACTGATGATTATGACTCTGTTGTATATTAAGTTTGTTCAGGGTAGGTAAGAGAGTACTTAAAGGATCATGCTGAAATAAGCAGATTGCAGCAAATGCCCTTTGGTTACCTTTGCAATCAAAAGCTCATTCACCTTGGCCTTTTTTTTCCCCCTCACATAAGAGATTAAAACAAAAAATTTATTATGGATTTCTGTTTAACTGGGGTGTACAGCTTCCCAGGTGGTGCAGTGGTAAAGAATCTGCCTGCCGGTGCAGGAGACACATGTTCTGGGTTTAGAAAATCCCCTGAAGGAGGAAATGGCAACCCACTCCAGTGTTCTTGCCTGGAAAATCCCATGAACAGGGGAGCCTGGCAGGCTACCGACCATGGGGTCGCAAAGAGCCAGACACGACTGAGTAAACATGCAGGGAGGTATTATGGAGGAAGGAGGAAAGAGGTTTGGATGGAGAAAGAGGGATAGACAGCCTACGTTCCGATCATCCATGAGAAACACTCACAGCTCAGCTGCTTTTGATCTCTAGCCACTTATGCGATTGTAGAAGCTCATGACTCTTCTCTCTGGACAGAGTAGGATGCATGTTTATAAGCCAAAAATGATGGTACCGGTGAGATGTATGCTGCAATTACCATTGATCTGTGGACCACAGCTCATGCAGAAAGGCCAAAAGTGGCCTCTGAGATACTGGAGATTAGCCAATGGGGTCCCTTCTCCTGTGACAGCACAGCAGGGACTTTGAAGTCAGACCTGAGTTCATTTTCTAGCTGTGCCACTTACAAGGTATGTGACTTTGAGTAGGTAACCCTTCTCTGCCTTGTTTTCATGTCTGAAAACTGGGGACCCAGATATCTACTTAATGAGAGGGTTGTAAGGTTAAAATGAGTTCATGCATGGAAAGGGCCTGCCACATAGTTTCTGCTCAATAAACATTCACCTCTTTCCCTCCACTCTGCTAGGAGACCTTTCTGTGACTCTAAGAATTGTCCTCTGGTAGCTCTTTTATATAGAAAAGGCCTTTTTGGTGTGAAATCCCCTGCCATTTGTGCCCAGGACACAGGCTTCACAGCTCTTCTAAGGGGCAGGGCTCTGGCCAGAAAGACAGTTAACTCACTCGGTGCAGCAGGGTGGGCCTTGAGCCTTGCCAGGGTAGAGCCCTGTATCCCTGTGAAGCTGGGACTGCCCTGTCCTCATCTGGAGTTTTCTCTGGGTTTTTAAGAGGCTCCCAACTAGCGCAGCAGGAGAGGCCTAAGGCTGGGCAGGGGACCAGCCATCCCCTGGATTTTGGCTTCGGATGAAAGCACCACTAGCTTCCCCTCCTTTTCTGAATCCCCTTTGAAATGGTTTCTCTCTGATGGACTTGGAACAGACTGCATGCTCAGGGATGCTTTTTGCCTGGGTCTTCTGCCAGGGCTTTTTTCAAAGCTGGACTGATCCTTGGTTCTGATAATGCAAAGTGATTGTCAGACCTCTGGGGCGGCAGCTGGCAGGAAACTTTGCCCTTCCAAGTTACTCCTGGATGTTGATTCAGGCCATCAGGACATATGTAGATGATGAATCAGGAAGAGCACTTTTGCCCTCTTCTCCCAGATCTAGAGACAGTGTGGAGAATTACCAGGAAGCAGTATCTGTGCCGTATGAAATGTCAGCCCTCCCTTTTCCCCTCTCAGCCACATCGAATTTTCCTTTGTTCCAACTGTGAGAGGTCTTAATCTCATCATCCTGACCTTTTGCAGCCAAGTGTTCTCCAAGGAGATGATCCATGGGGAGGAGGGGGAGGGCTGATAATGGAGGTAATCTTTCACAGTCCTATTTAAGCAATTGTGGATCATCAGGAGGAGAGGAAATTCTGGAGACCATCATGACCATCCTACTTCTGCCCTGCTGAAACTCAGTCCAAACTGTCAGTGTTTTGACCTCTCTTTCCTACATAGGTGGAATATGTTGTGCTTTTGTTGAGATGAAAGATCCACATAATTAGAGGGCAAACAGTTTTCAGTGAGTTTGCTGTTTCAAATTTCTCTTGAATGAAAATGTAACTTTAATCATTGCTTAAGTGATTTTGTGTGGAAGTATTTTATTTCTCTTTAATCTTGGGATTGTTAGCAGAAGAAAAGAGCAGTGTCTCAGATTGGTGGTTCTCAGACTTCATCAGAATAAAATGGAAGGCTCATGAAAACTCAGATTGCTCAGCCTGACCCTTAGAATATCAGGCATTGGGCTCAAGAACTTGCAATTTCAACAGGTGACACTGGTCTGCTGGCCCAGGAGCACACTTTGCAGATTACTGATTTATATAACAGCCTGACCATCTGGAACCTTAGAGACTGGCATTATTTTGTAATGCAGACTGTGCCAGATTTGGTATAGATTCAGATGGCAACTTTGCAAGTTATAAGAGTTGAAACAACTAAATCTCAGAAACTTAAAAGTTTCATTTTCTGAAAATCAGGAGTGAAAACAATGCCTGCATCGCAGAACTGCTCTGAAAATGAGATGAGGTCATGCAAGTGAAAGAGCTTGGTATATGGCAAAGCACAATCTTAAGTTTCCTTCATCCTTGGGGTACTTTCGTTTTTCTTTAATTTATTTGTTTGTGGCTGTGCTGGGTCTTCATGGCTGTGTTTCTCCGAGGCTTTCTCTCTGTGGGGCACGGGCTCCTTGTGCTGGCTTCTCTTTTTGCAAAGCACGGGCTCAGTAGTTGTGGTGCATGGGCTTAGTTGCCTGTGAAGTCTTCCTTGATCAGGGATCGAACGTGTGTCCCCTGCATTGGCAGTCGGGTTCTTAACCACTGGATCACCAGGGAAGTCCCCTAGAGGTATAGTCAGCTTTTATCCTAAGAATAAAATCTTTTAACATCTGGGATATAAGTCATCGTTATCATCATCATCATCATAATAAAAGTAACAATAATGGAAGTTTGCTGCTGCTGCTGCTAACTCACTTCAGTCGTGTCCGACTCTCTGCGACCCCATAGACAGCAGCCCACCAGGCTCCCCCGTCCCTGGGATTCTCCAGGTAAGAACACTGGAGTGGGTTGCCATTTCCTTCTCCAATGCATGAAAGTGAAAAGTGAAAGTGAAGTTGCTCGGTCGTGTCCAACTCTTAGCGACCCCATGGACTGCAGCCCACCAGGCTCCTCCGTCCATGGGATTTCCCAGGCAAGAGTACTGGAGTGGGGTGCTGTTGCCTTCTAATCTACTATTTATGGTACTTTCTGTACGGGGGACTTAGCACATTTTTCAGAAACTTCATAAAATCTACTTTATCATATAAACTCCTTACCTATTTAAAATGTTTTTGAGGCCTTAGGGTGGGGCAGCACCCTTGGGTTTGTGAAGCCCCTGTCTGTATGCACAATTTGAATTAAAAATGTGGTACACTCATACCGTGGAATGTTATTTAGAGCTGAAAATAAATGGACTAGGAAATTAAGAAGAGACATGGAAAAAACTTGGATGCGTGTTACTAAGTGGAAGAAGCCGGTTTGAAAAGGCTATATAATGTATGGTTCCAACCATGTGATACTCTGGAAGACTGTAAAAAAGTCAGTGGTTGCCAGGGCTGAGGGAGAGGAGAGGACTGACCAGGTAGAGCACCCAGGGTTTTTAGGGCTGTGGACTATGTATGATTTTATAGTGATACAAGCAGGGGGTGTATGTGAAGTCTCCGTACTTTCCTGTCAGTTTTGCTGTGAACCTCAGATGCTCTGAAAGAATAGTCTGTAAATTGAAAAAAAAAAAAAAAGAAAAGTGGTTGTCAGGTGTTGGGGGTGATGACAAGGTAAAAGAGGATTTTTAGGGCAATGAAATTACTGTTTGATGCTGTAATTATAGAAACCTGTTATTATACATTCGTCCAAACCCATAGAACGTACCACACCAAGAGTGAACCCTGGGGCTTCCCTGGTGGCTTAGACAGTAAAAAACTGCTTGCAATGCAGGAGACCCAAGTTCAACCCTTGGGTCAGGAAGATCCCCCTGGGGAAGGGAACGGCAACCCACTCTAATATTCTTGCCTGGAAAATCCCATGGGCTGAGAAGCCTGAAAGGCTACAGTCCATGGGGTCACAAAGAGTAGGACATGACTGAGCGACTAACGCTTTCACTTTCAAGAGTGAACCCTAATGTAAACTTTGGACTTTAGGTGGCAATGATATGTCAGTGTTAATTCATCAACTGTAAAAAAAAAATCACTAAGGAATGTTGATAGTTGGGGACTGTGCCTGTGGAGATATGGGGTATCTGGGGACTCTGTACTTTGTTTTCAGTTTTGTTGTGAACCCAAAACTCTGTTTCCTGTGTGTGTGTGTCTGTGTGTGTGTGTATGTTTTGCTGACATATAGTTGCTGTGTAATATTATATAAATTACAGATGTATAATACAGATGTATGTATAGATTCACAGTTTTCAAAGGTTATATTCCATTTGTAGTTACTATCCCTGTGTTGCACAAAAATCATTGCTGCAGTTTTTGTCCGCGTGTTCTGCTTGTGTTTCCCTCTGCTAGCTCTGTCTAGTAGCCAGTCTTACATTTAGTTCTGTGGCTTCTTTTATACCTTGTAGTTTGTACCTCGCACTCCGCCACCCCACCTCTCTCCCCCTTCCTTCCGATAACGACTGCTTTCTTCTTTTTATCTGTAGGTGTCTTTTTTGTTAAATTCACTCGTTTGCTGTATTTTCTAGATTCTACATAAAAGTGATAGCATATAGTATGTCTTTCTCTGTCTGACTTATTTCACTTTGCATAATGCCCTTCAAGTCTCTCCATGTTGCTGCAAATGGCAAAGTTTCATTCTTTTTTTTATAGCTGAGTAATATTGCATTGTGTGTGTGTGCATGCGCATGCACACGCTCAGTTGTGTCCAACTCTTCATGACCCCATGGCCTGTAGCCCTCCAGGCCCCTCTGTCCATGGAATTTTCCAGGCAAGAATACTGGAGTGGATTACCATTTCCTTCCTCATGGGATCTTCCTGATCCTGGGATTGAACCCACGTCTCTTGTGTCTCCTGCATTGGCAGGCAGGTTCTTTACCAACTGAACCGCCAGGGCTCCATATTCCATTATATCTATTTATCTATGTGTGTGTGTATAAAATATATAACATATATACCACCTTTATCAATTGGTCTGTTTATGGACACTTAGGTTGCTTCCATATCTTGCTAATTATAAATAATGCTACTGTGAACTATGAATGCTACTATTGCAGTGTGTGTATCTTTTAAAATTATTATTCTTGGATAGCTACCCAGGAGTGGAATTGCTGGGTCATATGGTGTTCTATTCTTAGGTTTTTGAGAATCCTCCGTGCTGTTTTCCACACTGGCTGCACCAATTGACAGTCTCACCGACAGTACACAAGGCTTCTCTTTTCTCCATATCCTTGCCAGTGTGTCATTTCTGTTCTTTTTGAAGTTAGCCATTCTGACAGGTATGAAGTGATACCTCATTGTGGGTTTGATGTACATTTCCCTCATGATTAGTGATGTTGAGCATCTTTTCATGTGCCTTTTGACCATCTGCATTTCATCTTTCAAAAAATGTCTGTTTAGGTCTTCTGCCCATTTTTTAATTGGATTGTTTGCCTTTTTTTTTTTTTGATGTTGAGTTGTATGAGCTGTTTATATATATTGGATATTGATCCCTTATTGATCATATCATTTGCAAATGCTTTTTCCCATTCAGTAGGTGGTCTTTTCATTTTCTCAATGCTTTCCTTTGTTGTACCAAAGCCTTTAAGTTTAATTAAGTCCCATTTGTTCATTTTTGCTTTGGTTTCCTTTACTTTGGGAGATAGATCTGAAAAAATTATTGCTGAGATTTATGTCAAAGAGTATTCTGCTTATGTTTTCCTCTAGTAGTTTTATAGCATCCAGTCTTACATTTAGTTCTTTAACTCATTTTGAGTTTGTTTTTATATATGGTGTTAGAGAATGTTCTGGCTTCATTATTCTATGTATGGCTGTCTAGTGTTCCTGGCACCACTTACTGAAGAGACAGTCTTTTCTCCATTGTATGTTCTTGCCTCGTTTGTTGCAGATTAATTGGCCATAGGTGTGTGGGTTTATTTCTGGGCTCTCTCTTCTGTCCCATTGATCTATGTGTCTTTTCTGTGCCAGAACCATTCTGGGTGTTTTGGCTTTTCCCCGCCCCCCAGCTTTTAAAAATTGGAATATAATCGATTTACAATGTTGTGTTAGTTTCAGGTGTACAGCAAAGTGATTCAGTTCTACACATACAGACATCTATTTATTTCAGATTCTTTTCTCTTACAGGTTATTGCAAAGTGCTGAGTATAGTTTCCTGTGCTATACAGCAGATCTTTGTTGGTTGCTTATTTTAAATACAGTAGGGTGTGTATATTAATCCCATGTAGGTGTTAACTCTTCTCTAAGTGTTCAGTAGAATTTGCCTGTGAAGACATCTAGTCCTGGATTTTTGTTTGTAGGGAGTTTCTAAATTACAGATTCAATTTCAGTATGGATAATTGGTCTCTCAGGGAGCCTGGCATGCTGCAGTCCATGGGGTCACAAAGAGTTGGACATGACTGAGCGACTGTACAGAACTGAATTTGTATCTTCATATTTTTTTTCTTCCTGGTTCAGTCTTAGGAGATGGTACCTAAGAATTTCTTTTTTAGAAAAGAATAGTCCCTTTTTTCTAGGTTGTCAATCTTACTGGCGTATATTTGCTCATATACCTTGGGAGCCTTTGTACTTTTGTGGTGTCAGTTTAACTTCTCCTTTTTCCTTTCTGATTTTATTGATCTGGGCCCTCTCTTTTTCTTGAGGAGTCATTTTCTTTTTTAATATCTTTTTAAAGAACCAGGATTTGGCGCCAGTCATCTTTTCTATTGTTTTTTCTTTAGACTTTGTTTCACTTATTTCTGTTTTGATCTTTATGGTTTCTTTCCTTTTATCAACTTCGGGTTTTGCTCGTCCTTTTTTCTCTATTTTACGCTGTTCATTGGATATTTTTTGTGTTTCCTGAGGTAAGCGTTTATCACTATAAACTTCCCTCTTAGAACTGCTTTTGCTGCATCCAAATGTTTTGGATTGTTGAGTTTTCATTTTCACTTTCACATGTCTGTAGGTATTTTTTAATTTCCTTTTTGCTTTCTTCAGTGATCCATTGTTTGCTTAGTAACATATTGTTTAGCCTCAATGTGTTTGTGGTTTATTTGATTTTTTTTTTCAGTTTTTTTTTCTTGTAGTTGATTTCTAGTCTCATAGTGTTGTGAACAGACAAAAAAAATGCTTGATATGATTTCAGTTTTCCTTGGTTTTACTGAGGCTTGTTTTATAGCCCAGCTAGTGATCTGTCCTGGGGAATTTCCATGTGCACTTGAGGAGTGTATATTCAGTTGCTTTCAGGTGGAATGCTCTCTATAAATCAGTTAAGTTCATTGGGTGTCTTTTAAGTTCATAATGTGTGTTTTAAGGTCTGTGTTTCCATATTGGTTTCCTGTCTGGATGATCTGTCCATTGATATAAATGGAGTATTAATGTCCCCTACTATTATCGTATTTTCTTAGATTCCACATGTAAGTGATAGCATTCAGTATTTGTCTTTCTCTGCCGGACCTATTTCACTAAGCATGACACCCTCCAGGTTCATCCATGTTATTGCACATGGTAAAATTTCATATTTTTATGGCTGAGTTATCTATATATATATTCTTCAGAAACATTACCAGAATTACTGAGTTAAAGGGTATAGTTTACCTGGCATAGCACACACACACAGGACTTTCCTGGTGGCTCAGACGGTAAAGCGTCTGCCTACAATGCGGGAGATCTGGGTTCAATCCCTGGGTCGGGAAGATCTCCTGGAGAAGGAAGTGGCACCCCACTCCAGTATTCTTGCCTGGAAAATCCCATGGATGGAGGAACCTGGGGGGCTGCAGTCCATGGGGTCACAAAGAGTCGGACATGACTGAGCGACTTCACTTTCACTTTCTATTATTGTGTTACTGTCAATTTCTTCTTTATGTCCATTAATATTTTCTTTATTTATTTAGGTGCACCCTCTTGCCTGGAAAATCCCATGGATGGAGGAGCCTGGTAGGCTGTAGTCCATGGGGTCGCTAAGAGTCTGGCACGACTGAGTGACTTCACTTTCACTTTTCACTTTCATGCATTGGAGAAGGAAATGGCAACCCACTCCAGTGTTCTTGCCTGGAGAATTCCAGGGACGGCAGAGCCTGGTGGGCTGCCGTCTGTGGGGTCGCACAGAGTCGGACGCGACTGAAGCGACTTAGTAGTAGTTGTAGTGGCTCTTGGGTGCACATGAATTTACAATTGTATCTTCTTGGACTGATTCCTTGGTCATTATGTAGACTGCTTCTTTGTTATCTTGTAACAGTCTTTATTTTGGAGTATATTTTGTTTTATATAAGTATTGCTGCTCTGGTTTTCTGTTGGTTTCTGTTTGCATGTAATATCTTTTTCTATTTCCTTATTCCCTCACTTTCAGTCTGTGTAGATCTCTAGATCTGAAGGGAGTCTCATGTAGGCAACATGTATATGGGTCTTGTTTTTGTGTCTGTTTAGGCAGTCTGTGGTTTTTAGTTGGAGCATTTGGTTCATTTACATTTAAAGTGATTATCAATATGTATGTTATTATTGCCATTTCGTTAATTGTTTTAGAGTTGTTTTTGTAGGTGTTCTTTTCCCCTTTTTATTCCTTCTTATGATTTGATGAGTATCATTCGTTATTTTGGATTCCTTCTTCTTTTTGTGTGTATATATATTACAGATGTTTGATATGTGTTTACCATGAAGTTTTGTATAGCAGCTTTTGTATAGTAGTCTGTATACATATAAAAATTTCATGGTAAACACAAAGTGAACATTTATACATATACACACCTACACATATACACACAAAAAGAAGGAATCTAAAATAACACTGAAGACAGTCGTCTGTAGTAGTCTACATATGTGTAGACTTTCTCCACTGATGCCTTCTAGTGTCTTTTTCATTTCTGTTATTGTATTCTTCAGCTCTGTTTGGTTGTTTTTTATATTCTGTAGCTCTGTTAAAAACTTATAACTTCTTGCCCTGCCTCCATCCTTCTCCTAAGTTCTTTGATCACCTTTACACCTAAACGCTTTCTTGGGTAGACTGTCTATCTGGACTTCACTTAGTTCTTCTGGGGTTTTATTCTTGTTAGTTCATCTGGAACATGGTCCTCTTCTGCCTCATTTTTTCTAAGTGCCGTTTGTATTTTTCTGCACCCGGTAGGTTAGTTATGTTTATTGACCTTGGAGAAGTGTCCTATAGATATCTGTGCCTCACCACAGCACACTCCACTCTCATCACCCAAGCTGTATGCTCTAGGGGTTCTCTGTAAAAGAGCTGTGAGTCCTACTGTGACGGGGCTGACTACGTGGGTGGTATCATAGGTTTCTCAGGCCCCTAGCCTGGTTGGTTGTCAGGCTCTGCCTCGTGTGGATTCTCCTGACTCTTGGTTATGTGGCCTGGTCTTGGGGCTGCAGGCTCCAGAACCCTAGGAGGCCCTAGGGTTCATGGTGGCTCACTAGTAGAAGGCTCTGGGTCCAGAACACTCCAGGGGTTGGTGACAAATTGCTGGCAGAACTGGGTTCTGAAGTCTGGTCTGTTGGGCCCAGGGATCCCAGAGCAGGTGTCAGATCACTGGTGCTGCGGGGGGGGATTGCCTCCTGACACAGTTGGTTATGAGGCTGTGGAGAAGCTGGTGCTGGCTTGCTGTCCCAGGAAGCCTCTGGCCTGTTGTGGGTGGGCTGTGTGAACATGGTTTTCTTGTGTCTGGTGTCTGCCCACTGATGTTTGAGGCTGATCTAGAGGCCAGTACAGGCTTCTGTAGGGCAGGATTGGGCTTGCCCACTGGTGGGTGGAGCTGGGTCTTAACAGCAGCTTCTGGGGGACAGGACCATGTCTAGGGGAGTGTCAAGAGATGGCTGTGGTCTCAGGAAGTCTTTAGGAAACCTGTTTGCTTGATGGATGGGTCTGTGTCTCCACCCTGTTTAGTTGTTTGGCCTGAGGCATCCAAGTGCTGGTGCCTAAAGGCTGTTGGATAAGGCCAGGTTTGGGCACTAATAGAGGGAGGGTCTCCAAATGGTGGCCACCAGTAGGCATGTCCATGTGACAGAGGGAACCTCCCCAGTATGGCTGCTGCCAGGGTCTGTGTCCCCGTGGTGAGCTGCAGCCACCCCTGCCTGTCCAGAGACTTTCCAAGATGAGCAAGGAGGTCTAGCCTTGGATCCCATTAATTTCCTGCTTTTATCTTGGGTCCTGGTATAAAATTTTATGTGCACCCTGTACGAATAATGTCTCTATTTCTCCTGCCTTGCCCCCCCTCCGCCCCGCCCCCATCCTGTGGGACTCTTAAAATTAAGTCCCACTGGCCTTCAATGCCAAACTCTCTAAATCTCATCTTTCCAGTGCAGGATCCTAGGGTTGGTGAGCCCAAAGTGGGGCTAAGAGCTCCCTCCTCTGGGACAGCCCTATACTTACTCTTATTTGTGGGTTGCCCACCTGGGGATATGGGACTTGGTCATAGACTGTGAGTCCACTTCTCCTGCCCATCTTGCTGTGGTTCCTTCTTTTTGTCTTTAGTTGTAGAGGAGCTCTTCTGGTAGGAGCAGTCTTTTTCATAGATGAGAGCTCTTTAGCTGCGATTTTGGTGTGCTTGGGATAGGTGACCTCAGGGTCTTTCTACTCCACTATACCACTTTCTTGGCCAATCCTTTTCCTGCCGGGGTCCAGCCCCAGTGGATCCAGGGTAATTTGAAGCAGAGACAGTGTGGTGAGAGAGATATATAGATTCAGAGATATAAAGAGAGATTAGGAAAGAATAGTGTAGTGGGAAATTTAGAGGAGGAAGGAGGCTGTATTCCTTGGTTTACATAGAAAACCAATAAAGCCCCGAGACAAGGGACTTGAACCATCTACGTGGGGCCACAGGCGCCCACTTGAATAGCAGAGGGTGCCCCGCCTTGGGCTCCCTCTCGCGTGGGTCTTAGAAGCCCGGGCAAATAAGTAAACACACGGCTAGCCTCTATGCCCCAGACGGGAATCAGCCAGAAAATAGAGTAAGAAAGAAAAGAAGACACAGGGGTACCAGTCTTTCTAGGAACTGGCCTGAGAAACTGGTCTGTCCTTTATTTTCCAGGAAAAGCTTTTATACTTTTAGTTGTACATAGATATCAATGGATAATACAGAGTCATGCAGGGTCAGCAGCCCTGACCCTTATCGAGACCAGGCTTTCTTTCTGCATACTTAGCTGTATACACAAGTCTTAGGTGATTTACATCATCTTCTGGCCAGGAGGCCCATTAGCATTTTATGACCCTTTTCTGATAAGGGTCGTCAACCACAAAACTTATTTGCCTTAAAAGTGTTGTTCTTGCTAAAGTCTGGTGCCACTCTCAGAAAGCACTAATTAAGGTTACATTCTTATATAGCAAGGACACAACAATTTATAACAAGGAAAGAGGAGTACAGTGATTTATAACAAAAAAAATGTTCACTAACTCAAAAGTCTAGTGTTGCTAACATCAAAACTACTATATTCCTTTTTCTATATCCCAATTACATTAATTAATGTCCTCTAGGTGCCTAAAAGATAAAGGATATCGAGGCCTGGCAGCAGTCATTGACTCAACGGTGAAACCCATCACCAATATGATTCTTAGCTCTTTAGAAAAGGCTCTATATCTTTAAGATATTTTAAGCTGAGTGCCTCTCATGGTTGGGGGGCTGTAAACAATCACAAGTTGTAAAAGTCTCTAGCTGTCAGGCAAGTTAGAGAGCCATCAGAGGGGTTTGAGCTGAGACACTCCTTTCATATGCAGGAGACCAGTTGAAGCTCTAAGTTAACTTTTTCCAGAGAAAGGTGGTCGGGGATAGCCCCCTGTAACGTCAGAAGAGTATAATATAGCAGACAGTAAACAGACAGATTTTGGTTTCAGGGGAGATGCTCAGGCAGAGGACCCCTTGAGACCTGACTCACGTTGCCCGTCAGGTCTCTCCGCATGACCTTGTCATGGGTGGGATCTCCGTGCTGGCCCCCGGCATTTTCCAACCCAAAACTTTTCTATAAAACAGTCTTATTAAAAGAGCACACCAAAAATGTATTCAAGAGCCCATGTGAAAGTGGCTGTGTCAGATAGAATAATGGCCCCCAAAATGTCCACATCCTAACCTCTGGAATCTGTGAACATGTCCTTTATGTGGCTGAAGAAGCTTTGCAGAGGTGGTTGTTAAGCATTTGACATAGGAAGTTCATCCTGGATTATTTGGATGGGCCACATGTGATCATATGGATCCTTAAGAGGGTGACAGGAGTGTTAGAGAAGAAAACATGGGGATGGAAGCAGGGGTAGGTAAGGGGAAGTGTGTGGTGTGTGACCGAGGCGGGGAGCTTTGCAGGTGTTATGTTGTTTGCTCTGAAGATGGAGAAAGAGCCCATGAACTCATCAGTGCAGGCAGCCTCTGAATGCTCAGAAAGGCCAGGAAGTGGCCTCTGGATGGAATGTAGCCTTGCTGACACATTTTAGACTTTTGATCACCTGAACAGTAAGAATAAATTTGTGTTTGGTCAGTCCATTTGTGGTAATTTGCTGCACCAGCAATAGGAAGCTAACAGATTTTTTTTTTCAATGAAAATTTAGGAAATTGAGAAGAGATATTTACCTAGTTTATTACCATGTAAAAGTCAATCCATAGTGGTAGTGTTCAAGTTCAGGAACCGCTTGTTTGGGTGAAGGCTGGAATAGGAGGCCACGGGTATCTCTTGAGGGGTGTTCCTGCATTTGGAAGCACAAGAGCAAGGAGCCAGTGATGCCTCCCTGCAGCCTCTTTCTAGGGGTTCTGTTGCCTGAATTTTTTAAGGATCTGATCCTACAGTCTTATGGCTTCTGACTTTGTACAGTGTGAATTACCGTTTCCTCATGTATATTGCAATTATGAGTTTGTCTTTAGTGCTGTAAATTGTGTGGAAATATCATGAGCCTGTTTGAGGATGTGTTCTTCCAAAGACATTTTGCCTTTGCTTTCAACAGTTGTTCATGGATATTACCTGCCTGAGACTTCTTGTTTGCTATTTAACTTGGATAGTCCTGCATCAGCTTCAAACCCCAAATCTGGGTTAACGTGAAGATGGACTCTATGTTATTATTTTTTAACCAGAGCTCAGATTAAGACAGGCAGGTTTCCTTTAGTTGTCCTGTGTCTCTGAGTGAATTTCCGCCCACTTTCTACATGTTGAATTTCCGCCCACTTTCTACATGTTGAGAGCACAGCTCTTCAGAGTGTCCAGTCCTTCTTGGAGGGCCATTTCCCAGGTGCTTCCCTGACTCTCGAGACCATGTTTCCAGGTCTGATTTAAAACCCCTTCATGATACAGATGTGCAGGTATTCCTGGGCCTGACATAGCATCAGCTCACATGCTTACACTGGATTTTTAATTAGCCTTACTTTGGCCTCTAGAGATTTCTCTTATATTTTCTTAAAAACTCAAATATACATTTAAATAACATTTTGCTGGAATATATAATCTATAAAAATATTGAATCACCATATTGTATATGTGTGTGTGTTAGTTGCCCCGTCATGTCTGACTCTTTGCAACCCCATAGACTGTAGCCCACCAGGCTCCTCTGTCCATGAGATTCTCCAAGCAAGAATACTGGAGTGTGTTGCCATTCCCTTCTCCAGGGGATCTTCTCAACCCAGGGATCAAACCCTGGTCTCATGCATTTCAGGCAGCTTCTTTACCATCTGAGCCACCAGGGAAGCCCCAGACCAGCTATACTTCAATTTAAAAATAAAGGACATTTGCTTTATTTTATGCATTTATAAGTATTCATAATATTTATACTTTATAAATATGTTTGTAACCCTCATCATTTAAAAGTATAAATTTTACAAAAATCAAGTAACGTTGTGGGAAGCCTTTTTTGGGTTCTCACGTTTGCTGCTTCTAGGTCTTCACACGTTCCTTCAGCCTGGAATATTCTTCCTCCTTTGCACTTAGCTAAGCCAGTTGTCACGCACTTCAGGAAGCCATCTGTGAACCCTCCACTCCCACACTTGATGCAGAGACATGACTATTTGCCCTCCTGTGTAGCTTCTGCTGGACTAGATGCTTTGTGAGACAATGTGTATTAGTTTACCTGAGCCTGATACTTACAAAAATCAAGTATTTAGAAATGAATCAACATCTTCTGTTGACTTTTGTTGGGTATTGTTATTTTTAAATGTAAGTCTTATCTTCTCCATGAGATCACTGACCTCTAGCTAGCCTTTTATGAATTTCCCTTGGCTCCTAGCAAACTGGTGAGACTCCCAATGGGAGTAACTCCACCAATGGTTATCAGTTTATTAATGAAAGCCTGGTGATTTCTTGTTCACAATAGAAAACAAATATTCATTCCCAAAATTGTTTTATTCAGTTTATTTTTCCATCTTAAAATTTAGCTCTTGCCTGAGAATTTCTAAAAATGCTGTATTGATCTTTCTTTTGCCCTTCATTAGAATTATCTTATCCTTTCTTTATAAGATCCGATTTTATGTCAAAGGGAATTGGATGAAAATTTGTCCTTTCACTGTTGGGTACCTTCAAAGTATTAACAGAAACAGAATGCAAGAGATGTTGGTAGGAGGGCTGTGTGATCCAGGTAGCTGTTCTTTAGGGTTGGGAGAATCAAGTATGTTTGAAGGCCTTATGAATGGAGCCGGAATAGAAAAAGAGAAACAGAGGTTTAAGAGAGGAAATGATGATGCCTTCATACACTCCCCCAAGAAGTCCATTACTTTCTGATAGACTTGGTAGAGCACCCTTAGTAAATACTTCTGTTAGCTTTTCTGGAGAGAGAACAGCTGTAGCCAAGGTGGCTGTTGAGCGTGTTTTATGCATTTCCTCCCTGGTCAGGGCATATCAGCATGATCAGAGAATCCCTACCTTTCAGAGAGCTGCTTGGTGAAGGGGGAAGCTTGTGGCTTACAGCAATATGCTGGATTGATGTTGTATAAAGCCGAGAACACACTCCTGTTGGGTGAGGGAGACAGGGATATGAAGTGAAATGTAGCTCTAAAAGCATTTAATAATAAAAAAAATTAAAAAAAAATAAAAGCATTTAATATAGGGGATATTGAAGTTTAAAGCTGCTGCGGTAGTCCATGTTCAGCTCATGTGATAGTTCATTCCTTCCACTTCCCGCCTTTAGCCATGTGCTCTTTTACCTTAAATTCAGATAGAAAGATGAAACCTAAAACATTTCATTGGGATTGCTGTTAGATGATTGAGTCAGCTTAGTTCCTGAATATTTACACACACACATGCCTGCTCATACATATACTTAAAAATGAGACAGGCATGCCTTTTAGATTTCTTTTGATTCAAGTAATAATTATTTTGATTCCATTCATAATTCCTGTGGATTTTTATTTTGAAAAAAAAAAAAAAGGTCTAGAAACACATAGTTTCTCTCCTGCCAAGGCTGAATCTAGCTTAAAATCAGAGAATATTCTCTGCAAATTCAAGATGTTTCTGTTAATTTTTATATGCCTTAAAAGCAGAAAGTTACACACTGATATTTGCATATATCAAATATATATATATATATATATATATCAATTATATCCCTGTTTGCTGAGAAGGCAGCACAGCTAATAGCAAAAATGTGGATTTTATACAAGAAGGGATGATGTCGCCATGGATAGACTAATGAGCATCAATTAGAGAGACTTCAGATGATCAGTTTGTTTGTGGAAAATCTTAATCAAATGATCACTGGACAGAAGTAAGCAAGCAAATCTTAATTCTCTATTAATTTTTTTCCATTTGTTTTTCTTTGAAAATGAAAGTTGCCCCAGTCGTGTCTAACTCTTTGTGACCTCATGTATAGTCCATGGAATTTTCCAGGCCAGAATACTGGAATGGTTGGCCTTTCCCTTCTCCAGGGGATCTTCCTGACCCAGGGATCAAATCCAGGTTTCCCACATTGCAGGTGGATTCTTTACCAGCTGAGCCACAGGGAAGCCCAAAAATACTGGAGTGGGTAGCCTATCCCTTCAGTGGATCTTCCTGACCCAGGAATCAAACCGGGGTCCACACCATTGCAGGCGGATTCTTCACCAACTGAGCTATCAGGGAAGCCCTGTTTTTCTTTAGCCAGTAAAAACATTTTTAAAAGCAGTTTATGCATTGTACCCAGTTAAGATTACTTCTTTAACTACAACTGAAATTATGTTGCTATCTTGTAGGTTAGAATATCTACAATACTGTTTTACATGAGCTTTCATTTTATTTTTGTCATTCAGTTCAGTTCAGTTGCTCAGTCGTGTCCAACTCTTTGCAACCCCATGAATCGCAGCACGCCAGGCCTCCCTATTCATCACCCACTCCCGGAGTTCACTCAGACTCACATCCATCGAGTCAGTGATGCCATCCACCCATCTCATCCTGTCGTCCCTTTCTCCTCCCGCCCCCAATCCCTCCCAGCATCAGAGTCTTTTCCAATGAGTCAACTCTTCGCATGAGGTAGCCAAAGTACTGGAGCTTCAGCTTTAGCATCATTCCTTCCAAAGAAATCCCAGGGCTGATCTCCTTTAGAATGGACTGGTTGGATCTCCTTGCAGTCCAAGGGACTCTCAAGAGTCTTCTCCAACACCACAGTTCAAAAGCATCAATTCTTCAGTGCTCAGCCTTCTTCACAGTCCAACTCTCACATCCATACATGACCACAGGAAAAACCATAGCCTTGACTAGATGGACCTTTGTCGGCAAAGTAATGTCTCTGCTTTTGTGAATTAGGCATAGACTAGATACTCTGTGCTCAACATGAGAGGGCTTGTCTAGTGGCAAAACTGAATAACGAATCAGAAGTATTGCCTTTAATTATACCTCCATACCTCTAGACTAGCAGCACTGAAGCTCAGTGGTACCTGGGATTCTGTGATGGCATAGCATTAGCTATTACCAGATGAACCAAAGGAATATTAACTCTGAAGTCCCAAATAAAACCACATCTGCAGGAAATCTTATATCTCATGCTTCTAGATAGCCCACTTGATCCACTAAGAGTGGATTCGGGACCTTTTACAATTAAAATTCAAGAAGAAAACTAAGTGTAATAAACACCTGCTTTCAAACTAGAGAGATCTGGGCTCACATCCAACTCAGGCCATTTGGCAAATCTTTAATTCCTAAGCCTTAGCTCCTCATGCAGCCTGAGGATGCTAACAGTTACTGTCTCTGTTGTTAGAGACTTGAAGTGCTAAGGTGTATGGAAAATGTTGCCCTCCACCTGGTAGCAAAGGATATTAACAAAAAGATTATTTTACCCAGGTGTCTAGGCTGAACAAAGGAGTTTATTAAACCACATTCCCCCACCACCCCCCCCGCCCCGCCCCACCCCCAGCTAATAGAACCACAGGTTAGCTGGATTAAAGTCACTCAAACTCTTGGGCCCATTCTCCTCACCTAAAATTCAAAGTCCTGTAAGAATCACACAGTACTCACTTAGTTGTTAATTCTTCCTTTTATTTTTACACAGCATGGCAAAATGAGGAAACAGCTGGCAAGTGATGAGTCTGCACAATGGAAAAACCACCCTGATCATCGGCATCATAGGTGGGTAAGTGTTCCTTTAAAGTGATTTTGTCAAAGTCATATGAAATGGTTTTCATGGTGGGGGAGAGGAAAGACAAGAAACCAACATTCACAATTATTTAAAATGACTTAAATGCTAAACATAATATACATAGTAATAACTCTTTATCCTAGTATAAAAATAGTGCTAGAAACTATATATTTGTTCAAATGTATTGAAAAGGTATAAGAAATAGATATTAAGTGGCTAGTGATGATTCATAAGCTTTTTCTTTCCTTAAACTGTATTAGAAACTTATGTTTTTAACTATTTACATGGCTTTCAACAACATTCATTAAGACATGTTTACATAGGCTTTTGAAAAGCATATGGGCAGGGCAAAGTGAGCTTTAATACTTTCTTCCTCGCTCCCTGCGGTGGAGCAGAAGGGGTCCAAACCCGTGTGTAGTTTAACAGTCTGAGAGAACTCTTGAGTAATCTCTACCTGGCTAGCATATGGAAAAATAATCTATATAGTGGAATATATGACTCCATACTTACATAAGGTGTTCTTTAAGCTATCAACAGGCTAAGTGATGCATACTTATAGGAAGACAGGATGTTCACTGACAGATTCTTAATAAGTTCCAGGTAAAGAAGGTCCTTGAAAAACTGTATAATACATATGTTATAAGTGAAAGTGATAACTGTACCCTATATTTTCACATTACATTGCCAGAATCAGAAGCTGGTAAGTCTCTTATCTGCACTCCCTGCAGAGACTTACGAACTCCGTGAGGTCACTGCTTGGTCTCCATTGTGGAGTGCAGTACCTGACATGTGGCAGGAACTCAGTAGAAGGTGGACTGAGGCATGTCAGATGCTGAGCATTGCGTTATACTACCTTGTTTTAACTATAATTATTCCTAGGAGAGAAGAGCAACTATACTCTTCCCCCCAATCCCATCTTAAATCAAGCTTGTAAAACAAAACAAACAGCATTTCTTCTGATGGCCTATAAAGTTTTAGGAGTACAGTCTGGTGGAAAACACAGGGAAACAGAACATCAAACTGGAGTTGGTCTGACATTTGTGCTCTATGCTGAAAATAAAGGCACTTCACAGCTAGGTGAGAATATATCTGTGACCCGTTTCCTCCCGCAACCCATTATTTCCAGTACGCTGTCATACACTTTCTCATCTCCAACACTCCCGTGGGAGGAAACTGTTATTTGTAGTAAGGAGATCAGTGGTATTTGTACCTTGAGGTGAGGTGCTGAGAGAGCTCTAAATCTCACACAACTAATGATCTGCACGAGGAGCCAAAGAAATGTACTTTTTTCCCTTTCTCCCCATTCTTGGAAACTCAACATAGGAAATAACATATGGGATTAGAACCTTGCTTTGGGGCCCGGCATCTCCTTTCTGACAGTGGTCTCCAGGGCCCACCAGGTCTGACACAGGAGCTGTCCTCTGTGACGTCCCCCTTGCAGGGAAGGCTTAGCCCAAACACAACTCCTTCAGTGGCACAACTTGTTCATGCTCACAGCAGTTAAGATACTGAAACTCGAGTTCACACAGCTTAGTGACTGGCAAAGGCCACTCCTGTCAAAGTATAAGGCCAGGTAGGCAATCTTACAGACCTCATTCACAACTTAGCAAAGTAGTGGGGATGTCTGGGGCTGAAAATTGAAATGAAATGGTATCGTGTTACTCAGCTATAACAACAGCAAACTAATCTAGAACAATTTCTTGTAATATAAATATAGGGTAGGGTGAGAGAATATATATATATATATATATGTATGTATGTATTTTTTCCCCCAACTTGAGAGGATACTGGAAAGGAAATATTCACAGAGGAACAAAATTTGTGTCCACGTACCAGGTATTAATCCATGTATGGAATGATTTTCCTAAAAGTTAAAAAGTATTTGAACCAACTAACCAGGCTTTTCAAGAAGCACTCTTCTTCTGTAAGAAATAAAATACCCAAAGATAAAATAGGCATGGCATTGCCCAACTTCTTTCAGTTCCTAAACTAGTAAGGTAAAATAGGCCATTATCTAAAAGTAAACCAAGAATTTCTAAATATATCATCCTGTTAAAATGACAAACATACAAATTCTCTATACACAGTCTAATATGTATGTAAAAATCTTAATGACATACATGAGAGGCCCTGAACAAACTGCTGAAATATGTGATTGCAGATTTTAGCATAACTGCTAAATCACAATGTGTATGGTAAAAAGATAGGTTACTGAAAAGACTGCTATTCTTCAAATGATTTTTTGGTACTAAGGAATTGTGTATGCATGCATAGGCATATACTGGTATGAAGATATGTTATGTTAGTGACAGTCTGTGTAAGTTACACACCAGTGCCACCAAGAGGCAAACTCTCAGATCTCATGTGTATGACTTAAAAAGAATAACATGCTGAAGCTACAAGTGTTACAGCAGTAATACATTCTGCATTAAACATCTGATAACCTTCTAGGCTCTCCCTTACCACTACAAAATGATGGCAATACAATGTGTGTTTTTTTTTTTTAACTGAAGAGTAAGAATAAAATTACTTTATGTCGAGATACATATCAAACTTAGAATTTTAAACACTTATATGTTGAATTTTAGGATGTTTAGGGAAAAAAATGTATATAAGTGGAAAATATGTTTTAGTGAAAATTCTTCTAGAATGCTGCATTATTATATCCCCAAGAGCTTTTCTATCCAAACTAGTGACAGAAACTCAGAAACTTTTTTCAGGGATGTGGAGAGACGTGAACAGCGGAAATGCCTGTCTTCCTATTCTTCCCCAAGTCCAAACATTACTGCACGTTTAGAGCAGATTTTCTTTTCCGGAACCAGTTTCTCGATTCGTTATCTACTCCTCTTATATGGAATACAAGTGTCTTTAGGGGCACATATGTACAGTGGGAATACAATTAAATGAGCTCAAGTTCTAAGAAAACATTAGCATTTTCTAAATGTACTAAAAGTTATGAGAAGTAAATCCTACCAAGTACGAGCTCAGGGGCCAGTTTAGGGTGCATACCCTCTTATCCTGAGTGGTCAGCTCATTTCAGGCCTGTGTGCCCATGATCACTTTCTCTCTCTTGCTTGTTGCGTTTTAGAGTGTTGACTTACAACGATGACTCGTGAGGTGAACGAAAAGGAAGTTCACTGTGTGACCCCTTGACTGTCAGGGTGTCCTCTGGCGGAGTGTTCTCTTCCCTGACGGCTGTCCTGGCCGCTCCATTTCTGCAGCAGGCTCATCCCTAGAGACTCAGGGGCTGGGTCTTCTTCCCAGGCTCCTCCTGCTCTCTACCAGGTTTGTTAGGTCAAAGTGAGCATTTATGGGTAGCCTTTGGGTAGATGTATTGCACTGACATAAGAAATCTCTCTCTTGCCTGTTCTCTAACAACAAAAAAACCAAATTAATTAAGTAATGCCTTTTCTTCACAATACTGCCTTACAGTACTTTCCATTTGTTTAGAGTTCTAACTTTCTTTCGTTAAGGTAATACAGTGTTGAAAAATATAGCCCATTCCTTTTAAAATCCAACAAGCTTTAAAAGTCAACACTTTTCTCTGTTCTAGGAAGGTTTTAAATGTCACAGATTATATTCAGTTTGCTCCTAGACTATTTTTAAGAAAGAAAATATTCTAAACATTCTTGAAAGATTGATAATTCAGAAAACACAAAACCAATTATTTAAAATCCCCAGGAAAAAAAAAAACAAACCCAAAACTAGTCTCCGTGCAAGAATGCAACTTGTACCTCGCAGTACACAGAATATTACAAACAGTGCTCTTATTCACGTGCTAAGAGTGGGTGTCATTGATAATCTCAGTTCAGTGGCATAAAACAAATATACAGAAAATATGCAATAGTCCTCTAAAAACATTTCACGCTACGCTGTCAAAAGTTGTGCAAAAATAAAAATACAGCAGTGGCAAAGTATACACCAAATCTGTACAGTATATAGCAAAACTAGGCATACTGCAGAAGACACCATCTGCCAACTGCAGCTCTGCATGAACAGGCCTCTCAGTTCCGCTTGGTCTGGCTGCTTTCACCATTGATCAGTGTCTTCTCCTGCTGTTCTGCAAGAGCCTGCCATTTCTGCCTGTTCTTTCTGCAGCCGTCCAGCAAAGGGAAACAGTCCTCCGACACATGGGTCAAGGCCTAAAGAAAGAAAGAAAGAGAGCTGGTGACTAGATGGCGACTGGGAAATAAGCCCTCTCCCCAGGCTTGTCCCAGAGCATCACATCACACACTCACTTCACAAGCAGACCCACTGCTGGGGTTCTCACAGACTGTTCTCACAGAGCTGTGATCACAGATCATTTATGAATGACTCCTCTTAAGCTATACAGACGGGCAACACATGCTGAGACAAAGAGCGTGCACATGTTTCAAGATAACATTATTAAGCAGTGAAGACAGATCTATGTGGAACTGGCTCTGTAGAGAAATAATCCATTTGCTTTTATGTAGTACAGATGGTTCTCCCTAAGTGTTGACTTCATGGAGAGACGCTTAGTTTTTGTGATTTTCTATAAAATAATTTTATCCAATATACTTTAGATTTTTATCCAAGATTATAATAAAGAGTAAACTCTATATGGCATTATTATTTACCAACTATAGTTCCGTAAATACTTAGCTTACAAGAACATTCACTGTAGATTTCTGTGTCATAGACAAACATTGACTTAAACACCCAACAGCAGGGTTAGAAATACTGTGTTACTATTCTGCAGCCATTAAAACTGTCATAGAAAACACATTTGAAACAGAAAGATGTACATTCTATTATGGATTGCAAAGAGAAATTTTTGTTAAATGAAAAATATATGAAAATGTCATAAAGAATATGCACTAAAATAACTGGTTATCACAGAGTAGTAGAATTATAAGTGATTTATCTTTTTGCTTCTCTATTATTCTGATGTTTCTGTAAGAATCTATTACTTCTGTAATAATAGTAAAAATGCCTGTCTATATCGCATAGAATTTGACTGTAGATTCAAATAAAATGAATAGGAAATGTAGAAGGATGAAATTTATAATGGGTGATTTGACTAGATTTATGGGCATGGAAAAAAAATGAAGAGACATTAGTATCTGCAGCTGAGGAACTCGTAATCCAGTCCATATGGAAGGCATTTGTTACAGAAAGGACGACTGGAGGTGCTGGAGATGCTGCCGGGAAGATTTCTGCACAGCAGTCAACAGCCAGCTGGCCGAGAAGGGAGGGCAGAAGGTGGTGCTGGGGCCTCACACACGTTCTTTCATCCTGTTTTCTTTTGCTCTCTCTCTTGTCCCTCCCTCCTCTTTTTTTCCTCATCAGCCACAGCTTCTTTCTTCATTCATCTGATGGCTAGAATCCTGAGCCCAGGCTGAGAACTGAACTCTAAACACAGTTCTCCCACTACCTACCTAGTTGGGACAAGCATTCCATCTCCCTGGAAGATGGACGTTTCACAGATCCAATGACTGAATCTGTGAAACATCTGGATTAAAAAATTTCTAGCCTTTCTTCTGGTCTTGGCAGTCTGTGATTCCTCCTATGATAAATGTTTTTTTCCCCAAATACTTAAACTTATGACAGTTTCCTATTTAAACATATAAAGACGAGGACAGCATCTACTTTCTGTATTTGGGGCATAACATCTAAACTAGTCAGTTGGATATGTTAGGGAGAATAATTTTAAAAACTCTAACAAGTATATGAAAGTGGGAACCTGCAATATTTTCCTAGCTGCCTTCTTATAATCCTCATAAAAATTTTCTTAACAGTAGTAAAGTCACACTATGAGAAGAAGTTAGATAACTTTTTTTTTCCTTATTTAGGCCAAAATTTAGTCTTAAAAAGCATATGCTAACATAGAGTATGCAGAATATACCTCTTTTGACTGTAGCACTGGCACATACTTTTTCTCAGCATTCGCTACATGAATTTGCTGGAGCCTAGCACGCAGTAGGCACTCACTAGGTAGTTATACATCAATGAATTAACATTTTTGAGAAATAGTAAATATAAAATGTGTTCCTTGTTCAGTACAAACAGCATGTTCACTAGTAAAAGCAATGTCCTGATTATTTTACTTCTAGTTTCTTGATTAAGAAGGAAAAAATATGTCCCTGATGTTCGTTGCTTCAATCTACTTCATAACACTGTCAAAAGTCTAGTAGTTTTCATAGTAAATACCTCATACAGTTGCAAGCAGATGGCATCTATGAATCCAACTTGCATACTTGGAATTTTGTTTTTTTTCTCCCGGTTCATTAGATCCTAAAAACAGAGAAATGCACATACACAGATCTGCATTTACTTAATGCAACACAAGTTGGCTCTGAAACGATGAATCCCTAGGTTAGCTGAGGAAGGCCAGATACCTGCCTACCTGCCTCTTCAACTTCTGGAGGCTCCTACCCTCCTGCACCAAACCATGCTCAAGAAGGCCCTGGCCCTCTCGCTCTCGTTCACTGGGGCTGTGACTTTCCCTGCGTGACCCCCAGAACTGATCACTGACCTCAGATCAACTGGTGACCTAGAGTTAGGCACTGACCTAGGGTCCACTGCTGACATGTATCTGGAGAACAGACACGCTTTCTAATTGTCTACTGATGAGGAATCAAACACTCTCAGCTTTGTGAAAGACGCCACTGAGGCCACAGTCGATTACAATTCAGTTCACACAGAGAGCTCTCTGAGTGAAAAGTACACAAATATCACTGTTGCTTATTCTCAGGAGCTCATGACGGCCTAAGGCAAAGCCAGCACCTCTGACGGGAGCAAAGAGTCTGTCTCAGTGCTTGTTTAAAATGAAGCAGGTTCTCTGTTAGCTGTGACCACCACTCTGCTACCCTCCATTTTCTGAGAGGATTCTGAGCTTCTAACAAGCCTATTACTGTGTGTGTGTGTGTGTTTAGACACTAAGTCATGTCTGACTGTTTGTGACTCCATGGACTATAGCCCACCACGCTCCTCTGTCCATGGGGTTTTCCAACCAAGAATACTGGAGCAGGTGCTCATTTCCTTTTCCAGGGGATCTTGACACAGGGATCAAACCTGTGTCTTCTGCACTGCAGGAGAATTCTTTACCAACTGAGCCACCAGGGAAGCCCCGACTCCTATGTCTAGGAGACTAAATAATTGCAACAGACTAATGAGACATAGGGTGTGCCCAGATGAGGCTAAGGAGGAAAGCAGAGGCAATGGTATCAGAGGAGGGGCCTCTTGTAACCACGGCCCATTTAATGTGGGCTCAATAAATGCTCATTTGAGTAAGAGAATGACTCTATGCACCATTTCCAGGAAAAACTCATCCATTTCAGGAAAGCTCATTTGAGTAAGAGAATGACTCTATGCACCATTTCCAGGAAAAACTCATCCATTTCAGGAAAAACTTCTTCATTGGTTGAGAAGAATCTTCTTGTATTCGAGATTCTCTACCTACCCTGAGCAAAAAATGCAGTATACAAATATTTAACAACAGCTGTTTATCAAAGTGCTGTTTGTAATAGTAAACTCTACAAACACTATACCGAACAGTAAATAATAGTTGCATCTGTTTCATGTGGGGCTTACTACGTCTTCTCAGTGGTAAAGAATCCGCCTGCCAATGCAGGAGACCCAGGAGACGTGGGTTTGATCCCTGGGTCAGGAAGATCCCCTGGAGGAGGAAATGGCAACTGACTCCAGTATTCTTGCTGGGCTAATCCCATGGACAGGGGAGCCTAGCAGTCTACAATCCATGGGGTCACAAGGAGTTGGACACGCCTGAGCATGCATGCACTATTTCGTGTAACCATTATAAATGGTATACAGGACAGAGCATCTGTCAGAATGCAAAGTGGCTTATGATATATAAATGGAAAACATCACAAAAAGCAGGTATGATCTGATAACTCAGTCTTTTCTGTCCTCTGTTATTTGCATGTTTTCTGTAACAAACATGTTTAATTCTTCAAGTAAGAAAAAGGACTTTATAAAAAGATGAGAAATTGTCTTCCTAAAAATCTCATACAAGCACAAAAAGGAATCTACAACAAAAACGTACATGAGTAATTCCTGCCAACAAGGTCTCATACTTACAGTGGGCTCTATGTTGAGCTCTTTTCTCTCTCTGTCTCCTTGGTCAAAAAATTCAGTGGCAACAAGTTCTGCTATCTGAAATCAATAACAGACTAAGTATGGGTAATTAAAGGCCTATTAGTCTATTCAGTAAAATAAGACTTTAAATGAAGATAATAAAACCCATCAAATAACCACATCAGTAAAATTAGAATAAAGCAGAGTAAATACTTGATTTCTTTTAATGTGTACCTAATCACAAAGGCTAGAGTCTGTAATCTATAATTCAGAGAGAAGAGCAATGTGTTATCTCAACCTCAGCAGTAGTGGGAAGAAAGCACTGTGTGCCCATCCGTATGCAGAATCAGTGAGATATTAAGCACCAGTTATACCAGCTGCTGCAGGAAACACAGTATCAGGTAGGTCCTTATACTGAGGCTGATTGACATGCCTCTTAGGTTTCTTTCAGTCTACCAATTCCTCCTCTTCTCTCTTTTTAAAAAATGTCCTTACAATTTTGACTGTTGTTGAATAAACTGCGTTGTTTATCCTATAGTTTCCTGTTGTCTGGATTTTGCTGATTGTGTTTCCATAATGAAATTTAATGTTTCTCTGTTCCCTGTATTTCCATACACCAGTAATGAGATCTAGACACTTGATTCGATTGAGTTTTTCTTTTTTTTTTTGCTACGACTGTTTCTCAGGCAGTGCCATGTACTTCTGACAATGGAATGCCTGGTCGCCTCTCTTTGTGATATTAACAGTCCTTCATGAGCTTTGCCTGGATCCATTAATTTAGAGGCTGCAAAAAGGTAATATACAAAGCAATCATTCCGTTTTTCTTTATAGCTGAAATAGAATAAGTCCCCCACATCAATTTTTAGTTACCCTGAAGTATAATTTGTATAAATAAAGGAGAAATAACTTGATTTTCTCTATTATAATTACCATTGGAAAAAAAATAATAACTCAGTTCTCAAGCATCCAACAAACATGACTAAGGAAGGTTTTATTATTTTTATTATTATTCTGAACTTTGGATTTAAACATTGTAAATGTATTTCAGTCCTTACTGACGCCCACATTGTTCCATTTTGGCCAACTGAGTTGGCTTCTTTGCTCTTCTGACACGGCTTTACCAGTCTTTGATAGTTCTTGCTTTCTGCTATAACGAGATGTTCTTAGCTCATCTTGTACATTTCCTGTTTTGGAACGGGCAATCAGCCATTTCTTCATGGAGTCCTCATTCTTTTAAACTGAGGTATTTAGAAACTTCAATCAGGGCACAAGGCTCGTTCATTTCTACCAGAGTGATCGTTATTTTTAAGCCCTTTTAATGAATGGAGCTTACACAATATAAGTTTATACAGTATTTCCTATTCAAATCAGGACCACAGGATTTCTGCAAAACCTTATCCACTTTGGATCTCTATCTTTCTACTCACACTGAAAATCCTACCTTTCAAAAGTATCAATATAATTTCTCATTTGCTTTTACCCACATCATCCACTATGGTGACTGAATATATATACAAACTTACCCCTAATATGATGACTGAAAAACAGCTTTAATGGTTTGTTGTTGTTCTTAGTGTACATCCCACTGGAGTTACATGGTCAAGTAACAGGTTTAAATCTCCTAGAATAAAACTGTCCCCCTCAGTGTGGTTTTGCAAACAAAATCACATTGTTTCATTCTGCTTCCCAGGTTATGTGATGTTTTCAAAGTTCAACTTTATAAACACAATTTACATGGTTCCTAAGTTAAATCTACAAATACATGCAAGCAACTCTACCTTATATCTCTGTTCCCTCAATCTTATTCCCTCCTTCCCCTGTGGGAAATCCTTAATTTTTTTACAGTTAATCCTGCTTTTTAAAAATATATGCAAATATAAGTACATACATTCATATTCCATCATCTTCTCAGATAAATGGTAGCATACCATACCCATTTTCTCTTCCTTGCTTTTTCTTTTTTACTTATATCTTTGTAATCACCCCACAGTATTATATAGAAAGTGCTCCTTTCTTTTTACTGTTGCAGAGACTTCATCATATAAATAAATACTACAGTTCACTTCGTACCATATTAAGGAACACTTGGGCTATTTGTCTTTGCTATCACCAACAGCACTAAAATGAATAGCCTATGTAAATTTATTTTTATATTCTTGCCAGTGTATCTTTGAGCTAAGATTCCTAGAAGTAATAGTAAATGAGTATGTGTAAGCACATACTTCCAAACAGTTAGAATATTTTGCATTTCTTGTTTTCCCACAGCTTCCCCAACAGAGTATGCTGTAAAATCTTTAAATGTTTGCCAATCAAATAGTTGAGAAATAGTGTCTTAGTGTGGTTTTTCTTTTTCCCCAATGAAATGAATGTGATTAGGTTAACACACACCCCAACCAAGAAACAGTGTCTGTATCACCAGAAGTTGCCCTCAGGCCCTTCTCTGTGAGTCACCGAAC